>NC_056040.1:35587025-36187025 GCF_004379255.2 Salvia splendens
TGCCTAGAATGTCCGCCCCATACGGTCTCGACTTCCACGGCATCGCTTACCCTCGAGTCATTGTTGTGTTGTGATCCCCGGAATTTTTTCCTCTTCTTTGAGATCTCCATTCCTTACCATTCAAAAAGGTTTTTGGGGTATCTTGTGTCCCTTGCTTTCCATTCTCGTATTGCGGTTGTTTGGGAGGGATGGGTGTTGTAGTTTTTCTTGACCGGCCTTTCCGTCTTGCCTACCGCATAACACACGTCACTTTTGTGTCCAACGTGTTTGCACTCCCGACATAAAATGGGATCTTGTCCCATTTAAACTTGTTGCAACCATCTCACGGCCAGCAAATGTCTAACATGATCTCCTCGATGGGTGGCTTTGAAATGTCAATCTCGACGCAAATGCGGGCGAAGGACAGCCTAGATTTGTTTTGCCGTGGCCCCGATCGATTTGGATCGGTGTGCCAAATAGTTTGCCAATGGCGTAGAGCGCCGCTTGATCAAAAGGTGCATAGGAAGCCCACTTAGTTGCACCAAATTGCCGCGATCAGAGACTCACAATAGGCGTCGAAGTCCGGAGACCACTTGAAAACCTCATTTGACGATCAATAAACCAAATAGGCGTTCCTTTCGGACCTCCAAGGATCTTTGCATAATCGACAATGTCCTCACATTGAATAAGACTATGTTTAGCATTAAGATACTCCAAGAAAAGTCTCGGCTCAATTAATATTTTCAGCGCCTTTTGAATTTGATGTGAGGCCGGGATAGAGTGAGAGAACTTACCGACGATGGCGTGTCCAAGGCTTGTAGCCAATTTTTGAATCTCCACGCCCGAGAAGTAGATCACCGGAACACCATTGGATGTTGTTGCAAATCCGATGTTTTGGATGGACTCGGGTCAAAAGCTTGCGGACCATCTGTTCGTGTCGTTCCTCGGACCATGTCCGCCATAGAGATTGGCTTCGTGGCTTGTCGCACGGCGGGGTCAATGCCGGCTCGATGGCTGCTCCATGCACCTCCTTCTTTGGGCGGGGTCTCGCTCTCGGCCCCATCTTGTTGGCCTCGTAGCATGTTCCGTTGACACTCGGGGTATTGGCTCCCAATCGTCGATCCCACAAAGTGTCGGTTCTAGTTACCCCAAGGTCGGCGCTATTTGCCCGAGCCTTTGTCCGAACCTCCCCGGTACTTGCCTGGCCGCTTCGAATTGTTTCGGAGCTTCCGGGTTCTCCCACGCTCAAGAGGAGGGAAATCATCGATGGGTGGATTGTAGGTAATCATCAAGACGTCCGAGACTTGTTCATTTGGCGAAATGAGGAGGGTTGAGGGGCCCCCGCCGAGTAGGCCACCTCCGGCTGTTTTCCGGCGAGGAGAGGTTGTGCCGCCATGAGATCCATCGACTCCGCCGCATCCAAGGAAGCAATGAGCATGAGGTTGTCTGTCGTGTGTTGGCTGCAAGGGATGTGCAACGGTCAAGTCCTCACGTGAGTGGGTGGGTTGGAAAGGGACCAAGTCTCTTTCTAAAAGTGGTTTTGTTCTTGTATCCATTTGAGGTAATTTGACTTTCTCTCCATCCAAGGACATGTTGGGCATCACATGGGAGTGTCTTGTCCGTTTGTGTTGGTCGTGGGGGCTGAGCATCACCTTGGCCGACGGGTGTGGAGACTCCGGGGGTCTGGTCGGAATCCGGCGATGGCGTATCCTCTCCTTGTCCGGCAAGGTCGTCAGCCATACGAACGTTGAGATCCCCTTTATCATCAAGGTTCGGCATGACCGGAGAGGATCCACCTTACCGTTTGGGTTCTTGGGGTCGGAGCTAGCCTCTTCTCCAAAGGAAAGCTTCTTTCGGAGCTGCTTATCTTCCGGGAGGGGTGATAGAATGAACCTTTTACGTCCATCTCATTTAGCGGGTGGAGCCGGTGTGCACATCCGGCCTTTACCCCGGGGTTTAGAGGCTTTGAGTTTCATCTCCAAGCTCGGCGATTTAGGGAGGGAGTCCTCCCCCGATAGGAAGATCATTTGCTGGTCCGTGATGAGCTGGGGTGCCTCCGAGTCCGGCTCGGGGTCCTGAGGATGGTCCGGCATGGAGATGACACCAAAAGCTCGACTCGCGTCGATGATGAGTGGGAGGGAGGCAGCAAAGTCGTCGTGGGGGGGAGCGAAGGGATGTAGGAGGGATGTAGGTGGTCGACGGTGTTGAAGAGTGAGGGTGGCGGGGTTGAAATTCCGGCAAGACAATCCGGGACAGCGGCGGGAGTTAGGGTGAGGGGATTGTTAGAGAGAAGAAAGAGCGTCTCTCTCTAAAGGCATACAAGTACGAATTCCCAGCACGAGCTTATACACCTCTCCATAAGCGAGATCCATGCGTCCCGGCCATCCCCTTACCATCAAGACCTTCCAAATCTTTTGTCGAAGCTTTCTCATCCTTTGCCATTTGAGATAAGGACCTAAACATCTCCCCAATAAGAGCTTGCTTAACATCCGGCGACCCCCTCCCTTCACCATGGAGTTTGCCGACGAGTCCATCAGCCATTTCGAACACCATCTTCTTCTTAGCCCGACTCACCTCCGAACCAGATTCAAGACCGGCTCGTTTGACGGCTTGTCGAGCTTTCTCCGGGTGGGGAGTGCCAACCCTTTTGGTTTTGGGCCATGCAATCGAACGAAACTTCCATTCCGGCGAGGAAAGGGGCTGCATCGTGTGTATCAAGGCCGCGGCTTCCCCCTCTGGCAGCTCACCACCGGACTTCACCATGTGTCGGATGCAACAATCACATTTCACCTCCCTCAAAGGGAAGGAGGGAGAGAGGGCGAATTTTAGAGAGAAGGGAGAGCTTCTCTCACTAACGAGGGTGACCAAGTTGTGCCTTCTGTTTCGACACTAATAGCATACAAATTAGTTGATTTTGGTGGACATAACTCATAGTAATAGTCATATCTTTAAAGCTTATTTTATAAGTTAACTCGTATAATCATTGTACTTTACACACATCAGGGTTATTGTCATATTGCATTGAGGAAATAGTGGTTAAAATCAGCATTGCACAAAAAAGGATTAATGCAATATCGAAATTAGGTTTCCCATTATGGTTGAAATCTGTAATAGCTAATATTACATTGTTTAAAATGATTATTATGCTCTGTAACATATTACAGAGCATAATATTAGCTAGTATCAGAATTGTCATAAAAAATGATCTTGTTTTTTGTACAATACAATAGTCATGGTTGCCAAGTATCTTGCCAAAGTAAACCAATAGTCATTGTACAGACATTTTGTGATGTCTGTAACGTATTGTCAAAAAAAACAAGATCATTTGGGTCCATAAAGTATAATACTCATTGTTGTCCCGTGAGAGTGAATTTATAGCATAACTCATTATATTTGGGTTTACTTTATCGCCAACACACATGCATTTTGTGATGTATGTAATGCATTGTCATAAAAAACAAGATCACTTTGGTCAATAGAGCATAATAATCATTATTGGGATAGTAATCATTATTGTTTAATGATTATTATGCTCTGTAACGTATAACCCTGATGTGTGTAAAACGGCTTTCACACCGTTCCCATTATACGTTACAAGACAACATTGTTTCTTCAATGTAATATGACAATAACTTCTCAAATCATTACCTATTTTGTAGGCAACCATGACTATGATTATTATTCCCAATGCATTGTCATAAAAAACAAGATCATTTTTTTAAATTGTTTTTTAAAATTCAATGAGACAACCATGACTATTCTGCTCTATTGACCAAAATGATCTTCTCTTTGATGTCATTACGTTACACACATCACAAAATGTCTAAGTGTGGGCAGTTTTGATACAAAAGGTTTGCTTTATTGTCCAAGTAAACCAACGTATAAGAGTTATGCTTCAAATAAGCTGTTAGACATAAAATTCCTAAGATGTTATATCAATGAAAATGATCCTATCTTGATGCAATTACCTAACAAAGATCGTACAATGAAAGTTTGTAGGTCATTTGGATATAAATGGTTTCCTTGTTGCAACCCGAGAGCTCAGACTATCCTACTCTTGGTGAGAGAAGCTTCTCCCTTCTCTCTAGATTTTCCCTCTCTTCCTCCCCCTCCCCTTTGAGGGTGGTGTAATGTGATTGTTGCACCGATACATGGCGAAGTCCGGTGGTGAGTTTCCGGAGGGGGATGCCGCGGCCTTGAAACACACGATGCAGCCCCTCTCTTCACCGGGGTGGAAGTTTCATTCGATTGCACGGTCTAAAACCAAGCGGGTTGGCATGCCTCACCCGGAGAAAGCTCGACAAGCCCTCAAACGAGCCGGCCTTGAATCTGGTTCGGAGGTTAGTCGGGCTAAGAAGAAGATGGTTTTTGAAATGGTTGATAGTTTCATTGCGGAACTCCATGGTGAAAGGAAAACAAGCTCGCACCTTTTGGGGATATGTTGGGCTCTCTAGCCCAAATGGCCAAGGAAGGGAGCGTCCCGATGAGTGGAATGGATGGTCTCGAGGGTGAGGAGATGGCCGGAATGTCGCCGGCGCCGGCAGGCCGGAATCTTGGTGGATCAAGCATGGAGAAAGAGATGGTCAACCGGCTGACCATTGCAAGTACCATGGCCCACGTGAAGGATGGGGTGGCATGTGAGTTGGTGGGTCCATGTGACTCACAAAAGGAGGATAAGACAAAGGCCACTTTCCTTGGACAGGATAATGTTGGTGCATTTGTGGAAAATGCCATTTTCAATTCAAAATCACCCACCATGTACTATGCATCCTCTTCTCGGCAAAGATGGAGGTAAGGATGACCACGGCTCCGACGCACCACCGCCGGAAAACCTGGTCCTGCCAGCGGCTGCTTGGAAGAAGGCAAGCCAATTATTCTCCCATGGAGGGATGAGGAATGTAGAGGGAGCTTCAGCCTTGTACACTAGCCAAAAGGCCAAGCCAATCACGCTTGATGCCGACAAGGCCAAGCCTACGGGGACGGCCGGCTGCCACGAAGGTACCCCATCTCTTTCATTTACAGATTTAGAAATGAAATATCTATCGGAGAAACTAGGATTAGCCTTAGTCGGGAAGTTCTCCCACTCGCTCCCATCTACGTTTCAAATCCAAAAAAGCTTTGGGGGTATGGGGCTGGTTGGTGCTTTCACATGGAAACACTTGAATGCTAGGCACATTTAATCCAATTCCAAGAAGTGGCTGATTATACTAAGGTGCTAAATGGTCCTAATGGGAATCCGAATTGGCTTATTGATATACACCCGATGAGGATGTTCAAGTGGGCACCGGACTTTGATACTTTTTTTGAGTCACCGATTGTTGCCGTTTGGTGTAACATCATTGGAATTCCGGCGCATCTTTTTGAGGAATCGGCCCTCATGGCGATCGGCAAGCTACTAGGCAAGCCATTACAAGCCGATCATGCCACAATTAACCATCCCGACTCTCCTTTGCTAGGATATGCGTTGAGATTGACATATCTACGCCCCCTACGGAAGAGATTATTCTCAATATCTTAGGTAAAGAATCAAGGTACAAAGTGACATGGGATCGTATACCTATGTTTTGTACCAATTGTAAGCATGTTGGGCACACCATTGATAAGTGTCATGCTTTGGGAAGGAAGGACCGTGATGGAAGTAAGAACCACCGAACGCCAACAATGACGCACTATTCGAGTAATTGTCTCCAAGATCATCCGCCGAGAATGACGTCCAAAGGTGGATACTTGGGCTAGCACTTCAACGAGTTATGAGCATAGAAACAATGAGGAAGGAGGTCTCGGGATTCGGAAAACTTTGGAGGTTTTACGTGCTTTAAACATAAAATTATGGTGGCGCTTCCGGGAACAAAACTCCCTTTGGGCAAAATACATGATGGCAAAATATTGCTCCATCTCCACACCACTTACCTTGAGAACGCCGAGCAGAGTAGCCCTACATGGAGGAGGCTCTCTAGAGCTTGGACTCTCGCGCAACCGTACATGAGGTGGCTTGTGGGGCAAGGGAATATCTACTTCTGGGATGACATCTGGCTTGGCAACAGCCCACTCAGGGACCTCAGCCTTGATGATAGGGGAAGGCCAACCACCCGGGTCTCGGAGTTCATTACAAATGGCACTTGGGATGAACCCAAGCTCCGACTCCTGCACGATCAAGCCGGCATCCCACAGCATATTATTGATCGCATCCTCAGCACCCCGATACTCCAAGACGAACAGGATATCCCGCGGTGGACCCTCTCTGAGCACGGGGAATTCACAGTAGCATCGACGTGGGACACCACTCCGAGGGCGGAACCCGATCGTTCAAGGCCTGGGTGATGTTTGGCAGGCGGGCCTCACTAAGTCAATAGCCATCTTCATCTGGAGGCTTCTTTCCAATCGGGTGCCAGTCGACACAAAACTTCAGTGGCGGGAGATTGAACTTGCCTCCAAGTGCCAATGTTGCCCTCTTCGACCGAATATTGAGTCCTTCCAACACCTCTTCATTCAGGGTTACGGAGCTCGCAGAGTATGGAATGAGTTTGATTCGTGGTTTGATGGGGCGACCCCCCGCCTCTCAATCAATGACACAATCCCAACGAGAATTGAAACTTGGATGCGAAGATGTCACCAACCGAACAAGAAGCACCTTAGCCGAGCCATCCCCTACCTCATCTTGTGGTTCATCTGGGCGGAAAGAAACAGGAGCCGGCACCAAGACACGAGGTTCAATCCGCACAATGTGGTATGGCAGATCCACATGTTCATCCGGAACTCCATGGCCAACGGGAACTTGAAGCCGAAGCATTGGCGAGGGGTCAAACTTAGAATTAACATCCCGCAACAAGTGGAACCAGCTAGGGCGCAGCCGCTAGCCATGGCAATCAAATGGGACCCCCCGGACCACCCTTGGATTAAACTAAACACGGATGGCTCCTTCAATGAAGTGACCAACAAAGCTGGGGGGGAGGAATCATTCGGGACAGCTCGGGCAACATGCTGGTGGCGTTTAGCACGCCCCTTGAAGCACACTCGGCTCTGGAGGCTGAGCTGACGGCCATGATCCATGGGCTGCGCTTAGCCAAGGATTTTGACTTACCAATCTGGATCGAATCAGATGCCGAGCAAGCCATTAATCTGGTCAATGGAGCGGGTGGGGGCCGGCTCTAGCTCGGCAAGCAGTGGCGCAATTGATCCTGCTCAAGCGCCAACTTAAATTCCGAGCCACCTTCATACACCGGGAGGGGAACAAGGCAGCGGATTTCCTTGCGAGAATGGGCCTAAGGCTTGATAGCGGTCGACAGTTGGATCATAATTCTGCACCAAGAGACCTCATGGACTTCGTCCGATTGGACCGAATGGGTGTTCCAAACATTCGAACCCTAGATGGGGACGGATACTAGAGTCGGTTACTAGGAGATGGAAGATCATAGAGCCTCTATTTTGTTTAATTGCACTTTTGAAGGGAGTAGGATGGGGTCCGAGCCGTGTGGAGTCGTACCGCTTTCTACTCTTGCCTTTGCTATGGCACACCACTTTCGGGTGTGGCCACGTTCTGTAATCCCCCTTTTTGATATATAGGGATGAGGGACCCACGAACCCTCCACCGTAATGGTGTTTAATTAAAAAAAAAAAGTGAACATGAAGATGATGATGATGAGGAGGAGGATAAACAATTGGAGGAGATTGGACCAGAACATGTAGAACTTTTGGTGGTTCGAAGGGCTCTAAACATGCAACACAGAAACGATGATCAACAAAGGGAGAACATCTTCCACACAAGGTGTTTGGTCCAAGGTAAACTTTGCATAATGATTATTGATGGTGGTAGTTGTGCAAATGTTGCAAGTTCTGAAATGGTGGAAAAGTTGAGCTTAACAACGGAAAAACATCCTAATCCATACAAGCTACAATAGCTTAATGAATGTGGAGAAATTCGAGTGACTAAGCGAGTTCTAGTTTCGTTTTCAATTGGCAATTATAAAGATGATGTTCTTTGTGATGTTGTGCCAATGCATGCTAGTCACATTCTTTTGGGGAGGCCATGGCAGTTTGATCGTAGGGTGACTTATGATGGATTTCACAACCACTACACCTTCAAGCACAACAAGTCTATTATGTGGGAGAGCTCGTGAGGTTGAGAGAAAAAAAATGAGGGCATTGAAAAAGAGTTGAGTGAAAAAAGTCGAGAGAAAAGTAAGAATGAGAGAAAAAAAGGTGAGGGCATTGAAAAAGAGTCAAGTGAAAAAAGTCCGAATGAAAAAAAGAATTTTTTTTGTGGGAGCAAAAGAAATAAAGAGTGCAATAGTTGAAAAAGAGAGTGTTTTCATCTTAGTGTACAAATAGTCTTTGTTTACCACTAACGAATTAACCACTTCTTTGCCAAGTACTTTTGTGTCTCTTTTACAGGAATTCGAAGATATTTTTCCAGTGGAAGAATCAAGTGGATTACCTCCATTAAGAGGTATTGAACACCAAATTGACCTTGTTCCCGGGGCAGTTCTACCAAAACCGACCAGCCTATAGAGCCAATCCTGAAGAGACTAAGGAAATTCAAAGGCAAGTGCAAGAGTTGTTGGACAAAGGAAAAATCCGTCAGAGCATGAGTCCATGTGCTGTTCCGGTAATTGTTGTTTCTAAGAAAGATGGATCATGGAGGATGTGCATCGACTGCCGAGCAATCAACAAAATCACGGTAAAATATCGCTATCCTATTCCTAGGCTAGATAATATGCTTGATGAATTGCATGGATCTGTTGTGTTTAGTAAGATAGATTTGAAAAGTGGTTATCATCAAATTCGAATTAGAGAAGGAGACGAATGGAAAATAGCCTTTAAAACAAAATTTGGTCTATATGAGTGGTTAGTAATACCTTTTGGTTTAACTAATGCACCAAGTACTTTCATGAGATTGATGCACCATGTTTTGAGAAAACTCATTGCAAAATTTGTGGTTGTTTATTGTGATGATATTCTTGTCTATAACAAAAATGTGGATGAACATCTTAACCATATGCATGCAGTTTTGGATACCTTATGAAAAGAATCATTGTATGCAAATCTCAAAAAGTGTTCTTTTTACATGGATAAAAGTTGTTTTTCTGGGTTTTGTTATAAGTGCTAATGGGATTGAAATGGAAAAGGAGAAGGTGAAAGCTATTTTAGTACAATTGCAGCACCTTTGAATGAAATTGTGAAAAAGGATGTTTGTTTTTATTGGGGAGAAAAACAAGAGCATGCTTTTAATCTCCTTAAAGAAAAAGTTACAACTGCACCAATTCTTTCTTTGCCTAACTTTGATAACAAGTTTGAGCTTGAATGTGATGCATCTGGAGTAGGCATAGGAGCTGTTTTGTTGCAGGATGGAAAGCCAATCGCTTACTTTAGTGAAAAGTTGAAAGGAGCTCAATTGAACTATCCAACGTGTGACAAGGAGTTATATGCTTTGGTTAGAGCTTCTTTGCAAACATGGCAGCATTACTTGTGGCCTAGAGAGTTTGTAATTCATACGGATCATGAATCTCTCAAGTACTTGAAAGGTCAAGGTAAGCTTAGCAAGAGACATATTAAGTGGGTGGAATTCATTGAATCATTTCCCTATGTAATCAAATATAAAAAGGGAAAAGAAAACATTGTGGCTGATGCATTTCTCGGAGGTACCTTTTGATCACTACTTTGAGTTCTAAGTTGCTTGGTTTTGAGTTGGTTTTAAAAAATGGCACATTTTATTCCATGTCACAAAATTGAAGATGCATCTCATATTGCTGATTTGTTCTTTAAAGAAATTGTCCATTTGCATGGTGTTCCTAGATCAATTGTGAGTGATCGAGATGCTAAATTTGTGAGTCGGCTGATGGACAAACTGAAGTAGTTAATAGGACTTTGTGGAATAAGTTGGGAACTAAACTCTTATTTTCTACTACTTGTCATCCACAAACTAATGGACAAACTGAAGTAGTTAATAGGACTTTGTCTCAATTACTACGAACTTTAGCTAAAAAGAACTTGAAAAGCTGGGAGGAATGCTTACCTTTTGCTGAATTTGCTTATAATCGAAGTGTTCATTCTGCTACTAACTTTTCTCCATTTGAAGTTGTGTATGGTTTTAATCCATTGAATCCACTAGATTTGATTCCAATACCTATTGAAGAACGTGCAAGTCTTGATGGAAAAGCTAAGGCTGAAATGGTGAAAAGATTGCATGAAAGGGTAAGACTCAACATTGAAAAGATGACAGAACAATATGCAAAGCAAGCCAACAAGGGTCGGAAACAAGTCATCTTTGAGCCGGGAGATTGGGTTTGGTTGCATATGAGAAAGGAGAGTTTTCCTTCGAAAAGAAAGTCCAATTGCAGCCAAGAGGAGATTGACCTATCCAAGTGATTGCAAAAATCAATGATAATGCTTACAAACTAGACTTATCTGGTGAGTTTAATGTAAGTGCTACTTTCAATGTTTCTGATATATCTCCTTATGTTGGTGAATTAGATTCGAGGATGAATCCTCTTGAAGAAGAAGGGAATGATGGAGACATAACCAAGCTGATCTACAAGGACAAGAAGATGGATCCATTGATCATTTCAAGTGGGCCAATTACAAGAGATAGAGCTAAGAAGATAAAGGAGTCCATGTTGCTTTTAGTTGTTGAAATAAAAGCCCAATTACAAGACTATTCTACATTGGGCAAAGTGGTAAATATTATTCAAGTTTGTGGGCAGCCCAAGACTTGAAGTTTGGAGTCACTACATATCACATTTTGGAGGCCCAAATTGATGATACATGATGAATTTTCGTCCAAGTTGGAGCAGCCAAAATGAAGGGTCTGTTTTAGTTACATTTTATGTTAAACAAGTGACTTTAGATATCCTAGAGTTACACCAAAGGTTTAGGAGTTACTTTTCTTTTATTATGAGTCATTTTAAGTGTCTTAAGTTGTACTAATGATGTGAGACTTTCAAGAGTCCATTCTAGCCTATAAATAGGCTTGTAAGCATGTCATTTGAAGACCGTTGGTGCACAACCCAAGGACACCCCGTTACAAATTGATGCCGGCACGCACACGAGGGAGGATGACCATCAGATCGTCATATTCCAAGGAGGGCCTTCAAACCTTCCGGGTACGAGCCTTCCTTGTTAATCGTGTCTTACAACCTCATGTTTTGGAACGCTAGGGGAGTCGCTAATGCGCCGACCCAAAACGTCCTAAAAAGACTAATTAAGTGTTATAATGTCATGTTTCTTGCAATAATGGAGCCACTTACTAATCCCGACCCGGATCGGTACTCTAAGGCGCTGGGATTAAAATTCAAAGGATCAAATATGTCCGGCAAGATATGGGTATTTGCCGAGGAGGGAGCCAACTTCATTATTGAGGAGGATTTGGACCAAGTCCTACATGGAAGGCTAACTTCGCACCGCATGGCGAACTATATTTCCATCTCAGTGGTATATGCTAAATGCAATATATTGGAGCGACATCCCCTGTGGGATAAAATGAGGGAGATATCAACCCGGATGGAAGGAACACCGTGGCTGATTGGAGGGGACTTTAATACGATCCTTGCACACGAAGACAAGGTTGGTAGTGAAACCAATCGGCAAGCAAAGATGATTGATTTTGCCGAAGCCATTGAAGACTGTAGGCTTCTGGACCCGGGGTTTGATGGTGCGGAATTCACTTGGGCTAAAAATGGCCTGTTTGAAAGGTTGGATTGGTTGCTTGTCATTGAGGCATGGACAAATGTGTTTGAGGCAACGAGGGTGACTAATCTCCCGAGGGTATCCTCGGATCATGGTCCGATACTTGCGAGGTGTTCGATGCCGAGGCCGCCCTCGAGGGGTAGTGTCTTCCGATTCCAATATATGTGGGTCCGGCACGACGGCTTTTTGCAGCTAGTTCAAGATATTTGGGCTCAACCGACAGGGGCGAGTGGGCTCTTAAATCTCCAAACTAAGCTTGCTAGGAGCAAAAAGGCCCTTAAGGCTGGGAACAAGGAGGTTTTTGGCAACATTCACGCCAATCTCCAAGCAATGGAGGAAGGGATCGCGCAAGCTCAAGCCTATTTTGAGGGTGACCCAACGCCGTGGAACAGGACCGAGATCAATAAAAACATTGCCGAGTACATTCTCCGAACCAGACTAACCTCCGAACCAGATTCAAGGCCGGTTCGTTTGAGGGCTTGTCGAGCTTTCTCCGGGTGAGGCGTGCCAACCCTTTTGGTTTTAGACTGTGCAATAGAATGAAACTTCCACTCCGGTGAGGAGAGGGGCTGCATCGTGTGTTCCAAGGCATCGCCATCCCCCTCCGGCAACTCACCGCCGGACTTCACCATGTGTTGGATGCAACAATCACATTACATCTCCCTCAAAGGGGAGGGAGAGGGAGTGGACGAATTCTAGAGAGAAGGGAGAGCTTCTATCTCATGTGCTAGTTTGTAAGCATTATCATTGACTTTTGCAATCACTTGGAATGGTTCATCTCCTCTTGGCTGCAACTTGGACTTTCTTTTCGAAGGAAATCTCTCCTTTCTCATATGCAACCAAACCCAATCTCCCGGCTCAAAGATGACTTGTTTCCGACCCTTGTTGGCTTGCTTTGCATATTGTTCTGTCCTCTTTTCAATGTTGAGTCTTTTTTTTTTAACACCTTCACGGTGGAGTGTTCGTGGGTCCCTCATCCCTATATTTCATATCAAAAGAGGTTACAATCATGGATTACAAAAGGGCGATCAATCTATGCCTAGGTGAACAAAACCAAAATGCAAAGTACAAAATCCCTAAGGCAATTGCACCACAAGAGTAGGGAGAGGTCAAGCCATCAACAGATTCGACACCTACGTACACTTCGGCGTCCGCTAAGCTCACGATCGGTGGGCCATACACTACTAACGGTCTTCATCTCTAAATCGAATGTTGGGGGTACCCTTCTCCTCCAGTCGGACGATGGCTTGGAATAAGCGGGGAGCATTGTGGGCGGAAGGATTGTTGTTCAAGTCCCATCTTGGCAAGCAAGTCAGCCGCTTTGTTACCCTCCCGGTGAAGAAAGGTGGCGCGGACGGTGTGTCTTTGCTTAAGGGAATGAAGGCGAGCCATGACTCGGTGAATGTGCGCCGGGCCCCATGTCGTCCCATTGAAGAGTTTGATTGCATGTTCGGCATCCGACTCAATCCATATTGGCTGATTAAGATCCGTGGCCAGAATTAGCCCGTGGTAGAAGGCCATGAGCTCGGCCTCAAGGGCCGATTGCGCATCAATAGGTGTTGCAAAGGCCACAATCATTTTTCCGGAGTGGTCTCGGACAATGCCTCCCCCTCCTCCTTTGTGTGTCGTGGTTAGATATGCTCCATCCGTGTTGAGCTTTATCCACGGGCAGTCCGGTGGGTGCCATTTGACCTGCATGGCGATCCCTCTCGGCCTCCTTGGGACGGCTTGACTCGGTATTTCCATTTTTAGTCTCACGCCTTTCCAATGTTTCGGTTTGATTCCCCCACTTATCATATTGTTCCGGATGAACATAGAAGGTGGCTGTGAAAGGTATTGAAGTGAGAGAAGCTCCTCCTTCTCTCTAAAATACTCCACCCTATTGTACCACCTTTGACCTCCGCCGCCAATCTCCCACCACCACCTCCCCACCCGACGACATTCGCCGACCCCAGCCACCACTCCCTCGTCCAACGGTTCATCACCTTTCATCATCCTCCTTGGCGGTTACCACCCCTTTCATCATCCTCCTTGGCTCGCGGCTCCCGTCAACCTCTACTCCACGTCTTGGCTATACCTTGCCGAAGCCCGCCCGGCTGGCCGAAACAATGGGGCAACCGCCGGACCCCGACGAAAAGAGAGACACTCCGGCCCTAAATCCGGATGATTTGCCTGACATTGTTCCCGGGGATGAGGAAGCTCGGGTCCTCTCCGATCAGCAAATGGTCTTCCGAGCTGGTGAGGCCGCTTCCCTTCAACGTCCGACCAAATCCATGGAACTAAAAATGGCTAAAGCAAAGCTCAAAGCCCGGAAAAGTACGCCGGCGCCTCCTACCAAAGGCAATGGTCGTAAGAGATTTGTCCCGTCTCCGATGCCCGAGGACAAGCAACTAAGGAAGAAGATAGACTTCGGTGAGGAGGAAGGACATTCGGCCGGTAGTTCCAAATGCAAAGGATCCCTGTTCCCGGCGACTCTGTCCCTCGACTTGGGGGTCTCTTTCAGGTTGGAGGACCCCGATTTGCCTCATAAGAAGGAAGAGGAAGTGGAGCATTGGAATGAATGTGAAGAAGAGTTCGATGCCCTCAACGGTAGAACCGTGCCGGAAGGAGGCGGCTCGCCGGAAACTGCTGCTCCCGCCGTCGAGCTTATGACCGTTTCCGGTGAAGTCCCCTCCCTCCACAATCCCCAGCCAAGACTTGCTAGGTCACGTGAAGCACAAGCTGCCCCATGTGCTGTCCTTGCCCCATTGGAAAGTGGAAATGCAAACCTACCTAATCTGGAGGCTGGGACAAAAGTTGACTTTGAAAGCACTAATCCACCTTTCCTACCTAAGCCATCAGGTACAAAAGCAAACTTGCCTAAAATGATAGCAAGTACAAAAGCCCCCCTTGAAAGTGCCCCCCCCCTTTCCCCTCTAACATGGCACGAGTTGCATCGTTTGGATCCCCACCAAGGAACCCAAAACTAGATGAGATCCTTCATCTTGCAGCGTTGGACTCGGTGGAAACGCTCGATGCAGCGGCGGCGCAGCCTCTCCGTGCCGGAAACTTACCGACGGCCAGTCACAAACCACCGGAGTTCCCCCAAAACTCTTCGGGATGCATGCAAAGTGTCACACACACACCTTGGAATGGGAGTGGGGCATCTCTTGAGGACTTCCCCCCTCTCGAACGAGGACGAACTAGCAAGATCCGAGCTACGTTTGAGGCCAGCCCGGAACATTATTGTGTGGAGCTCGGCCAGCCGCGACCTAAGGCGAACCCTAACGCCAACCGAGAAAAGCTTATTATCGAGACAACGAACAAGGCCACGCCTAGTGCCGAGATGGGCGTATTGACAAGAGAAACACCAACACCCAACGACACGCCAATGGATGATGCCGAGAAGATCCACACCGAGAATGAAGAGGCCGAGAAGGTCCACACCGAGAAAGGAAAAGCCGAACTGCCGAGAATGGAAAAGCCGAGAAGGGTACACAACGAAAACGATGGTGCCGAGAAGACCCACACCGAGAATGGAAAAGCCGAACACAACAACCCGAAGAGAAAAGGAAATACATCTAAGCCCTCGGCGAATGCCGCAACACAAGGGCCAAATGAAGTTACTCAACATGGGGGGGTAGAAGCTACCCCGGGGACCTCGGCGTGGCCGAAATCGATGGCGGACTTGCTTAAGGGTACTCCGTCGGGCTCGGCGAGTAACACGCTACATGGCGGGGGTGATGGCACCTCAAGCCACCCCGGCCGGCCGAAAACGATGGCGGACATGCTTAAAGGCTCGACTGACCCTAACGGCCCTCAAGCCTTTGAGCCGGATAAGCTTCAGAACATTGGATTCGCTTCAGTGTCCGATGGCATCCCGGCCATCTACTTCTCCGGAGCGGAAACTCAAAAGCTTGCTGAGAGCATGGGACACGCCATTGTGGGTAAGTTCTCTCACTCTATCCCTACCGGACTGCAAATCCAAAAGACTCTCGATAACATTAAACTCCGGTGTGGATTCAGTTGGAAGTACATTAATGCTAAACATATTCTCATTCAATGCGAGGACTTGGCGGACTATGCCCGAATCCTTGGAGGCCCAAGGGGTACGCCCGTATGGCTCATTGACCGTCACCCGATGAGGGTCTTCAAATGGTCCCCGGACTTTGATGCATACTGCGAGTCCCCCATTGCGGCAATTTGGTGCAACCTAATTGGCCTCCCCATTCATCTTTTCGACCAATCCGCCTTATTCGCCATCGGCAAGCTTCTCGGCACTCCAATTCAGATTGATCGAGCCACGGCAAACAAGACTCGGCTTTCATTTGCCCGAATTTGCGTCGAGATAGACATCACAAAACCGCCTACCGAAGAGATAATCCTTGACCTTGGTGGGCGAGAAACAGTGCAGCGGGTCCGATGGGACAAGATACCATCATATTGTCAAGAATGTAAACACGTCGGCCATGCAAGTGAGGTGTGCTATGCGACGGGCAAGAAGGAACGGCCGCCAAAGAGAAACTACCATAACGGCCCGCCTAAACAGTCACAACCCGAGAGACAAACCGAGAAGGGGAAGCAAGATACGGGGAAGAATGCCCCCAGCTCCAATGAATGGAAACGTTATGGGAAGAAGCAAGGCAAGGCCGGTGATCGACCAAACAATAACAAAACAAATGGGGAGGATATCGGTGGTACTTCCTGGGAGGGACCGAACTCGAAAATGCCGGGCTCAAGACCGGACTCTAGAATGCCGGACTCTGCTTTGGGGAGCGGACCGAGCTCCGGAACTCAAAATGCCGGGCTCAAGGCCGGGACCGAGGTTGGGAAGTCCCCACCGAACCGGGGGAACCCATTGCATCCCACCTCCGAACCACCATCACCACGTGGGAACATGGACGTGGAGTGGGGCTCCCCTAATGCGAGGCGCTCGGTCTCACCAGCTCGTCGAGGGAATCCGAGAGGAGGCGCGCGCCATGCCATGACAAGGGGGCGTGGGTTCTTCTCGGCAAAGAACCACATGAGTACTAACCGATATTACTCTCTCATGGCGAACGGAGAATTTGATGTTGAGAATTGTGGGGATGCGGACGAAGACCCCATGGAGTTGCACATGGGGGTCGAGAGGTTAGGAGGCAACAGTTCGGCCGACGATGCCGAGGAGGTCGCCCCGAACAAAGAGCAACACCGCACTGACTACCAAGGAGGGCCTTCAGCCTCTTTGGGTACGCACCCTTCCTGTTAATGATGTCGTACAATTTCATGTTTTGGAACGTGAGGGGGATTGCGAATGCGCCCACTCAAAACGTTCTAAAAAGACTTATTGATTGTCATAATGTTTTATTTCTTGCAATAATGGAACCGCTCACACACCCGGACCCGGACCGATTTTCTAAGGCCTTGGGGCTGCCCTTCATTGGTTCGAACACGAACGGGAAGATTTGGATGTTCGCGGAAGAGGGGTCCACTTTTGATATTGAGAATGACTCGGAACAAATCCTTCACGGTTACCTCAAGTCCCACCGCCTTGCTAGGCCGGTGGCCATTTCAGCCGTGTACGCCAAATGCACAAGGGCTGAACGACATCAATTATGGGACAAGATGAGAGAGATTGCCGGGCCTCTCGAGGGAACACCTTGGATCATCGGTGGCGATTTCAACACCATCCTATCACACCAAGACAGAGTCGGAAGTGATACTAACCGGCAAGCCGAGATGGTTGATTTTGCGGAGGCAACGGAGGACTGTAGGCTGCTTGATCCTGGTTTCGATGGAGCGGCATTCACTTGGGCCAAGAATGGCCTCTTTGAAAGGTTGGATAGAGTGTTTGTCAGTGAGGATTGGACTAAGACCTTCGAGGCTACTCGGGTTACGAATCTCCCCCGGGTTGCCTCGGACCATGGACCAATTCTTGTCAGGTGCACGAAGATGAACACATCCGCTGGAGCCAAGGCATTCAGGTTCCAGAACATGTGGATCCGACATGAAGGATTCATGGCCGTAGTGCAAAAAGCATGGGAGGAGCCCACGGGGGCGGGTGGAATCCTAAACATTCAAATCAAGCAGGCCAGAGTTAAAAAGGCCCTTAAGGAGTGGAACAAAGAGGTCTTTGGGAACATCCATGCTAATCTAAAGGAAAAGGAGGAAGAAATTGCTCTGGCTCAAACTAGTTTCGAGGCAAGGCCGACTCCGGAGCACAGGACAGCGATCAACAAACACATTGCCGAGTACATCCTTTTGCTGAGAATGGAAGAAGATTTTTGGCGACAGAAGGCAGCTTTGAGGTGGCTTGCCGAGGGAGACAAAAATACCCGGTTCTATCAAAGCTGGGTGAAACAAAAGAGGGTCCGTCTCCGCATCCATTCAATTCGTGTCAATGGGCAGGAGCTCACCGAGGAAGCCGAGATTAAAAAGTCCGCAGTGGAGTTCTTCCAACAACTCCTTGCCCCCAACAATCCGACACTTGAAGACCCAGACCTCGACCTAATCCAGCAGGTCCACTCAGCCGAGCAGTTCGTTGACATCGCAGATGCTCCAAGTGCGGACGAGATCAGGAGTGCCACCTTTTGCATTTCCGGAGATAGTGCACCCGGACCTGATGGCTTCTCGGCCACCTTCTATCAAGCCTGCTGGTCCATTGTGGGGCCGGAGGTAGTGGAAGCAATCAGACAGTTCTTCAGAGGGGCCTTCCTGCCAAGGAGCATCACGGCCACAAGCATTGTCCTTATCCCAAAGAAGGCATCGCCGGAGTCATGGACCGACTACCGACCCATCAGTCTCTGCAATGTTTTAAACAAGATCATTACCAAGGTACTCACCTCTCGACTCTCTCCTTTCCTCCCACAGGTCATCTCCCCAAACCAAAGTGGTTTTGTCAAAGGTCGGCTCCTTAACGACAACGCACTTCTGGCTCAAGAAATGTTCCATGAGCTTGCTAGATGCTCCCCAGCGCCTAATGTGGCAGTAAAGATTGACATGGCTAAAGCCTATGATAGGGTCCAATGGCCCTTCCTCTTCAAAGTTTTACGCCGTATGGGATTCCCGGATTCATGGATTTCACTTATGGAGAGGTGTATTGGGTATTGCTGGTTCTCGGTCCTTGTTAACGGGGCACCCGCGGGCTTCTTTAGATCAACTCGTGGACTTCGGCAAGGAGATCCGATCTCCCCCGCTCTGTTCGTGATCGCTGCGGAATACCTGTCCCGAGCATTAGATAAGCTCATCCTCGGCCAAAAGGACATGACGTACAAAGCCTCCCGGAGATGCATGGAGATCAGCCATCTAGCCTATGCGGACGACATTATCATTTTCACTCAAGCGGCGGCAAATCCTATGCGCCGGCTAAGAGCTTGTCTTGAAAAGTATGAAAGAGTCTCCGGCCAACAAGTCAGCCTTGCTAAGAGTAATTTCTAACATCATAGCTACAACGTTAAATTGTAAGTTAGAGAGAGACGCTCTCCCTTCTCTCTAGAATCCCCCACCACGTTTTGAGTTCCCACATCGCCGCCTACCCCATTCTCACTCGGCTCACCACTGTCGACGGTCCCCCTCACGCCCCCGCTCCACCAGCCACCCACCACCCTCCCGACCTCGGATTCTCACCAACCAACCCACTCCTTTGGCTAAGGCACGAACAAAGCTCCGGAGCGGCTGGTGACTCGACTCACTCTCTCGATCATGCCGGAGCTCCTGCCGGATCCCCCCCCGGAGTCCGAAGAACCGCGCACCATCTCGGACCAGCTAATGGTCCTCCGGTCGGCCGAGGACCCTCTCTCGGACCAGCCAATGACTTTCACGTCGGAGGAGTCTCCCTTCATAATTTTTCCCTGCAAGAAAGTGGCGAGGAAAACTTTGAAAATGAAGGTGAAGGCACGGAAAAGTACACCAGCCCCTCCCACCAAAGGCACTGGTCGGAAAAGGTTCGTACCCTCACCGATGCCGGAGGACAAGCAACTTAGGAAGAAGATTGATTTCGGGGCCGAAGGGAGCTCGCCAGTCGGAAGTCCAAAATGCAAAGGCCCCATCTTCCCGACGTCGATGGAGCCCTCCCCTAATCCCAACGGTGAAGATGAAGCTAAGATTAATGAAGAACTTGCTGGCGCCAGAACTGTTGGCAACGCTCCGGCCGATGACCTTGCGGCCGGCGCAAACGCGGGGACCGGTGACGGAGGAGAGCACAACCCCCCACATGATGGCTGCTCGGAGAGAGATGGCTCTAGCATGGGTCAAAAGGCCTTGGTGGACGCGCTAGTCAACTTGCCCGAAATGGGCACAACAACAAAATCACTTTCCGAAAGTTCCTTGGCGCCTTGCCACTTCGGAACACCACGAGATGCTGGCCCCAATGCATCCGTTAAGCCCCCAAAACAACAAAAATCTAGCTCCTTTTTGCAGCAACCCAACTTTCCCGAATTGGCTTGGAGACCAAAACCTCCTTCCGAAAGTGGGCTAACTCCTTTCTGTCCCAAGAGCTCACGTGAGACGATTGTCGTGGAGGCCCCAACGCAACCAACAAAGGCCGAAATCATCCACTTAGCCGCCTTGGACTCGGCGGAGATGCTAGACACATTGGTTGCGCAACCTCTCATTACGGCCGGTCACAAACCACTGGAGTTCCCCCTAAACTCTTCGGGATGCATGCAAAGTGTCACACACACACCTCGGGATGGGAATGGACCCTCTCTTGAGGATTTTCCCCCTCTCGAACGAGGACGAACTAGCAAGCTCCGAGCTACGTTGCAGCAATTGTACTAAAATCCTTAAACTTAGAATTGTAAGTTAGAGAGAGACGCTCTCCCTTCTCTCTAGAATCCCCCACCACGTTTTGAGTTCCCACATCGCCGCCCACCCCATTCTCGCTCGGCTCACCACTGTCGACGGTCCCCCTCACGCCCCCGCTCCACCAGCCACCCACCATCCTCCCGACCTCGGATTCTCACCAACCAACCACTCCCTTGGCTAAGGCACGAACAAAGCTCCGGAGCGGCTGGTGACTCGACTCATTCTCTCGATCATGCCGGAGCGCCTGCCGGATCCCCCCCCGGAGTCAGAAGAACCGCGCACCATCTCGGACCAGCTAATGGTCCTCCGGCCGGCCGAGGACCCTCTCTCGGACCAGCCAATGAATTTCACGTCGGAGGAGTCTCCCTCCATAATTTTTCCCTGCAGGAAAGTGGCGAGGAAAACTTTGAAAATGAGGGTGAAGGCACGGAAAAGTACACCAGCCCCTCCCATCAAAGGCACTGGTCGGAAAAGGTTCGTACCCTCACCGATGCCGGAGGACAAGCAACTTAGGAAGAAGATTGATTTCGGGGCCGAAGGGAGCTCGCCGGTCGGAAGCCCAAAATGCAAAGGCCCCATCTTCCCGACGTCGATGGAGCCCTCCCCTAATCTCAACGGTGAAGATGAAGCTAAGATTAATGAAGAACTTGCCGGCGCCAGAACTGTTGACAACGCTCCGGCCGACGACCTTGCGGCCGGCGCAAACGCGGGGACTGGTGACGGAGGAGAGCACAACCCCCCACATGATGGCTGCTCGGAGAGAGATGGCTCTAGCATGGGTCAAAAGGCCTGGGTGGACGCGCTAGTCAACTTGCCCGAAATGGGCACAACAACAAAATCACTTTCCGAAAGTTCCTTGGCGCCTTGCCACTTCGGAACACCACGTGATGCTGGCCCCAATGCATCCGTTGAGCCCCCAAAACAACAAAAATCTAGCTCCTTTTTGCAGCAACCCAACTTTCCCGAATTGGCTTGGAGACCAAAACCTCCTTCCGAAAGTGGGCTAACTCCTTTCCGTCCCAAGAGCTCACGTGAGACGATTGTCGTGGAGGCCCCAACGCAACCAACAAAGGCCGAAATCATCCACTTAGCCGCCTTGGACTCGGCGGAGATGCTAGACACATTGGTTGCGCAACCTCTCATTACGGCCGGCCACAATCCACTGGAGTTCCCCCTAAACCCTTCGGGATGCATGCAAAGTGTCACACACACACCTCGGGATGGAAATGGACCCTCTCTTGAGGACTTTCCCCCTCTCGAACGAGGACGAACTAGCAAGCTCCGAGCTACGTTTGAGGCTAGTTCGGAACATTATAGTGCGGAGTTCGGCCAGCCGCGACCGAAGTCGAACCCTAACGTCTACCGAGAAAAGCCTTGTATCGAGACGATGAACAAGGCCACGCCTAGTGCCGAGATGGTTGCAGTGACAAGAGACACACCAACACCCAACGATACGCCTATGGATGATGCCGAACAGACCCTCACCGAGAAGGAAAAAGTCGAGAAGATCCACACCGAGAAAGAAAAAGCCGAAAAGCCGAGAATGGAAAAGCCGAGAAGGGCACACAACGGCAACGTAGGTACCGAGAAGATCCACACCGAGAATGGAGAAGCCGAACTCAACAATCCGAAGAGAAATGGAAACACACCTAAGTCCGCGACGGATGCCGCAACACAAGGGCTGAATGTAGTTAATCAACTTGGGGGGGTAGAAGCTACACTGGGGCCCTCGCCGTGGCCGAAATCGATGGCGGACTTGCTTAGGGGTACCCCGTCGGGCTCGGCGAGTAACACTCTACAAGGCCGGGGTGAAGGCGCCGCAAGCCACCCCGGTCGGCCGAAAACGATGGCGGACATGCTCAAAGGCTCGACTGACCCTACCGGCCCCCAAGCCTTTGAACCGGATAAGCTCCAGAACATTGGATTTGCTTCAGTGTCCGACGGCATCCCGGCCATTTACTTCTCCGGAGCGGAAACTCAAAAGCTTGCTGAGAGCATGGGACACGCCATTGTGGGTAAGTTTTCTCACTCTATCCCTACGGGACTGCAAATCCAAAAGACCCTCGACAATATTAAACTTCGGTGTGGATTTAGTTGGAAGTACATTAATGCTAAACATATTCTCATTCAATGCGAGGACTTGGCGGACTATGCCCGAATCCTTGGAGGCCCAAGGGGTACGCCCGTTTGGCTCATTGACCGACACCCGATGAGGGTCTTCAAATGGTCCCCGGACTTTGATGCTTACTGCGAGTCCCCCATTGCGGCAATCTGGTGCAACCTAATTGGCCTCCCCATTCACCTTTTCGACCAATCCGCCTTATTCGCCATCGGCAAGCTTCTCGGCAATCCAATACAAATTGATCGAGCCACGGCAAACAAGACTCGGCTTTCATTTGCCCGAATCTGCGTCGAGATAGACATCACAAAACCACCTACCGAAGAGATAATCCTCGATCTTGGTGGGCGAGAAACGGTGCAGCGAGTCCGATGGGACAAGATACCATCATATTGCCGAGAATGCAAACATGTCGGCCATGCAAGTGAGGTGTGCTATGCGACGGGCAAGAAGGAACGGCCGCCAAAGAGAAACTACCACAACGGCCCGCCAAAACAGCCACAACCCGAGAGACAGACCGAGAAGGGGAAGCAAGATATGGGGAAGAATGCCTCCAGCTCCAACGAATGGAAACATCAGGGGAAGAAGCAAGGCAAGGCCGGTGATCGACCAAACAATAACAAAACAAATGGGGAGGACTCCGGTGATACTTCCTGGGAGGGACCGAACTCCAAGGGTGACTCTACTTTGGGGAGCGGACCGAGCTCCGGAACTCAGAATGCCGGGCTTATTGCCGGGATCGAGATTGGGAAGTCCCCACCGAACCGGGGGAATCCATTGCATCCCACCACCGAACCACCAACACCACGTGGGAACATGGACGTGGAGTGGGGCTCCCCCATTGCGAGGAGCTTGGTCTCACCAGTTCGGCGAGGGAATCCGAGAGGAGGCGCGCGCCATGCTTTGACAAGGGGGCGTGGGTTCTTCTCGGCAAAGAACCACATGAGCACTAACCAATATTATACTCTCATGGAGAACGGAGAATTTGATGTTGAGAATTGTGGGGATGCGGACGAAGACCTTATGGAATTGCATGTGGGGGCCGAGAAGTTAGGAGGCAACAGTTCGGCCGAGGACGCCGAGGAGGTCGCTCCGAACAAAGAGCAACACCGTACTGACTATCAAGGAGGGCCTTCAACCTCTTTGGGTACGCACCCTTCTTGTTAATAATGTCGTACAATCTCATGTTTTGGAACGTGAGGGGGATCGCGAATGCGCCCACTCAAAACGTTCTGAAAAGACTAATTGGTTGTCATAATGTTTTATTTCTTGCAATAATGGAACCGCTCACACAACCGGACCCGGACCGTTTCTCTAAGGCCTTGGGGCTGTCCTTCATTGGTTCGAACATGAACGAGAAGATTTGGATGTTTGCGGAAGAGGGGTCCACTTTTGATATTGAGGTTGACTCGGAACAAATTCTCCACGGGTACCTCAAATCCCACCGCCTTGCTAGGCCGGTGGCCATCTCAGCCGTGTACGCCAAATGTACAAGGGCTGAAAGACATCACCTATGGGACAAGATGAGAGAGATTGCCGGGCCTCTTGAGGGAACACCTTGGATCATCGGTGGCGATTTCAACACCATGCTATCTCATCAAGACAGAGTTGGAAGTGATACCAACCGGCAAGCCGAGATGGTAGATTTTGCGGAGGCAACGGAAGATTGTAGGCTGCTTGACCCTGGTTTTGATGGAGCGGCATTCACTTGGGCCAAGAATGGCCTTTTTGAAAGGTTGGATAGAGTGCTTGTCAGCGAGGATTGGACTAAGACCTTCGAGGCTACTCGGGTTACGAACCTCCCCCGGATTGCCTCGGACCATGGACCAATTCTTGTCAGGTGCACGAAGATGAACACATCCGCTGGAGCCAAGGCTTTCAGGTTCCAGAACATGTGGATCCGACATGAAGGATTCATGGCCGTAGTGCAAAAAGCATGGGAGGAGCCCACGGGGGCGGGTGGAATCCTAAACATTCAAATCAAGCAGGCCAGAGTTAAAAAGGCCCTTAAGGAGTGGAACAAAGAGGTTTTTGGAAACATTCATGCTAATCTAAAAGAAAAGGAGGAAGAAATTGCTTTGGCCCAATCTTGTTTCGAAGCAAGGCCGACCCCGGATCACAGGACAGCGATCAACAAACACATTGCCGAGTACATCCTTTTGCTGAAAATGGAAGAAGATTTTTGGCGACAGAAGGCAGCTCTGAGGTGGCTTGCCGAGGGAGATAAAAATACCCGGTTCTACCAAAGCTGGGTGAAACAAAAGAGGGTTCGTCTCCGCATCCATTCAATACGTGTCAATGGGCAGGAGCTCACCGAGGAAGCCGAGATTAAAAAGTCCGCAGTGGAGTTCTTCCAACAACTCCTTGCCCCCAACAATCCGACACTTGAAGATCCAGACCTCGACCTAATCCAGCAGGTCCACTCAGCCGAGCAGTTCGCTGACATCGCAGATGCTCCAAGTGCGGACGAGGTCAGGAGTGCCACCTTTTGCATTTCCGGAGATAGTGCACCCGGACCCGACGGCTTCTCGGCCACCTTCTATCAAGCCTGCTGGCCTATTGTGGGACCGGAGGTAGTGGACGCAATCAGACAGTTCTTCAGAGGGGCCTTCCTGCCGAGGAGCATCACGGCCACAAGCATAGTCCTTATCCCAAAGAAGGCTTCGCCGGAATCATGGACCGACTACCGACCCATCAGTCTCTGCAATGTTTTAAACAAGATCATTACCAAGGTACTCACCTCTCGACTCTCTCCTTTCCTCCCACAGGTCATCTCCCCAAACCAAAGTGGATTTGTCAAAGGTCGGCTCCTTAACGACAACGCACTTCTGGCTCAAGAGATGTTCCATGAGCTTGCTAGATGCTCCCCAGCGCCTAATGTGGCAGTAAAGATTGACATGGCTAAAGCCTATGATAGGGTCCAATGGCCATTCCTCTTCAAAGTTTTACGCCGTATGGGTTTCCCGGATTCATGGATTTCACTTATGGAGAGGTGTATTGGGTGTTGCTGGTTCTCGGTCCTTGTTAACGGGGCACCCTCGGGCTTCTTTAGATCAACTCGAGGACTTCGGCAAGGAGACCCGATCTCCCCTGCTCTGTTCGTAATCGCGGCGGACTACCTGTCCCGAGCATTAGATAAGCTCATCCTCGGCCAAAAGGACATGACGTTCAAAGCCTCCCGGAGATGCATGGAGATCAGCCATCTAGCCTATGCGGACGACATTATCATCTTCACTCAAGCGGCGGCAAATCCTATGCGCCGGCTAAGAGCCTGTCTCGAAAAATAAGAAAGAGTCTCCGGCCAACAAGTCAGCCTCGCCAAGAGTAATTTCTATATTGCCGAGGCCCATGAACACTGGGCAAACTCGATCCAGGCGGAAGGAGGCTTCTCTAGAGGGGCCTTTCCTTTTCTCTATCTCGGTGTCCCTATCTACCGTGGTGTCAAGCGCACGGACATGTTCCTCTTTCTACGGGAAAAGATTGCAAGAAGGATCTCAGGATGGGCACACCGTCACCTATCCTTTGGAGGAAGGCTTACGTTGATTAAGAGCACTCTTGAAGCGATCCCCTTGCACATCTTTCAAGCCGTCGAGCCCACGGCCGGTACCCTCAAGCAACTTGATCAACAAATGGCCCGATTCTTTTGGGGGTCTACGAATGAAAAGAAGCGGACCCATTGGATTGGATGGGAACAAATGTGCCGGCCCACTGATGAAGGAGGCCTTGGGATCCGAAAAACTATGGAGGTCCTCCACGCTTTCAATATCAAACTGTGGTGGCGATTTCGGGAGCAAAACTCCCTTTGGGCAAGATACATGATGGCAAAATATTGCTCCAACTCCACACCGCTCACCTTGAGATTGCCGAGCAGGAGTAGCCCTACGTGGAGAAGGCTCTCAAGAGCATGGCCCCTCGCGCAACCGCACATGAGATGGCTAGTGGGACAAGGGGACATCTACTTCTGGGATGACATTTGGCTTGGCAATAGCCCTCTGAGGGAACTTAGCCTTGATGATAGGGGAAGACCAACCACCCGGGTCTCGGAGTTCATTACAAATGGTGGTTGGGATGTGCCCAAGCTTCAACTCCTTCACAATCAGGCCGGCCTCCCTCAGCATGTTATCGATGGCATCATTAATACACCGATCCTCCATGACGAACAGGATATCCCGAGGTGGAACCTCTCTAAGCATGGGGAATTCACGGTGGCTTCGACATGGGACACACTTCGAGGACGAAACCCGATCATCCATGGTTTGGGGGACGTTTGGAAGGTAGGCCTCACCAACTCAATAGCCATCTTTATCTGGAGGCTTCTCTCCAATCGGGTGCCGGTTGACACGAAACTTCAGTGGCGGGAGATTGAGCTAGCTTCTAAGTGCCAATGCTGCCCCCACAGACCGAACACTGAGTCACTCCAACACCTCTTCATCCAGGGATATGGAGCTCGCAGAGTATGGAGTGAGTTCGACGGCTGGTTCACAGGCCCGTTCCCACGCATCCATATCAATGACACAATCCCTACGAGAATCGAAGTGTGGGCGCGAAGGTGCCAACAGCCGAACAAGAAACATCTTAGCCGAGCCACTCCATACCTCATCCTTTGGTTTATTTGGTCGGAGAGAAACAGGAGCCGCCACCAAGGCACACAGTTTAAACCACAAAACGTGGTATGGCAGGTCCACATGTTCATTCGAAATGCTATGTCTAATGGAAGCTTGAAGCCGAAACATTGGAAGGGAGTTAAACTTGGAATCAATATTCCTCAACAAGCGGCGGCAATCAGGGCGCTACCCCTAGCCATGGCAATCAAATGGAACCCCCCGGATCAGCCGTGGATAAAGCTCAACACGGATGGCTCCTATAATGAAGCGAACGGCAGTACAGGGGCTGGCGGGATTATTCGAGACCACTCGGGTAAGATGCTCGTCGCCGTCAGCACACCCCTTGAAGCCCACTCGGCGTTAGAAGCGGAGCTGTTGGCCATGATCCACGGGCTAAATATAGCCAAGGAATACGGCCTACCAATCTGGATTGAGTCAGATGCAGAGCAAGCAATCAAATTGGTCAATGGGACGGGATGGGGGCCGGCACTCGCTCGGCAAGCGGTGGCGCAACTAACCATTCTCAAACGCCAACTCAAATTCCGAGCCACCTTCATACACAGGGAGGGGAACAAAGCGGCGGACTTCCTTGCGAAAATGGGGCTAGTCCAAGACAGTGGCCTACGAATGCACTACAACTCAGCACCGAGAGAACTATTGGACTTGGTTAGATTGGACGAGATGGGAGTGTCGCACATCCGAAACCTAGACGGGGACGGGCATCAAAGTTGATCATGAGACGACGGGAGACAATAGTGACTAGCTTTGTGGTTAATTGTTTTTTGGAAAGGAGTATGATGAGGTCCGAACCTTGTGGGATCGGACCGCATACTACTCTTGATTTTGTTACGGCACACCACTTTTGGGTGTGGCCACGCCTTGTAATTATCTCTTGTGGAAATATAGGGATGAGGGACCCACGAACCCTCCACCGTAGAGGTGTTTGATTAAAAAAAAAAAAAAAAAAAAAAAAAAAAAGCTCCGAGCTACGTTTGAGGCTAGTTCGGAACATTACAGTGCGGAGCTCGGCCAGCCGCGACCGAAGTCGAACCCTAACGTCTACCGAGAAAAGCCTTTTATCGAGACGACGAACAAGGCCACGCCTAGTGCCGAGATGGTTGCAGTGACAAGAGACACACCAACACCCAACGATACGCCTATGGATGATGCCGAACAGATCCTCACCGAGAAGGAAAAAGTCGAGAAGATCCACACCGAGAAAGAAAAAGCCGAAAAGCCGAGATTGGAAAAGCCGAGAAGGGCACACAACGGCAACGTAGGTGCCGAGAAGATCCACACCGAGAATGGAGAAGCCGAACTCAACAAACCGAAGAGAAATGGAAACACACCTAAGTCCGCGACGGATGCCGCAACACAAGGGCCGAATGTAGTTAATCAACTTGGGGGGGTAGAAGCTACACCGGGGCCCTCGCCGTGGCCGAAATCGATGGCGGACTTGCTTAAGGGTACCCCGTCGGGCTCGGCGAGTAACACTCTACAAGGCCGGGGTGAAGGCGCCGCAAGCCACCCCGGTCGGCCGAAAACGATGGCGGACATGCTCAAAGGCTCGACTGACCCTACCGGCCCCCAAGCCTTTGAACCGGATAAGCTCCAGAACATTGGATTTGCTTCAGTGTCCGACGGCATCCCGGCCATTTACTTCTCCGGAGCGGAAACTCAAAAGCTTGCTGAGAGCATGGGACACGCCATTGTGGGTAAGTTCTCTCACTCTATCCCTACGGGACTGCAAATCCAAAAGACCCTCGATAATATTAAACTTCGGTGTGGATTTAGTTGGAAGTACATTAATGCTAAACATATTCTCATTCAATGCGAGGACTTGGCGGACTATGCCCGAATCCTTGGAGGCCCAAGGGGTACGCCCGTTTGGCTCATTGACCGACACCCGATGAGGGTCTTCAAATGGTCCCCGGACTTTGATGCTTACTGCGAGTCCCCCATTGCGGCAATTTGGTGCAACCTAATTGGACTCCCCATTCATCTTTTCGACCAATCCGCCTTATTCGCCATCGGCAAGCTTCTCGGCAATCCAATACAAATTGATCGAGCCACGGCAAACAAGACTCGGCTTTCATTTGCCCGAATTTGCGTCGAGATAGACATCACAAAACCACCTACCGAAGAGATAATCCTCGATCTTGGTGGGCGAGAAACGGTGCAGCGAGTCCGATGGGACAAGATACCATCATATTGCCGAGAATGCAAACATGTCGGCCATGCAAGTGAGGTGTGCTATGCGACGGGCAAGAAGGAACGGCCGCCAAAGAGAAACTACCACAACGGCCCGCCAAAACAGCCACAACCCGAGAGACAGACCGAGAAGGGGAAGCAAGATATGGGGAAGAATGCCTCCAGCTCCAACGAATGGAAACATCAGGGGAAGAAGCAAGGCAAGGCCGGTGATCGACCAAACAATAACAAAACAAATGGGGAGGACTCCGGTGATACTTCCTGGGAGGGACCGAACTCCAAGGGTGACTCTACTTTGGGGAGCGGACCGAGCTCCGGAACTCAGAATGCCGGGCTCATTGCCGGGATCGAGATTGGGAAGTCCCCACCGAACCGGGGGAATCCATTGCATCCCACCACCGAACCACCAACACCACGTGGGAACATGGACGTGGAGTGGGGCTCCCCCAATGCGAGGAGCTTGGTCTCACCAGTTCGGCGAGGGAATCCGAGAGGAGGCGCGCGCCATGCTTTGACAAGGGGGCGTGGGTTCTTCTCGGCAAAGAACCACATGAGCACTAACCAATATTATACTCTCATGGAGAACGGAGAATTTGATGTTGAGAATTGTGGGGATGCGGACGAAGACCTTATGGAATTGCACGTGGGGGCCGAGAAGTTAGGAGGCAACAGTTCGGCCGAGGACGCCGAGGAGGTCGCTCCGAACAAAGAGCAACACCGTACTGACTATCAAGGAGGGCCTTCAACCTCTTTGGGTACGCACCCTTCTTGTTAATAATGTCGTACAATCTCATGTTTTGGAACGTGAGGGGGATCGCGAATGCGCCCACTCAAAACGTTCTGAAAAGACTAATTGGTTGTCATAATGTTTTATTTCTTGCAATAATGGAACCGCTCACACAACCGGACCCGGACCGTTTCTCTAAGGCCTTGGGGCTGTCCTTCATTGGTTCGAACACGAACGAGAAGATTTGGATGTTTGCGGAAGAGGGGTCCACTTTTGATATTGAGGTTGACTCGGAACAAATTCTTCACGGGTACCTCAAATCCCACCGCCTTGCTAGGCCGGTGGCCATCTCAGCCGTGTACGCCAAATGTACAAGGGCTGAAAGACATCACTTATGGGACAAGATGAGAGAGATTGCCGGGCCTCTTGAGGGAACACCTTGGATCATCGGTGGCGATTTCAACACCATGCTATCTCACCAAGACAGAGTCGGAAGTGATACCAACCGGCAAGCCGAGATGGTAGATTTTGCGGAGGCAACGGAAGATTGTAGGCTGCTTGACCCTGGTTTTGATGGAGCGGCATTCACTTGGGCCAAGAATGGCCTTTTTGAAAGGTTGGATAGAGTGCTTGTCAGCGAGGATTGGACTAAGACCTTCGAGGCTACTCGGGTTACGAACCTCCCCCGGATTGCCTCGGACCATGGACCAATTCTTGTCAGGTGCACGAAGATGAACACATCCGCTGGAGCCAAGGCTTTCAGGTTCCAGAACATGTGGATCCGACATGAAGGATTCATGGCCGTAGTGCAAAAAGCATGGGAGGAGCCCACGGGGGCGGGTGGAATCCTAAACATTCAAATCAAGCAGGCCAGAGTTAAAAAGGCCCTTAAGGAGTGGAACAAAGAGGTTTTTGGAAACATCCATGCTAATCTAAAAGAAAAGGAGGAAGAAATTGCTCTGGCCCAATCTTGTTTCGAAGCAAGGCCGACTCCGGATCACAGGACAGCGATCAACAAACACATTGCCGAGTACATCCTTTTGCTGAGAATGGAAGAAGATTTTTGGCGACAGAAGGCAGCTTTGAGGTGGCTTGCCGAGGGAGACAAAAATACCCGGTTCTACCAAAGCTGGGTGAAACAAAAGAGGGTTCGTCTCCGCATCCATTCAATACGTGTCAATGGGCAGGAGCTCACCGAGGAAGCCGAGATTAAAAAGTCCGCAGTGGAGTACTTCCAACAACTCCTTGCCCCCAACAATCCGACACTTGAAGATCCAGACCTCGACCTAATCCAGCAGGTCCACTCAGCCGAGCAGTTCGCTGACATCGCAGATGCTCCAAGTGCGGACGAGGTCAGGAGTGCCACCTTTTGCATTTCCGGAGATAGTGCACCCGGACCCGACGGCTTCTCGGCCACCTTCTATCAAGCCTGCTGGCCCATTGTGGGGCCGGAGGTAGTGGAAGCAATCAGACAGTTCTTCAGAGGGGCCTTCCTGCCGAGGAGCATCACGGCCACAAGCATAGTCCTTATCCCAAAGAAGGCATCGCCGGAGTCATGGACCGACTACCGACCCATCAGTCTCTGCAATGTTTTAAACAAGATCATTACCAAGGTACTCACCTCTCGACTCTCTCCTTTCCTCCCACAGGTCATCTCCCCAAACCAAAGTGGATTTGTCAAAGGTCGGCTCCTTAACGACAACGCACTTCTGGCTCAAGAGATGTTCCATGAGCTTGCTAGATGCTCCCCAGCGCCTAATGTGGCAGTAAAGATTGACATGGCTAAAGCCTATGATAGGGTCCAATGGCCATTCCTCTTCAAAGTTTTACGCCGTATGGGTTTCCCGGATTCATGGATTTCACTTATGGAGAGGTGTATTGGGTATTGCTGGTTCTCGGTCCTTGTTAACGGGGCACCCTCGGGCTTCTTTAGATCAACTCGAGGACTTCGGCAAGGAGACCCGATCTCCCCCGCTCTGTTCGTAATCGCTGCGGACTACCTGTCCCGAGCATTAGATAAGCTCATCCTCGGCCAAAAGGACATGACGTTCAAAGCCTCCCGGAGATGCATGGAGATCAGCCATCTAGCCTATGCGGACGACATTATCATCTTCACTCAAGCGGCGGCAAATCCTATGCGCCGGCTAAGAGCCTGTCTCGAAAAATATGAAAGAGTCTCCGGCCAACAAGTCAGCCTCGCCAAGAGTAATTTCTATATTGCCGAGGCCCATGAACATTGGGCAAACTCGATCCAGGCGGAAGGAGGCTTCTCTAGAGGGGCCTTTCCTTTTCTCTATCTCGGAGTCCCTATCTATCGTGGTGCCAAACGCACGGACATGTTCCTCTTTCTACGGGAAAAGATTGCAAGAAGGATCTCAGGATGGGCACACCGTCACCTATCCTTTGGAGGAAGGCTTACGTTGATTAAGAGCACTCTTGAAGCGATCCCCTTGCACATCTTTCAAGCCGTCGAGCCCACGGCCGGTACCCTCAAGCAACTTGATCAACAAATGGCCCGATTCTTTTGGGGGTCTACGAATGAAAAGAAGCGGACCCATTGGATTGGATGGGAACAAATGTGCCGGCCCACTGATGAAGGAGGCCTTGGGATCCGAAAAACTATGGAGGCCCTCCGCGCCTTCAATATCAAACTTTGGTGGCGCTTTCGGGAGCAAAACTCCCTTTGGGCAAGATACATGATGGCAAAATATTGCTCCAACTCCACACCGCTCACCTTGAGATTGCCGAGCAGGAGTAGCCCTACGTGGAGAAGGCTCTCAAGAGCATGGCCCCTCGCGCAACCGCACATGAGATGGCTAGTGGGACAAGGGGACATCTACTTCTGGGATGACATTTGGCTTGGCAATAGCCCTCTGAGGGAACTTAGTCTTGATGATAGGGGAAGACCAACCACCCGGGTCTCGGAGTTCATTACAAATGGTGGTTGGGATGTGCCCAAGCTTCAACTCCTTCACAATCAGGCCGGCCTCCCTCAGCATGTTATCGATGGCATCATTAATACACCGATCCTCCATGACGAACAGGATATCCCGAGGTGGAACCTCTCTAAGCATGGGGAATTCACGGTGGCTTCGACATGGGACACACTTCGAGGACGAAACCCGATCATCCATGGTTTGGGGGACGTTTGGAAGGTAGGCCTCACCAACTCAATAGCCATCTTTATCTGGAGGCTTCTTTCCAATCGGGTGCCGGTTGACACGAAACTTCAGTGGCGGGAGATTGAGCTAGCCTCTAAGTGCCAATGCTGCCCCCACAGACCGAACACTGAGTCACTCCAACACCTCTTCATCCAGGGATATGGAGCTCGCAGAGTATGGAGTGAGTTCGACGGCTGGTTCACAGGCCCGTTCCCACGCATCCATATCAATGACACAATCCCTACGAGAATCGAAGTGTGGGCGCGAAGGTGCCAACAGCCGAACAAGAAACATCTTAGCCGAGCCACTCCATACCTCATCCTTTGGTTTATATGGTCGGAGAGAAACAGGAGCCGCCACCAAGGCACACAGTTTAAACCACAAAACGTGGTATGGCAGGTCCACATGTTCATTCGAAATGCTATGTCTAATGGAAGCTTGAAGCCGAAACATTGGAAGGGAGTTAAACTTGGAGTCAATATTCCTCAACAAGCGGCGGCAATCAGGGCGCTACCCCTAGCCATGGCAATCAAATGGAACCCCCCGGATCAGCCGTGGATAAAGCTCAACACGGATGGCTCCTATAATGAAGCGAACGGCAGTACAGGGGCTGGCGGGATTATTCGAGACCACTCGGGTAAGATGCTCGTCGCCGTCAGCACACCCCTTGAAGCCCACTCGGCGTTAGAAGCGGAGCTGTTGGCCATGATTCACGGGCTAAATATAGCCAAGGAATTCGGCCTACCAATCTGGATTGAGTCAGATGCAGAGCAAGCAATCAAATTGGTCAATGGGACGGGATGGGGGCCGGCACTCGCTCGGCAAGCGGTGGCGCAACTAACCATTCTCAAACGCCAACTCAAATTCCGAGCCACCTTCATACACAGGGAGGGGAACAAAGCGGCGGACTTCCTTGCGAAAATGGGGCTAGTCCAAGACAGTGGCCTTCGAATGCACTACAACTCAGCACCGAGAGAACTATTGGACTTGGTTAGATTGGACGAGATGGGAGTGTCGCACATCCGAAACCTAGACGGGGACGGGCATCAAAGTTGATCATGAGACGATGGGAGACAATAGTGACTAGCTTTGTGGTTAATTGTATTTTGGAAAGGAGTATGATGAGGTCCGAACCTTGTGGGATCGGACCGCATACTACTCTTGATTTTGTTACGGCCTGACGATTTGTGTCGCTTCCCGTCCTATCTCGAGTGGAGAGGATTGTGTTGAAGTCCCCTCCAATGAACCACGGTATTCCCTCCGAAACTTGGGCAATATCTCTCATCTTTTCCCAAAGGGCATGCCGCTCTCCTCTCGTGCATTTAGCATACACGGCCGAGATCATAATAGGGGTTGAGATCCGGGGACAAGTGAGCCTACCATGTAGCAGCTGGTCCGTGTCATCCATCACAACAAAATCCATCCCTTCCTCCACAAAAATCCAAATTTTCCCATTGGTGTTCGTCCCCTTGTAGGACAGCCCCAACACTTTCGAGAATTTGTCCGGATTAGGGGAGGTAAGCGGCTCCAATATTGCAAGAAAACAAATATTATGAGATTTAATTAGTCTTTTTAGGACGTTTTGGGTTGACGCATTCGCGATTCCCCTAACGTTCCAAAATAGAAAATTTAACGACATGATTAACAAGAGGAGTTCGTACCCAGCGGGATTGACCCCCCTCCTTGGAATTCAATGATTTGAAGGTCCTTCTCCCCATGAGATGCCGCGGCCTCCAAAAAGGCGGGATTGGCGCCCTCATCGATTTCATTATGGGAGATGGTATCATCCCAATTTTCCTCGTCTTCCATATCATTTTCCACGAAGTTCTCTTGAGCCATGAGGGTGAAATATCGGTTAGTACTCAAGTGACTTGATGGCCCTTGTGCCTCGGTTTTCTCTAGGTCGAAGGGTTTAAAGAAGCCTTTCGGGTGCACATGGGCCCCCGAAGTCGGGTACACTTCTCGCCGCGCCATATCCGCTCCTCTTGGCGTACCCCCGCGCCCATTTCCAAAAGAGGGGAATTTAGCGAGCACCCCTTTAGGTGAAGAGGTGGTATGCTCATCATGGATGATGATCATGTCCTTACTCCCGGCACCTTGCATATCACCCAAAAAGTCCGGCCCCGACCACTCCGCCCCCGAGTACATATTGGCTCTCGGGTTCATCCGGATGTTGCCTTCCTTTCCCTTGTGTTTCCCTTGTTGTTTCCATTCCATGTTATTAACGGTGTGCCTCGGATCAGTATTGTTCTTCTTAGCTCCTATTCCTCCGTGTTGTGGTTGTTTTGGTGTTGCTAAGTTGTAGTTTCGTTTTGGAGGTCGATCCGCCTTCCCGGAAGCGTAACAAACTTCACTCTTGTGACCGACATGTTTGCATTCTCCACAGTAGGACGGGATCTTATCCCACTTTACTTGCTGCACCAAAGGACGCCCACAAATGTCAAGGATGATCTCGTCGGGTGGCGGCTTTGTAATGTCGATCTCAATGCATAGCCGCGCAAAGGAGAGTCTTGATTTGTTGGCCGTCGCTCTATCTACTTGGATCGGGTTACCAAGGAGTTTCCCAATGGCATAGAGGGCCGATTGATCAAATAGGTGGATCGGGAGTCCAATTAGGTTGCACCATATAGCCGCAATTGGAGATTCACAATAGGCGTCAAATTCCGGAGACCATTTGAAAACTCTCATCGGATGCCGATCAATGAACCACACCGGTGTCCCTTTGGGTCCACTTAGGAGCCGAGCATAATCCGTCATGTCCTCAAATTGAACAAGAATATGTTTGGCGTTAATATATTTCCAAGTATAGCCACGGCAAAACTTAATGTTGTCTAGAGCCTTTTGGATTTGATAGGAAGCCGGGATTGAGTGCGAGAACTTACCTACAATAGCATGGCCGAGGGACGAGGCCAACCTTTGGATTTCTGACCCGGAGAAGTAAATGGATGGCACTCCGTTTGCCGTGGAAGCAAAGCCGATATTTTGGATGTTCTCCGGGACAAAGACTTGCGGGCCTTCAACCGCCGAAGGCCCCCGCACCATGTCGGCCATGGATTTTGGCTTGGTGGGGTTCCCCACGCCCGGCTCGGTATTGCCTCCTAAAGAGTTGTGTGTCGGCTTATCTTTTGATTTAGCTACACCGTTTGGGTCGGTTCGCGGATCATCACACGAGTCCCTCTCGACCCTGGGTGCGTAAGGAGGCCGCGGCATTTCTATGTCCATCTCGGTCGGCGTCGGTTCCATCGCATGCGTGTCCGAGGCCGAAGGCGCGGGCGTGTCTCGAGGGGGGTTGCGGATTGCATTGGTCCTCGGCCATCCCGTACTCACTAACGCCGGGCCGGCTTCGAATGATGCTCGGATTTTCCGGGTCCTTCCCTTTTCGAGAGGTGGGAAATCCTCAAGGGAAGGGCCATGCTCAATGAGAGGCGCGCATTGTTCAATATCTTTGTCTCTCCGGTCTGGGAGAAGGGTGACCTTCGCCGTGTAGTCCGTGGCCGGTGAGGGTTCGGCGAGGAGGGGCTGCGCCGCCGCCGCATCAAGCATCTCCGCCGCGGCCAGGTGAATGATTTGGAGGATATCACTCTTTTTTGGATTCATTTGCTGCATTGGTAGGGGTGAGCATGGCTCCACATGTGACTTCCGGTTTTGGTAAGGGGCAAAAGCACTTTCCGAAAGGTGATTTGTTCCCATGCCCAATTCGGGCAAGTTGACTATCTCACTCCCCAATGTACTTTTTGGCACACATGCTACGGTCAAATCCTCTTGGGATACGCTTAGGGGTCCGACATCATCCCCTCCAACGGTCATCTCGCTCATGACGGGTCCATGGTCGAAGGGTGGCGCCACCTCCGCCGCCGGTGCATCTCCGTGAACCACCACTTCCATTTGGACCCCCTCCTCGGATGTGGGGGCTTTAGGAAGGGCTCCTAGGCCAAGTGCTTCCTTGCTATCAATGGAGCAAGCCGGAAAAAGATTTACCTTGGATTTAAGGCTATCAAGGTCGGGGCTCGGGACGGATGACTCGGGCTCGGAGGTCTCCTCTTCTCCAAAGTCGAGCTTCTTCCTAAGTTGTTTGTCCTCCGGGAGTGGAGAAGGTACGAACCTTTTCCGGCCATGACCTTTTGTGAGAGGTGCCGGCGTGCTCTTCCTAGCCATCATCCTATTCTTCTTGCTTTGCATTTTCAAATCTTTGGCCGAGACCTTTGGTGTTGGGTCATCGCATGAGTGGAAAATCATAAATTGGTCCGGGATGGACCTAGCCTCCTCGGGGTCTGGTGGGGCCGGGGTTGGGTTCGTGGGGGGGTCCGGCATGGCCAGCCGAGGGTGTGACCGCAGCGCCGAACCAAGGTGGGGAGACGGTGGAGTTGAGGAGGGATGGTGACACGACCGGCGTGGAAAAGGTCTCGGCGGGTTGTGGGGGGGTGAGGTGTGGTGGTCGGCGTGAGGGAGTCGCGGCGGGTCGTGGGTGTGAGTGGGTGGACGGCGAAAAGGATCAAGGTGGGGGAATTGCTAGAGAGAAGGGGGAGCGTCTCTCTCTAGAAAGCATTTTCTCGGCCATGCAATCGTTGGTAAGCTCTCCCATTCTATTCCGGCTTCGCACCAAATTCAAAAAGCTCTTGATAACATCAAATTTAGCCGAGGCTTTACATGGAAATATATTAACGCTAAAGATATTCTTATTCAATTCGAGGATATTGCGGATTATGCCCGATTGCTAAGCGGCCCCAAGGGTACCCCGGTATGGTTTGTTGACCGACACCTTATGCAAGTCTTCAAATGGTCCCCGGACTTTGATGCATATTGTGAATCCCTGATTGCGGCAATTTGGTGCAATCTAATCGGCCTCCCCATCCACCTATTTAACCAATTGGCTCTCTTCGCCATTGGGAAACTCCTAGGTCCTCCTATCCAAATGGACCGCGCCACAGCCAACAAGACTAGATTATCCTTTGCTCGTCTTTGCATCGAGATCGATATAACGAAGCCACCACCCGAGGAGATCATCCTTGACATTTGTGGGCGAGAAACCGTGCAACAAGTGAGGTGGGATAAGATCCCGACGTATTGCAATGAGTGTTGGCACGTGGGGCATAAGAGCGAAGTTTGTTATGCGGCGGGTAAAGCGGTTCGACCCCCAAAGAGGAACTATAATTTTGCCATGCCGAGACAGCCACACCAAGGGGCCCAAGGTTCGAAGGGAGGATATGATCAACCGAAGGAAAAACTGAACAACAAGGAGGTGAAACAACAATGGAGACCCAAAGAAACGGAAGCGCAACTAATTACAACACCAAGCACTAGAGATACGAAAGATTGAGATTGGCAAGGACCGGATGTCATGGGCGATTTGCATGAGGATGGCCCCATGGATTTGACCATTCATGCCGACGAGGGTGACAAGAGTTGGAGTGCAACCCATTTGCATGGTAGGGGTTCGGCCTTCACACCCTTTCAGCATGGGAACGGCGGAGGGAGCATGGCGAAGGGAGAAATAAGTAACCACCGGGCTACACCCTCGTCCAAGGCTGGGGGACGGCGCGAAGCAGCCTCGGCCTCGGGTGATCTAGTGAGACCGAAAGGCTCGTTCAAGCCTTTTGACTTAAAAAGGTCCGAAGCACAAGAGTCGAATAACCACATGAGCACCAATCGCTATTTCTCCCTAATGGCTCGGAAGAACTTCGTGGATAATGATTTGGAAGATACGGATGATGGGGAAGAGAACATACCTCTCAAGGATGATGATGGTGGAGCCATTCCCATACTTATGGAGGCCGAGACATGCTAAGAGAGGAATGACCTCCAAATCATTGAATTTCAAGGGGGGCTTTCACACCCGCCGGGTACGAACTCCTTTTATTAATCATGTCAATACAATTTCTATTTTGGAACGTTAGGGGGATCACGAACGCGTCAACCCAAAACGTCCTAAAAAGACTAATCAAATCTCATAATATTTGCTTTCTTGCAATAATGGAGCCGCTTACAATCCCTAACCCGGAAAAATTCTCAAAGACATTGGGGCTGACCTACAAGGGGTCGAACATCAACGGGAAGATTTGGATTTTTGTGGAGGAAGTGGCTAATTTCGAAGTTGAGGATGGCTCGAAACAGTTGCTCCATGGGCGGTTCACTTGCCCTCGATTACCAACTCCTATTGAGATATCGATTGTGTATGCCAAGTGCACGAGAGGGGAACGACTTGCATTGTGGGATAAGATGAGAAGAGACATCACTCAAATGTCGGACGGGAGGCCTTGGTTTTTTTTTCAAAATTAACTCCTATATAAGGGAGGAAATTACAAATAAACTCCTATACTATAGATAGGAGGAAAATACAACTGATGTCAAGAGGGCTCGAACTCGACACCTCATGCAATAATGTTAAGCTCTTTGCCGCTAGGACAATGGCTCTGGACAGGACGAAAGGCCTTGGTTCATTGGAGGGAACTTCAACACCATCCTCTCCACTCGCGACAGGATGGGAAGCGATACCAATCGACAGGTGGAGATGGTTGACTTCGTCGAGGCCATCGAGGATTGTCGATTGCTGGACCCGGGCTTTGATGGCTCGGATTATACCTGGGCTAAAAATGGCCTCATGGCTTAGAATGGATAGGGTGCTGGTCAGCGAAATGTCAACCCAACTTTTAGACGCAATAAGAGTTACTAATCTCCCCCGGGTAGCCTCAGATCATGGGCCAATACTCGTCCGATGCAGAATGCTGAACAACGATGGGAGTGGTAGAGCGTTCCGGTTCCAAAACATGTGTGTGCGGCACGAGGGATTTGCTGATTTGGTGCGACGAGATTGGATGGCTACCACGGAGGCTGCAGGCCTACTCAACTTGAAGATCAAGTTAGCAAGTATTAAACAGACATTCAAACGGTGGAACAAAGAGGTCTTCGGGAATATCCACGCCAACCTCAAAGCTTGTGAAGAGAATATTTTCGTGGCTCAATCTGAGTTCGAGGAAGACCCCTCGGCCCGGAACAGAATGGAGATCAACAAACAAATGGCTGAGTACAACCTCCTTCTCAAGATGGAAGAAGACTTCTGGCTCTCCGTTGGCTGGAAGAGGGTGATAAAAACACTAGGTTCTACCAAAGCTGGGTTAAGAAAAAGAGAATTCGGTTGTGAATCCACAAGATAAATGCTAATGGGAGGGAACTCACAGATGACCTTGAAATCAAAGACTCGACGGTCAAGTTCTTCCAAAACCTCCTTGCGCCAACCTGCCCGGAGTTGGCTGCCCCGGACCTAGACCTCTTGCAACAACTACCCTTCTCGGAGCAATTGGATGACCTCCCCAAGCCGCCGGACGCGGATGAAGTAAAAAGGGCGGTCTTTGACATCTCAAGCAATAGTGCCCCTGGGCCGGATGGGTTCTCGGCCTTGTTCTACCAAGCTTGTTGGGGAATCGCAGGGCAGATGTAGTGGATGCGGTTAGGCAATTTTTATGCGGGGCTTTCCTCCCCCCGAAGTTTTACTGCCATGAGTATTGTACTTATCCCTAAGGAAGCCGTCTCCCGAAACTTGGGGAGACTATCGGCCCATCAGCTTGTGCAACGTAATTAATAAGGTGATTAAATAAGTCCTCATGAAGAAACTCGCACCTTTCCTACCCCATGTCGTCTCACCGAATCAAAGCGGGTTTGTAAAGGGGAGGCTGCCAAATGACAATGTGCTCCTCGCACAGGAAATGTTCCATGAGCTTGCTCGATGCACCCCGGCCCTGAACGTTGCAATCAAGATTGACATGGCTAAGGCCTATCTATGATCAGGTGCAATGGCCCTTCCTACTCAAGGTTCATATGCAAATGGGATTCCCAGGACCTTGGATTGCGCTTATTGAAAGATGCATTGGAACTTGCTGGTTCTCGATGCTCATTAATGGCGCCCCGGCAGGTTTCTTCAAATCCACCCGCGGGCTCAGGCAAGGCGACCCCATCTCCCCTGCCCTGTTCGTTTTAGCTGCAGATTATCTCTCACATACCCTTGACAAACTTATTCTTGGGCACAATGAGATGACTTTTAAAGCCACCCGTGGAAGCTTGGAGATCAGCCACCTCGCTTATGCTGACGACATCATTATATTCACACAAGCGGCCACGACGTCCCTCAGGAGACTCAGAGCGTGCCTCGACCACTATGCAGAGGTGTCGGGCCAACAAATCAATCTAGCCAATAGCAACTTCTACATTGCCGATGCGCACGAAGGATGGTCGAACTCAATCCAAACGGAAGGGGGTTTCTCTAGAGGTACTTTCCCTTTCCTTTATCTGGGGGTCCCTATTTACCGAGGTGTTAAGCGCTCAGATATGTTCATGTTCCTTCGGGAAAAGATAGCGGCGAGGATCTCAGGTTGGGCCCATCGACACCTGTCCTTCGGGCGGAGACTCACCTTGAGATCAAGAGCACGCTTGAGGCGGTCCCACTGCATATTTTCCAAGCAATTGAGTCTACGGGTGGAGCCCTCAAGCAGTGGACCAACAAATGGCTTGCTTCTTCTGGGGCTCGACTAGTGGGAAGAAAAAGACACACTGGATTGGCTGGGATCAGATTTGCCTTCCCACGGTCGAAGGGGGCCTCGATATCCGCAAGCTTAAAGAGGTACTCCGAGCTTTTAATATTAAACTTTGGTGGAGGCTCCGAGAACAGAACTCCTTATGGGCAAAATACATGATGGCCAAATATTGTCAGAAAGCATCCCCTCTCAAAATACATGATGAACATAACTCCTTAGAGCGTCGGGAAGACATAGTCCGACGTGGAAACGGTTACTAAAAGTGCGGCACCAAGACCACCCTCACGTTAGATGGGTGGTGGGACAGGGAAAGATTTATTTCTGGGACGACATTTGGATTGAGGATGTCGCGCTAAGGGGGTTATGCATTGATGACCAGGTTTCCCCCTTGACCATGGTTTCGGACTTTATTCAGGAAGGGTCATGGGACGAGGCCAAACTACAAATGCTCCAGGATCAAGCCGGACTTCCCCAACAAGCTATTGCACAAATCCTCGACACACCAATTGTCGCGGGGGAGCCGGAAATCCCGCGATGGAACCTCTCTCGAATGGGTGAATTCTCGTTGGCCACGACATGGGAAACCATTCGGTCTCAAAGGCCGGTCATCCCGGGGCTTAATGATATTTGGAAGGCCGGACTCACCAGATCAATTGCCAATGCTACCCTAATGGACCGAACGCCGAATCCCTGCAACACCTCTTTAGTCAATGCCGTGGGGCAACTAGTATTTGGAGGGAATTCGACGGGTGGTTCGTGGGGTCCTCTCCACCGATCAGAATCAACGATACAATCCCAGAGAGAGTCGACGTGTGGTCTCGAAGGACTCAACAACAAGATAAGAAACACTTGTGCCATGCCATGCCATACCTCATCATGTGGTTCATTTGGGCGGAACGAAATAGGAGCCGACATGATCATGTTCCCTTCAAACCTTACAATGTGATATGGCAAGTGCAAACCTTCATCCGTGACAGTATGGCTATCGGCACCATCAAGCCGAAGCATTGGAGAGGCATGCAACTCAAGATGAGTGTCCCAAGCCCAGCCGAGTTGCGAAGGCCAAGACCGCATGAGAGTCAAGTGGCACCCCCGAACCAGCCTTGGATAAAGATTAACACGGATGGTGCAGTCTCGTTAGCGATGGGCAAGGCAGGAGGGGGAGTGGTAATCCGAGAGCATACCGGGAAAGTCCTTGCCGCCTTTGCGCACTTGATGCTCAATCAGCCCTTGAGGCCGAGCTCATGACCATCCACCACGGCCTCGTCATGGCTAAGGAGTTCAATCGGTCAATGTGGATTGAATCAGACTCCGAGCAAGCAATCAAGCTCTTCAATGGCACAACATGGGGGCAGGCGCATGTCCGCCGAATCATGGCGCGCCTAGCCATCCTCAAACAACAACACCACATCCGAGCCTCATTCATCCACCGGGAGGGAAACAAAGCGGCTGATTGGCTAGCTAAGTTGGGGCTCGACCAACCAAGCTTCCGTAGCATGGCCGAACAAGCGCTCCCTAGAATGCTCAAGGCCATCGCCCGTATGGAAGAGATGGGAATCCCCAACATTCGAGTCTGGAATGAAGACAACGAGTAGTCAAAGTGCCGAGGAGGTTATCACGTCTTCGATTGCTATCTTCATATGGGGACTCCTTTCCAACCGAATCCCGGCGGATACGAAGCTACAGTGGAGAAAAATGGAAATGGTGTTTAAATGCCAATTTTGCCCACAGAGACCGGGCATCGAATCACTTCAACACCTCTTCATTCAAGGGGCTGGTGCTCGCGGTGTGTGGAGGGCGTTCAACTCCTGGTTCGAGGGATCTTCACCACCCCTCCGGATCAATGACACTATCCCAGAAAGGCTCGAAGTTTGGGCACGAAGAGCCCAGCAACCCGGCAAGAAACACCTCAGCCGGGCTATGCCGTACCTTATCCTTTGGTTCATTTGAGCGGAACGAAATAGGAGTCGGCATCAATCGATGCAATTTAAGCCTTTTAATGTGGTTTGGCGAGTGCAAATGTTCATCAAAAATAGCATGGCCAACGGATCCTACAAACCGAAGCACTGGAAAGGAGTCCGCCTCAAAATCAACGTCCCGAGCCAAGTCAAGCCACGGAGGACTAGGCCCCTTGCGATGGTGATCAAATGAAACCCAGCGGATGATCCTTGGATCAAACTTAACACTGACGGAGCATACATCGAGGCAACGGATAAGTCCGAGGGAGGAGGAATTGTTCGAGATCATGAGGGCAACATGCTTGCAGCCTTTGCCTCCCCACTCGAGGCTCACTCAGCTCTAGAAGCGGAGCTACTTGCCATCCAATTCGGGTTGACTCTTGCCTCAGAATTCAGACGGCCTATTTGGGTTGAATCGGATGCACAACAAGAGGTCAAGCTCCTTAATGGCACATGCTGGGGCCCGGCCCACATTAGCCGGGTGATGGCGCGTCTCGCAATCCTCAAACGCCAACAGGACACTCGTATCACCTTCATCCATCGGGAAGGGAATAAAGCAGGAGATCTCCTTGCCAAAATGGGATTGGATAGAACCGACTACTGCCGTATGAATGCCCTCACGGTGCCAAGACACCTCACAACAATCATTAGGATGGATGCAATGGGAGTCCCGAACCTTCGGGTCCAAAATGAAGATGAAGAATAGGGGTCGGGCGTTGGATGAAAGGAGTGTATAGTCTTTTGTTTATGCTCAATAGTATTTTGATTTTTGGGAGGGAGTATGATGAGGTCCGGATGTGTGGAACCGGACCGCATACTACTCTTGATCTTTGTTTAGGCACACCACTTTCAGGTGTGGCCACGTTCTGTATACATCTCCTTTTGAAATATAGGGATGAGGGACCCGCGAACCCTCCACCGTGAAGTTGTTTAATAAAAAAAATACAAATAGTTATGCTCTAAACGAAATTCAATGAGACAACCATGACTATTCTGCTATATTGACCAAAATGATCTTGTCTTTGATGTCATTACGTTACACACGTCGCAAAATGTGTAATTGTGGGTAATTTTGATTCAAAATGATTGCTTGTTGGCCAAGTAAACCCATATATAAGAGTTATGCTTCAAATAAGCTGTTAAGATATGCCAATTGCTAATATCGATGAATATGATCCTATCTTGATGCAATTACCTAACAGAGATCGTACATTGAAAGTTTGTAGGTCATTTGGATGTAAATGGTTTGGTTGTTGGCCAAGTAAAGCCAAATACAAAGAGTTATGCTCTAAATAAAATTCAACGAGACAACCATGACTATTGTGCTCTATTGACCAAAATGATCTTGTCTTTGATGTCATTACGTTACACACATCACAAAATGTATAAGTGTGGGCAGTTGTGATACAATTGACCTATAAACTATTATTGTAAGATCTCTGTTACATAATAGCATAACGATAGGACCAGATCATTTCGGTCAATAGAGCATAATAATCGTTGTTGTCTCGTGGAAGTTCATTTAAAGCTTAACTCTTTATATTTGGGATGCTTGGCTAACAAGCAAACCATTTCAATCCAGTTGACATGTAAACATTCAGTGTACGATCTCTTTAAGGTAATAGCATACAGATTAGTTTTTTTTTTTAATCAATAGCACCATGAGGGTGGAGGGTTAAGGCGGACCCACACCTGTGCATTACTAAGGACAATTGCAACGAACAACCAGGAACACCGAGCCGCCCAAAAGTGACGGCTCGCCAAAACCAATTAGAGTACAACGAGGGCCTCCCTACCAACTAGAGTGGTCATCAATGTACTCTTCACTATTCTATTACAATTAACATGGTGCAACCTTCACATCATAAAATCCAAGGTCCGTCACTTTTTTTTTTTTTTAATCAAACACCTTCACGCTGGAGGGTTCGTGGGTCCCTCATCCCTATATATCAACAAAAGGCCATTACTTGATTACAAGAGGACCAATCTTTCTAAAGCTAGAGTGACAAAAACAATTTATACCACACCCTATTACAAAAACACCACAAGAGTAAATAGGGGTCAATCCGGGGATGGACCGACACCCACATACTCTACGGCGTCCGGTACAAAGCAAGATCGGTGACCACTTTCCGTGCCTCGTGCTACTCTCGTTCATCATCTCTCACCCGAAGATTGGGGACTCCCATTTCGTCCATCCGGATGATGGCTCTAATCCTTCTGGGAACATTTTGTGGGGACATTTGTTGGAAATTATCTTGTTCCACTCCCATTTTGGCGAGCATATTAGCCGCTTTGTTGCCCTCCCTATGAATGAAGGTGGCCCGGAATATATGTCTACGTTTGAAGCCATGCAAAAGGGCCATGACGCGGTGAACTTGTGCCGGGCCCCAAGTCGTGCCATTGAGCAACTTAATAGCTTGTTCCGCATCTGATTCAATCCATATGGGTAGGTTGAACGCCTTCGCTACCTCCAACCCATAGTGTATGGCCATGAGCTCGGCCTCAAGAGCCGATTGAACGACGAGGGGGGTTGCAAATGCTGCAAGTAATTTCCCATTGTGGTCCCGAACAAGACCCCCTCCGCCACCCTTGTTTGTTGCCTCAAAGAACGCCCCATCCGTGTTAAGCTTGATCCATGTGCGTTCCGGGGGGTGCCACTTAACCGGCATAACTAACGGTCTCGGCCCCCTTATCTCGGGGTGATTCGGAGGGCTCATTCCGAGTTTCACTCCCTTCCAATGCTTCGGCTTGATGTGACCATTGGTCATGTTGTTGTGGATGAACATGTGAACCTGCCAAACAACGTTGCACGGTTTGAACTGAATTTGCTCATGTCGACTCCTATTCCTCTCCGCCCAAAGGAACCACAGAATGAGGTATGGAATGACTAGACTAAGGTGTCTCCTATCATGCTGTTGGATCCTAGCGGACCACACTTCCAACCTGTCCGGGATGGTGTCGTTCACCCTAAGAGATGGGGCCGAGCCTTCGAACCAACCGTCGAACTCCCTCCAGACACATGCTGCTCCCCACCCTCGGATGAAGAGATGTTGAAGGGACTCGGTGTTAGGCCTCCGTGGGCAGCATTGGCATTTCGACGCAAGCTCAATCTTCCTCCATTGGAGCTTGGAGTCAACCGGTATCCTGTTTGACAATAATCGCCAATTGAAGATTGCAATAGATTTTGTAAGGCCAGCCCTCCAAATGCCGTCGAGACCTTGGATTCTCGGCCTTTGCGTACGTATAGTCTCCCAGGTCGTAGTGAGCGAGAACTCCCCGAGCCGAGAAAGCTTCCATCGAGAGACGTCCGGTTCTCCCGCGACGATTGGGGTATGAAGGATTTGTGTGATAACCTCTTGTGGCATTCCAGCCTGGTTGTGAAGTTGACGTAACTTAGCCTCATCCCAAGTTCCACCCCCAATGTAGTCCGAGACCTTGGCCGATGAGGCGCCCCTATCGTCAAGGCAGATCTCGCGAAGGGGAGATTCACCAAGCCAAATGTCATCCCAAAAGTAGGCATCGCCCTGATCGATCACCCATCTAATGTGCGGATTTGCTTGATTTCTCACTTTCATTAGCCGCTTCCATGTCGGGCTACTTCTCCCCGAAGGGGAGGCCGCAAGGGGGGAGTTTTTATGACAATACTTGGTCTTCATGTATCTAGCCCAAAGGGAATTTTGCTCCCGGAACCTCCACCAAAGTTTGATACTGAAGGCCTGGAGGACTTCTTTGGTCTTACGAATGCCGAGACCCCCTTCAGGGGTGGGGAGGCAGATCTGATCCCACCCAATCCAATGTGTCTTTTTTCTCTCTGTTGACGATCCCCAGAAAAATCGGGCCATCTGCTGATCCAATTGCTTAAGGGCCCCGGATGTTGGTTCAATGGCCTGGAAAATGTGCAGCGGCACCGCTTCAAGTGTGCTTTGGAGTAGTTGTAGCCTACCTCCTGATGGAGGTACACCCAAGCTGATCAACAAGGACAAGAAGATGGATCCATTAATCATTCAAAGTGGACCAATTACAAGAGCTAGAGCTAAGAAGATAAAGGAGTCCATGATGCTTTTAGTTGATGAAATAAAAGCCCAATTCCAAGACCATTCAACATTGGGCCAAATGGTGAATATTATTCAAGTTAGTGGGCAGCCCAATGCATGAAGTTTTGAGTCAATATATATCACATTTTGGAGGCCCAAATTGAAGATAAATGATGCATTTTCGTCCAAGTTGGAGCAGCAAAAATGAAGAGTCAATTTTAAGTTACTTTTTGAGTTAAATAAGTGACTTTAGATGTCCTAAAGTCACACCAATAGTTAGGAGTTACTTTGCACTTATTATGAGTCATTCTAAAGGTCTTAAGTTGTACTAATGATATGAGACTTTCAAGAGTCCATTCTAGCCTATAAATAGGCTTGTAAGCATGTCATTTGAGGACATCATTGATCAAATACGAAAATAGAGTTTGTCTTGTGAGTTGAATTCTCTTTGTAGAGTTTTTCACTTGTTTGGAACTTATCAAGATACTTTGAGCAAGTTCTTGTGGCGTTCAACCATACCGAGGTTCTTGGCTGATTACATAGCCAACGGGTCGAGGTTTTCCAAGCTCTGGAAGTGGATCAAACCAGATTATCAATCAAGGAAATCCGCTGCCAATCATTATACGTGGGGTTCTTGGATCAATATATCCAACGGGTCCTTCGTCGTATCCCAATCCATATCATTTGTACGCCCTCTTCTACCGTTTCCACGTCTCTCATTTCGATGCCTATATGAAGCATCATCTTCTCCTCCACTCTCTTCCTCCTCGTTATTATTTTCATTTGTTGCCTGAACTTCTAGCCTCTCCAACCGCCCTGAAACACTTTCCAGAATCCGTGCAAACCTTGCAAATTGTTGTTGCATGGCTTTCAACGTAGGATCAACTGGAATATGATCGTCAGTAGAATCCATCCTCACAGTTCACTCGTGTATCACACAAAATTAAACCTCACAAAACACTCGTGTATATCACTCGTTGGCTTTTACCTCCCCTCAAATAACCTCACCACTCAAGCCTTTTACCACTCTTTCTCTTTTGCAAAGATAACACAAGTAAAAAAACAAATCAAAAACAAAACAAGAACTAATAACGACCAACCAAACTTCAGCCCTTGAATGAAGGATGAAAGGAAATGGTCAAGAAAATATGAGGTGAAATATGAATTGGGGTTTTTTTTTTCGGATTTTTTTTTTTTGGATTTTATTTTTTTTCGAATTTTTTTTCTGATTTTTTTTTCGGATTTTTTTTTTTGATTTTTTTTTTTTTTTGGATTTTTTTTTCAAGGATATGAAAGATAAACAATGTAAGATAAAGCTATGGATAGATCAATACCAGTTGGCTCTGATACCAAATGATATGGATTGGGATACGACGAAGGACCCGTTGGATATATTGATCCAAGAACCCCACGTATAATGATTGGCAGCGGATTTCCTTGATTGATAATCTGGTTTGATCCACTTCCAGAGCTTGGAAAACCTCGACCCGTTGGCTATGTAATCAGCCAAGAACCTCGGTATGGTTGAACGCCACAAGAACTTGCTCAAAGTATCTTGATAAGTTCCAAACAAGTGAAAAACTCTACAAAGAGAATTCAACTCACAAGACAAACTCTATTTTCGTATTTGATCAATGATGTCCTCAAATGACATGCTTACAAGCCTATTTATAGGCTAGAATGGACTCTTGAAAGTCTCATATCATTAGTACAACTTAAGACCTTTAGAATGACTCATAATAAGTGAAAAGTAACTCCTAACTATTGGTGTGACTTTAGGACATCTAAAGTCACTTATTTAACTCAAAAAGTAACTTAAAAATGACTCTTCATTTTTGCTGCTCCAACTTGGACGAAAATGCATCATTTATCTTCAATTTGGGCCTCCAAAATGTGATATATATTGACTCAAAACTTCATGCATTGGGCTGCCCACTAACTTGAATAATATTCACCACTTGGCCCAATGTTGAATGGTCTTGGAATTGGGCTTTTATTTCATCAACTAAAAGCATCATGGACTCCTTTATCTTCTTAGCTCTAGCTCTTGTAATTGGTCCACTTTGAATGATTAATGGATCCATCTTCTTGTCCTTGTTGATCAGCTTGGGTGTACCTCCATCACCTCCAAAGGAGAGGTGTCGATGAGCCCACCCCGAGATTCGTGCAGCAATCTTTTCCCGAATGAACATAAACATATCTGTACGTTTGACACCACGATAAATAGGAACTCCAAGGTACAAAAATGGGAAAGTACCTCGTGCGAAGCCTCCTTCATTTTGTATAATGTTGGCGCACCCTTCATGTTGTTCGGCAATGTAGAAGTTGCTTTTTGCCAATTTAATCTGCTGCCCGGAAACCCCGGCATAAGTCTCCAAGCAAGTCCGCAAGCCGCCTAAGAGGTCCCTCCGCTGCTTGTGTGAATATCACAATGTCATCGGCGTAGGCGAGGTGGCTTATTTCCATGCAGTGGCGAGTAGCTCTAAAAGTCATCTCTTTCTTTCCCAAAATGAGCTTGTCTAATTTTCTTGAGAGGTACTCAGCTGCAATTACGAAAAGTGTCGGAGATATTGGATCTCCCTGTCTGAGGCCGCGGGTGGACTTAAAGAACCCGGAGGGGGCGCCATTGACCAGCACCGAGAACCAACACGAGCCCACACATCTCTCAATCAAAGAGACCCACGGGGCCGGGAAACCCATCCGGTGTAGCACTTTCAAAAGGAAGGGCCATTGTACTCGGTCGTAGGCCTTAGCCATATCGATTTTTACCGCGACATTAGGGGCCGGCGCACATCTCGAGAGCTCATGGAACATCTCCTGTGCCAAAAGGACATTATCATTGAGGAGCCGTCCCTTCACAAATCCACTCTGGTTTGGTGAGATAACCATAGGGACGAGCGAAGTCATTCTCTTCGACATTATCTTTGTGATAATCTTGTTAACGACGTTGCACAGGCTAATGGAGCGGTAGTCACTCCACGACTCCGGCACAAGCTTTTTTGGGATGAGGACAATGCTTGTGGCCGTGACGCTACGTGGGAGGTAGGCAACCCCGAAGAATTGGCCTATAGCCGCCACCACGTCCGGCCCAATCGTCGCACAACAGGCCTGGTAGAACAAGGCCGTGAAACCATCCGGCCCTGGGGCACTGTCCCCGAAGATGTCAAAAACAGCCTTTTTAACTTCCTCTGCGGATGGAGGGTCGGGGAGAGCAGCCACTTCATCCAAGGGTGGGAGTTGATGGATCAAATCAAGGTCTGGCTCGAACAAAGTGAGGGGCCCCGGGGCCAGGAGGTCTTGGAAGAACTCCACCGCCGAACTTCTTATCTCCATTTCGTCCGAGATCTCCCGGCCGCCCACATTGATCTTGTGGATGCGCATGCGGATCCTTTTTTGTTTTACCCAACTTTGGTAGAATTTAGTATTCTTGTCGTCCTCCCCTAGCCATCTTAGGGTAGCCTTTTGTCGGCAGAAGTCCTCCTCCATTTTAAGGAGTCGAATGTACTCGGCAATGCATCTATTGATCTCTGTCCTGTTCTCCGGGGTTGGCCTTTCTTCGAAATCGCTTTGGGCCAGTGCGATTTTCACCTCCATATCCCTGAGGTTGTTACGGATGTTCCCAAAGGTCTCATTGTTCCACACCTTTAGGATTCTCTTTAGTCGAGCAAGTTTGATTTGGAAATTGAGGAGGCCTTAGGACTCCGTCGGTTGGCTCAAATCTCCCCGAACAAGGTCCTCAAATCCCTCGTGCCTAACCCACATGTTTTGGAACCTGAATGGCCTACCCCCGCTGTTGTTGCTTGTCACTTTGCATCTTACCAACACAGGCCCGTGGTCCGAGGCAATCCGGGGCAGGTTCGTCACCCGAATAGTTTCCAAGGTTTGTGCCCATCGTTCGTTCACAAGGATTCTATCCAATCTTTCAAAAAGGCCATTCTTGGCCTACGTGAACTCCGACCCATCAAATCCCGGGTCTAGTATCCTGCAGTCCTCAATGGCCTCCGCAAAGTCCACCATTTCGGCTTGGCGGTTTGTGTCACTCCCTACTCTGTCTCGCGGATGGAGAATGGTATTGAAGTCCCCTCCAATCATCCAGGGTGTACCCTCCAACAGTATAGAGCACTCCCTCAATTCATCCCATAAATGAAGTCTTTCGGTCCTCGTGCATTTTGCGTAAATCGCCAAGACACACAAGTGGCTAGCAAGGCGAGGAGATCCAAAGCGGCCGGATAGGGCCTGATCCGTATCTCTCTCGGCCACGAAGCTGGCCCCTTCCTCAACAAACACCCAGATCTTCCCATTTCTATTCGAGCCATGGAAAGCCAGCCCCAAAGCCTTTGAGAACTTCTCCGGGTTAGGGCTTGTGAGCGGCTCCATTATTGCAAGAAAGTGAATATTATGAGTCTTAATTAATCTTTTAAGAACATTTTGGATAGGCGCGTTAGCAACTCCCCTAACGTTCCAAAACATAAAGTTGACAGGCATGATTAATGGGGAAGTATCTTACCCGGTGACCGTGAGAGGTCCCCCTGAAATTCCACCATTCGTAGTCGTTCCTCTCCTAGGCATTCCTCCTCATGCATGAGCATGGGATCTTCCCCATCGGCAAAAGGGATGGTTCGGGGAATCCCCTCTTTATCTCCATCCCCCTCCAGCTCATCATCATCTTCTAAGAAATCTTCATTCTCCATGAGAGAATAGTATTGGTTGGAGCTTAGGACATTTCGGGCTGCTTGGGACCCTCGGCCCCTTGCCGCTCCCCGTGCACCCCCTCTCCAACAAGTGAACGCTCCTCGTCGTGAGGGCGTGTACCCGTTCGTGGCTCCATGGAATTCACCACCACGATGGGTAGAGCTAGCAAGCACTCCGACGGTTTTATCGAAGGTTTCTCGGCCATAGGAACTCTCACCACCTTCATGGATGCTTGCAACCGGAGCCAGGTCAAAGTTAACATGCACTTCGCCCATGATGTCCGGACCCGACCACTCCCTCGGCTCGGAGCCATTAGCCGAGGATCCGGCCTTTGGCTGCCCCTTCGACCCTTTGTTTTTCTTTTGATGTTTCCACTCGTTAGTGCTAGCCATTTCCTTTGGTTGTTCCGTTTTGTCCCTTCCCCCTTGACTCTCATGGTGTGGCTGTCTCGGTGTTACATTATTGTAGTTCCTCTTCGGGGGACGCTTAACATTGCCCGCCGCGTAACACACCACACTTTTGTGTCCTACATGCCTACATTCCATGCAATATGCCAGGATCTTGTCCCATTTCACTTTTAGCACCGTCTCACGTCCACAAATATCTAGAATGAAGTCCTCGGAAGGTGGCTTCGTGATGTCAATCTCAATGAAAATGCGAGCAAACGAAAGTCTCGACTTGTTGGCCATAGCACGATCCACTTGTATCAGGGTTCCAAGCAATATACCGATTGCAAAGAGGGCGGCGTGATCAAAAAGGTGGATTGGGAGGCCAATGATGTTGCACCAAACTGCCGCGATCGGGGACTCACAATACGCATCAAAGTCCGGGGACCACTAGAAAACCCTCATGGGATGCCGATCAATAAACCACACCGGCGTCCCTTTCGGTCCACTAAGCAATCGGGCATAATCCGCCATATCCTCGAATTGAACAAATATATGCTTAGCATTAATATATTTCCATGTAAAACCTCTATTGAATTTGATATTATCTAATGCCTTTTGTATTTGGTATGAAGTGGGTATAGAGTGGGAGAACTTACCCACAATGGCGTGCCCAATGCTTGAGGCTAGCTTTTGGACTTCCGCTCCGGAGAAGTAGATTGCCGGAATGCCATTGGAAGTAGTCGCAAAGCCAATATTTGGGATGTTATCCGGCTCAAACACTTTATGCCCTTCGATGTTCGGCGACATCCGAACCATATCCGCCATGCTCTTGGGTGCGCTTGTATTCCGCGCACCATCTTCATTTCCTTCGGGTCGGGAGTTTCTCAATGAGGCCTTGTGCCGCGTCGCCCAAGCGTTGCCTAGTGGTTCGGCTCCAACCAAGGCTTGCGGTCCACGGTGCTCGCACATATCGGCCATCGGCGTGTCATCCTTGGCCGGCCTCCCGTCCGCAACCGAGGCCACGTTCTCGGTCGTCTCGGCAGCCTTGTCGGGGGCCAAGGGCCCTGACGTAGCTCGATGTGGTGTGCCGTCCGGCTGTAGGGGTTGGCTCGGGAGTGGCCGACCACTTTCGAAGGCGTCTCGGATTTTACGGGTCCGACCTCGTTCAAGGGGAGGAAAATCTTCGACTGATGGGCCATTTGCTACCGAGGGTGGTTCGGGGGTTGGTCCGGAGGTCCATGGTAGGGCGAGGTTCGGTCCGGCATTTTCGGCTAGGTCCGCCGACCATTTGTCTCTGAGAAGGGGCTGCGCCACCATGGAGTCTAACATCTCTGGCGTGTCAAGGGTGACAAGATGCAAGAGGAGGTTGATAGGATTTGGTTGCACATGGCTCCCAAGTCTAGTGCATCACGTGAGTCACCATTGTGGTAAGAGACCAAACCACTTTCCAAAAGTTCTTTTGTTCCCATATCCATTTCAAGAAGTTTGACTCTCTCTTCCTCCAACACTTCTTTTGCTTTTGCAGCAACAAGTACAAGTGTATTGTCGTGACTTGGCTGGGTGACCGTTACCTCGTCGGTGACCGGCCCCTCTCCGGCTGTCCGGTCGGAATCTTGATCGGAAAAGTGCGAATTATTAGGAGAGGCTTCACATACCTTGATTGGCTTGTCCAAATCAAGCTCGTCAAAGAGGTCACGTTGCTCGCACGTCTTTGGCTGAATGGTACCCTCGATTTCTCAGTTTGAAGTCGCCGGAAAAATTGCCACTTTGCATTTGGGACTCTCAAGTGGGGCACCTTCCTCCTCTCCAAAATCTATCTTCTTCCGGAGTTGCTTGTCTTCGGGAAGTGGAGACGGGATGAATCTCTTCTGGCCGTTCTCTTTGGTTGGTGGTGCCGGGGTGCTCCTCCGTGACTTAAGTTTAGCTTTGGCCAACTTCATTGCCGCCTTCTTAGATACGTGCTTCGGGTAAGAAGGCTCCACCGAGCAAAATGTCATGGCTTGGTCCGAGAGGGTTCGCATTTCATCCGGCGGTGGAGGGTCGCTCGGCGTGCCGTCCGACATGGCCGAACCAATGAGGTTACCGTGGGAGGTGGAGCAAGGGTGGCGTTCGAAGGAGGATTGGGGTCGAGAACGAAGTGATGATGGGGTGTGGTGGTGATCGTCGGCGTGGGAGCGTCTTGGGCGGAGGAATAAGGCGTTGTAACCGTTGGGGAGGTGGGATTGCTAGAGAGAAGAAGGAGCGTCTCTCTCTAGAGAGAAGGATGAAGTCGAATTATGCTATCCAAGGTCCGTCACTTAATTGAGGCCTGCAATAGGGATACCCCCGCGATGAACGATCCCTCCCGAATCAAGTTCCTCGATGAAGCCTTCCTTCTCCCAGTTGCGGAGCCCATATGAGACATTCATTGAGCAAGTGCTCGGCTCGTTAGCACTAGTCATCCCGATCGAATGACACCGTGGCGACATTGTCTTTCAAACGCAAATTGTCGATGTGTTGAGCATTGGAGTGTATGTCTCCCTTAGGGGCGCTCGAGGAGCCAACGGATCGACGTTTATTGTACCCTCCTTGTTCTTCTCTAGGTTGCCACTATCTTTTACCTTGTTCGTGTGATCAATGTTCGGTGAGGTGCCAACCCTAATCGCCGCCTTTGGACGCCATTCTCGACGGATGATCTTGTGATCGTGGCTAGGGTAGAACGCCTTGGTTGGTGTTCGGTAATCCTTGCCTCCAACATGACCCTTCCTTCCCAACGCATGACACTCATCAATGACATGCCCTACATGCTTACAATTCTCGCAAAACAATGGGATATTATGGTCCCATGCTACTTTGTGTCTTGATTTTTTGCCTAGGATGTTTAGCATGATCTCCTCCGTCAGGGGGTTGGAGATATCAATCTCAACACATATCCTAGCAAAAGAGAGCCGGGTTTGATTGATTGTGGCATGGTCCGCTTGTAACGGCTTGCCTAGTAGCTTCCCGATCGCCATAAGGGCCGATTCCTCAAAAAGATGGGCCGGTAGTCCCATGATATTGCACCACACGGCAATGATCGGTGACTCAAAGAACGTATCAAAGTCCGGTGCCCATTTGAACACCCTCATTGGGTGAATGTCAACAAACCAAACCGGACTCCCATTAGGGCTACTTAAGACCTTAGCATAATCAGCCATATCTTGGAATTGAAGTAGGATGTGCTTGGCATTCAAGTATTTCCAAGTGAAAGAACCAACTAGCCCCATACCCCCTATGCTTTTTTGAATTTGGAAAGAAGAAGGGAGTGAGTGGGAAAACTTCCCAACAATGGCTAGTCCTAGTTTCTCCGAGAGATATTTCGTTTCAACATCGGTAAAGGAGAGATAAGGTGTACCTTCAAAGTCTCCGGCTGTCCCCAAAGGTGTGACCTTGCCGGCGTTGAGTGGGATTGGCTCGTTCTTATGGGTTTTGTGCAGTGTTGAGGCTCCCACCATGCACTCCGTCCCCCCATGTGCGAACAAGTTTTTAGCCTCCTTCCATGCATTCGCCGGCGGGACCAGGTTTTCTGGCGGGTACTCCGGCGGACGGCCGTCGGTGCCATGGTCCCTCTTGTCTCCATCAATGCCGATTTGAGTGTGGATAGCACATGGTGCTGATTATGAATTCAAAATGCCATTTACCTCAAATGGACCATCATTCTCTTACCCGCAAAGTAACCTTTGTCTTTTCCTTCTTTTGTGAGTCACATGCCAACCCATCCTCTAGCCTAGGCGTCACATGGAGGGGTGTACTTACATTGGTCTCCTTGTTGACCATCTCATACTCCAAGCATGAGATATCAAGGTCCCGGCCAGCCGGCGCCAACGCCGGCAAAATTCCGGCCATCCCCTTACCATTTTTTTTTTCAAACACCTTTACGGTGGAGGGTTCGTGGGTCCCTCATCCCTATATTTCATAAGAGGTTGAGTACAGATCCTGGCCACACCCAAAAGTGGTGTGCCAATACAAAGATTAGGAGTAGAAAGCGGTCCGGATCCAACAACCCGGACCTCATCATACTCCCTTCCAAAAGACAAAATACAATTGAACAAAAACAAAAGATAAAACACTCCTTCCTTCCTCGGCAATAGTGCTACCCGTGTGTTCTTCAAACCGAACTCGAATGTTGGGTATTCCCATTTCTTCCATTCTAATGATGTCCTTTAGGGGTCTTGGAGCTGATTGGGCAGAGTAACAAAGGTAGCTTTGCTGGTCCAAGCCCATCTTAGCGAGCATATCCGCCGCTTGGTTCCCCTCCCGGGGGATGGATGAGACGCGGATGATGTGCTGTTGCTTGAAGAGGAAGAGCCGCGCCATGACCCGACGGACGTGTGCCGGCCCCCACGTTTTACCATTGAGGAGTTTGGCGACTTGCTCAGCGTCCGTCTCCATCCATATGAGCTGCGCTAGCTCGTTGGCAAGCTCGAGTCCACAATGAGCCACCATGAGTTCAGCCTCCAAAGCTGAGTGGGCATCGAGAGGGGTCGAGAAAGCCGCAAGCAACTTTCCGGTCCAATCACGGACCACTCCTCCCCCCTCCTGCTTTATCCAAAGCTTCCATGTATGCCCCATCCGTGTTAACCTTGATCCACGAGCCCTGGGGGGTTCCACTTGACCGGCATCACCAATGGTCTCGGCCCCCTTGAGACTGTCTGGCTCGGAATGCTCATTCCCAAATGCACCCCCTTCCAGTGTTTCGGCTTGATGGTCCCATTGGCCATGTTGTTGTGGATAAACATCTGAACTTGCCACACCACGTTGTACGATTTGAATTGGGTTTGCTCATGCCGGCTTCTGTTACGCTCCGCCTAAATGTACCAAAGGATGAGGTACGGAATGACTCGGCAGAGATGTTTTCTATCATCCTGTTGCATCCGGTGCGACCAGACCTCTAATCTATCCGGAATGGTGTCATTTATCCACAGAGAGGGTGCAGACCCTCCAAACCACCCGTCGAACTCTCGCCATACACAAAATGCACCTCGGCCTTGGATGAAGAGGTGCTGAAGGGATTCAGTGTTAGGGCTCCTGGGGCAGCATTGGCATTTTGAGGCCAGTTCGATCTTCCTCCACTGGAGTTTGGAGTCGACCGGGATGCGGTTCGACAGGAGGCGCCAGTTAAAGATTGCAATAGAGTTAGTCAGGCCGGCCCTCCAAATGTCATCGAGCCCCTGAATCCTTGGTCTATGTGTGCGAATGGTGTCCCATGTTGTTGCTAATGAGAATTCTCCAAGTCTAGAAAGGGACCACCTTGGGATATCCGGTTCCCCAGCAATGACCGGAGTATCTAGGATCTGAGATATTACCTGCTGTGGTAGGCCGGCCTGGTCGTGAAGTTGTTTGAGCTTGGCTTCATTCCACTCGCCATCCATGAGAAAGTCCTCAACCAAGGAGTTGTGGTCGCCCCTCTCATCAAAACTTAGGGACCGAATAGTGGCGTCGCCCACCCAAATGTCATCCCAAAAGTAGATTTTTCCTTTGCCCACCACCCATCTAATGTGAGGGTTCGCCTGATGTCTCGCTCGCATGAGTCTTTTCCAAGTTGGGCTATTGTGCCCGGAGGGGTTGGCCGCAAGGGGGGAAGTCTTCGTGCAGTATTTCATCTTCATATATCTAGCCCAAAGCGAACTTTGCTCTCGAAAACGCCACCATAGCTTGATGTTGAAGGCACGGAGCACTTCTTTGGATTTTCGAACCCCGAGCCCCCCTTCAGAAGTCGGGAGGCATATCTGATCCCATCCAATCCAATGTGTTTTCTTTCTCTCATTTGTCGAACCCCAGAAGAACCGAGCTAATTTGTTGGTCCAATTGCTTGAGAGCCCCGGAGGTTGGCTCGATAGCTTGGAAGATGTGGAGTGGCACCGCTTCGAGTGTGCTCTTGATGAGAGTAAGCCTTCCTCCAAACGAAAGATGACGGTGCGCCCAGCCCGTAACTCTCGCAGCAATCTTTTCCCGGAGGAACAAAAACATGTCTGTACGCTTCACCCCTCGATAGATAGGGACCCCAAGATAAAGGAAAGGGAAAGTACCTCGAGAAAATCCACCTTCGGCTTGGATTAGGTCGGCGCATCTCTCGTGTTTCTCGGCAATGTAGAAATTACTTTTTGCGAGGTTGATCTGTTGTCCAGAGATTCCCGCGTATTCATCAAGACATGCTCTGAGCCGTCTTAGCGGGGCTTCCGCCGGTTGAGTGAAAATCACAATATCATCTGCATAGGCAAGGTGGCTAACCTCCATGGAGCCTCGTGAGGCCTTAAAAGTCATCTCCTTCTTCCCTAGGATTAATCTGTCCAAAGCCCTTGAGAGGTAATCCGCGGCAATCACAAACAGGGCGGGTGAAATAGGGTCACCTTGTCTAAGGCCACGGGATGACTTGAAGAAACCGGAAGGAATTCCATTAATTAGGACCGAGAACCAACATGAGCCCACGCACCTCTCAATCATGGATATCCACCGGGTCGGGAATCCCATCCGGTCCAAAACCTTGATCAGAAGAGGCCACTGAACTCTGTCATAGGCTTTAGCCATGTCGATCTTGATCGCAACATTGGGGGCTGGGGAGCTTCTCGATAACTCATGGAACATCTCTTGCGCTAGGAGGACGCTATCATTTAGCATCCGCCCTTTCACAAACCCGCTTTGATTTGGAGAGACAACCTGAGGGAGGAGGGGAGTAAGTCTTCTCGTGAGGATTTTGGTTATGATCTTATTAGTGACATTGCACAAGCTAATGGGGCGGTAGTCGCTCCACGAGTCCGGGGCGAGCTTCTTCGGGATAAGCACGATGCTCGTGGCCGTGACGCTTCGGGGGAGGAAGGCCCGCCTAAAAAATTGCAGGATTGCGGCAACAACATCCATCCCAATAGAATCCCAACATGATTGATAAAAGGTGGCAGTGAAGCCATCCGGTCCTGGGGCACTGTCTCCGGAAATGTCAAAAACGGCTCTTTCCACTTCCTCGGCATTTGCTGGATCCGGTAGGGCATCCACCTCGGGTGATGGAGGGAGGCATTGTATCAAGCTCAGATCCGTCTCCAAGAGTGTGAGAGGCCCTGGGGCAAGGAGGTTTTGGAAGAATTCCACCACCGAGTTTCTAATCTCCAAGTCATCCAAGAGTTCTCTCCCCCCTACATTAATCTTGTGAATGCGCATCCGTAATCTCTTTTGTTTAACCCAGCTTTGATAGAATTTGGTATTCTTATCGCCTTCCGCTAGCCATCTAAGCGTCGCCTTTTGTCGCCAAAAGTCCTCCTCCATCTTGAGGAGCTGGATATACATGGCAATACATTTGTTGACTTCGGTCCTATTCTCTGGGGAGGGCCTCTCCTCAAAGCCCGCTTGGGCAGCCACAATTTTTTCCTCCAAGGCCCGAAGGTTGTCATGAATGTTCCCGAAAACTGCCTTGTTCCACTCCTTAAAGGTTTTCTTTATTCGTGCAAGTTTGATTTGTAGATTAAGAAGTCCCTCAGCCCCCGTCGGTTGGCTCTAGTCTTCCCGTACCAGGTTCGCGAAACCCTCATGCCTAGTCCACATGTTTTGGAACCGGAACGGTCTGCCCCCAGAATAGGTGCATGGGGTTTTACACCGGGCCAGAACGGGGCCATGATCCGAAGATACACATGGCAAGTTAGTCACCCTAGTCGCTTCGAAGAGATGTGCCCATGGTTCGTTCACCAAAATTCGATCAAGCCTTTCAAACAGGCCATTCTTGGCCCATGTGAAGGATGAGCCATCAAAGCCCGGATCCAGAACTCTGCAGTCTTCAATAGCTTCCGCAAAATCCACCATGTCGGCTTGTCGGTTAGTGTCACTTCCCACCCTATCACACGTCGAAAGAATGGTGTTGAAGACTCCCCCAACCATCCAAGGAGTATCTTCGGAAGCCACAGAAATTTCCCTCATTTTGTCCCACAAAAGTACCCTCTCACCCCTTGTGCACTTCGCATATACTGCCGAAATACTAATGTGACCCGTGAGGCGGGGGGACTCAACTCGGCCATGAAGGACCTGCTCCGTGTCACACTCAACACTAAAGCTTGCACCCTCTTCAACAAAAACCCAAATCTTCCCATTTATATTTGAGCCTTGGAAAACCAGCCCCAAGGCCTTGGAGAACTTGTCCGGGTTTGGTGCCGTGAATGGCTCCATTATTGCAAGAAAATTAACATTATGAGACTTAATTAATCTTTTTAAAACGTTTTGGGTGGGCGCGTTCGCGATCCCCCTAACGTTCCAAAACATGAGATTAAATGACATAATTAACAATGGAGTTCGTACCCGGCAGGAGTAACGCCCCCCCTTGAATTTTGGTGCATTGTTGTTCTTGCTGAGCGTGACTTGACTCGTCCTCCGTGATTAGCATGGAGGGGCCTTCGGCGTAGGTGTTTGGCTGCCGCTCTACCTCAATGCTCTCTATATCATCGAACTCGTCTCCATCATAGGCTTCATTATCCATGAGTGAATAATATTGGTTCGTGCTCATGTGACCTCCCCTTCCACAATCCTCACGATTTTCCATTGAGGATGGTCGGGCCGGGCCCCTCGCACCATGCTTTAACGGGCCAGCTGACCCACTACGCGCATGCACACCCATGCCCTCGGCACTAGGAGAGACGTCCCTTCGGGTATAGTGGAAAGGGAGGAATCCTGTCCGATGCTTGGAAGGAGTCCAGCCTTGTTTTCCTCCTTTCTCTTGTTGCTCACCCTCCTCCGGGTCGATAGGTTCGAGGAGTTTGCCTAGAATGTCCGGCCCCATCCGGTCGACTTCCACGGCATCGCTTACCCTCGAGTCATTGTTGTGTTGATCCCCGGAATTTTTTCCTCTTCTTTGAGATCTCCATTCCTTACCATTCAAAAAGGTTTTTGGGGTATCTTGTGTCCCTTGCTTTCCATTCTCGTATTGCGGTTGTTTGGGAGGGATGGGTGTTGTAGTTTTTCTTGACCGGCCTTTCCGTCTTGCCTACCGCATAACACACGTCACTTTTGTGTCCAACGTGTTTGCACTCCCGACAATAAAATGGGATCTTGTCCCATTTAACTTGTTGCACCATCTCACGCCAGCAAATGTCTAACATGATCTCCTCGATGGGTGGCTTTGAAATGTCAATCTCGACGCAAATGCGGGCGAAGGACAGCCTAGATTTGTTTGCCGTGGCCCGATCGATTTGGATCGGTGTGCCCAATAGTTTGCCAATGGCGTAGAGCGCCGCTTGATCAAAAAGGTGCATAGGAAGCCCACTTAAGTTGCACCAAATTGCCGCGATCAGAGACTCACAATAGGCGTCGAAGTCCGGAGACCACTTGAAAACCCTCATGTGGTGACGATCAATAAACCAAATAGGCGTTCCTTTCGGACCTCCAAGGATCTTTGCATAATCGACAATGTCCTCACATTGAATAAGAATATGTTTAGCATTAAGATACTTCCAAGAAAAGTCTCGGCTCAATTTAATATTTTCAAGCGCCTTTTGAATTTGATGTGAGGCCGGGATAGAGTGAGAGAACTTACCGACGATGGCGTGTCCAAGGCTTGTAGCCAATTTTTGAATCTCCACGCCCGAGAAGTAGATCACCGGAACACCATTGGATGTTGTTGCAAATCCGATGTTTTGGATGGACTCCGGGTCAAAAGCTTGCGGACCATCTGTTCGTGTCGTTCCTCGGACCATGTCCGCCATAGAGATTGGCTTCGTGGCTTGTCGCACGGCGGGGTCAATGCCGGCTCGATGGCTGCTCCATGCACCTCCTTCTTTGGGCGGGGTCTCGCTCTCGGCCCCATCTTGTTGGCCTCGTAGCATGTTCCCGTTGACACTCGGGGTATTGGCTCCAATCGTCGATCCCACCAAAGTGTCGGTTCTAGTTACCCCAAGGTCGGCGCTATTTGCCCGAGCCTTTGTCCGAACCTCCCCGGTACTTGACTGGCCGGCTTCGAAGTTGTTTCGGAGCTTCCGGGTTCTCCCACGCTCAAGAGGAGGGAAATCATCGATGGGTGGATTGTAGGTAATCATCAAGACGTCCGAGACTTGTTCATTTGGCGAAATGAGGAGGGGTTGAGGGGCCCCCGCCGAGTAGGCCACCTCCGGCTGTTTTCCGGCGAGGAGAGGTTGTGCCGCCATGAGATCCATCGACTCCGCCGCATCCAAGGAAGCAATGAGCATGAGGTTGTCTGTCGTGTGTTGGCTGCAAGGGATGTGCAACGGTCAAGTCCTCACGTGAGTGGGTGGGTTGGAAAGGGACCAAGTCTCTTTCTAAAAGTGGTTTTGTTCTTGTATCCATTTGAGGTAATTTGACTTTCTCTCCATCCAAGGACATGTTGGGCATCACATGGGAGTGTCTTGTCCGTTTGTGTTGGTCGTGGGGGCTGAGCATCACCTTGGCCGACGGGTGTGGAGACTCCGTCGGGGGTCTGGTCGGAATCCGGCGATGGCGTATCCTCTCCTTGTCCGGCAAGGTCGTCAGCCATACGAACGTTGAGATCCCCTTTATCATCAAGGTTCGGCATGACCGGAGAGGGATCCACCTTACCGTTTGGGTTCTTGGGGTCGGAGCTAGCCTCTTCTCCAAAGGAAAGCTTCTTTCGGAGCTGCTTATCTTCCGGGAGGGGTGATAGAATGAACCTTTTACGTCCATCTCATTTAGCGGGTGGAGCCGGTGTGCACATCCGGCCTTTACCCCGGGGTTTAGAGGCTTTGAGTTTCATCTCCAAGCTCGGCGATTTAGGGAGGGAGTCCTCCCCCGATAGGAAGATCATTTGCTGGTCCGTGATGAGCTGGGGTGCCTCCGAGTCCGGCTCGGGGTCCTGAGGATGGTCCGGCATGGAGATGACACCAAAAGCTCGACTCGCGTCGATGATGAGTGGGAGGGAGGCAGCAAAGTCGTCGTGGGGGGGAGCGAAGGGATGTAGGAGGGATGTAGGTGGTCGACGGTGTTGAAGAGTGAGGGTGGCGGGGTTGAAATTCCGGCAAGACAATCCGGGACAGCGGCGGGAGTTAGGGTGAGGGGATTGTTAGAGAGAAGAAAGAGCGTCTCTCTCTAAAGGCATACAAGTACGAATTCCCAGCACGAGCTTATACACCTCTCCATAAGCGAGATCCATGCGTCCCGGCCATCCCCTTACCATCAAGACCTTCCAAATCTTTTGTCGAAGCTTTCTCATCCTTTGCCATTTGAGATAAGGACCTAAACATCTCCCCAATAAGAGCTTGCTTAACATCCGGCGACCCCCTCCCTTCACCATGGAGTTTGCCGACGAGTCCATCAGCCATTTCGAACACCATCTTCTTCTTAGCCCGACTCACCTCCGAACCAGATTCAAGACCGGCTCGTTTGACGGCTTGTCGAGCTTTCTCCGGGTGGGGAGTGCCAACCCTTTTGGTTTTGGGCCATGCAATCGAACGAAACTTCCATTCCGGCGAGGAAAGGGGCTGCATCGTGTGTATCAAGGCCGCGGCTTCCCCCTCTGGCAGCTCACCACCGGACTTCACCATGTGTCGGATGCAACAATCACATTTCACCTCCCTCAAAGGGAAGGAGGGAGAGAGGGCGAATTTTAGAGAGAAGGGAGAGCTTCTCTCACTAACGAGGGTGACCAAGTTGTGCCTTCTGTTTCGACACTAATAGCATACAAATTAGTTGATTTTGGTGGACATAACTCATAGTAATAGTCATATCTTTAAAGCTTATTTTATAAGTTAACTCGTATAATCATTGTACTTTACACACATCAGGGTTATTGTCATATTGCATTGAGGAAATAGTGGTTAAAATCAGCATTGCACAAAAAAGGATTAATGCAATATCGAAATTAGGTTTCCCATTATGGTTGAAATCTGTAATAGCTAATATTACATTGTTTAAAATGATTATTATGCTCTGTAACATATTACAGAGCATAATATTAGCTAGTATCAGAATTGTCATAAAAAATGATCTTGTTTTTTGTACAATACAATAGTCATGGTTGCCAAGTATCTTGCCAAAGTAAACCAATAGTCATTGTACAGACATTTTGTGATGTCTGTAACGTATTGTCAAAAAAAACAAGATCATTTGGGTCCATAAAGTATAATACTCATTGTTGTCCCGTGAGAGTGAATTTATAGCATAACTCATTATATTTGGGTTTACTTTATCGCCAACACACATGCATTTTGTGATGTATGTAATGCATTGTCATAAAAAACAAGATCACTTTGGTCAATAGAGCATAATAATCATTATTGGGATAGTAATCATTATTGTTTAATGATTATTATGCTCTGTAACGTATAACCCTGATGTGTGTAAAACGGCTTTCACCGTTCCATTATACGTTACAGACAACCATTGTTTCTTCAATGTAATATGACAATAACTTCTCAAATCATTACCTATTTTGTAGGCAACCATGACTATGATTATTATTCCCAATGCATTGTCATAAAAAACAAGATCATTTTTTAAATTGTTTTTTAAAATTCAATGAGACAACCATGACTATTCTGCTCTATTGACCAAAATGATCTTCTCTTTGATGTCATTACGTTACACACATCACAAAATGTCTAAGTGTGGGCAGTTTTGATACAAAAGGTTTGCTTATTGTCCAAGTAAACCAACGTATAAGAGTTATGCTTCAAATAAGCTGTTAAGACATAAAAATTCCTAAGATGTTATATCAATGAAAATGATCCTATCTTGATGCAATTACCTAACAAAGATCGTACAATGAAAGTTTGTAGGTCATTTGGATATAAATGGTTTCCTTGTTGCAACCCGAGAGCTCAGACTATCCTACTCTTGGTGAGAGAAGCTCTCCCTTCTCTCTAGAATTTTCCCTCTCTTCCTCCCTCCCCTTTGAGGGTGGTGTAATGTGATTGTTGCAACCGATACATGGCGAAGTCCGGTGGTGAGTTTCCGGAGGGGGATGCCGCGGCCTTGAAACACACGATGCAGCCCCTCTCTTCACCGGGGTGGAAGTTTCATTCGATTGCACGGTCTAAAACCAAGTGGGTTGGCATGCCTCACCCGGAGAAAGCTCGACAAGCCCTCAAACGAGCCGGCCTTGAATCTGGTTCGGAGGTTAGTCGGGCTAAGAAGAAGATGGTTTTTGAAATGGTTGATAGTTTCATTGCGGAACTCCATGGTGAAAGGAAAACAAGCTCGCACCTTTTGGGGATATGTTGGGCTCTCTAGCCCAAATGGCCAAGGAAGGGAGCGTCCCGATGAGTGGAATGGAAGGTCTCGAGGGTGAGGAGATGGCCGGAATGTCGCCGGCTGGCCGGAATCTTGGAGGATCAAGCATGGAGAAAGTGATGGTCAACCGACTGACCATTGCAAGTACCATGGCCCACGTGAAGGATGGGGTGGCATGTGAGTTGGTGGGTCCATGTGACTCACAAAAGGAGGATAAGACAAAGGCCACTTTCCTTGGACAGGATAATGTTGGTGCATTTGTGGAAAATGCCATTTTCAATTCAAAATCACCACCATGTACTATGCATCCTCTTCTCGGCAAAGATGGAGGTAAGGATGACCACGGCTCCGACGCACCACCGCCGGAAAACCTGGTCCTGCCAGCGGCTGCTTGGAAGAAGGCAAGCCAATTATTCTCCCATGGAGGGATGAGGAATGTAGAGGGAGCTTCAGCCTTGTACACTAGCCAAAAGGCCAAGCCAATCACGCTTGATGCCGACAAGGCCAAGCCTACGGGGACGGCCGGCTGCCACGAAGGTACCCCATCTCTTTCATTTACAGATTTAGAAATGAAATATCTATCGGAGAAACTAGGATTAGCCTTAGTCGGGAAGTTCTCCCACTCGCTCCCATCTACGTTTCAAATCCAAAAAAGCTTTGGGGGTATGGGGCTGGTTGGTGCTTTCACATGGAAACACTTGAATGCTAGGCACATTTTAATCCAATTCCAAGAAGTGGCTGATTATACTAAGGTGCTTAATGGTCCTAATGGGAATCCGAATTGGCTTATTGATATACACCCGATGAGGATGTTCAAGTGGGCACCGGACTTTGATACTTTTTTTGAGTCACCGATTGTTGCCGTTTGGTGTAACATCATTGGAATTCCGGCGCATCTTTTTGAGGAATCGGCCCTCATGGCGATCGGCAAGCTACTAGGCAAGCCATTACAAGCCGATCATGCCACAATTAACCAATCCCGACTCTCCTTTGCTAGGATATGCGTTGAGATTGACATATCTACGCCCCCTACGGAAGAGATTATTCTCAATATCTTAGGTAAAGAATCAAGGTACAAAGTGACATGGGATCGTATACCTATGTTTTGTACCAATTGTAAGCATGTTGGGCACACCATTGATAAGTGTCATGCTTTGGGAAGGAAGGACCGTGATGGAAGTAAGAACCACCGAACGCCAACAATGACGCACTATTCGAGTAATGTCTCCAAGATCATCCGCCGAGAATGACTTCCAAAGGTGGATACTTGGGCTAGCACTTCAACGAGTTATGAGCATAGAAACAATGAGGAAGGAGGTCTCGGGATTCGGAAAACTTTGGAGGTTTTACGTGCTTTAAACATAAAATTATGGTGGCGCTTCCGGGAACAAAACTCCCTTTGGGCAAAATACATGATGGCAAAATATTGCTCCATCTCCACACCACTTACCTTGAGAACGCCGAGCAGGAGTAGCCCTACATGGAGGAGGCTCTCTAGAGCTTGGACTCTCGCGCAACCGTACATGAGGTGGCTTGTGGGGCAAGGGAATATCTACTTCTGGGATGACATCTGGCTTGGCAACAGCCCACTCAGGGACCTCAGCCTTGATGATAGGGGAAGGCCAACCACCCGGGTCTCGGAGTTCATTACAAATGGCACTTGGGATGAACCCAAGCTCCGACTCCTGCACGATCAAGCCGGCATCCCACACCATATTATTGATCGCATCCTCAGCACCCCGATACTCCAAGACGAACAGGATATCCCGCGGTGGACCCTCTCTGAGCACGGGGAATTCACAGTAGCATCGACGTGGGACACACTCCGAGGGCGGAACCCGATCGTTCAAGGCCTGGGTGATGTTTGGCAGGCGGGCCTCACTAAGTCAATAGCCATCTTCATCTGGAGGCTTCTTTCCAATCGGGTGCCAGTCGACACAAAACTTCAGTGGCGGGAGATTGAACTTGCCTCCAAGTGCCAATGTTGCCCTCTTCGACCGAATATTGAGTCCTTCCAACACCTCTTCATTCAGGGTTACGGAGCTCGCAGAGTATGGAATGAGTTTGATTCGTGGTTTGATGGGGCGACCCCCCGCCTCTCAATCAATGACACAATCCCAACGAGAATTGAAACTTGGATGCGAAGATGTCACCAACCGAACAAGAAGCACCTTAGCCGAGCCATCCCCTACCTCATCTTGTGGTTCATCTGGGCGGAAAGAAACAGGAGCCGGCACCAAGACACGAGGTTCAATCCGCACAATGTGGTATGGCAGATCCACATGTTCATCCGGAACTCCATGGCCAACGGGAACTTGAAGCCGAAGCATTGGCGAGGGGTCAAACTTAGAATTAACATCCCGCAACAAGTGGAACCAGCTAGGGCGCAGCCGCTAGCCATGGCAATCAAATGGGACCCCCCGGACCACCCTTGGATTAAACTAAACACGGATGGCTCCTTCAATGAAGTGACCAACAAAGCTGGGGGGGAGGAATCATTCGGGACAGCTCGGGCAACATGCTGGTGGCGTTTAGCACGCCCCTTGAAGCACACTCGGCTCTGGAGGCTGAGCTGACGGCCATGATCCATGGGCTGCGCTTAGCCAAGGATTTTGACTTACCAATCTGGATCGAATCAGATGCCGAGCAAGCCATTAATCTGGTCAATGGAGCGGGTGGGGGCCGGCTCTAGCTCGGCAAGCAGTGGCGCAATTGATCCTGCTCAAGCGCCAACTTAAATTCCGAGCCACCTTCATACACCGGGAGGGGAACAAGGCAGCGGATTTCCTTGCGAGAATGGGCCTAAGGCTTGATAGCGGTCGACAGTTGGATCATAATTCTGCACCAAGAGACCTCATGGACTTCGTCCGATTGGACCGAATGGGTGTTCCAAACATTCGAACCCTAGATGGGGACGGATACTAGAGTCGGTTACTAGGAGATGGAAGATCATAGAGCCTCTATTTTGTTTAATTGCACTTTTGAAGGGAGTAGGATGGGGTCCGAGCCGTGTGGAGTCGTACCGCTTTCTACTCTTGCCTTTGCTATGGCACACCACTTTCGGGTGTGGCCACGTTCTGTAATCCCCCTTTTTGATATATAGGGATGAGGGACCCACGAACCCTCCACCGTAATGGTGTTTAATTAAAAAAAAAAAGTGAACATGAAGATGATGATGATGAGGAGGAGGATAAACAATTGGAGGAGATTGGACCAGAACATGTAGAACTTTTGGTGGTTCGAAGGGCTCTAAACATGCAACACAGAAACGATGATCAACAAAGGGAGAACATCTTCCACACAAGGTGTTTGGTCCAAGGTAAACTTTGCATAATGATTATTGATGGTGGTAGTTGTGCAAATGTTGCAAGTTCTGAAATGGTGGAAAAGTTGAGCTTAACAACGGAAAAACATCCTAATCCATACAAGCTACAATAGCTTAATGAATGTGGAGAAATTCGAGTGACTAAGCGAGTTCTAGTTTCGTTTTCAATTGGCAATTATAAAGATGATGTTCTTTGTGATGTTGTGCCAATGCATGCAAGTCACATTCTTTTGGGGAGGCCATGGCAGTTTGATCGTAGGGTGATTTATGATGGATTTCACAACCACTACACCTTCAAGCACAACAAGTCTATTATGTGGGAGAGCTCGTGAGGTTGAGAGAAAAAAAATGAGGGCATTGAAAAAGAGTTGAGTGAAAAAAAGTCGAGAGAAAAGTAAGAATGAGAGAAAAAAAGGTGAGGGCATGAAAAAGAGTCAAGTGAAAAAAGTCCGAATGAAAAAAAGAATTTTTATGTGGGAGCAAAAGAAATAAAGAGTGCAATAGTTGAAAAAGAGAGTGTTTTCATCTTAGTGTACAAACAGTCTTTGTTTACCACTAACGAATTAACCACTTCTTTGCCAAGTACTTTTGTGTCTCTTTTACAGGAATTCGAAGATATTTTTCCAGTGGAAGAATCAAGTGGATTACCTCCATTAAGAGGTATTGAACACCAAATTGACCTTGTTCCCGGGGCAGTTCTACCAAAACCGACCAGCCTATAGAGCCAATCCTGAAGAGACTAAGGAAATTCAAAGGCAAGTGCAAGAGTTGTTGGACAAAGGAAAAATCCGTCAGAGCATGAGTCCATGTGCTGTTCCGGTAATTGTTGTTTCTAAGAAAGATGGATCATGGAGGATGTGCATCGACTGCCGAGCAATCAACAAAATCACGGTAAATATCGCTATCCTATTCCTAGGCTAGATAATATGCTTGATGAATTGCATGGATCTGTTTGTGTTTAGTAAGATAGATTTGAAAAGTGGTTATCATCAAATTCGAATTAGAGAAGGAGACGAATGGAAAATAGCCTTAAAACAAAATTTCGGTCTATATGAGTGGTTAGTAATACCTTTTGGTTTAACTAATGCACCAAGTACTTTCATGAGATTGATGCACCATGTTTTGAGAAAACTCATTGCAAAATTTGTGTTGTTTATTGTGATGATATTCTTGTCCTATAACAAAAATGTGGATGAACAATCTTAACCATATGCATGCAGTTTTGGATACCTTATGAAAAGAATCATTTGTATGCAAATCTCAAAAAGTGTTCTTTTTACATGGATAAAAGTTGTTTTTCTGGGTTTTGTTATAAGTGCTAATGGGGATTGAAATGGAAAAGGAGAAGGTGAAAAGCTATTTTAGTACAATTGCAGCACCTTTGAAGGAAATTGTGAAAAAGGATGTTTGTTTTATTGGGGAGAAAAACAAGAGCATGCTTTTAATCTCCTTAAAGAAAAGTTACAACTGCACCAATTCTTTCTTTGCCTAACTTTGATAACAAGTTTGAGCTTGAATGTGATGCATCTGGAGGAGTAGGCATAGGAGCTGTTTTGTTGCAGGATGGAAAGCCAATCGCTTCCTTTAGTGAAAAGTTTGAAAGGAGCTCAATTGAACTAATCCAACGTGTGACAAGGAGTTATATGCTTTGGTTAGAGCTTCTTTGCAAACATTGCAGCATTACTTGTGGCCTAGAGAGTTTGTAATTCATACGGATCATGAATCTCTCAAGTACTTGAAAGGTCAAGGTAAGCTTAGCAAGAGACATATTAAGTGGGGTGGAATTCATTGAATCATTTCCCTATGTAATCAAATACAAAAAGGGAAAAGAAAACATTGTGGCTGATGCATTGTCTCGGTGGTACATTTTGATCACTACTTTGAGTTCTAAGTTGCTTAGTTTTGAGTTGGGTTTTAAAAAATTGGCACATTTTATTCCATGTCACAAAATTGAAGATGCATCTCATATGCTGATTTGTTCTTTAAAGAAATTGTCCATTTGCATGGGTGTTCCTAGATCAATTGTGGAGTGATCGAGATTGGCTAAATTTGGTGAGTCGGCTGATGGACAAACTGAAGTAGTTAATAGGACTTTGTTGGAATAAGTTGGGACCTAAACTCTTATTTTCTACTACTTGTCATCCACAAACTAATGGACAAACTGAAGTAGTTAATAGGACTTTGTCTCAATTACTACGAAACTTTAGCTAAAAAAGAACTTGAAAAGCTGGGAGGAATGCTTACCTTTTTGCTTGAATTTGCTTATAATCGAAGTGTTCATTCTGCTACTAACTTTTCTCCATTTGAAGTTGTGTATGGTTTTTAATCCATTGAATCCACTAGATTTGATTCCAAACCTATTGAAAGAACGTGGCAAGTCTTGATGGAAAAGCTAAGGCTGAAATGGTGAAAAGATTGCATGATGAAAGGGTAAGACTCAACATTGAAAAGAGGACAGAACAATATGCAAAGCAAGCCAACAAGGGTCGGAAAACAAGTCATCTTTGAGCCGGGAGATTGGGTTTGGTTGCATATGAGAAAGGAGAGTTTTCCTTCGAAAAGAAAGTCCAATTGCAGCCAAGAGGAGATTGACCTATCCAAGTGATTGCAAAAATCAATGATAATGCTTACAAACTAGACTTATCTGGTGAGTTTAATGTAAGTGCTACTTTCAATGTTTCTGATATATCTCCTTATGTTGGTGAATTAGATTCGAGGATGAATCCTCTTGAAGAAGAAGGGAATGATGGAGACATAACCAAGCTGATCTACAAGGACAAGAAGATGGATCCATTGATCATTTCAAGTGGGCCAATTACAAGAGATAGAGCTAAGAAGATAAAGGAGTCCATGTTGCTTTTAGTTGTTGAAATAAAAGCCCAATTACAAGACTATTCTACATTGGGCAAAGTGGTAAATATTATTCAAGTTTGTGGGCAGCCCAAGACTTGAAGTTTGGAGTCACTACATATCACATTTTGGAGGCCCAAATTGATGATACATGATGAATTTTCGTCCAAGTTGGAGCAGCCAAAATGAAGGGTCTGTTTTAGTTACATTTTATGTTAAACAAGTGACTTTAGATATCCTAGAGTTACACCAAAGGTTTAGGAGTTACTTTTCTTTTATTATGAGTCATTTTAAGTGTCTTAAGTTGTACTAATGATGTGAGACTTTCAAGAGTCCATTCTAGCCTATAAATAGGCTTGTAAGCATGTCATTTGAAGACCGTTGGTGCACAACCCAAGGACACCCCGTTACAAATTGATGCCGGCACGCACACGAGGGAGGATGACCATCAGATCGTCATATTCCAAGGAGGGCCTTCAAACCTTCCGGGTACGAGCCTTCCTTGTTAATCGTGTCTTACAACCTCATGTTTTGGAACGCTAGGGGAGTCGCTAATGCGCCGACCCAAAACGTCCTAAAAAGACTAATTAAGTGTTATAATGTCATGTTTCTTGCAATAATGGAGCCACTTACTAATCCCGACCCGGATCGGTACTCTAAGGCGCTGGGATTAAAATTCAAAGGATCAAATATGTCCGGCAAGATATGGGTATTTGCCGAGGAGGGAGCCAACTTCATTATTGAGGAGGATTTGGACCAAGTCCTACATGGAAGGCTAACTTCGCACCGCATGGCGAACTATATTTCCATCTCAGTGGTATATGCTAAATGCAATATATTGGAGCGACATCCCCTGTGGGATAAAATGAGGGAGATATCAACCCGGATGGAAGGAACACCGTGGCTGATTGGAGGGGACTTTAATACGATCCTTGCACACGAAGACAAGGTTGGTAGTGAAACCAATCGGCAAGCAAAGATGATTGATTTTGCCGAAGCCATTGAAGACTGTAGGCTTCTGGACCCGGGGTTTGATGGTGCGGAATTCACTTGGGCTAAAAATGGCCTGTTTGAAAGGTTGGATTGGTTGCTTGTCATTGAGGCATGGACAAATGTGTTTGAGGCAACGAGGGTGACTAATCTCCCGAGGGTATCCTCGGATCATGGTCCGATACTTGCGAGGTGTTCGATGCCGAGGCCGCCCTCGAGGGGTAGTGTCTTCCGATTCCAATATATGTGGGTCCGGCACGACGGCTTTTTGCAGCTAGTTCAAGATATTTGGGCTCAACCGACAGGGGCGAGTGGGCTCTTAAATCTCCAAACTAAGCTTGCTAGGAGCAAAAAGGCCCTTAAGGCTGGGAACAAGGAGGTTTTTGGCAACATTCACGCCAATCTCCAAGCAATGGAGGAAGGGATCGCGCAAGCTCAAGCCTATTTTGAGGGTGACCCAACGCCGTGGAACAGGACCGAGATCAATAAAAACATTGCCGAGTACATTCTCCGAACCAGACTAACCTCCGAACCAGATTCAAGGCCGGTTCGTTTGAGGGCTTGTCGAGCTTTCTCCGGGTGAGGCGTGCCAACCCTTTTGGTTTTAGACTGTGCAATAGAATGAAACTTCCACTCCGGTGAGGAGAGGGGCTGCATCGTGTGTTCCAAGGCATCGCCATCCCCCTCCGGCAACTCACCGCCGGACTTCACCATGTGTTGGATGCAACAATCACATTACATCTCCCTCAAAGGGGAGGGAGAGGGAGAGGGGAGAGTAAGGAGTGGACCGAATTCTAGAGAGAAGGAGAGCTTCTTATATCATGTGATAGTTTGTAAGCATTATCATTTGACTTTTGCAATCAACTTGGAATGTTCATATACTCTTGGCTGCAACTTGGACTTCTTTTCGAAGGAAGGAAGGAAATCTCTCCTTTCTCATATGCAACCAAACAAATCTCCACGGGCCTCAAAAGATGAATTATTTCCGACCACTTTTGGCTGTGCTTTGCATATTGTTCTGTTCCTCTTTCAATGTTGAGCTTTTTTTTTAACACCTTACACGGGGGAGTGTTCGTGCGGTCCCTCATCCCTAATTTCCTATCAAAAGAGGTACAATCATGGATTACAAAATTTTTCTGGGATCGTCAACAGAGAGAAAAAACACATTGGATTGGGTGGGATCAGATATCTGCCTCCCCACCCCGAAGGGGTCTCGGCATTCGTAAGACCAAAGAAGTCCTCCGGCCTTCAGTATCAAACTTTGGTGGAGGTTCCGGGGGAGCAAATTCCCTTTGGGCTAGATACATGAAGACCAAGTATTGTCATAAAAACTCCCCCCTTGCGGCCTCCCCTTCGGGGAGAAGTAGCCCGACATGGAAGCGGCTAATGAAAGTGAGAAATCAAGCAATCCGCACATTAGATGGGTGATCGATCAGGGCGATGCCTACTTTTGGGATGACATTTGGCTTGGTGAATCTCCCCTTCGCGAGATCTGCCTTGACGATAGGGGCGCCTCATCGGCCAAGGTCTCGGACTACATTGGGGGTGGAACTTGGGATGAGGCTAAGTTACGTCAACTTCACAACCAGGCTGGAATGCCACAAGAGGTTATCACACAAATCCTTCATACCCCAATCGTCGCGGGAGAACCGGACGTCTCTCGATGGAAGCTTTCTCCTCGGCTCGGGGAGTTCTCGCTCACTACGACCTGGGAGACTATACGTACGCAAAGGGCCGAGAATCCAAGGTCTCGACGGCATTTGGAGGGCTGGCCTTACAAAATCTATTGCAATCTTCAATTGGCGATTATTGTCAAACAGGATACCGGTTGACTCCAAGCTCCAATGGAGGAAGATTGAGCTTGCGTCGAAATGCCAATGCTGCCCACGGAGGCCTAACAAACACCGAGTCCCTTCAACATCTCTTCATCCGTTGGGAGCAGCATGTGTCTGGAGGGAGTTCGACGGTTGGTTCGAAGGCTCGGCCCCATCTCTTAGGGTGAACGACACCATCCCGGACAGGTTGGAAGTGTGGTCCGCTAGGATCCAACAGCATGATAGGAGACACCTTAGTCTAGTCATTCCATACCTCATTCTGTGGTTCCTTTGGGCGGAGAGGAATAGGAGTCGACATGAGCAAATTCAGTTCAAACCGTGCAACGTTGTTTGCAGGTTCACATGTTCATCCACAACAACATGACCAATGGTCACATCAAGCCGAAGCATTGGAAGGGAGTGAAACTCGGAATGAGCCCTCCGAATCACCCCGAGATAAGGGGCCGAGACCGTTAGTTATGCCGGTTAAGTGGCACCCCCCGGAACGCACATGGATCAAGCTTAACACGGATGGGGCGTTCTTTGAGGCAACAAACAAGGGTGGCGGAGGGGGTCTTGTTCGGGACCACAATGGGAAATTACTTGCAGCATTTGCAACCCCCCTCGTCGTTCAATCGGCTCTTGAGGCCGAGCTCATGGCCATACACTATGGGTTGGAGGTAGCGAAGGCGTTCAACCTACCTACCATATGGATTGAATCAGATGCGGAACAAGCTATTAAGTTGCTCAATGGCACGACTTGGGGCCCGCACAAGTTCACCGCGTCATGGCCCTTTTGCATGGCTTCAAACGTAGACATATATTCCGGGCCACCTTCATTCATAGGGAGGGCAACAAAGCGGCTAATATGCTCGCCAAAATGGGAGTGGAACAAGATAATTTCCAACAAATTCCCCACAAAATGTTCCCAGAAGGATTAGAGCCATCATCCGGATGGACGAAATGGGAGTCCCCCAATCTTCGGGTGAGAGATGATGAACGAGAGTAGCACGAGGCACGGAAAGTGGTCACCGATCTTGCTTTGTACCGGACGCCGTAGAGTATGTGGGTGTCGGTCCATCCCCGGATTGACCCCTATTACTCTTGTGGTGTTTTTGTAATAGGGTGTGGTATAAATTGTTTTTGTCACTCTAGCTTTAGAAAGATTGGTCCTCTTGTAATCAAGTAATGGCCTTTTGTTGATATATAGGGATGAGGGACCCCACGAACCCTCCAGCGTGAAGGTGTTTGATTAAAAAAAAAAAAAAGTGACGGACCTTGGATTTTATGATGTGAAGGTTGCACCATGTTAATTGTAATAGAATAGTGAAGAGTACATTGATGACCACTCTAGTTGGTAGGGAGGCCCTCGTTGTACTCTAATTGGCTTTGGCGAGACGTCACTTTTGGGCGGCTCGGTGTTCCTGGTTGTTCGTTGCAACTGTCCTTAGTAATGCACAGGTGTGGGGTCCGCCTTAACCCTCCACCCTCATGGTGCTATTGATTAAAAAAAAAACTAATCTGTATGCTATTACCTTAAAGAGATCGTACACTGAATGTTTACATGTCAACTGGATTGAAATGGTTTGCTTGTTAGCCAAGCATCCCAAATATAAAGAGTTAAGCTTTAAATGAACTTCCACGAGACAACAACGATTATTATGCTCTATTGACCGAAATGATCTGGTCCTATCGTTATGCTATTATGTAACAGAGATCTTACAATAATAGTTTATAGGTCAATTGTATCACAACTGCCCACACTTATACATTTTGTGATGTGTGTAACGTAATGACATCAAAGACAAGATCATTTGGTCAATAGAGCACAATAGTCATGGTTGTCTCGTTGAATTTTATTTAGAGCATAACTCTTTGTATTTGGCTTTACTTGGCCAACAACCAAACCATTTACATCCAAATGACCTACAAACTTTCAATGTACGATCTCTGTTAGGTAATTGCATCAAGATAGGATCATATTCATCGATATTAGCAATTGGCATATCTTAACAGCTTATTTGAAGCATAACTCTTATATATGGGTTTACTTGGCCAACAAGCAATCATTTTGAATCAAAATTACCCACAATTACACATTTTGCGACGTGTGTAACGTAATGACATCAAAGACAAGATCATTTTGGTCAATATAGCAGAATAGTCATGGTTGTCTCATTGAATTTCGTTTAGAGCATAACTATTTGTATTTTTTTTATTAAACAACTTCACGGTGGAGGGTTCGCGGGTCCCTCATCCCTATATTTCAAAAGGAGATGTATACAGAACGTGGCCACACCTGAAAGTGGTGTGCCTACACAAAGATCAAGAGTAGTATGCGGTTCGGTTCCACACATCCGGACCTCATCATACTCCCTCCCAAAAATCAAAATACTATTGAGCATAAACAAAGACTATACACTCCTTTCATCCAACGCCCGACCCCTATTCTTCATCTTCATTTTGGACCCGAAGGTTCGGGACTCCCATTGCATCCATCCTAATGATTGTTGTGAGGTGTCTTGGCACCCGTGAGGGCATTCATACGGCAGTAGGTCGGTTCTATCCAATCCCATTTTGGCAAGGAGATCTCCTGCTTTATATTCCCTTCCCGATGGATGAAGGTGATACGAGTGTCCTGTTGGCGTTTGAGGATTGCGAGACGCGCCATCACCCGGCTAATGTGGGCCGGGCCCCAGCATGTGCCATTAAGGAGCTTGACCTCTTGTTGTGCATCCGATTCAACCCAAATAGGCCGTCTGAATTCTGAGGCAAGAGTCAACCCGAATTGGATGGCAAGTAGCTCCGCTTCTAGAGCTGAGTGAGCCTCGAGTGGGGAGGCAAAGGCTGCAAGCATGTTGCCCTCATGATCTCGAACAATTCCTCCTCCCTCGGACTTATCCGTTGCCTCGATGTATGCTCCGTCAGTGTTAAGTTTGATCCAAGGATCATCCGCTGGGTTTCATTTGATCACCATCGCAAGGGGCCTAGTCCTCCGTGGCTTGACTTGGCTCGGGACGTTGATTTTGAGGCGGACTCCTTTCCAGTGCTTCGGTTTGTAGGATCCGTTGGCCATGCTATTTTTGATGAACATTTGCACTCGCCAAACCACATTAAAAGGCTTAAATTGCACCGATTGATGGCGACTCCTATTTCGTTCCGCCCAAATGAACCATAAAATAAGATATGGCATAGACCGGCTGAGATGTTTCTTGCCGGGTTGCCGGACTCTTCGTGCCCAAACTTCGAGCCTTTCTGGGATAGTGTCATTGATCCGGAGGGGTGGTGAAGATCCCTCGAACCAGGAGTTGAACGCCCTCCACACACCGCGAGCACCAGCCCCTTGAATGAAGAGGTGTTGAAGTGATTCGATGCCCGGTCTCTGTGGGCAAAATTGGCATTTAAACACCATTTCCATTTTTTCTCCACTGTAGCTTCGTATCCGCCGGGATTCGGTTGGAAAGGAGTCCCCATATGAAGATAGCAATCGAAGACGTGATAACCTCCTCGGCACTTTGACTACTCGTTGTCTTCATTCCAGACTCGAATGTTGGGGATTCCCATCTCTTCCATACGGGCGATGGCCTTGAGCATTCTAGGGAGCGCTTGTTCGGCCATGCTACGGAAGCTTGGTTGGTCGAGCCCCAACTTAGCTAGCCAATCAGCCGCTTTGTTTCCCTCCCGGTGGATGAATGAGGCTCGGATGTGGTGTTGTTGTTTGAGGATGGCTAGGCGCGCCATGATTCGGCGGACATGCGCCTGCCCCCATGTTGTGCCATTGAAGAGCTTGATTGCTTGCTCGGAGTCTGATTCAATCCACATTGACCGATTGAACTCCTTAGCCATGACGAGGCCGTGGTGGATGGTCATGAGCTCGGCCTCAAGGGCTGATTGAGCATCAAGTGCGCAAAGGCGGCAAGGACTTTCCCGGTATGCTCTCGGATTACCACTCCCCCTCCTGCCTTGCCCATCGCTAACGAGACTGCACCATCCGTGTTAATCTTTATCCAAGGCTGGTTCGGGGGTGCCACTTGACTCTCATGCGGTCTTGGCCTTCGCAACTCGGCTGGGCTTGGGACACTCATCTTGAGTTGCATGCCTCTCCAATGCTTCGGCTTGATGGTGCCGATAGCCATACTGTCACGGATGAAGGTTTGCACTTGCCATATCACATTGTAAGGTTTGAAGGGAACATGATCATGTCGGCTCCTATTTCGTTCCGCCCAAATGAACCACATGATGAGGTATGGCATGGCATGGCACAAGTGTTTCTTATCTTGTTGTTGAGTCCTTCGAGACCACACGTCGACTCTCTCTGGGATTGTATCGTTGATTCTGATCGGTGGAGAGGACCCCACGAACCACCCGTCGAATTCCCTCCAAATACTAGTTGCCCCACGGCATTGACTAAAGAGGTGTTGCAGGGATTCGGCGTTCGGTCCATTAGGGTAGCATTGGCAATTGATCTGGTGAGTCCGGCCTTCCAAATATCATTAAGCCCCGGGATGACCGGCCTTTGAGACCGAATGGTTTCCCATGTCGTGGCCAACGAGAATTCACCCATTCGAGAGAGGTTCCATCGCGGGATTTCCGGCTCCCCCCGCGACAATTGGTGTGTCGAGGATTTGTGCAATAGCTTGTTGGGGAAGTCCGGCTTGATCCTGGAGCATTTGTAGTTTGGCCTCGTCCCATGACCCTTCCTGAATAAAGTCCGAAACCATGGTCAAGGGGGAAACCTGGTCATCAATGCATAACCCCCTTAGCGCGACATCCTCAATCCAAATGTCGTCCCAGAAATAAATCTTTCCCTGTCCCACCACCCATCTAACGTGAGGGTGGTCTTGGTGCCGCACTTTTAGTAACCGTTTCCACGTCGGACTATGTCTTCCCGACGCTCTAAGGAGTTATGTTCATCATGTATTTTGAGAGGGGATGCTTTCTGACAATATTTGGCCATCATGTATTTTGCCCATAAGGAGTTCTGTTCTCGGAGCCTCCACCAAAGTTTAATATTAAAAGCTCGGAGTTCTGTTCTCGGAGCCTCCACCAAAGTTTAATATTTGGCCATCATGTATTTTGCCCATAAGGAGTTCTGTTCTTCGAGTCGCCGGTTGTTGCCGTTTGGTGCAACATCATGGGAATCCCGGCGCATCTTTATGAGGAATCGGCTCTCATGGCGATTGGTAAACTACTAGGCAAGCCACTACAAGCCGATCATGCTACAATCCATCAAAACCGACTCTCCTTCGCGAGGATTTGCATAGAGATTGACATCTCTATTCCTCCGACGAAAGAGATCATCCTTAATATCCGAGGCAAAGATTCACGGTACAAAGTGGCATGGGACCGTATTCCACTTTTCTGTGCTAATTGTAAACATGTTGGGCATGAGAAAGAGGATTGCCATGCAACAGGAAGAAAGGCTCGGGGTAGAGACAAGGAGCGCCGAGCACCATCCAAGGAGAACCATTCGAGCCATCCCGCCAAGATCATCCGCTGTGAGTGGCGTCCAAAGGCGGATGCTTGGTCCGGCACCCCACCGTCCTTTGGACAATTGGATAAAGCCAAAGATTGTAACAACCATGCGGAGAACATTGAGGGTACATCGGGTGCGGGATCGGCAAAGCCAAGGGTGGCTAGTAGGAGTCACCCAAGTGTGGACAAGGATGGCTTCCAATTGGTGTTGAGGAAGAGGAAGGGAAAGATACATGAGGGCGGTATGCACACCAAGGCTCCAAACGGTGATGATTGGCATTTGAAGGAGAATGTTGCTACGGTGACATTTGGGAGTGTCCCATCGGGTGCGAATGACTCGAGCATTTGCTCCATGAGTGTCGCATGTGGGCCCCCCAACCGGGAGATAGAGGGCACCATCGAGGTCCTTGACCCAGGAGGGCATGTCCCTTGCGGAGGTATCCCTATTGTGGGCCTTAACTAGGTGATGGACAAAGGTCGTTGGGGATGCAAAGGTTGCATCAAATTGTAATAGGAATTTTGAGAGTAGATAGATGACCATCCTAGTCGCTAGGGAGGCCCTCTTTGTACTCTAATTTGTCATGTCTTGGCGAGTCGTCACTTTTGGGCGACTCGGTGTATGGTGGGCTGTTTCGATTGGTTTTTGGTAATGCACAGGTGTGGGTCCGCCTCAACCCTCCGCCCCTCGGGGTGTTTTATAAAAAAAAAAAAAAAAAAAAAAAAAAGAGGTGGCTGATCTCCAAGCTTCCACGGGTGGCTTTAAAAGTCATCTCATTGTGCCCAAGAATAAGTTTGTCAAGGGTATGTGAGAGATAATCTGCAGCTAAAACGAACAGGGCAGGGGAGATGGGGTCGCCTTGCCTGAGCCCGCGGGTGGATTTGAAGAAACCTGCCGGGGCGCCATTAATGAGCATCGAGAACCAGCAAGTTCCAATGCATCTTTCAATAAGCGCAATCCAAGGTCCTGGGAATCCCATTTGCATATGAACCTTGAGTAGGAAGGGCCATTGCACCTGATCATAGATAGGCCTTAGCCATGTCAATCTTGATTGCAACGTTCAGGGCCGGGGTGCATCGAGCAAGCTCATGGAACATTTCCTGTGCGAGGAGCACATTGTCATTTGGCAGCCTCCCCTTTACGAACCCGCTTTGATTCGGTGAGACGACATGGGGTAGGAAAGGTGCGAGTTTCTTCATGAGGACTTATTTAATCACCTTATTAATTACGTTGCACAAGCTGATGGGCCGATAGTCTCCCCAAGTTTCGGGAGACGGCTTCCTTAGGGATAAGTACAATACTCATGGCAGTAAAACTTCGGGGGGAGGAAAGCCCCGCATAAAAATTGCCTAACCGCATCCACTACATCTGCCCTGCGATTCCCCAACAAGCTTGGTAGAACAAGGCCGAGAACCCATCCGGCCCAGGGGCACTATTGCTTGAGATGTCAAAGACCGCCCTTTTTACTTCATCCGCGTCCGGCGGCTTGGGGAGGTCATCCAATTGCTCCGAGAAGGGTAGTTGTTGCAAGAGGTCTAGGTCCGGGGCAGCCAACTCCGGGCAGGTTGGCGCAAGGAGGTTTTGGAAGAACTTGACCGTCGAGTCTTTGATTTCAAGGTCATCTGTGAGTTCCCTCCCATTAGCATTTATCTTGTGGATTCACAACCGAATTCTCTTTTGCTTAACCCAGCTTTGGTAGAACCTAGTGTTTTTATCACCCTCTTCCAGCCAACGGAGAGCCAGAAGTCTTCTTCCATCTTGAGAAGGAGGTTGTACTCAGCCATTTGTTTGTTGATCTCCATTCTGTTCCGGGCCGAGGGGTCTTCCTCGAACTCAGATTGAGCCACGAAAATATTCTCTTCACAAGCTTTGAGGTTGGCGTGGATATTCCCGAAGACCTCTTTGTTCCACCGTTTGAATGTCTGTTTAATACTTGCTAACTTGATCTTCAAGTTGAGTAGGCCTGCAGCCTCCGTGGTAGCCATCCAATCTCGTCGCACCAAATCAGCAAATCCCTCGTGCCGCACACACATGTTTTGGAACCGGAACGCTCTACCACTCCCATCGTTGTTCAGCATTCTGCATCGGACGAGTATTGGCCCATGATCTGAGGCTACCCGGGGGAGATTAGTAACTCTTATTGCGTCTAAAAGTTGGGTTGACATTTCGCTGACCAGCACCCTATCCATTCTAAGCCATGAGGCCATTTTTAGCCCAGGTATAATCCGAGCCATCAAAGCCCGGGTCCAGCAATCGACAATCCTCGATGGCCTCGACGAAGTCAACCATCTCCACCTGTCGATTGGTATCGCTTCCCATCCTGTCGCGAGTGGAGAGGATGGTGTTGAAGTTCCCTCCAATGAACCAAGGCCTTTCGTCCTGTCCAGAGCCATTGTCCTAGCGGCAAAGAGCTTAACATTATTGCATGAGGTGTCGAGTTCGAGCCCTCTTGACATCAGTTGTATTTTCCTCCTATCTATAGTATAGGAGTTTATTTGTAATTTCCTCCCTTATATAGGAGTTAATTTTGAAAAAAAAACCAAGGCCTCCCGTCCGACATTTGAGTGATGTCTCTTCTCATCTTATCCCACAATGCAAGTCGTTCCCCTCTCGTGCACTTGGCATACACAATCGATATCTCAATAGGAGTTGGTAATCGAGGGCAAGTGAACCGCCCATGGAGCAACTGTTTCGAGCCATCCTCAACTTCGAAATTAGCCACTTCCTCCACAAAAATCCAAATCTTCCCGTTGATGTTCGACCCCTTGTAGGTCAGCCCCAATGTCTTTGAGAATTTTTCCGGGTTAGGGATTGTAAGCGGCTCCATTATTGCAAGAAAGCAAATATTATGAGATTTGATTAGTCTTTTTAGGACGTTTTGGGTTGACGCGTTCGTGATCCCCCTAACGTTCCAAAATAGAAATTGTATTGACATGATTAATAAAAGGAGTTCGTACCCGGCGGGTGTGAAAGCCCCCCTTGAAATTCAATGATTTGGAGGTCATTCCTCTCTTAGCATGTCTCGGCCTCCATAAGTATGGGAATGGCTCCACCATCATCATCCTTGAGAGGTATGTTCTCTTCCCCATCATCCGTATCTTCCAAATCATTATCCACGAAGTTCTTCCGAGCCATTAGGGAGAAATAGCGATTGGTGCTCATGTGGTTATTCGACTCTTGTGCTTCGGACCTTTTTAAGTCAAAAGGCTTGAACGAGCCTTTCGGTCTCACTAGATCACCCGAGGCCGAGGCTGCTTCGCGCCGTCCCCCAGCCTTGGACGAGGGTGTAGCCCGGTGGTTACTTATTTCTCCCTTCGCCATGCTCCCTCCGCCGTTCCCATGCTGAAAGGGTGTGAAGGCCGAACCCCCTACCATGCAAATGGGTTGCACTCCAACTCTTGTCACCCTCGTCGGCATGAATGGTCAAATCCATGGGGCCATCCTCATGCAAATCGCCCATGACATCCGGTCCTTGCCAATCTCAATCTTTCGTATCTCTAGTGCTTGGTGTTGTAATTAGTTGCGCTTCCGTTTCTTTGGGTCTCCATTGTTGTTTCACCTCCTTGTTGTTCAGTTTTTCCTTCGGTTGATCATATCCTCCCTTCGAACCTTGGGCCCCTTGGTGTGGCTGTCTCGGCATGGCAAAATTATAGTTCCTCTTTGGGGGTCGAACCGCTTTACCCGCCGCATAACAAACTTCGCTCTTATGCCCCACGTGCCAACACTCATTGCAATACGTCGGGATCTTATCCCACCTCACTTGTTGCACGGTTTCTCGCCCACAAATGTCAAGGATGATCTCCTCGGGTGGTGGCTTCGTTATATCGATCTCGATGCAAAGACGAGCAAAGGATAATCTAGTCTTGTTGGCTGTGGCGCGGTCCATTTGGATAGGAGGACCTAGGAGTTTCCCAATGGCGAAGAGAGCCAATTGGTTAAATAGGTGGATGGGGAGGCCGATTAGATTGCACCAAATTGCCGCAATCAGGGATTCACAATATGCATCAAAGTCCGGGGACCATTTGAAGACTTGCATAAGGTGTCGGTCAACAAACCATACCGGGGTACCCTTGGGGCCGCTTAGCAATCGGGCATAATCCGCAATATCCTCGAATTGAATAAGAATATCTTTAGCGTTAATATATTTCCATGTAAAGCCTCGGCTAAATTTGATGTTATCAAGAGCTTTTTGAATTTGGTGCGAAGCCGGAATAGAATGGGAGAGCTTACCAACGATTGCATGGCCGAGAAAATGCTTTCTAGAGAGAGACGCTCCCCCTTCTCTCTAGCAATTCCCCCACCTTGATCCTTTTCGCCGTCCACCCACTCACACCCACGACCCGCCGCGACTCCCTCACGCCGACCACCACACCTCACCCCCCCACAACCCGCCGAGACCTTTTCCACGCCGGTCGTGTCACCATCCCTCCTCAACTCCACCGTCTCCCCACCTTGGTTCGGCGCTGCGGTCACACCCTCGGCTGGCCATGCCGGACCCCCCCACGAACCCAACCCCGGCCCCACCAGACCCCGAGGAGGCTAGGTCCATCCCGGACCAATTTATGATTTTCCACTCATGCGATGACCCAACACCAAAGGTCTCGGCCAAAGATTTGAAAATGCAAAGCAAGAAGAATAGGATGATGGCTAGGAAGAGCACGCCGGCACCTCTCACAAAAGGTCATGGCCGGAAAAGGTTCGTACCTTCTCCACTCCCGGAGGACAAACAACTTAGGAAGAAGCTCGACTTTGGAGAAGAGGAGACCTCCGAGCCCGAGTCATCCGTCCCGAGCCCCGACCTTGATAGCCTTAAATCCAAGGTAAATCTTTTTCCGGCTTGCTCCATTGATAGCAAGGAAGCACTTGGCCTAGGAGCCCTTCCTAAAGCCCCCACATCCGAGGAGGGGGTCCAAATGGAAGTGGTGGTTCACGGAGATGCACCGGCGGCGGAGGTGGCGCCACCCTTCGACCATGGACCCGTCATGAGCGAGATGACCGTTGGAGGGGATGATGTCGGACCCCTAAGCGTATCCCAAGAGGATTTGACCGTAGCATGTGTGCCAAAAAGTACATTGGGGAGTGAGATAGTCAACTTGCCCGAATTGGGCATGGGAACAAATCACCTTTCGGAAAGTGCTTTTGCCCCTTACCAAAACCGGAAGTCACATGTGGAGCCATGCTCACCCCTACCAATGCAGCAAATGAATCCAAAAAAGAGTGATATCCTCCAAATCATTCACCTGGCCGCGGCGGAGATGCTTGATGCGGCGGCGGCGCAGCCCCTCCTCGCCGAACCCTCACCGGCCACGGACTACACGGCGAAGGTCACCCTTCTCCCAGACCGGAGAGACAAAGATATTGAACAATGCGCGCCTCTCATTGAGCATGGCCCTTCCCTTGAGGATTTCCCACCTCTCGAAAAGGGAAGGACCCGGAAAATCCGAGCATCATTCGAAGCCGGCCCGGCGTTAGTGAGTACGGGATGGCCGAGGACCAATGCAATCCGCAACCCCCCTCGAGACACGCCCGCGCCTTCGGCCTCGGACACGCATGCGATGGAACCGACGCCGACCGAGATGGACATAGAAATGCCGCGGCCTCCTTACGCACCCAGGGTCGAGAGGGACTCGTGTGATGATCCGCGAACCGACCCAAACGGTGTAGCTAAATCAAAAGATAAGCCGACACACAACTCTTTAGGAGGCAATACCGAGCCGGGCGTGGGGAACCCCACCAAGCCAAAATCCATGGCCGACATGGTGCGGGGGCCTTCGGCGGTTGAAGGCCCGCAAGTCTTTGTCCCGGAGAACATCCAAAATATCGGCTTTGCTTCCACGGCAAACGGAGTGCCATCCATTTACTTCTCCGGGTCAGAAATCCAAAGGTTGGCCTCGTCCCTCGGCCATGCTATTGTAGGTAAGTTCTCGCACTCAATCCCGGCTTCCTATCAAATCCAAAAGGCTCTAGACAACATTAAGTTTTGCCGTGGCTATACTTGGAAATATATTAACGCCAAACATATTCTTGTTCAATTTGAGGACATGACGGATTATGCTCGGCTCCTAAGTGGACCCAAAGGGACACCGGTGTGGTTCATTGATCGGCATCCGATGAGAGTTTTCAAATGGTCTCCGGAATTTGACGCCTATTGTGAATCTCCAATTGCGGCTATATGGTGCAACCTAATTGGACTCCCGATCCACCTATTTGATCAATCGGCCCTCTATGCCATTGGGAAACTCCTTGGTAACCCGATCCAAGTAGATAGAGCGACGGCCAACAAATCAAGACTCTCCTTTGCGCGGCTATGCATTGAGATCGACATTACAAAGCCGCCACCCGACGAGATCATCCTTGACATTTGTGGGCGTCCTTTGGTGCAGCAAGTAAAGTGGGATAAGATCCCGTCCTACTGTGGAGAATGCAAACATGTCGGTCACAAGAGTGAAGTTTGTTACGCTTCCGGGAAGGCGGATCGACCTCCAAAACGAAACTACAACTTAGCAACACCAAAACAACCACAACACGGAGGAATAGGAGCTAAGAAGAACAATACTGATCCGAGGCACACCGATAATAACATGGAATGGAAACAACAAGGGAAACACAAGGGAAAGGAAGGCAACATCCGGATGAACCCGAGAGCCAATATGTACTCGGGGGCGGAGTGGTCGGGGCCGGACTTTTTGGGTGATATGCAAGGTGCCGGGAGTAAGGACATGATCATCATCCATGATGAGCATACCACCTCTTCACCTAAAGGGGTGCTCGCTAAATTCCCCTCTTTTGGAAATGGGCGCGGGGGTACGCCAAGAGGAGCGGATATGGCGCGGCGAGAAGTGTACCCGACTTCGGGGGCCCATGTGCACCCGAAAGGCTTCTTTAAACCCTTCGACCTAGAGAAAACCGAGGCACAAGGGCCATCAAGTCACTTGAGTACTAACCGATATTTCACCCTCATGGCTCAAGAGAACTTCGTGGAAAATGATATGGAAGACGAGGAAAATTGGGATGATACCATCTCCCATAATGAAATCGATGAGGGCGCCAATCCCGCCTTTTTGGAGGCCGCGGCATCTCATGGGGAGAAGGACCTTCAAATCATTGAATTCCAAGGAGGGGGGTCAATCCCGCTGGGTACGAACTCCTCTTGTTAATCATGTCGTTAAATTTTCTATTTTGGAACGTTAGGGGAATCGCGAATGCGTCAACCCAAAACGTCCTAAAAAGACTAATTAAATCTCATAATATTTGTTTTCTTGCAATATTGGAGCCGCTTACCTCCCCTAATCCGGACAAATTCTCGAAAGTGTTGGGGCTGTCCTACAAGGGGACGAACACCAATGGGAAAATTTGGATTTTTGTGGAGGAAGGGATGGATTTTGTTGTGATGGATGACACGGACCAGCTGCTACATGGTAGGCTCACTTGTCCCCGGATCTCAACCCCTATTATGATCTCGGCCGTGTATGCTAAATGCACGAGAGGAGAGCGGCATGCCCTTTGGGAAAAGATGAGAGATATTGCCCAAGTTTCGGAGGGAATACCGTGGTTCATTGGAGGGGACTTCAACACAATCCTCTCCACTCGAGATAGGACGGGAAGCGACACAAATCGTCAGGCCGAAATGGTGGATTTCGCAGAGGCCATTGAGGATTGCAGACTAATGGACCCAGGCTATGATGGGGCTGAATTCACCTGGGCAAAGAACGGCCTCATGGAAAGGCTGGATAGGGTGTTGATTAGTGAGATGACGCCCCAATTGTTTGATGCAATAAGAGTCACTAACCTACCCCGTATTGCTTCGGACCACGGGCCTCTCCTCGTCAGATGCAGGCTACCTAATGCCCACGGGGGTGGTAGAGCCTTCCGGTTCCAAAACATGTGGGTCCGGCATGAGGGTTTTGGTGAGTTGGTGCAAGAAGATTGGATGGCTCCCACGGAGGCTGTGGGCCTCCTCAATTTGAAGATCAAGCTGGCTAGGATCAAACAAACGCTTAAAAGATGGAACAAGGAGGTTTTTGGGAATATACACGCCAGCCTCAAAACTTGTGAAGAGAACATTGCGCTGGCTCAATCGGAGTTTGAAGGTGACCCCTCGGCCCGGAATAGAACAGGGGTCAACAAACAAATTGCTGAGTACATCCTTCTCCTTAAGATGGAGGAAGATTTTTGGCGTCAGAAGGCGGCCCTCCGTTGGTTGGAAGAAGGGGATAAAAACACTAGGTTTTACCAAAGTTGGGTGAAGCAGAAGAGGATTCGGCTACGTATCCACAAGATTAACGCTAATGGGCGTGAACTTACGGATGACACGGCCATCAAAGAATCGGCGGTTGAGTTCTTTCAAAACCTCCTAGCCCCAAGCTACCCGGAGCTTGTGGATCCGGACCTCAGCCTCTTACATCCACTCCCTCCCTCGGAGCAGTTGGCGGGCCTCCCCAAACCCCCGGATGCAGATGAGGTGAAACGAGCTGTCTTCGATATCTCGGCCAATAGCGCGCCCGGCCCGGATGGCTTCTCGGCATTGTTCTTCCAAGCTTGTTGGGGCATTGTGGGGCCAGACGTGGTGGAAGCGGTTAGGCAATTTTTTGGTGGGGCTTTCCTCCCCCGCAGCTTCACGGCCACGAGTATCGTACTCATCCCCAAGAAGCCTTTACCCGAGACTTGGGGAGACTATAGGCCCATTAGCTTGTGTAACGTGATCAACAAGGTGATTACTAAAGTCCTCACGAGGCGCCTTGCCCCATTCCTTCCAAGTGTTGTTGCACCGAATCAAAGCGGGTTTGTCAAAGGGAGGCTCCTCAATGACAATGTACTCCTTGCACAGGAGATGTTCCATGAGCTCCATAGAAGTACACCAGCCCCTAATGTTGCTATCAAGATTGACATGGCCAAGGCCTATGATAGGGTTCAATGGCCGTTCCTCCTAAAAGTCCTCAAGCAAATGGGCTTCCCCGAACCTTGGGTGGCGCTCATAGAAAGGTGCATCGGGACATGCTGGTTCTCGATCCTTATCAACGGGGCCCCGACGGGCTTTTTCAAATCCACTCGTGGCCTTAGACAAGGGGACCCCATTTCCCCCGCCCTCTTCGTCCTTGCTGCGGACTATCTCTCGAGATCACTCGATAAACTTATCCTCGGAGACAAAGAGATGACATACAAAGCAACCCGAGGCAGCATGGAGATCAGCCACCTCGCCTATGCGGACGACATCATCATCTTCACGCAAGCGGCCGTAAACCCCCTCCGGAGGCTACGTGCATGTCTTGAGCATTATGCCGAGGTGTCCGGACAACAAATCAACCTCGGCAAGAGCAATTTCTACATCTCCGAGGCGCATGAAGGCTGATCAAACATAATTCAAAGTGAAGGAGGTTTCTCACGTGGTACGTTCCCCTTCCTTTACCTTGGTGTCCCTATTTACCGGGGGGTGAAGCGCACGGATATGTTCATGTTTCTTCGAGAGAAAATCTCGGCTAGGATATCTGGATGGGCTCACCGACACCTTTCCTTTGGGGGGAGACTAACCTTGATAAAAAGCACACTTGAGGCGATTCCCTTACATATTTTTCAAGCGATCGAGCCAACCGGCGGAGCCCTCAAGCAATTAGATCAACAAGTGGCTCGCTTCTTTTGGGGGTCGAGTAATGAGAAGAAAAGGACGCACTGGATAGGATGGGATCAGGTTTGCCTACCCACGGCCGAAGGGGGCTTGGGCATTCGGAAGATCAAGGAGGTCTTACGTGCCTTTAATATTAAATTATGGTGGAGATTCCGGGAACAAAACTCCCTTTGGGCTACGTACATGATGACTAAATATTGCCTTAAGGCGTCCCCACTTGCAGCTAGAGCCTCGGGGAGGTGTAGCCCTACTTGGAAGAGGCTTTTGAAGGCTCGGGCACAGGCGCAACCGTACATTCGTTGGGTGGTGCGAGAAGGTAAGATATCATTTTGGGATGACCTATGGCTAGGAGAGGTTCCTTTGAGGGAACTTTGTCTTGATGATAGGGGAGGCCCTCTTGTCCATGTTGCTGATTACATTATCAATGGATCTTGGAATGAAGCCAAGTTGCGGATTCTACAAGCGCAAGCCGGCCTTACACAACACATCGTCCGGAAGATCCTTGACACGCCAATCATCCCGGAGGGGCCGGATGTGCCGAGATGGAGGCTTTCACACAATGGGGAGTTCTCACTAGCATCAACTTGGGAGACCATCCGAACTCAAAGACCTATCATCCAAGGCCTTGATGACTTATGGAAAGCAGGCCTCACGTCTTCTATTGCTATCTTCATTTGGAGACTCCTATCCAACCGAATACCGGTGGATACGAAGCTACAGTGGAGAAGAATGGAAATGGCATCTAAGTGCCAATGCTGCCCTCATAGACCGGGCATCGAATCACTGCAGCATCTCTTCATCCAAGGGGCTGGCGCCCGAGGTGTGTGGAGGGAGTTTGACTCCTGGTTCGAGGGATCTTCACCACCTCTCCGGATCAATGACACCATCCCAGAGAGGCTCGAAGTTTGGGCACGGAGAGTCCAACAACCCGGTAAGAAACACCTCAGCCGGGCGATGCCGTACCTTATTCTTTGGTTCATTTGGGCTGAGCGAAACAGGAGTCGTCATCAATCGGTGCAATTTAAGCCTTTCAATGTGGTATGGCAAGTGCAAATGTTCCTTAGAAATAGCATGGCCAATGGATCCTACAAACCGAAGCATTGGAAAGGAGTCCGCCTCAAGATCAACGTCCCGAGTCAGGCCGAGCCACGAAGGACCAGGCCCCTCGCGATGGTGGTCAAATGGAACCCGCCGGATGAACCGTGGATCAAACTCAACACTGACGGAGCATACATGGAGGCAACGGATAAAGCCGGGGGGGAGGTCTTGTTCGTGACCACGAGGGCAACATGCTTGCAGCCTTTACCTCCCCACTCGAGGCTCACTCAGCCCTCGAAGCGGAGCTTCTGGCCATCCAATTCGGGTTGACGCTCGCCGCAGAATTCAGAAGGCCTATTTGGGTTGAGTCGGATGCACAACAAGCGGTTAAGCTCCTAAATGGCACGCACTGGGGACCGGCCCATATTAGTCGGGTGATGGCACGACTAGCAATCCTCAAGCGCCAACAAGACACCCGTATCACCTTCATCCACCGGGAAGGGAATAGAGCAGGAGATCTCCTCGCCAAAATGGGATTAGAAAGAAATGACTACTGGCGTATGAATGCCCTCACGGCACCAAGGCACCTCACAGCGATGATTAGGATGGATGCAATGGGTATCCCGAACATTCGGGTCCATAATGAAGAGGAAGAATAGGCTCAAGTTTTGGTGGAAAGGGTTATAGTCTTTCCTTTTGTTGAATTGTATTTTACCTTTTGAAAGGGAGTATGATGTGGTCCGGGCTTGTGGAACCGGACCGCATACTACTCCTAATTTTCGTGTAGGCACACCACTTTCGGGTGTGGCCACGTTTTGTATTCAACCACTTTTGAAATATAGGGATGAGGGACCCACGAACCCTCCACCGTGAAGGTGTTTGATAAAAAAAAAAAAAAAAAAAAAAAAAAACGATTGCATGGCCGAGACTCGTTGCCAACTTTTGTATCTCTGATGATGAGAAGTAGATTGCCGGGAGCCCATTTGAGGTGGTAGCAAATCTAATATTTTGAATGTTTTCCGGGACAAATGCTTGATGGCCGGCAATGTTCGGACCTTCCTGAACCATGGGTGGGAGCTTTCGAACCCGGAGTTACCTCTTCATCTTGGGTGGAGCTTGCCAGAAATATAGCCGTTTTGCATTTTGGACTTCCGGCCTTGGGGCTATCTTCCTCTCCAAACGATAGTTTCTTTCGAAGTTGTTTGTCTTCCGAGAGGGGCGAGGGGACGAACCTTTTCCGGCCGTTGCCCTTCGAGGGTGGAGCCGCGGTGCTCTTCCGGACTTTGAGCCTTGCTTTTGCGGTCTTGAGTTTCATAGCTTTGGTCGGTTGTTTGGGGGAGGTGGCCTCGGCTGATCGGAAAACCATTTGTTGGTCCGAGAGGACCCGTGCTTCCTCAACCCCCGGAGCAAGGTCCGGTGGGTTGACCATATTTTGATCCGAGATGGATATCGCCTCCTCGGAGTCCGGCGGGTGGCCCATTGTTTCGGCCAGCCGAGGGGAAGACTTCTGCGAGGTGTGGCCGAGATGTGGATTGGAGCTCGGCGGGGCACGTGAGCCAAGTCCGACGAGGGGGGAGCTTGCGTGGTGGTGGTTGAGGTGGCAGAGAGGGTAAGCCGGAGAAGGGATGTATGGGTGGCTGGGGTTGGTTGGAGAGGGTGACCGGCGGTGGGGTGCTAACGTGAGTTAATGAGGGTGGTGGGTGGTTCGGAGTGGGGACATGGTGGTCGGAAAGGATGATTCGGCGTGGGACTATGAGGGAGGGGTTTTTAGTGAGAAGGAGGATGAAGATATGACAATTACTAACTCACCACCGGGCATGACTATTTATATTTGGCTTTCCTTGGCCAACAAGGAAACCACTTCTATCCAAATGACCTACAAAATTTTATTGTACGATCTTTGTTAGGTAATTGGATCAAGATAGGATTATTTTCATCGATATAACATCATAGGAATTGTCATCTCTTAACAACCTATTTGAAGCATAACTCTTATACGTTGGTTTACTTGGCCAACAAGCAATCCTTTTGAATCAAAATTGCCCACAATTATACATTTTGTGACGTTTGTGACGTAATATTTTTTTTTAAAGATAAACAACCCTAGGGGTGAAAGGTTGAGGCGCACCCACACCCGTGCATTACCAAAAACCATTTGCAACAACCAAACAAACATCGAGTCGCCCAAAAGTGACGACTCGCCATGACAAATTAGAGTACAACGAGAATTTAACATTGACAACAATCAATTAAAAACACGAGAGAGAAGCTCTCCCTTCTCTCTAGAATTCGTCCACTCCCTCTCCCTCCCCTTTGAGGGAGTTGTAGTGTGATTGTTGCATCCAACACATGGTGAAGTCCAGCGGTGAGTTGCCGGAGGGGGATGCCAATGCCTTGGAACACATGATGCAGCCCCTCTCCTCGCCGGAGTGGAAGTTTCATTCGATTGCACAATCTAAAACCAAAAGGGTTGGCACGCCTCACCCGGAGAAAGCTCGACAAGCCCTCAAACGAGCCGGCCTTGAATCTGGTTCGGAGGTTAGGCGGGCTAAGAAGAAGATGGTCTTTGATATGGTGGATAGTCTCGTTGCGGAACGCCATGGTGAAAGGAAAGGGACGTCGGAAAACAAGCTCGCCCCTTTTGGGGATATGTTGAGCTCTCTAGCCCAAATGGCCAAGGAAGGGAGCGTCCCGACGAGTGGAATGGAAGGGCTCGATGGTGATGAGATGGCCGGAATGTCGCTGGCACCGGCAGGCCGGAATCTTGGAGGATCAAGCATGGAGAAAGAGATGGTCAACCGGCTGACCATTGCAAGTACCATGCCCCACGTGAAGGATGGGGTGGCATGTGAGTTGGTGGGTGCATGTGACTCACAAAAGGAGGAAAAGAAAAAGGCCACTTTTCATGGGCAAGATAATATTGGCGCATTTGTGGAAAATGCCATTTTGAATTCAAAATCACCACCATGTACTATGCATCCTTTTAATAGAACATATCCTTGGGTTACAAGCACTGCTAATACAGACACAGCCGCTGGATACTGTCATCAAACATTAAATTTCCATCACTATACAAACATTAAGGAATGATCGAATTACACTTGTCGGAGTCCTAAAGCATTTAGACATAATCACAGTCCGGTGCAGAGGTTTTACACAGGCTCCTATATGTCAATGGCAATAGTAAGCACAAATCAGGTCCTAAGAGCAACAAGAGTCAGCTTGACCACAGACCAAAGATCTCCCCTTCCTCTGATTACAGAAATAACAATTGAGTTTGATCAGAGAGGACTTCATCTTCGAGTAACCTACTCCAACAAAATTACGAGACATCAAGATACAGTTCTCCCATAGCACACCGATGCTATGTAAAGATTTTTTACCCATTTCTCCTTAACATGTGTGCTTGGGAAAGCAGAAGTCGGAAGTGTTTCTTGTGTTTCATCTGAAGGTTTCCGTCGTGGATTGCTAAGAACAAGGGCAGTTTGATCCCATGTTGCTGCAGTTGATGTGATGCGATAGCCAGAATCCCACCTCCTATGAATACCTTCACTTGGATACAGAAAGTCCAACTCGACAACCTGATCAGAAAAACCTGCCCCACGGGACATAACAATTGCAAATCTAGTTCCAGCTGTAGCCATGGCAGTAACGTAAAAACCTTCTCTCCATTTCTTGTTGATCCACTTGAATGGAAATGACTCACTAACTTTATATGACTGCTGCAGATACGGGGTACCCTTAGACATGACTATTAATGAGCTCCCATTGTACACACTAATCCACTGTATAGCAGGCATTCCCATGCGGACTTTCTTCTTTGGCTGCTCATCATCATCGTCGTCCATCATAAGCCTTCCTCTCTTCTGTCCGACTTGATATACAAGCTTTCGAGCACCTTCAGTGTTGATTGGCCTGATGTCCGGATTCGGACCAATAATCCCATCAAAAAGGGATATGTATTTTGCATAATTAGGCTCTTCATCAAACTTCAAGTTAACAACAAACTCAACAAACTGTTTAAAAGGTGCAGGACAGAAACAACAAAGGGCTTCTGGAGAAGTTCCCATCTTCTTTTTGCAGACCAGAAAGCCTTTATTCTCGCCCTGGTAACCTTGCCAAGGAAGGCGACCTCGAAGAAGAAAAATGAGGGTATAAGCAAGGGATTCCAGGTCATCCCAGATGAGCATGCACACTAGCATACCGCACAGTTCCTCTGAATACGTCAGGTCGTTGATCATAATCAACATGAAGACCAGTTGAATTATCACGCCACCGAACAGCCAATCCAAGATCAACCAAAAAAAGTTTTTTCTCATCAGCAGTTCCAGGTGTACCAAGCAAAAAGTTTTCTGGCTTTACATCCACATGCACATATCCTCTAGAATGTAACTTTTCCAAAATGGATATGACTTCAATGGCAATACATTCCACCATTTCAATTGACATTGTATTCGAATTGTTGTTCCAGAGATCCCATAAACTAGGACCTAGCATATCCATTACCATAATATAGTAATCACTCTGACGTCCTTTGTAATGCACACGTGGTATGTCGTGACTACCACCAAGAGCACTGTAAACTTGCCATTCATAAGGTGGTCCATAATTACAACCTTTGCTACTACGGTGCTCAAATTTCAAAGCAACTTCTACCGCTCCTGGTCCATTTCTTTCAAAAGGCGACCCTTCGATGGCTTGCGGAGGGCGACAAGAACACCAAATTGTATCAAAGCTGGGTCAAACAAAAGAGATTAAGGATGCGCATCCACAAGATCAATGTGGGGGGGAGAGAACTCACGGAGGAATTGGAGATCAGGAACTCTGCCGCGAATTTCTTCCAAAACCTCCTTGCCCCGGGACCCCTCTCTCTCCTGGAGCCGGATTTGGGCTTGATTCAGCGCCTCTCACCTTCTCCTGAAGTGGAAGCCCTACCGAATCCCCCAAGCGTAGAGGAAGTGAAAAAAGCCGTATTTGACATCTCCGGAGATAGCGCCCCTGGACCGGATGGTTTCACAGCCACCTTCTATCAATCTTGCTGGGATACGGTCGGTTTGATGTTGTGGCCGCTATCCAACAATTTTTCGAGGGAGCCTACCTACCCCGAAGCATCACGGCCACGAGCATCGTACTCATTCCGAAGAAGCTTGGCCCAGACTCGTGGAGTGATTATCGCCCCATTAGCTTGTGCATTGTTTCAAACAAGATCATCACCAAAATCCTCACAAGGAGATTATCTCCCCTCCTCCCTCAGGTTATTGCGCCAAATCAGAGTGGGTTTGTGAAAGGCCGGCTGCTTAATGATAACGTCCTCTTGGCGCAAGAGATGTTCCATGAACTTCCGAGGAGCGCGCCGGGTTGCGGTCAAGATTGATATGGCTAAAGCTTACGACAGAGTCCAGTGGCCCCTATTGATCAAGGTCATGGACCGAATGGGCTTCCCCGCCAGATGGATATCCATGATTGAGAGGTGTGTGGGCTCATGCTGGTTTTCGGTCTTAATTAATGGAGTTCCATCCGGGTTCTTCAAGTCATCTCGCGGCCTTAGACAAGGTGACCCAATATCACCCTTCTTATTTGTGATTGCTGCGGATTACCTCTCAAGGTCTCTGGATAAACTCATTATGGGAAAGAAGGAGATGATCTTTAAAGCCTCTCGGGGATGCATGGAGATTAGTCACCGCCTATTCCGACGATATTGTAATCTTCACCCAAGCCGCAGAAGTCCCTCTGAGGCAGCTCAGAGCTTGTCTTGATCAATAGGCGGGAATCTCCGGACAGCAGATCAATCTTGCAAAGAGTAACTTCTACATTGCCGAAAAACATGAGAGGTGTGCCTGCCTAATCCAAGCCGAAGGGGGATTCACTCTTTTTTTTTTAAATCAAAAGCACCACGAGGGTGGAGGGTTCAGGTAGACCCACACCTGTGCATTACTAAGGACAATTGCAACGAAAAACTAGGAACACCGAGCCGCCCAAAAGTGATAGCTCGCCAAAACCAATTAGAGTACAAGGAGGGCCTCCCTACCAAGTAGAGTGGTCATCACTATTCTATTACAATTAACATGGTGCAACCTTCACATCACAAAATCCAAGATCCGTCACTTAATTGAGGCCCACAATAGGGATACCCCTGCGATGAACGATCCCTCCCGGATCAAGTTCCTCGATGAAGCCTACCTTCTCCCGGTTGGGGAGCCCACATGAGATATTCATTGAGCAAGTGCTCGGCTCGTTCGCACTAGAGTCATCCCGATCGAATGACACCGTGGCGACATTGTCTTTCAAACGCAAATTGTCGATGTGTTGAGCTTTGGAGTGCATGTCTCCCTTATGTGCCTTGCCTTTCCTTTTCCTCGACACCAATTGGAATCCATCCTTGTCCATGCTTGGTTGACTCCCAAGGGGCGCTCGAGGAGCCAACGGATCGACGTTCATTGTACCCTCCTTGTTCTTCTCTTGGTTGCCACTATCTTTTTCCTTGTTCGGTGAGGTGACAACCCTAATCGCCGCCTTTGGACGCCATTCTCGACGGATGATCTTGTGATCGTGGCTAGGGTAGAACGCCTTGGTTGGTGTTCGGTAATCCTTGCCTCGACCCTTCCTTCCCAACGCATGACACTCATCAATGACATGCCCAACATGCTTACAATTCTCGCAAAACAATGGGATACGGTCCCATGCTACTTTGTGTCTTGAATTTTTGCCTAGGATGTTTAGCATGATCTCCTCCGTTGGGGGGTTGGAGATATCAATCTCAACACATATCCTAGCAAAAGAGAGCCGGGTTTGATTGATTGTCGCATGGTCCGCTTGTAACGGCTTGCCTAATAGCTTGCCGATCGCCATGAGGGCCGATTCCTCAAAACGATGGGCCGGTAGTCCCATGATATTGCACCACACGGAAACGATGGGCGACTCAAAGAACGTATCAAAGTAGGATGTGTGTGCTTGGCATTCAAGTATTTCCAAGTGAAAGAACCAACTAGCCCCATACCCCTTAAGCTTTTTTGAATTTGGAAAGAAGAAGGGAGTGAGTGGGAAAACTTCCCAACAATGGCTAGTCCTAGTTTCTCCGAGAGATATTCCGTTTCAACATCGGTAAAGGAGAGATAAGGTGTACCTTCAAAGTCTCCGGCTGTTCCCAAAGGTGTGACCTTGCCGGCTCCCACCATGCACCCCATCCCCCAATGTGCGAACAAGTTTTTAGCCTCCTTCCATGCATTCGCCGGCGGGACCAGGTTTTCCGGCGGGTACTCTGGCGGCCGGCCGTCGGTGCCATGGTACCTTCCCTTTCCTTTATCTCGGTGTGCCTATTTATCGAGGTGTAAAGCGTACAGACATGTTTATGTTCCTTCGGGAAAAGCTTGCCGCGAGGGTCACAGGGTGGGCTCACCGCCACCTCTCGTTTGGAGGGAGACTCACCCTCATCAAGAGTCCGCTCGAAGCGGTGCCACTCCACATCTTCCAAGACATCGAGCCAACCTCCGGGGCGCTCAAACAATTGGATCAGCAGATGGCTCGGTTCTTCTGGGGATCGACAAGTGAGAGGAAAAAAACACACTGGATCGGTTGGGATCAGATCTGCCTCCCGATGTCCGAAGGAGGGCTCAGAGTTCGAAAAACCAAAGAAGTACTCCGAGCCTTTAGCATTAAGTTATGGTGGAGATTCCGAGAGCAAAGCTCACTCTGGGCTAGATATATGATGATAAAATATTGCAAGAAGGTCTCCCCCCTTGCGGCCAACCCCTCCGGGCATAACAGCCCAACTTGGAAAAGACTCATGCGCACAAGACATCAGGCGAATCCTCACATTCGATGGGTGGTGGGTAAAGGGGAAATCTACTTTTGGGATGACATTTGGGTGGGTGATTCCACTCTTCGGTCCCTTACTTTTGATGATAGAGGCAACCACACTTCCCGGGTCGAAGAATTCCTCAGGGATGGCGAGTGGAATGAAGCCAAGCTCCAACAACTCCATGACCAGGCCGGGCTACCACAACAGGTTATTTCTCAGATCCTCGACACCCCGGTCATTGCAGGGGAGCCAGACACGCCGAGGTGGTCCCTTTCTAGCCTCGGAGAATTTACGCTAGCAACAACATGGGACACTATCCACACACATAGACCGAGGATACAAGGGCTCGAAGACATTTGGAGGGCTGGCCTAACCAACTCTATTGCAATCTTCAACTGGCGCCTTCTGTCGAATCGAATCCCGGTTGATTCTAAACTCCAATGGAGGAAGATCGACTTGGCCTCAAAATGCCAATGCTGCCCAAGGAATCCGAGCACCGAATCCCTTCAGCACCTCTTCATCCAAGGTCGGGGAGAAACTAGTGTGTGGCGGGAATTCGACGGGTGGTTCGGGGGATCGGCACCTCCCCTACGGATTAACGACATCATTCCAGATCGGCTTGAGACCTGGTCGCATCGGATGCAACAACAAGACCCGAAACACCTTTGCCGAGTAACGCCATACCTCATCCTGTGGTTCCTTTGGGCGGAGCGAAACAGAAGCCGGCATGAGCAAGTCCAATTCAAACCGTACAATGTGGTGTGGCAAGTTCAGATGTACATTTACAATAACATGACTAACGGGATCATTAAGCCGAAGCACTGGAAGGGAGTGCAAATGGGCATGAGTATTCCGAGCCACCCTGCCTCAGGACGGACGAGACCAATGGTGACTTCTGTTAAGTGGCACCCCCCTGAAGGCCCGTGGATTAAAGTCAATACAAACGGGGCATACACTGGGGCACCGGACAGAGCGGGAGGGGGAGGAGTGGTACGCGACTGGTCCAGAAAGTTGCTCGCGGCCTTCTCAACCCCCCTTGACGCACACTCAGCCCTAGAGGCCGAATTGATGGCTGCTCATCATGGACTTGAGCTTGCGAGGGTACATGAGCAACCCATTTGGATCGAGACGGACTCAGAACAAGCCGCCAATCTCCTCTATGGCTTTACGTGGGGACCGGCACATATCCGCCGGGTCATGGCGCGAATTTTCCTCTTCAAGCGCCGGTACACCATGCGCGCCTCCTTTATCCCCCGGGAAGGGAATCAAGCGGCGGACCTGCTCGCTAAGATGGGCCTTGGCCAGCAATGCTTCCTCAGGTTCTCCGCCCAAACAGCCCCAAGACCCCTAAAGGACATCATTAGAATGGAAGAAATGGGAATACCCAACATTCAAGTTTGGTCGGAAGAACACGAGTAGCACAGTTGCTGAGGAAGGAAGGAGTGTTTTATCTTTTGATTTTGTTCATTTGTATCTTGTCTTTTGGAAGGGAGTATGATGAGGTCCGGGTTGTGGGATCCGGACCGCTCTCTACTCCTAATCTTTGTGTTGGCACACCACTTTTGGGTGTGGCCAGGATATGTATTCAACCTCTTATGATATATAGGGATGAGGGACCCACGAACCCTCCATCCGGAATAGTATGGAGAATGGGGGCATAAGAATGAAACATTGGATTGGGATAAGCCCTAGAATGGAAATACCGAGTCGTGCTGAGACAGGAAGGCCAACACCGGTTGCTATGCTGATCAAATGGCACCCACCGATCCCATCGTGGATTAAACTCAACACGGATGGAGCCTTCTCGACCACAACAAAACAAGGAGGAAGAGGGGGCATAGTTCGGGATCATCAAGGGAAGATGTTTGCAGCCTTCGCCACTCCCATCATCGCACAATCGGCCTTAGAGGCCGAACTTACAGCCATCTATCACGGTTTGGAAATAGCCAAGGAGTTTAAGAAACCAATTTGGATTGAATCGGATGCTAAACAAGCCATCGATCTATTCAAAGGGACAGCATGGGGCCCGGCACACACTTGCCAAGTAATGGCCCGACTACACATGCTCAAGAAGCAATACACCATCCGGTCCTCCTTTATCCACAGGGAGGGCAACAAAGCAGCCGATTTCCTAGCCAAGATGGGCCTTGAGCAAACCGCCTTGAGCCGAATGACCGCAGATAACACCCCAAGATTGCTCAAAGCCATTGTTCGATTGGACGTTATAGGATTCCCCAACCTCCGAATGAGTAGTGACGTCCGAGAGTAGTGCAAGTGTTGAAGGGGCCTTCCGCAAAAAAGGATACAACGGTCGGGAGCTGATTGTAGGCCGAAGAGTACGTAGGTGTCGAACCCGACCAGGCTCGTCCCCACCGTACTCTTTGATGATTTTGCCCTAGTGTGTTTGTTTTATTTTTGCACTCTTAGCTCTAGATTGTTTGGCCCGTGTAATCCTTGATTGTAACCTCTTTTGATGATGAAATATAGGGATGAGGGACCCACGAACCCTCCACCGTAAAGGTATTGTGACAAAAAAAAAATGGAAGCTTGAGTATGTGGCCGCTTCGGAGGCTGCAAAAGAGGCAGTATGGTTCAAGAACTTCCTTATGGATTTAGGTGTGGTTGCGAATCTGCCCAAGAGCATCACGGTTTATTGTGACAATTTTGGTGCTGTGGCAAATTCGAAGGAACCAAGAGCTCACAAAGCGAGCAAACACATAGAGCGGAAGTATCATATCATAAGGGATATAGTGCAGAGAGGAGACATACAAGTGCTCAAGATTGCGTCAGAGAACAACCTGGCAAATCCTTTTACAAAGGTAATGGCAGTAAAACCGTTCGAGGGCCACGTTAAAGGTATTACCTCCATTAAGAAGTATTGAACACCAAATTGACCTTGTTCCCTGGGCAGTACTACCAAACCGACCAGCCTATAGAGCCAATCCCGAAGAGACTAAGGAAATTCAAAGGCAAGTGCAAGAGTTGTTGGACAACGGAAAAATCCGTGAGAGCATGAGTCCATGTGCTGTTCCGGTAATCGTTGTTTCTATGAAAGATGGATCATGGAGGATGTGCATCGACTGCCGAGCAATCAACAAAATCAAGGTAAAGTATCACTATCCTATTCCTAGGCTAGATGATATGCTTGATGAATTGCGTGGATCTGTTGTGTTTAGTAAGATCGATTTGAAAAGTGGTTATCATCACATTCGAATTAGAGAAGGAGACGAATGGAAAACAGCCTTTAAAACAAAATTTGGTCTATATGAGTGGTTAGTAATGCCTTTTGGTTTAACTAATGCACCAAGTACTTTCATGAGATTGATGCACCATGTTTTTTTTTTTTGAACACCTTCACGGTGGAGGGTTCGTGGGTCCCTCATCCCTATATTTCATATCAACAGGACGATCAATCTATGCCTAGGTGAACAAAACCAAAATGCAAAGTACAAAATCACTAAGGCAGTTGCACCACAAGAGTAGGGAGAGGTCAAGCCATCAAGAGATTCGAGACCTACGTACTTTTCGGCATCCGCTAAGCTCCTGATCGGCGGGCCATACACTACTAACGGTCTTCATCTCTAAATCGAATGTTGGGGGTACCCTTCTCCTCCAGTTGGACGATGCACCATGTTTTGAGAAAATTCATTGAATCATTTCCCTATGTAATCAAATACGAAAAGGGAAAAGAAAACATTGTGGCTGATGCATTGTCTCGGAGGTACATTTTGATCACTACTTTGAGTTCTAAGTTGCTTGGTTTTGAGTTGATTAAGGAAATGTATGATAATGACCCGGACTTTTCTTCTATCTATTTAGCTTGTGAGCATGCTGCATTTGACAAGTTCTATAGGCATGATGGCTATTTGTTTAGAGAAAATAAACTGTGCATTCCTAAAGGTTCTATGCGTGAATTGCTTGTGCGTGAAGCTCATGGTGGTGGTTTAATGGGGCATTTTGGAGTCCATTAGACAATGGATGTTTTGCATGAACATTTCTTTTGGCCTAAAATGCGTGTGGATGTTGAAAGAATTTGTAAAAGATGCATAACTTGCATGCAAGCCAAGTCTAAATCACACCCACATGGTTTGTACAAACCGTTACCAATTCCTAGTGCACCTTGGGAGGATATTTCAATGGACTTTGTTATTGGTTTGCCAAGAACAAAAATAGGTAGATATTCAGTTTTTGTGGTTGTTGATAGGTTTTCAAAAATGGCACATTTTATTCCATGTCACAAAACTGATGATGCATCTCATATAGCTAATTTGTTCTTTAAAGAAATTGCACGTTTGCATGGTGTTCCTTGATAAATTGTGAGTGATCTAGAATCTAAATTTGTGAGTCATTTTTGGCGTGTGTTGTGGAATAAGTTGGGAACTAAACTCTTGTTTTCTACTACTTGTCATCCACAAAGTGATGGACAAGATGAAGTAGTTAATAGGACTTTGTCTCAACTACTACGAACTTTAGTTAAAAAGAACTTGAAAAGTTGGGAGGAATGCATACCTTTTGCTGAATTTGCTTAAAATCGAAGTGTTCATTCTGCTACTAACTTTTCTCCATTTGAAGTTGTATATGGTTTTAATCCATTGAGTCCACTAGATTTTATTCCAATACCTATTGAAGAACGTGCAAGTCTTGATGGAAAAGCTAAGGCAGAAATGGTGAAAAGATTGCATGAAAGGGTAAGACTCAACATTGAAAAGAGAGAAGAAGGCCCTGAAGATCTTAGAGTGAGAAGCTCCTCCTTCTCTCTAACAATCCCCCACCCTACCGCATTGTCCCGCCGGAATCTCACCCCCACCACTTAACCCCGCCTCCCTCACTCCACCATCCACAATCCCGTCGGACGCCCTTCATCCCAAGGCCCCACGGTGAACGCTAGCGTCAGCCAACCCTCCCTCTTTCCACCCCCTACCCCTGCTCCTTGGTCTAGATATGCCGGACCCTCCTCCACCGGACCCCGATATTGGGGACGAGGAAGCTCGAACCATTGCGGACCACCTAATGGTCTTCCGGTCGCCCGATGAACCACATCCCAAACCGACGACCAAAGCCACAAAGTTGAAGGCGGCGAAGAATAGATGCAAAACAAGGATGAACACGCCAGGCCCGCCATCAAAAGCGAATGGCCGGAAGCGCTTTGTCCCTTCCCCTCTCCCGGAAGACAAACAGCTCCGGAAAAAGCTCTCGTTCGGCAACGACTCCAGTCCCGGCTCTGAGTCACCACGGTGCAAAGCGGCCATATTCTCGGAGAGCCCGGCCATGACACGGAGAAGGATGGCCGTGACAATGATGAAAATATCCTCGACTGCAAAGGAGAACGTAAAACGGAAAATCTGGCCCTAGAGGACAACGCCGTAGTCGCCGGGGCTTCGCCGGCCGGCCCTCACACCGGTGGTGACTTGATGACCGTTGGAGAAGGTACGACCAAAGAATCCGTCGCAGTCCCCTCGGATCTTGATGAATCAAGTGAAGCCAAAAGTGCTTTGGAGTGTGCTAGAGTCAACTTACCCGAAATGGCTAAAGGACCAAACATGCTTTGTGAAAGTGCCTTTCTCCCCTACTCTTCCGGGTTGTTACATGATGCACTACACGCTTCCCTAATAATGCAGCCAAAAAAGAGTTCAATCTTGCAAGTGGCCTCCTTGGACTCGGCGGAACGGTTGGACACATGGACGGCACAGCCTCTCCTTGCCGGAAACCCACCGGAAGATGCCACCTCAATAATGAATCCATCCACAATTTTAGTAGCGGCACTCGAGTCCCCCTCGGCCCCCTAGCGGGCTCTCGTTGGAGGATTTCCCGCCCCTAGTTCCGGGACGTACTAGGAAGCTCCGAGCGAATTTCGAGGCCGGCGCGTCTCAGGCGAATTCGGCCCCGGCCTGGCCGAGAGCCCAGCCGAAGGGACATAGCATCCGAAACACGTCGGCCCCCGGGGGATCATCCGCGACATCTTCTATTAATCAACCCCCGAAGGATGCGTTGGAGGCGCCTTGTTACACCGACGAACCAATGGCTGAAGGTGACAAGAGTGGTGAAATGCATTGCGAGGACACGGAAGGCCCCCAAGCCATGGCGACGGAGAAGCCTCACATGAACCCGATGAACAACAACAAGGTACAAGGGAAGGAGGGGGTCGCGAAACACGGGAGCAAGCCGATCTTCATGGCCGACATGGTCCGAGGCGCACCTAACCCCGATGGCCCGCAAGCCTTCGACCCGGAGAACATCCAAAACATCGGATTTGCATCGATATCCAATGGAGTCCCTTCAATCTACTTCTCCGAGGCTGAAATTCACAGGCTAGCGACAAACCTTGGGCACGCCATCGTAGGTAAATTTTCACACTCTATTCCGGCTTCGCACCAAATTCAAAAGGCTCTCGAAAAAATTAAATTTCGTTGTGGCTTTACTTTTTTTTTTTTTGTGGCTTTACTTGGAAATACATTAATGCTAAACACATTCTTGTGCAATTCGATGACATTGCGGATTATGTTCGGCTCTTAAGTGGCCCAAAAGGCACGCCGGTTTGGCTTATTGATCGTCACCCGATGAGAGTTTTCAAATGGTCGCCCGAATTTGATGCATATTGTGAATCACCCATTGCGGCAATTTGGTGCCACCTTATCGGTCTTCCCATACATCTCTTTGATCAATCAGCCCTTTTCGCCATAGGAAAGCTGCTTGGCACGCCAATTCAGATTGATCGAGCAACGGCCAACAAATCTCGCCTCTCCTTCGCTCGAATATGCATCGAAATCGACATTACACGGCCACCCCCCGAGGAGATCATCTTGGACACATATGTGGACGGGAAGTGGTGCAGCAAGTAAAATGGGATAAAATTCCACCGTATTGCGGAGAATGTAAACACGTGGGGCATAGGAGTGAGGTATGTTATGCGGCAAAGCCGTCGGAGCATCCACCAAAACGGAACTATAATGTAGCCCCACCGAAACAGCCACAACAAGGGGAACGAGGAACCAAGACCACCACAGTGGAACTGAGACAAAATGAATCCAATACGAAATGGCAACAACAAGGGAAGAACAAAGCCAAGGAAAGTCAGCCAAGTACGAGTTCGAAGGCTAGAGGAGGCAATGGTCCGGGAGGGCTAGGCCCGGACATCATGGGGGACATGCCGGGTGAACATGGCTCGGAGATGGTTCCCTATCACAACAAAAAGGACCGGTACGGGCCCCAAGTCCGCAATCAACCGAGAGGCTCGCACGGTAGAGCATCCTCACTAGAACGAGGGCGGGAAGGTGCCATGCTAGGGAAACTCAAGGATGGCCACGAAGGGACCTCCTTGGCCGGGGAACGAGGGAGATTGAGCGGGTCGTATTGACACTTTGATCTTGAGAAGGCCGAAGCAAAAGAGAGGGAAAGCCTCATGAGTTCCAACCGGTACTACTCCCTCATGGCCGATGAAACTTTCGTTGACCACGATGATGGCGAACATGAAGTCTGGGAAATGAACACGGTGGAGGGTTCGTGGGTCCCTCATCCCTATATTTCACAAGGAGAGTAGTACAATGCATGGCTACACCCAGAAGTGGTGTCCCGAAATCTAAGGCAGGAGTAGTATGCGGTCCGTGACAACAGGTCCGGACCTCATCATACTCCCTTCCAAAAGCAAAATACAAATAGCCCAAACCAAACAAACTACAATCCTCTCGACCGCCAGTCATCCCCATTCTTCCTCCTCATTTTGAACCCTGATGTTTGGGGTTCCGATTGCATCCATCCGCACGATTGCTGCGAGGTGTCTTGGTGCTGATCCGGCTCCCATTCTGCAAAAATCAATCCTCTCCATACCAATTTTTGCAAGGAGATCTCCCGCGCTATTACCTTCCCGATGGATGAAGGTGAAGCGCATGTCCTGTTGGCGCTTGAGGAGTTTGATCCGCGAGATCACTCGGCAGAGGTGGGCCGGCCCCCAGCATGAGTCATTAATCATCTTGATTGCTTGTTGTGCATCCGATTCCACCCAGATTGGTCGCCAGAATTCCATGGCCCATGTTGAGGAGGTGGACGAGGCGAACCCCAATCTTATGGAAGCCGAACCATGCCAAAAAGGAAATGATCTACAAATCATTGCATTCCAAGGCGGGCCTTCACACCCACCGGGTACGTCCCCCCCTTGTTAATCATTTTAATTAACTTCATGTTTTGGAACGTTAGGGGGATCGCGAATGCGTCAACCCAAAACATCCTTAAAAGACTAATTGTATCTCACAAAATTAATTGTCTTGCAATCATGGAACCACTCACGGCCCCAAATCCGGTGAAGTTTTCTAAAGCTTTGGGGATGAATTTTAAGGCAGCAAACTCCAACGGAAAGATATGGTTTTTTGTGGAGGAAGGGGCGGATTTTGAGGTGGTGGACGACTCGGACCAAATAATCCACGGGAAATACCTTTGCCCGTGGCTACCTTGTTCCATTATGGTGTCGGCCGTGTACGCAAAGTGTACTAGGGGAGAACGAGTTGCGCTTTGGGACAAAATGAGAGAAATTTCAGTAAACACCGAAGGGATGCCTTGGGTCATTGGCGGGGATTTTAACACCATCCTCTCTACACGAGATAGGGCCGGAAGTGACACTAATCGACAAACGGAGATGATCGACTTCGCCGAAGCAATCGAGGACTGCAGACTACTTGACCCAGGCTATGACGGGTCGGACTTTACGTGGGCCAAGAATGGCCTCTTCGAAAGACTAGATCGGGTGTTGGTAAATGAACCGTGGGCCCGAATCTTTGAAGCGGTGACGGCAACAAACCTTCCGCGGGTGGCCTCGGATCATTGCCCGGTGCTGGTGCGGTGCAAGTTGCCAAGTACTCACTCCGGGGGCAGCCCCATCCGCTTTCAAAATATGTGGATCCGCCATGATAGCTTCAGTGATCTAGTTCAAGAAGATTGGGGCAAGCCGACGGAAGCACAAGGTCTTCTCAACCTCCAAATCAAACTTGCTAGAATCAAGAAAACCTTGAAGAAATGGAACAAGGAGGTCTTTGGGAATATCCACACTAATCTCAGGGACTTTGAAGAGAAAATTGTGAAGGCCCAAGCCGACTTTGAGGAGAGGCCTTCGCCGGAGAATAGGATGGGAATTAACAAACTCATTGCCGAGTACATTTGTCTCTTGAGAATGGAGGAAGATTTCTGGCGTCAAAAAACTACTCTCCGATGGCTCACGGAGGGAGATAAAAATACGAGATTCTATCAAAGTTAGGTTAAGCAAAAGAGAATCCGGATGCGTATTCACAAGATTAACGCTGCCGGACGGGAACTCTCTGATGAAGCGGAGATTAGAGAGTCGGCGGTTCTTTTCTTCCAAAAACTCCTAGCACCCAACCCCTTGGCGCTAATGGAGCCGGATCTTAGCCTTATAGACCCACTCCCACCCTCGGACGACATGGGCGCATTGGGGCCGAAGAGCCGGGTGAGGAGGAGATCAAAAGAGCCGTATTTGGCATCTCGGGAGATAGTGCCCCAGGCCCGGATGGTTTCGCGGCCTCCTTCTTCCAAGCTTGTTGGGGTATTATCGGATCGGATCTGGTTGCAGCAATTTGCCAATTCTTTCGAGGGGCCTTCCTCCCCCGAAGTGTCACGGCAACAAGTATAGTCCTCATCCCCAAAAAAGTATCGCCGGACTCGTGGGGTGACTACCGCCCCATTAGTCTATGCAACGTCATCAACAAGGTCATCACAAAAATTCATAAGGCAAGGTTAGCTCTCCTTCTCCCACGCCTTATTTCTCCGAACCAAAGTGGCTTTGTGAAAGGCCGCCTCCTCAACGATAACGTCTTGCTGGCCCAAGAAATGTTCCATGAGATCTCGAAGTGCAACCCACCCGAAAGTGCTTGGAGATCAGCCATCTTGCCTACGCCGACGATATCATCATCTTTACCCAAGCGGTGACCACTCCCCTTAGGCGGCTCCGGTCATGCCTAGAAGATTATGAGAAGGTGTCAGGGCAACAAATCAATCTCTCAAAGAGCAACTTCTACATTGCCGATTTTTTTTTTTTTTTTTTTTTTTTTTTTTTTTTTATCAAACACCTCTACGGTGGAGGGTTCGTGGGTCCCTCATCCCTATCATTCCAAAGGCGGTAATTACAAGGCGTGGCCACACCCAAAAGTGGTGTGCCGTAACAAATCAAGAGTAGTATGCGGTCCAATCCCACAAGGTTCGGACCTCATCATACTCTTTTCCAAAATACAATTAACCAAAAAGCTAGTCACTATTGTCTCCCATCGTCTCATTATCAACTTTAATGCCCGTTCCCGTCAAGGTATCGGATGTGCGACACTCCCATCTCGTCCAATCTAACCAAGTCCAACAGTTCTCTCGGTGCTGAGTTGTAGTACATTCGTAGACCACTGTCTTGGACTAGCCCCATTTTCGCAAGGAAATCCGCCGCTTTGTTCCCCTCCCTGTGTATGAAGGTGGCTCGGAATTTGAGTTGGCGTTTATGAAGGGTTAGTTGCGCCACCGCTTGCCGGGCGAGTGCCGGGCCCCATCCTGTCCCATTGACCAATTTGATTGCTTGCTCTGCATCGGACTCAATCCAGATTGGTAGGGCGAGTTCTTTGGCTATATTTAGCCCGTGGAGCATGGCCAACAGCTCCGCCTCTAACACCGAGTGTGCTTCTAGGGGTGTGCTGAAGGCGACGAGCATCTTACCCAAGTGGTCTCGAATAATCCCTCCAGCCCCTGTTCTACCGTTCGCTTCATTGTAGGAGCCATCGGTGTTGAGCTTTATCCACGGCTGGTCCGGGGGGTTCCATTTGATTGCCATGGCTAGGGGTAGCGCCCTGATTGCCGCCGCTTGAGGAATGTTGATTCCAAGTTTAACTCCCTTCCAATGTTTCGGCTTCAAGCTTCCATTGGACATAGCATTCCGAATGAACATGTGGACCTGCCATACCACGTTTTGTGGTTTAAACTGTGTGCCTTGGTGGCGACTCCTGTTTCTCTCCGACCAGATAAACCACAGAATGAGGTATGGAGTGGCTCGGCTAAGATGTTTCTTGTTCGGCTGTTGGTACCTTCGCGCCCACACTTCGATTCTCGTAGGGATTGTATCATTGATATGGATGCGGGGGAACGGGCCTGTGAACCAACCGTCAAACTCACTCCATACTCTGCGAGCTCCATGTCCCTGGATGAAGAGGTGTTGGAGGGACTCGGTATTCGGTCGGTGGGGGCAGCATTGGCACTTAGAGGCTAGCTCAATCTCCCGCCACTGAAGCTTCGTGTCAACCGGCACCCGATTGGAGAGAAGCCTCCAGATAAAGATGGCTATTGAGTTGGTGAGGCCTGCCTTCCAAACGTCCCCCAAACCTTGGATGATCGGGTTTCGCCCTCGAAGTGTGTCCCATGTCGAAGCCACCGTGAAATCCCCATGTTTAGAGAGGTTCCACCTCAGGATATCCTGTTCATCATGGAGGATCGGTGTATTAATGATGCCATCGATAACATGCTGAGGGAGGCCGGCCTGATTGTGAAGAAGCTGAAGCTTGGGCACATCCCAACCCCCATTAGTAATGAACTCCGAAACCCGGGTGGTTGGTCTTCCCCTATCATCAAGACTAAATTCCCTCAGAGGGCTATTGCCAAGCCAAATGTCATCCCAGAAGTAGATGTCCCCTTGTCCCACTAGCCATCTCATGTGCGGTTGTGCGAGGGGCCATGCTCTTGAGAGCCTTCTCCACGTAGGGCTACTCCTGCTCGGCAGTCTCACGGTGAGCGGTGTGGAGTTGGTGCAATATTTTGCCATCATGTATCTTGCCCAAAGGGAGTTTTGCTCCCGAAAGCGCCACCAAAGTTTGATATTGAAGGCGCGGAGGACCTCCATAGTTTTCCGGATCCCAAGGCCTCCTTCATCAGTGGGCCGACACATTTGTTCCCAACCAATCCAATGGGTCCGCTTCTTCTCATTCGTAGACCCCCAAAAGAATCGGGCCATTTGTTGATCAAGTTGCTTAAGGGTACCGGCCGTGGGCTCGACGGCTTGGAAGATGTGTAAGGGGATCGCTTCAAGGGTGCTCTTAATCAACGTAAGCCTTCCTCCAAAGGATAGGTGACGGTGTGCCCATCCTGAGATCCTTCTTGCAATCTTTTCTCGTAGAAAGAGGAACATGTCCGTGCGTTTGACACCACGATAGATAGGTACTCCGAGGTAGAGGAAAGGGAAAACCCCTCTAGTGAAGCCCCCTTCCGCCTGGATCGAGTTTGCCCAATGCTCATGGGCCTCGGCAATATAGAAATTACTCTTAGCAAGGCTGACTTGTTGGCCGGAGACTCTTTCATACTTTTCAAGACAAGCTCTTAGCCGGCGCATAGGATTTGCCGCCGCTTGGGTGAAGATGATAATGTCGTCCGCATAGGCTAGATGGCTGATCTCCATGCATCTCCGGGAGGCTTTGTACGTCATGTCCTTTTGGCCGAGGATGAGCTTATCTAATGCTCGGGACAGGTATTCCGCAGCGATCACGAACAGAGCGGGGGAGATCGGATCTCCTTGCCGAAGTCCACGAGTTGATCTAAAGAAGCCCGCGGGTGCCCCGTTAACAAGGACCGAGAACCAGCAATACCCAATACACCTCTCCATAAGTGAAATCCATGAATCCGGGAATCCCATACGGCGTAAAACTTTGAAGAGGAAGGGCCATTGGACCCTATCATAGGCTTTAGCCATGTCAATCTTTACTGCCACATTAGGCGCTGGGGAGCATCTAGCAAGCTCATGGAACATTTCTTGAGCCAGAAGTGCGTTGTCGTTAAGGAGCCGACCTTTGACAAAACCACTTTGGTTTGGGGAGATGACCTGTGGGAGGAAAGGAGAGAGTCGAGAGGTGAGTACCTTGGTAATGATCTTGTTTAAAACATTGCAGAGACTGATGGGTCGGTAGTCGGACCATGACTCCGGCGATGCCTTCTTTGGGATAAGGACAATGCTTGTGGCCGTGATGCTCCTTGGCAGGAAGGCCCCTCTGAAGAACTGTCTGATTGCTTCCACTACCTCCGGCCCCACAATGGACCAGCAGGCTTGATAGAAGGTGGCCGAGAAGCCATCAGGTCCGGGTGCACTATCTCCGGAAATGCAAAAGGTGGCACTCCTGACCTCGTCCGCACTTGGAGCATCTGCGATGTCAACGAACTGCTCGGCTGAGTGGACCTGCTGGATTAGGTCGAGGTCTGGGTCTTCAAGTGTCGGATTGTTGGGGGCAAGGGGTTGTTGGAAGAACTCCACTGCGGACTTTTTAATCTCGGCTTCCTCGGTGAGCTCCTGCCCATTGACACGAATTGAATGGATGCGGAGACGGACCCTCTTTTGTTTCACCCAGCTTTGATAGAACCGGGTATTTTTGTCTCCCTCGGCAAGCCACCTCAAAGCTGCCTTCTGTCGCCAAAAATCTTCTTCCATTCTCAGCAAAAGGATGTACTCGGCAATGTGTTTGTTGATCGCTGTCCTGTGCTCCGGAGTCGGCCTTGCCTCGAAACTAGTTTGAGCCAGAGCAATTTCTTCCTCCTTTTCCTTTAGATTAGCATGGATGTTCCCAAAGACCTCTTTGTTCCACTCCTTAAGGGCCTTTTTAACTCTGGCCTGCTTGATTTGAATGTTTAGGATTCCACCCGCCCCCGTGGGCTCCTCCCATGCTTTTTGCACTACGGCCATGAATCCTTCATGTCGGATCCACATGTTCTGGAACCTGAATGCCTTGGCTCCAGCGGATGTGTTCATCTTCGTGCACCTGACAAGAATTGGTCCATGGTCCGAGGCAACCCGGGGGAGATTCGTAACCCGAGTAGCCTCGAAGGTCTTAGTCCAATCCTCACTGACAAACACTCTATCCAACCTTTCAAAGAGGCCATTCTTGGCCCAAGTGAATGCCGCTCCATCGAAACCAGGATCAAGCAGCCTACAGTCCTCCGTTGCCTCCGCAAAATCAACCATCTCGGCTTGCCGGTTAGTATCACTTCCGACTCTGTCTTGGTGTGATAGAATGGTGTTGAAATCGCCACCGATGATCCAAGGTGTTCCCTCGAGAGGCCCGGCAATCTCTCTCATCTTGTCCCATAATTGATGTCGTTCAGCCCTTGTGCATTTGGCGTACACGGCTGAAATGGCCACCGGCCTAGCAAGGCGGTGGAACTTGAGGTAACCGTGAAGGATTTGTTCCGAGTCATTCTCAATATCAAAAGTGGACCCCTCTTCCGCGAACATCCAAATCTTCCCGTTCGTGTTCGAACCAATGAAGGGCAGCCCCAAGGCCTTAGAAAATCGGTCCGGGTCCGGGTGTGTGAGCGGTTCCATTATTGCAAGAAATAAAACATTATGACAATCAATAAGTCTTTTTAGAACGTTTTGAGTGGGCGCATTCGCAATCCCCCTCACGTTCCAAAACATGAAATTGTACGACATCATTAACAGGAAGGGTGCGTACCCAAAGAGGCTGAAGGCCCTCCTTGGTAGTCAGTGCGGTGTTGCTCTTTGTTCGGGGCGACCTCCTCGGCATCGTCGGCCGAACTGTTGCCTCCTAACCTCTCGACCCCCATGTGCAACTCCATGGGGTCTTCGTCCGCATCCCCACAATTCTCAACATCAAATTCTCCGTTCGCCATGAGAGAGTAATATCGGTTAGTACTCATGTGGTTCTTTGCCGAGAAGAACCCACGCCCCCTTGTCATGGCATGGCGCGCGCCTCCTCTCGGATTCCCTCGACGAGCTGGTGAGACCGAGCGCCTCGCATTAGGGGAGCCCCACTCCACGTCCATGTTCCCACGTGGTGATGGTGGTTCGGAGGTGGGATGCAATGGGTTCCCCCGGTTCGGTGGGGACTTCCCAACCTCGGTCCCGGCCTTGAGCCCGGCATTTTGAGTTCCGGAGCTCGGTCCGCTCCCCAAAGCAGAGTCCGGCATTCTAGAGTCCGGTCTTGAGCCCGGCATTTTCGAGTTCGGTCCCTCCCAGGAAGTACCACCGATATCCTCCCCATTTGTTTTGTTATTGTTTGGTCGATCACCGGCCTTGCCTTGCTTCTTCCCATAACGTTTCCATTCATTGGAGCTGGGGGCATTCTTCCCCGTATCTTGCTTCCCCTTCTCGGTTTGTCTCTCGGGTTGTGACTGTTTAGGCGGGCCGTTGTGGTAGTTTCTCTTTGGCGGCCGTTCCTTCTTGCCCGTCGCATAGCACACCTCACTTGCATGGCCGACGTGTTTACATTCTTGACAATATGATGGTATCTTGTCCCATCGGACCCGCTGCACTGTTTCTCGCCCACCAAGGTCAAGGATTATCTCTTCGGTAGGCGGTTTTGTGATGTCTATCTCGACGCAAATTCGGGCAAATGAAAGCCGAGTCTTGTTTGCCGTGGCTCGATCAATCTGTATTGGAGTGCCGAGAAGCTTGCCGATGGCGAATAAGGCGGATTGGTCGAAAAGATGAATGGGGAGGCCAATTAGGTTGCACCAAATTGCCGCAATGGGGGACTCGCAGTATGCATCAAAGTCCGGGGACCATTTGAAGACCCTCATCGGGTGACGGTCAATGAGCCATACGGGCGTACCCCTTGGGCCTCCAAGGATTCGGGCATAGTCCGCCAAGTCCTCGCATTGAATGAGAATATGTTTAGCATTAATGTACTTCCAACTGAATCCACACCGGAGTTTAATATTATCGAGAGTCTTTTGGATTTGCAGTCCGGTAGGGATAGAGTGAGAGAACTTACCCACAATGGCGTGTCCCATGCTCTCAGCAAGCTTTTGAGTTTCCGCTCCGGAGAAGTAGATGGCCGGGATGCCATCGGACACTGAAGCGAATCCAATGTTCTGAAGCTTATCCGGCTCAAAGGCTTGAGGGCCGTTAGGGTCAGTCGAGCCTTTAAGCATGTCCGCCATCGTTTTCGGCCGGCCGGGGTGGCTTGAGGTGCCATCACCCCCGCCATGTAGCGTGTTACTCGCCGAGCCCGACGGAGTACCCTTAAGCAAGTCCGCCATCGATTTCGGCCACGCCGAGGTCCCCGGGGTAGCTTCTACCCCCCCATGTTGAGTAACTTCATTTGGCCCTTGTGTTGCGGCATTCGCCGAGGGCTTAGATGTATTTCCTTTTCTCTTCGGGTTGTTGTGTTCGGCTTTTCCATTCTCGGTGTGGGTCTTCTCGGCACCATCGTTTTCGTTGTGTACCCTTCTCGGCTTTTCCATTCTCGGCAGTTCGGCTTTTCCTTTCTCGGTGTGGACCTTCTCGGCCTCTTCATTCTCGGTGTGGATCTTCTCGGCATCATCCATTGGCGTGTCGTTGGGTGTTGGTGTTTCTCTTGTCAATACGCCCATCTCGGCACTAGGCGTGGCCTTGTTCGTTGTCTCGATAATAAGCTTTTCTCGGTTGGCGTTAGGGTTCGCCTTAGGTCGCGGCTGGCCGAGCTCCACACAATAATGTTCCGGGCTGGCCTCAAACGTAGCTCGGATCTTGCTAGTTCGTCCTCGTTCGAGAGGGGGGAAGTCCTCAAGAGATGCCCCACTCCCATTCCAAGGTGTGTGTGTGACACTTTGCATGCATCCCGAAGAGTTTTGGGGGAACTCCGGTGGTTTGTGACTGGCCGTCGGTAGGTTTCCGGCACGGAGAGGCTGCGCCGCCGCTGCATCGAGCGTTTCCACCGAGTCCAACGCTGCAAGATGAAGGATCTCATCTAGTTTTGGGTTCCTTGGTGGGGATCCAAACGATGCAACTCGTGCCATGTTAGAGGGGAAAGGGGGGGGGGGCACTTTCAAGGGGGGCTTTTGTACTTGCTATCATTTTAGGCAAGTTTGCTTTTGTACCTGATGGCTTAGGTAGGAAAGGTGGATTAGTGCTTTCAAAGTCAACTTTTGTCCCAGCCTCCAGATTAGGTAGGTTTGCATTTCCACTTTCCAATGGGGCAAGGACAGCACATGGGGCAGCTTGTGCTTCACGTGACCTAGCAAGTCTTGGCTGGGGATTGTGGAGGGAGGGGACTTCACCGGAAACGGTCATAAGCTCGACGGCGGGAGCAGCAGTTTCCGGCGAGCCGCCTCCTTCCGGCACGGTTCTACCGTTGAGGGCATCGAACTCTTCTTCACATTCATTCCAATGCTCCACTTCCTCTTCCTTCTTATGAGGCAAATCGGGGTCCTCCAACCTGAAAGAGACCCCCAAGTCGAGGGACAGAGTCGCCGGGAACAGGGATCCTTTGCATTTGGAACTACCGGCCGAATGTCCTTCCTCCTCACCGAAGTCTATCTTCTTCCTTAGTTGCTTGTCCTCGGGCATCGGAGACGGGACAAATCTCTTACGACCATTGCCTTTGGTAGGAGGCGCCGGCGTACTTTTCCGGGCTTTGAGCTTTGCTTTAGCCATTTTTAGTTCCATGGATTTGGTCGGACGCTGAAGGGAAGCGGCCTCACCAGCTCGGAAGACCATTTGCTGATCGGAGAGGACCCGAGCTTCCTCATCCCCGGGAACAATGTCAGGCAAATCATCCGGATTTAGGGCCGGAGTGTCTCTCTTTTCGTCGGGGTCCGGCGGTTGCCCCATTGTTTCGGCCAGCCGGGCGGGCTTCGGCAAGGTATAGCCAAGACGTGGAGTAGAGGTTGACGGGAGCCGCGAGCCAAGGAGGATGATGAAAGGGGTGGTAACCGCCAAGGAGGATGATGAAAGGTGATGAACCGTTGGACGAGGGAGTGGTGGCTGGGGTCGGCGAATGTCGTCGGGTGGGGAGGTGGTGGTGGGAGATTGGCGGCGGAGGTCAAGGGTGGTACAATAGGGTGGAGTATTTTAGAGAGAAGGAGGAGCTTCTCTCACTAAAACATTAGGATGATGCGTTTCTTTCTACTACATTGCCGATTGTCATGAAGAGAGTGCTAATCTCATACAATCCGCGGGAGGTTTCTCACAAGGTACCTTTCCTTTCCTCTACCTAGGGGTTCCTATTTATTGTGGCATCAAACGAACAGATATGTTTATGTTCCTTCGGGAAAAGATAGCAGCACGAATCTCCGGATGGGCTCACCGTCACCTATCCTTTGGAGGAAGGCTTACACTTATCAAGAGCACACTAGAGGGGGTACCTCTTCACATTTTCCAGGCCATTGAGCCCACGGCCGGGGCGCTCAAACTTTTTGATCAACAATTGGCACGCTTCTTTTGGGGCTCGACCAATGAGAGAAAAAAGACACATTGGATTGGTTGGGATCAAATTTGTAGGCCGACTGCCGAGGGGGGGCTAGGAATCCGCAAATTCAAAGAGGTCCTCTGAGCCTTCAACATCAAGCTATGGTGGCGCTTTCATGAACAAAACTCTCTATGGGCCAAGTATATAAAGGCCAAATATTGTTTCAAGACCTCTCCCCTGGCGTCCCGTCCAACAGGGAAAAACAACCCGACGTGGAAGAGACTCCTGAGAGCGCGTGCCCAAGCCAATCCCTACATCAGATGGGTGGTTGGCCAAGGAGACATCTATTTCTGGGATGACATATGGCTCGGAGACACGGCGCTTAGGGACCTTTCCATCGATGACTGAGGAGCCCCGACTACCTTGGGGGAGGATTTCATAAGAGAAGGAGCATGGGACGAGGCTAAGCTCCAGCTGCTCCAATACCAGGCTGGGATCTCGCAGCAGGTGATCACACACATCCTAGACACGCCAATCGTATCGGGGGAACCGGATGTTCCGCGTTGGTCGCTATCCTAGCTCGGTGACTTTTCGGTGGCTTCTACTTGGGAAACAACCCGCGCAAGGAGGCCGAAAATCCAGGGGCTGGAGGACATTTGGATGGCTGGCCTTACCAACTCAATAGCAATTTTCAATTGGAGACTGTTGTCGAACCAAATCCCGGTGGATTCTAAGCTACAATGGAGGAACATCGAAATGGCGTCAAAGTGTCAATGCTGCCCCCACAGTCCACACACGGAGTCGCCCCAACACCTTTTTATTCAAGGGTGGGGAGCCTCTAGAGTATGGGGCGAGTTTGATGAATGGTTCGAGGGTTCGGCTTCTTCCATACGAATTAATGACACCATTCCGGAGAGGCTAGAAGTCTGGTCACGGAGGACCCATCTTCAAGACACAAAACACCTCTACAGGTCCATACCTTTTTTTTTATTATTCAAACACACCCCAAAGGGCGGAGGGTTGAGGCGGACCCACACCTGTGCATTACCAAAACCATTGGTTACAAACAAACATACACCGAGTCGCCCAAAAGTGACGACTCGCCAAGGCATGACAAATTAGAGTACAACGAGGGCCTCCCTAACAACTAGAGGTGGTCATCGATATACTCTCAAAATCCAATTAACATTTGATACAACCTTTGTATCCCCAACACTTCTGTCCATCACCTAGCTAAGGCTCGCAATAGGGATACCTCCGCTAGGTACATGCCCTCCTGGATCTAGGTCCTCGATGTGGCCCTCTATCTCCCGGTTGGGGCGCCCACATGCGACACTCATGGAGCTAAAGCTCGCGTCATTCGCACCCGATGGGACACTCCCAAATGTCACCGTAGCAACATTCTCCTTCAAATGCCAATCATCCACGTGTGGAGCCTTGGTGTGCATATGCCCTCATGCACTTTTCCTTTCCTCCTCCTCGACACCAATTGGAAGCCATCCTCATCCACATTTGGGTGACTCCTACTAGCCACTCTTGACTTCGACAATCCCGCACCCAATGTACCCTCGATGTACTCCGCGTGGTTGTTACAATCTTTGGACTTCTCCAACTGCCCAATGGTCGGTTGTTTGGGGGAGGTGGCCTCGGCTGATCGGAAAACCATTTGTTGGTCCGAGAGGACCCGTGCTTCCTCAACCCCCGGAGCAAGGTCCGGTGGGTTGACCATATTTTGATCCGAGATGGATATCGCCTCCTCGGAGTCCGGCGGGTGGCCCATTGTTTCGGCCAGCCGAGGGGAAGACTTCTGCGAGGTGTGGCCGAGATGTGGATTGGAGCTCGGTGGGGCACGCGAGCCAAGTCCGACTAGGGGGGAGCTTGCGTGGTGGTGGTTGAGGTGGCAGAGAGGGTAAGCCGGAGAAGGGATGTATGGGTGGCTGGGGTTGGTTGGAGAGGGTGACCGGCGGTGGGGTGCTAACGTGAGTTAATGAGGGTGGTGGGTGGTTCGCAGTGGTGACATATTGGTCGGAAAGGATGATTCGGCGTGGGACTATGAGGGAGGGGTTTTTAGTGAGAAGGAGGATGAAGATATGACAATTACTAACTCACCACCGGGCTTAACTATTTATATTTGGCTTTCCTTGGCCAACAAGGAAACCACTTCTATCCAAATGACCTACAAAATTTTATTGTACGATCTTTGTTAGGTAATTGGATCAAGATAGGATTATTTTCATCGATATAACATCATAGGAATTGTCATCTCTTAACAACCTATTTGAAGCATAACTCTTATACGTTGGTTTACTTGGCCAACAAGCAATACTTTTTGATGGAGGTACACCCAAGCTGATCAACAAGGACAAGAAGATGGATCCATTAATCATTCAAAGTGGACCAATTACAAGAGCTAGAGCTAAGAAGATAAAGGAGTCCATGATGCTTTTAGTTGATGAAATAAAAGCCCAATTCCAAGACCATTCAACATTGGGCCAAATGGTGAATATTATTCAAGTTAGTGGGCAGCCCAATGCATGAAGTTTTGAGTCAATATATATCACATTTTGGAGGCCCAAATTGAAGATAAATGATGCATTTTCGTCCAAGTTGGAGCAGCAAAAATGAAGAGTCATTTTTAAGTTACTTTTTGAGTTAAATAAGTGACTTTAGATGTCCTAAAGTCACACCAATAGTTAGGAGTTACTTTTCACTTATTATGAGTCATTCTAAAGGTCTTAAGTTGTACTAATGATATGAGACTTTCAAGAGTCCATTCTAGCCTATAAATAGGCTTGTAAGCATGTCATTTGAGGACATCATTGATCAAATACGAAAATAGAGTTTGTCTTGTGAATTGAATTCTCTTTGTAGAGTTTTTCACTTGTTTGGAACTTATCAAGATACTTTGAGCAAGTTCTTGTGGCGTTCAACCATACCGAGGTTCTTGGCTGATTACATAGCCAACGGGTCGAGGTTTTCCAAGCTCTGGAAGTGGATCAAACCAGATTATCAATCAAGGAAATCCGCTGCCAATCATTATACGTGGGGTTCTTGGATCAATATATCCAACGGGTCCTTCGTCGTATCCCAATCCATATCATTTGGTATCACGAGCCAACTGGTATTGATCTATCCATAGCTTTATCTTACATTGTTTATCTTTCATATCCTTGAAAAAAAAAAAATTAAAAAAAAATCCGAAAAAAAAATCAGAAAAAAATTCGAAAAAAAAAAATCCAAAAAAAAAATCCGAAAAAAAAAACCCCAATACATATTTCACCTCATATTTTCTTGACCATTTCCTTTCATCCTTCATTCAAAGGGCTGAAGTTTGGTTGGTCGTTATTAGTTCTTGTTTTGTTTTTGATTTGTTTTTTTACTTGTGTTATCTTTGCAAAAGAGAAAGAGTGGTAAAAGGCTTGAGTGGTGAGGTTATTTGAGGGGAGGTAAAAGCCAACGAGTGATATACACGAGTGTTTTGTGAGGTTTAATTTTGTGTGATACACGAGTGAACTGTGAGGATGGATTCTACTGACGATCATATTCCAGTTGATCCTACGTTGAAAGCCATGCAACAACAATTTGCAAGGTTTGCACGGATTCTGGAAAGTGTTTCAGGGCGGTTGGAGAGGCTAGAAGTTCAGGCAACAAATGAAAATAATAACGAGGAGGAAGAGAGTGGAGGAGAAGATGATGCTTCATATATGCATCGAAATGAGAGACGTGGAAACGGTAGAAGAGGGCGTACAAATGAAGTGGATGGTGATTTGAGAAGCATCAAACTGAAGATCCCAACATTCCAAGGAAGGAGTGACCCCGAAGCTTATTTGGAGTGGGAAAGAAAGGTGGATCTCATCTTTGAATGTCACAACTATTCCGAGGAGAAAAAGGTTAGACTTGCTGCTATTGAATTCACTGACTATGCTATAGTTTGGTGGGATCAATTGACAACCAGTACAAGGCGATACGGAGGAAGACCAGTTTCGACTTGGGAAGAAATGAAAAGCATAATGCGTAAGAGATTTGTACCTTCTCATTATTTTCGTGAATTGTATCAAAAATTACAATCTATGAAACAAGGTACTAAATCTGTTGATGAGTACTACAAAGACATGGAGATTGCCATGATTAGGGCAAATGTTGAAGAAGATAGAGAAGCAACTATGGCTCGATTCTTATGTGGGCTGAATAGGGAGATTGCAAACATTGTGGAGCTTCAACACTATGTGGAGTTGGAGGACATGGTTCATATGGCCATGAAGGTGGAGGGACAATTGAAGAAGAAGGGAACAATCCAAAAGAATTTTTCAACAAGTTCTCATTCTTCAAGGACAAAAGAGTGGACTTCAACCAAACCCAATTTTGGGGCAGGTTCTAAACCCCAAAATGAGGCGTCGACATCCAAGTCCAAAGAATTTGAGAAGGGTAAAGGTATTTCTACTTCTACTTCTACTCGAAATAGAGATATCAAATGTTTTCGTTGTCAAGGTGTTGGACACATTGCATCTCAATGTCCAAACAAAAGGGTGATGATTTTGAAGCCAAATGGAGAGATAGAATCTGAAAGTGAACGTGAAGATGATGATGAGGAGGAGGAGGATAAACAATTGGAGGAGATTGAACCAGAACATGGAGAACTTTTGGTGGTTCGAAGGGCTCTAAACATGCAAAACAGAAACGATGATCAGCAAAGGGAGAACATCTTCCACACAAGGTGTTTGGTCCAAGGTAAACTTTGCATAATGATTATTGATGGTGGTAGTTGTGCAAACGTTGCAAGTTCTGAAATGGTGGAAAAGTTGAGCTTAACAACGGAAAAACATCCTAATCCGTACAAGCTACAATGGCTTAATGAATGTGGAGAAATTCGAGTGACTAAGCGAGTTCTAATTTCGTTTTCAATTGGCAATTATAAAGATGATGTTCTTTGCGATGTTGTGCCAATGCATGCTAGTCACATTCTTTTGGGGAGGCCATGGCAGTTTGATCGTAGAGTGACTTATGATGGATTTCACAACCACTACACCTTCAAGCACAACAACAAGTCTATTATGCTTGTGTCTTTAACACCTCAACAAGTTCAAGAGGACCAACAGAAATTGTCACAAGCAAGGAGAGCTCGTGAGGTTGAGAGGAAAAGAAGTGAGAGCATTGAAAAAGAGTCGAGTGAAAAAAAGAGTCGAGAGAAAAGTAAGAATGAGAGGAAAAAAGGTGAGGGCATTGAAAAAGAGTCAAGTGAAAAGAGTCCGAATGAAAAAAAGAACTTTTATGTGGGAGCAAGAGAAATAAAGAGTGCAATAGTTGAAAAAAAGAGTGTTTTCATCTTAGTGTACAAACAGTCTTTGTTTACCACTAACGAATTAACCACTTCTTTGCCAAGTGCTTTTGTGTCTCTTTTACAGGAATTCGAAGATGTTTTTCCCGTGGAAGAATCAAGTGGATTACCGCCATTAAGAGGTATTGAACACCAAATTGACCTTATTCCCGGGGCAGTTCTACCAAATCGACCAGCCTATAGAGCCAATCCCGAAGAGACTAAGGAAATTCAAAGGCAAGTGCAAGAGTTGTTGGACAATGGAAAAATCCGTGAGAGTATGAGTCCATGTGCTATTCCGGTAATTGTTGTTTCTAAGAAAGATGGATCATGGAGGATGTGCATCGACTGCCGAGCAATCAACAAAATCACGGTAAAGTATCGCTATCCTATTCCTAGGCTAGATGATATGCTTGATGAATTGCATGGTTCTGTTGTGTTTAGTAAGATCGATTTGAAAAGTGGTTATCATCAAATTCGAATTAGAGAAGGAGACGAATGGAAAACAGCCTTTAAAACAAAATTTGGTCTATATGAGTGGTTAGTAATGCCTTTTGGTTTAACTAATGCACCAAGTACTTTCATGAGGTTGATGCACCATGTTTTGAGAAAATTCATTGGAAAATTTATGGTTGTTTATTTTGATGATATTCTTGTCTATAGCAAAAATGTGAATGAACATCTTAACCATGTGCGTGCAGTTTTGGATACCTTACGAAAAGAATCATTGTATGCAAATCTCAAAAAGTGTTCTTTTTGCATGGATAAAGTTGTTTTTCTGGGTTTTGTTATAAGTGCTAATGGGATTGAAATGGAAAAAGAGAAGGTGAAAGCTATTTTAGAATGGCCAATTCCTCAAAATGTAGCACAAGTTAGAAGTTTTCATGGTCTTGCTAGTTTTTATAGGAGGTTTGTCAAGGATTTTAGTACAATTGCTGCACCTTTGAATGAAATTGTGAAAAAGGATGTTTGTTTTTATTGGGGAGAAAAACAAGAACATGCTTTTAATCTCCTTAAGGAAAAACTTACAACTGCACCAATTCTTTCTTTGCCTAACTTTGATAACATGTTTGAGCTTGAATGTGATGCATCTGGGGTAGGCATAGGAGCTGTTTTGTTGCAGGATAGGAAGCCAATCGCGTACTTTAGCGAAAAGTTGAAAGGAGCTCAATTGAACTATCCAACGTATGACAAGGAGTTATATGCTTTGGTTAGAGCTTTGGAAACATGGCAGCATTACTTGTGGCCTAGAGAGTTTGTAATTCACACGGATCATGAATCTCTCAAGTACTTGAAAGGTCAAGGTAAGCTTAGCAAGAGACATGTTAAGTGGGTGGAATTCATTGAATCATTTCCCTATGTAATCAAATACAAAAAGGGAAAAGAAAATATTGTGGCTGATGCATTATCTCGGAGGTACATTTTGATCACTACTTTGAGTTCTAAGTTGCTTGGTTTTGAGTTGATTAAGGAAATGTATGATAATGACCCGGACTTTTCTTCTATCTATTTAGCTTGTGAGCATGCTGCATTTGACAAGTTCTATAGGCATGATGGCTATTTGTTTAGAGAAAACAAATTATGCATTCCTAAAGGTTCTATGCGTGAATTGCTTGTGCGTGAAGCTCATGGTGGTGGTTTAATGGGTCATTTTGGAGTCCATAAGACAATGAATGTTTTGCTTGAACATTTCTTTTGGCCTAAAATGCGTGTGGATGTTGAAAGAATTTGTAAAAGATGCATAACTTGCATGCAAGCCAAGTCTAAATCACACCCACATGGTTTGTACAAACCGTTACCAATTCCTAGTGCACCTTGGGAGGATATTTCAATGGACTTTGTTGTTGGTTTGCCAAGAACAAAAAGAGGTAGAGATTCAGTTTTTGTGGTTGTTGATAGGTTTTCAAAAATGGCACATTTTAATCCATGTCACAAAACTGATGATGCATCTCATATCGCTGATTTGTTCTTTAAAGAAATTGTCCGTTTGCATGGTGTTCCTAGATCAATTGTGAGTGATCGAGATGCTAAATTTGTGAGTCATTTTTGGCGAGTGTTGTGGAATAAGTTGGGAACTAAACTCTTGTTTTCTACTACTTGTCATCCACAAACTGATGGACAAACTGAAGTAGTTAATAGGACTTTGTCTCAATTACTACGAACTTTAGTTAAAAAGAACTTGAAAAGTTGGGAGGAATGCTTACCTTTTGCTGAGTTTGCTTATAATCGAAGTGTCCATTCTGCTACTAACTTTTCCCCATTTGAAGTTGTGTATGGTTTCAATCCATTGAGTCCACTAGATTTGATTCCAATACCTATTGAAGATCGTGCAAGTCTTGATGGAAAAGCTAAGGCTGAAATGGTGAAAAGATTGCATGAAAGGGTAAGACTCAACATTGAAAAGAGGACAGAACAATATGCAAAGCAAGCCAACAAGGGTCGAAAACAAGTCATCTTTGAGCCGGGAGATTGGGTTTGGTTGCATATGAGAAAGGAGAGATTTCCTTCGAAAAGAAAGTCCAAGTTGCAGCCAAGAGGAGATGGACCATTCCAAGTGATTGGAAAAGTCAATGATAATGCTTACAAACTTGACTTACCTGGTGAGTTTAATGTAAGTGCTACTTTCAATGTTTCTGATTTATCTCCTTATGTTGGTGAATTAGATTCGAGGACGAATCCTCTTGAAGAAGAAGGGAATGATGGAGGTACACCCAAGCTGATCAACAAGGACAAGAAGATGGATCCATTAATCATTCAAAGTGGACCAATTACAAGAGCTAGAGCTAAGAAGATAAAGGAGTCCATGATGCTTTTAGTTGATGAAATAAAAGCCCAATTCCAAGACCATTCAACATTGGGCCAAATGGTGAATATTATTCAAGTTAGTGGGCAGCCCAATGCATGAAGTTTTGAGTCAATATATATCACATTTTGGAGGCCCAAATTGAAGATAAATGATGCATTTTCGTCCAAGTTGGAGCAGCAAAAATGAAGAGTCATTTTTAAGTTACTTTTTGAGTTAAATAAGTGACTTTAGATGTCCTAAAGTCACACCAATAGTTAGGAGTTACTTTTCACTTATTATGAGTCATTCTAAAGGTCTTAAGTTGTACTAATGATATGAGACTTTCAAGAGTCCATTCTAGCCTATAAATAGGCTTGTAAGCATGTCATTTGAGGACACCATTGATCAAATACGAAAAATAGACTTTGTCTTGTGAGTTGAATTCTCTTTGTAGAGTTTTTCACTTGTTTGGAACTTATCAAGATACTTTGAGCAAGTTCTTGTGGCGTTCAACCATACCGAGGTTCTTGGCTGATCATATAGCCAACGGGTCGAGGTTTTTCAAGCTCTGGAAGTGGATCAAACCAGATTATCAATCAAGGGAGTCCGCTGCCAAACCTTATACGTGGGGTTCTTGGATCAATATATCCAACGGGTCCTTCGTCCTATCCCAATTCATATCACTTTTGAATCAAAATTGCCCACAATTATACATTTTGTGACGTTTGTGACGTAATATTTTTTTTTAAAGATAAACAACCCTAGGGGTGAAGGGTTGAGGCGCACCCACACCCGTGCATTACCAAAAACCATTTGCAACAACCAAACAAACATCGAGTCGCCCAAAAGTGACGACTCGCCATGACAAATTAGAGTACAACGAGAATTTAACATTGACAACAATCAATTAAAAACACGAGAGAGAAGCTCTCCCTTCTCTCTAGAATTCGTCCACTCCCTCTCCCTCCCCTTTGAGGGAGATGTAGTGTGATTGTTGCATCCAACACATGGTGAAGTCCGGCGGTGAGTTGCCGGAGGGGGATGCCGATGCCTTGGAACACACGATGCAGCCCCTCTCCTCGCCGGAGTGGAAGTTTCATTCGATTGCACAGTCTAAAACCAAAATGGTTGGCACGCCTCACCCGGAGAAAGCTCGACAAGCCCTCAAACGAGCCGGCCTTGAATCTGGTTCGGAGGTTAGTCGGGCTAAGAAGAAGATGGTCTTTGATATGGTGGATAGTCTCGTTGCGGAACGCCATGGTGAAAGGAAAGGGACGTCGGAAAACAAGCTCGCCCCTTTTGGGGATATGTTGAGCTCTCTAGCCCAAATGGCCAAGGAAGGGAGCGTCCCGACGAGTGGAATGGAAGGGCACGATGGTGATGAGATGGCCGGAATGTCGCTGGCACCGGCAGGCCGGAATCTTGGAGGATCAAGCATGGAGAAAGAGATGGTCAACCGGCTGACCATTGCAAGTACCATGCCCCACGTGAAGGATGGGGTGGCATGTGAGTTGGTGGGTGCATGTGACTCACAAAAGGAGGAAAAGAAAAAGGCCACTTTTCATGGGCAAGATAATGTTGGCGCATTTGTGGAAAATGCCATTTTGAATTCAAAATCACCACCATGTACTATGCATCCTCATCTTTTTTTTTTGAAGAGAAACAAGTACATTTAATAGAACATATCCTTGGGTTGCATAGCCTGATTTTACATATACAAGCACTGCTAATACAGACACAGCCGCTGGATACTGTCATCAAACATTAAATTTCCATCACTATACAAACATTAAGGAATGATCGAATTACACTTGTCGGAGTCCTAAAGCATTTAGACATAATCACAGTCCGGTGCAGAGGTTTTAGACAGGCTCCTATATGTCAATGGCAATAGTAAGCACAAATCAGGTCCTAAGAGCAACAAGAGTCAGCTTGACCACAGACCAAAGATCTCCCCTTCCTCTGATTACAGAAATAACAATTGAGTTTGATCAGAGAGGACTTCATCTTCGAGTAACCTACTCCAACAAAATTACGAGACATCAAGATACAGTTCTCCCATAGCACACCGATGCTATGTAAAGATTTTTTACCCATTTCTCCTTTTTTTTTTTTTTTTTTTTTTTTTATCAAACACCTCTACGGTGGAGGGTTCGTGGGTCCCTCATCCCTATAATTCCAAAGGCGGTAATTACAAGGCGTGGCCACACCCAAAAGTGGTGTGCCGTAACAAATCAAGAGTAGTATGCGGTCCAATCCCACAAGGTTCGGACCTCATCATACTCTTTTCCAAAATACAATTAACCAAAAAGCTAGTCACTATTGTCTCCCAACGTCTCATTATCAACTTTAATGCCCGTTCCCGTCAAGGTATCGGATGTGCGACACTCCCATCTCGTCCAATCTAACCAAGTCCAACAGTTCTCTCGGTGCTGAGTTGTAGTGCATTCGTAGACCACTGTCTTGGACTAGCCCCATTTTCGCAAGGAAATCCGCCGCTTTGTTCCCCTCCCTGTGTATGAAGGTGGCTCGGAATTTGAGTTGGCGTTTATGAAGGGTTAGATGCGCCACCGCTTGCCGGGCGGGTGCCGGGCCCCATCCTGTCCCATTGACCAATTTGATTGCTTGCTCTGCATCGGACTCAATCCAGATTGGTAGGGCGAGTTCTTTGGCTATATTTAGCCCGTGGAGCATGGCCAACAGCTCCGCCTCTAACGCCGAGTGTGCTTCTAGGGGTGTGCGGAAGGCGACGAGCATCTTACCCAAGTGGTCTCGAATAATCCCTCCAGCCCCTGTTCTACCGTTCGCTTCATTGTAGGAGCCATCTGTGTTGAGCTTTATCCACGGCTGGTCCGGGGGGTTCCATTTGATTGCCATGGCTAGGGGTAGCGCCCTGATTGCCGCCGCTTGAGGAATGTTGATTCCAAGTTTAACTCCCTTCCAATGTTTCGGCTTCAAGCTTCCATTGGACATAGCATTCCGAATGAACATGTGGACCTGCCATACCACGTTTTGTGGTTTAAACTGTGTGCCTTGGTGGCGACTCCTGTTTCTCTCCGACCAGATAAACCACAGAATGAGGTATGGAGTGGCTCGGCTAAGATGTTTCTTGTTCGGCTGTTGGTACCTTCGCGCCCACACTTCGATTCTCGTAGGGATTGTATCATTGATATGGATGCGGGGGAACGAGCCTGTGAACCAACCGTCAAACTCACTCCAAACTCTGCGAGCTCCATGTCCCTGGATGAAGAGGTGTTGGAGGGACTCGGTATTCGGTCGGTGGGGGCAGCATTGGCACTTAGAGGCTAGCTCAATCTCCCGCCACTGAAGCTTCGTGTCAACCGGCACCCGATTGGAGAGAAGCCTCCAGATAAAGATGGCTATTGAGTTGGTGAGGCCTGCCTTCCAAACGTCCCCCAAACCTTGGATGATCGGGTTTCGCCCTCGAAGTGTGTCCCATGTCGAAGCCACCGTGAATTCCCCATGTTTAGAGAGGTTCCACCTCAGGATATCCTGTTCATCATGGAGGATCGGTGTATTAATGATGCCATCGATAACATGCTGAGGGAGGCCGGCCTGATTGTGAAGAAGCTGAAGCTTGGGCACATCCCAACCCCCATTAGTAATGAACTCCGAAACCCGGGTGGTTGGTCTTCCCCTATCATCAAGACTAAATTCCCTCAGAGGGCTATTGCCAAGCCAAATGTCATCCCAGAAGTAGATGTCCCCTTGTCCCACTAGCCATCTCATGTGCGGTTGTGCGAGGGGCCATGCTCTTGAGAGCCTTCTCCACGTAGGGCTACTCCTGCTCGGCAGTCTCAAGGTGAGCGGTGTGGAGTTGGTGCAATATTTTGCCATCATGTATCTTGCCCAAAGGGAGTTTTGCTCCCGAAAGCGCCACCAAAGTTTGATATTGAAGGCGCGGAGGACCTCCATAGTTTTCCGGATCCCAAGGCCTCCTTCATCAGTGGGCCGACACATTTGTTCCCAACCAATCCAATGGGTCCGCTTCTTCTCATTCGTAGACCCCCAAAAGAATCGGGCCATTTGTTGATCAAGTTGCTTAAGGGTACCGGCCGTGGGCTCGACGGCTTGGAAGATGTGTAAGGGGATCGCTTCAAGGGTGCTCTTAATCAACGTAAGCCTTCCTCCAAAGGATAGGTGACGGTGTGCCCATCCTGAGATCCTTCTTGCAATCTTTTCTCGTACAAAGAGGAACATGTCCGTGCGTTTGACACCACGATAGATAGGTACTCCGAGGTAGAGGAAAGGGAAAACCCCTCTAGTGAAGCCCCCTTCCGCCTGGATCGAGTTTGCCCAATGCTCATGGGCCTCGGCAATATAGAAATTACTCTTAGCAAGGCTGACTTGTTGGCCGGAGACTCTTTCATACTTTTCAAGACAAGCTCTTAGCCGGCGCATAGGATTTGCCGCCGCTTGGGTGAAGATGATAATGTCGTCCGCATAGGCTAGATGGCTGATCTCCATGCATCTCCGGGAGGCTTTGTACGTCATGTCCTTTTGGCCGAGGATGAGCTTATCTAATGCTCGGGACAGGTATTCCGCAGCGATCACGAACAGAGCGGGGGAGATCGGATCTCCTTGCCGAAGTCCACGAGTTGATCTAAAGAAGCCCGCGGGTGCCCCGTTAACAAGGACCGAGAACCAGCAATACCCAATACACCTCTCCATAAGTGAAATCCATGAATCCGGGAATCCCATACGGCGTAAAACTTTGAAGAGGAAGGGCCATTGGACCCTATCATAGGCTTTAGCCATGTCAATCTTTACTGCCACATTAGGCGCTGGGGAGCATCTAGCAAGCTCATGGAACATTTCTTGAGCCAGAAGTGCGTTGTCGTTAAGGAGCCGACCTTTGACAAAACCACTTTGGTTTGGGGAGATCACCTGTGGGAGGAAAGGAGAGAGTCGAGAGGTGAGTACCTTGGTAATGATCTTGTTTAAAACATTGCAGAGACTGATGGGTCGGTAGTCGGTCCATGACTCCGGCGATGCCTTCTTTGGGATAAGGACAATGCTTGTGGCCGTGATGCTCCTTGGCAGGAAGGCCCCTCTAAAGAACTGTCTGATTGCTTCCACTACCTCCGGCCCCACAATGGACCAGCAGGCTTGATAGAAGGTGGCCGAGAAGCCATCAGGTCCGGGAGCACTATCTCCGGAAATGCAAAAGGTGGCACTCCTGACCTCGTCCGCACTTGGAGCATTTGCGATGTCAACGAACTGCTCGGCTGAGTGGACCTGCTGGATTAGGTCGAGGTCTGGGTCTTCAAGTGTCGGATTGTTGGGGGCAAGGAGTTGTTGGAAGAACTCCACTGCGGACTTTTTAATCTCGGCTTCCTCGGTGAGCTCCTGCCCATTGACACGAATTGAATGGATGCGGAGACGGACCCTCTTTTGTTTCACCCAGCTTTGATAGAACCGGGTATTTTTGTCTCCCTCGGCAAGCCACCTCAAAGCTGCCTTCTGTCGCCAAAAATCTTCTTCCATTCTCAGCAAAAGGATGTACTCGGCAATGTGTTTGTTGATCGCTGTCCTGTGCTCCGGAGTCGGCCTTGCCTCGAAACTAGATTGGGCCAGAGCAATTTCTTCCTCCTTTTCCTTTAGATTAGCATGGATGTTCCCAAAGACCTCTTTGTTCCACTCCTTAAGGGCCTTTTTAACTCTGGCCTGCTTGATTTGAATGTTTAGGATTCCACCCGCCCCCGTGGGTTCCTCCCATGCTTTTTGCACTACGGCCATGAATCCTTCATGTCGGATCCACATGTTCTGGAACCTGAATGCCTTGGCTCCAGCGGATGTGTTCATCTTCGTGCACCTGACAAGAATTGGTCCATGGTCCGAGGCAACCCGGGGGAGATTCGTAACCCGAGTAGCCTCGAAGGTCTTAGTCCAATCCTCACTGACAAGCACTCTATCCAACCTTTCAAAGAGGCCATTCTTGGCCCAAGTGAATGCCGCTCCATCAAAACCAGGATCAAGCAGCCTACAGTCTTCCGTTGCCTCCGCAAAATCAACCATCTCGGCTTGCCGGTTAGTATCACTTCCGACTCTGTCTTGGTGTGATAGAATGGTGTTGAAATCGCCACCGATGATCCAAGGTGTTCCCTCGAGAGGCCCGGCAATCTCTCTCATCTTGTCCCATAATTGATGTCGTTCAGCCCTTGTACATTTGGCGTACACGGCTGAAATGGCCACCGGCCTAGCAAGGCGGTGGGACTTGAGGTAACCGTGAAGGATTTGTTCCGAGTCATTCTCAATATCAAAAGTGGACCCCTCTTCCGCGAACATCCAAATCTTCCCGTTCGTGTTCGAACCAATGAAGGGCAGCCCCAAGGCCTTAGAGAATCGGTCCGGGTCCGGGTGTGTGAGCGGTTCCATTATTGCAAGAAATAAAACATTATGACAATCAATAAGTCTTTTTAGAACGTTTTGAGTGGGCGCATTCGCAATCCCCCTCACGTTCCAAAACATGAAATTGTACGACATCATTAACAGGAAGGGTGCGTACCCAAAGAGGCTGAAGGCCCTCCTTGGTAGTCAGTGCGGTGTTGCTCTTTGTTCGGGGCGACCTCCTCGGCATCGTCGGCCGAACTGTTGCCTCCTAACCTCTCGACCCCCATGTGCAACTCCATGGGGTCTTCGTCCGCATCCCCACAATTCTCAACATCAAATTCTCCGTTCGCCATGAGAGAGTAATATTGGTTAGTACTCATGTGGTTCTTTGCCGAGAAGAACCCACGCCCCCTTGTCAAGGCATGGCGCGCGCCTCCTCTCGGATTCCCTCGACGAGCTGGTGAGACCGAGCGCCTCGCATTAGGGGAGCCCCACTCCACGTCCATGTTCCCACGTGGTGATGGTGGTTCGGAGGTGGGATGCAATGGGTTCCCCCGGTTCGGTGGGGACTTCCCAACCTCGGTCCCGGCCTTGAGCCCGGCATTTTGAGTTCCGGAGCTCGGTCCGCTCCCCAAAGCAGAGTCCGGCATTTTAGAGTCCGGCCTTGAGCCCGGCATTTTCGAGTTCGGTCCCTCCCAGGAAGTACCACCGATATCCTCCCCATTTGTTTTGTTATTGTTTGGTCGATCACCGGCCTTGCCTTGCTTCTTCCCATAACGTTTCCATTCATTGGAGCTGGGGGCATTCTTCCCCGTATCTTGCTTCCCCTTCTCGGTTTGTCTCTCGGGTTGTGACTGTTTAGGCGGGCCGTTGTGGTAGTTTCTCTTTGGCGGCCGTTCCTTCTTGCCCGTCGCATAGCACACCTCACTTGCATGGCCGACGTGTTTACATTCTTGACAATATGATGGTATCTTGTCCCATCGGACCCGCTGCACTGTTTCTCGCCCACCAAGGTCAAGGATTATCTCTTCGGTAGGCGGTTTTGTGATGTCTATCTCGACGCAAATTCGGGCAAATGAAAGCCGAGTCTTGTTTGCCGTGGCTCGATCAATCTGTATTGGAGTGCCGAGAAGCTTGCCGATGGCGAATAAGGCGGATTGGTCGAAAAGATGAATGGGGAGGCCAATTAGGTTGCACCAAATTGCCGCAATGGGGGACTCGCAGTATGCATCAAAGTCCGGGGACCATTTGAAGACCCTCATCGGGTGACGGTCAATGAGCCATACGGGCGTACCCCTTGGGCCTCCAAGGATTCGGGCATAGTCCGCCAAGTCCTCGCATTGAATGAGAATATGTTTAGCATTAATGTACTTCCAACTGAATCCACACCGGAGTTTAATATTATCGAGAGTCTTTTGGATTTGCAGTCCGGTAGGGATAGAGTGAGAGAACTTACCCACAATGGCGTGTCCCATGCTCTCAGCAAGCTTTTGAGTTTCCGCTCCGGAGAAGTAGATGGCCGGGATGCCGTCGGACACTGAAGCAAATCCAATGTTCTGAAGCTTATCCGGCTCAAAGGCTTGAGGGCCGTTAGGGTCAGTCGAGCCTTTAAGCATGTCCGCCATCGTTTTCGGCCGGCCGGGGTGGCTTGAGGTGCCTTCACCCCCGCCATGTAGCGTGTTACTCGCCGAGCCCGACGGAGTACCCTTAAGCAAGTCCGCCATCGATTTCGGCCACGCCGAGGTCCCCGGGGTAGCTTCTACCCCCCCATGTTGAGTAACTTCATTTGGCCCTTGTGTTGCGGCATTCGCCGAGGGCTTAGGTGTATTTCCTTTTCTCTTCGGGTTGTTGTGTTCGGCTTTTCCATTCTCGGTGTGGATCCTCTCGGCACCATCGTTGTCGTTGTGTACCCTTCTCGGCTTTTCCATTCTCGGCAGTTCGGCTTTTCCTTTCTCGGTGTGGACCTTCTCGGCCTCTTCATTCTCGGTGTGGATCTTCTCGGCATCATCCATTGGCGTATCGTTGGGTGTTGGTGTTTCTCTTGTCAATACGCCCATCTCGGCACTAGGCGTGGCCTTGTTCGTTGTCTCGATAATAAGCTTTTCTCGGTTGGCGTTAGGGTTCGCCTTAGGTCGCGGCTGGCCGAGCTCCACACAATAATGTTCCGGGCTGGCCTCAAACGTAGCTCGGATCTTGCTAGTTCGTCCTCGTTCGAGAGGGGGGAAGTCCTCAAGAGATGCCCCACTCCCATTCCAAGGTGTGTGTGTGACACTTTGCATGCATCCCGAAGAGTTTTGGGGGAACTCCGGTGGTTTGTGACTGGCCGTCGGTAGGTTTCCGGCACGGAGAGGCTGCGCCGCCGCTGCATCGAGCGTTTCCACCGAGTCCAACGCTGCAAGATGAAGGATCTCATCTAGTTTTGGGTTCCTTGGTGGGGATCCAAACGATGCAACTCGTGCCATGTTAGAGGGGAAAGGGGGGGGGGGGCACTTTCAAGGGGGGCTTTTGTACTTGCTATCATTTTAGGCAAGTTTGCTTTTGTACCTGATGGCTTAGGTAGGAAAGGTGGATTAGTGCTTTCAAAGTCAACTTTTGTCCCAGCCTCCAGATTAGGTAGGTTTGCTTTTCCACTTTCCAATGGGGCAAGGACAGCACATGGGGCAGCTTGTGCTTCACGTGACCTAGCAAGTCTTGGCTGGGGATTGTGGAGGGAGGGGACTTCACCGGAAACGGTCATAAGCTCGACGGCGGGAGTAGCAGTTTCCGGCGAGCCGCCTCCTTCCGGCACGGTTCTACCGTTGGGGGCATCGAACTCTTCTTCACATTCATTCCAATGCTCCACTTCCTCTTCCTTCTTATGAGGCAAGTCGGGGTCCTCCAACCTGAAAGAGACCCCCAAGTCGAGGGACGGAGTCGCCGGGAACAGGGATCCTTTGCATTTGGAACTACCGGCCGAAGGTCCTTCCTCCTCACCGAAGTCTATCTTCTTCCTTAGTTGCTTGTCCTCGGGCATCGGAGACGGGACAAATCTCTTACGACCATTGCCTTTGGTAGGAGGCGCCGGCGTACTTTTCCGGGCTTTGAGCTTTGCTTTAGCCATTTTTAGTTTCATGGATTTGGTCGGACGTTGAAGGGAAGCGGCCTCACCAGCTCGGAAGACCATTTGCTGATCGGAGAGGACCCGAGCTTCCTCATCCCCAGGAACAATGTCAGGCAAATGATCCGGATTTAGGGCCGGAGTGTCTCTCTTTTCGTCGGGGTCCGGCGGTTGCCCCATTGTTTCGGCCAGCCGGGCGGGCTTCGGCAAGGTATAGCCAAGACGTGGAGTAGAGGTTGACGGGAGCCGCGAGCCAAGTCCGACGTTGAAGTGGCTTTCGTCGGGGATTGGCCGGGGGTGACAGGCGGAGTGGGATTGGGTGGTGGCCGACAGGGTGGTGAGGGTGGAGGGGCGGGTGGCGACGTGAGGGATGGGTGGGTGTTTTCCGGCGATGCAATAGGGAGTTATTTTTGAGAGAAGGGAGAGCGTCTCTCTCTAAGGGCTCCGCTGTTGTTGCTTGTCACTTTGCATCTTACCAACAATGTGTCCAACACCTTGACAACGAAAACATTTCTCCTTAACATGTGTGCTTGGGAAAGCAGAAGTCCGAAGTGTTTCTTGTGTTTCATCTGAAGGTTTCCGTCGTGGATTGCTAAGAACAAGGGCAGTTTGATCCCATGTTGCTGCAGTTGATGTGATGCGATAGCCAGAATCCCACGTCCTATGAATACCTTCACTTGGATATAGAAAGTCCAACTCGACAACCTGATCAGAAAAACCTGCCCCACGGGACATAACAATTGCCCATCTAGTTCCAGGTGTAGCCATGGCAGTAACGTAAAAACCTTCTCTCCATTTCTTGTTGATCCACTTGAATGGAAATGACTCACTAACTTTATATGACTGCTGCAGATACGGGGTACCCTTAGACATGACTATTAATGAGCTCCCATTATTAGCCCCTGCTATGGCACTTATGTAGTAATTTTTCTCCCATTGTTCCATGATCTACTCCTTATGAAGGAAATGAGGTGAAAGTTCATAGACTTGATCACTGAAACCGGTCCCTGTATCCATAATCAAGGCCCATAGATTTGAACAAGAGGCCACACTGCTAATATAAAGTCCATCTTCATTTCCTTTCTCAATATGCTGGTCCAATCTTAAATCTGCAACATTGTAATGATATCTTTGCTTCATCGGTCTTCGAGCATTGTACACACTAATCCACTGTATAGCAGGCATTCCCATGCGGACTTTCTTCTTTGGCTGCTCATCATCATCGTCGTCCATCATAAGCCTTCCTCTCTTCTGTCCGACTTGATATACAAGCTTTCGAGCACCTTCAGTGTTGATTGGCCTGATGTCCGGATTCGGACCAATAATCCCATCAAAAAGGGATATATATTTTGCATAATTAGGCTCTTCATCAAACTTCAAGTTAACAACAAACTCAACAAACTGTTTAAAAGGTGCAGGACAGAAACAACAAAGGGCTTCTGGAGAAGTTCCCATCTTCTTTTTGCAGACCAGAAAGCCTTTATTCTCGCCCTGGTAACCTTGCCAAGGAAGGCGACCTCGAAGAAGAAAAATGAGGGTATAAGCAAGGGATTCCAGGTCATCCCTACGTCTACCGGTCCTTCCCAGATGAGAATGCACACTAGCATACCGCACAGTTCCTCTGAATACATCAAGTCGTTGATCATAATCAACATGAAGACCAGTTGAATTATCACGCCACCGAACAGCCAATCCAAGATCAACCAAAAAAAGTTTTTTCTCATCAGCAGTTCCAGGTGTACCAAGCAAAAAGTTTTCTGGCTTTACATCCCCATGCACATATCCTCTAGAATGTAACTTTTCCAAAATGGATATTGCTTCAATGGCAATACATGCCACCATTTCAGACATCCCATAAACTAGGACCTAGCATATCCATTACCATAATATAGTAATCACTCTGACGTCCTTTGTAATGCACACGTGGTATGCCGTGACTACCACCAAGAGCACTGTAAACTTGCCATTCATAAGGTGGTCCATAATTACAACCTTTACTACTACGGTGCTCAAATTTCAAAGCAACTTCTACCGCTCCTGGTCCATTTCTTTCATTTGGGTTTGGGGGGTTGATTCGCCGGCCTACATAAACTTGGCCGAATCCACCTTTCCCTAGTTTCTTATCAATTCGATAAGCTGGAGAACCACCAACCTGGACCCTTTCGGGAATAGGAGCAGTGCTTCCTTCATCCTCAGCACCCAACCCCTTACTTCCGTTATCACCACTATCACACTCATCCATCTTCTTCTCTTCCACGTCTTCTCCAACCTCCTCTAATTTGTTATTATTATCCTCCCCAACCTTCAACGACGTCGTTTCCTTCTCAGCAGCATCAACGTGTGCCTCTCCACCACCACCACAATCCCCTACCAAAACCTCCTTCTCCTTATCAGCACCACCTGCGGCGGCGGCGTCGACTCTATTCCCTGCAGCTCGTTTCCCAGCAGCTGGTACGGTTCCCTTGTCAGCTCGAGCAGCTTTCCCCTTGTTCCGTTCGGGAGCAGGAGCTGCGACAGCGGGTCGGCGGCCTCTGCGTGCTCCGCTACGCAGTTGAGGCATATCTGTGGCCGTCCATCAACTCCGTCGCGAAATCGGTGACTTCTTCGTCATCAACTCCGAGATCGAACCAGCTAGCTGTGAGGTGCAGCGGAAATCGGAGGAATAAGATGAGGTAGGATCGGCTGCAGGATGATCGGCGATCGAGGTGAGCTCGAGTGAGGGTTTGTGGAGTGTGAGATGGAAAAATTAGGTTGAATTGGGGAAAAGAAAAAAGAGAGTACTATGCATCCTCATCTTGGCAAAGATGGAGGCAAGGTTGACCACGGCTCCGACGCACCACCGCCGGAATCCTCGCCGGAAAACCTGGTCCGGCCGGCGGTTGATTGGAAAAAAGCAAAACAATTATTCTCCCATGGAGGGATGGGGAATGTGGAGGGAGCTTCAACCTTGTACAATAGCCAAAAGGCCAAGCCAATCACACTTGATGCCGGCAAGGCCAAGCCTATGGAAACGGCCGGCTGTGATGAAGGTACCCCATCTCTTTCATTTACCGATTTAGAAACGAAATATCTATCGGAGAAACTAGGATTAGCCTTAGTCGGGAAGTTCTCCCACTCGCTCCCATCTACGTTTCAAATTCAAAAAAGCTTTGGGGGTATGGGGCTAGTTGGTGCTTTCACATGGAAACACTTGAATGCTAAGCACATTTTAATACAATTCCAAGATGTGGCTGATTATACTATGGTGCTAAATGGCCCCAATGGGAATCCGAATTGGCTTATTGATATACATCCGATGAGGGTGTTCAAGTGGGCGCCGGACTTTGATACTTTTTTTGAGTCACCGATTGTTGCCGTTTGGTGTAACATCATGGGAATCCCGGCGCATCTCTTTGAGGAATCGGCCCTCATGGCGATCGGCAAGCTCCTAGGCAAGCCATTACAAGCCGATCATGCCACAATTAACCAATCCCGACTCTCCTTTGCTAGGATATGCGTTGAGATTGACTTCTCTACGCCCCCTACGGAAGAGATTATTCTCAATATCTTAGGTAAAGAATCAAGGCACAAAGTGGCATGGGATACCTTTGTTTTGTGCCAATTGTAAGCATGTTGGGCACACCATTGATAAGTGTCATGCTTTGGGAAGGAAGGAACGTGATGGTAGTAAGAACCACCGAACGCCAACAAAGACGCACTACTCGAGCAATGTCTCCAAGATCATTCGCCGAGAATGGCATCCAAAGGTGGATACTTGGGCCGGCACTTCCACGAGTTATGAGCATAGAAATAAGGATAAAGAATGTGCCAACCAAGAGAAGCGCAAGGAAGGTACAATGGATGTTGTTTCATCGGCCCCAAGAGCGGCAAATAGAAACAAACCAAGCATAGACAAGGATGGGTTCCAAGTGGTGTCGAGGAAGAGGAAAGGCAAGGTGCTCTTTTGAAGGTACGCCATCGCTCTCCTTTTTCGATTTTGAAACGGATTTTCTCTCGGAGAAGCTAGGGCTAGCTATTGTCGGGAAGTTCTCCCATTCACTCCCGTCCACAACCCAAATTCAAAAAAGTCTTAGTGGCATGGGGCTAGTTGGAGCATTCACATGGAAATACTTGAATGCTAAGCATATTTTACTCCAATTTCAAGAGGTGGCCGATTATGCTAAGGTGCTAAATGGCCCTAATGGGAGTCCGAATTGGTATGTTGATTGCCATCCGATGAGGGTGTTCAAGTGGGCGCCGAATTTTGACACGTTCTTTGAGTCGCCAATTGTTGCCGTGTGGTGTAACATATTAGGTATACCGACTCATCTCTATGAGGAATCGGCCCTCTTGGCAATCGGTAAGCTCCTTGGCAAGCCACTACAAGCCGATCATGCCACAATTCATCAAAGGCGACTCTCCTTCGCAAGAATTTGCGTAGAGATTGACATCTCTACTCCCCCCGATGGAAGAGATCATCCTTAATATCCGAGGCAAAGACTCGAGGTACAAAGTGGCATGGGACCGTATTCCATTGTTTTGTGATAATTGTAAACATGTTGGGCATGAGAAAAAGGATTGCCATGCAGCGGGAAGGAAGTCTCGGGGTAGAGACAAGGGTCGCCGAGCATCATACAAGGAGAACCTTTCAAGCCAGGCCGCCAAGATCATCCACCGTGAGTGGCGCCCAAAGGCGAATGGCACTCCATCGTCCATTGGACAGTTGGAGAAGTCCAAAGATTGTAACAATCACGCGGAGTACAGCGAGGGTACATTGGGTGCGGGATCGTCGAAGTCAAGAGTGGCTAGTAGGAGTAACCAAAATGTGGATGAGGATGGCTTCCAATTGGTGTCGAGGAGGAGGAAAGGAAAAGTGCATGAGGGCGATATGCACACCAAGGCTCCACACTTGGATGAATGGGATTTGAAAGAGAATGTTGCTATGGTGACATTTGGGAGTGTCCCATCGGGTGCGAATGACGCGGGCTTTAGCTCCATGAGTGTCGCATGTGGGCGCCCCAACCGGGAGATAGTGGGCCACATCGAGGACCTTGATCCAGGAGGGCATGTACCTAGCGGAGGTATCCCTATCGCGGGCCTTAGCTAGGTGATGAATAGAAGTGTTGGGGATACAAAGGTTGTATCAAATGGTAATTGGATTTTGAGAGTATATAGATGACCACCTCTAGTTGTTAAGGAGGCCCTCGTTGTACTCTAATTTGTCATGCCTTGGCGAGTCGTCACTTTTGGGCGACTCGGTGTATGTTTGTTTGTAACCAATGGTTTTGGTAATGCACAGGTGTGGGTCCGCCTCAACCCTCCGCCCTTTGGGGTGTGTTTGATTAAAAAAAAAAAGGTGCACGAGGGAGATTTGATTACCAAAGGCCACCACATTGATGATTGGCGTTTGAAGGAGAACGTTGCTACGGTGACGTTTGGGAGTGGTAATTCGGATGCGAATGAGCCGGGTATTGGCTCAATGAATGTCTCTTGTGGGATCCCCAGCCGGGAGATGGAGGGTTTCATCGAGGACCTTGACCCGGGAGGAACCGTCCCATGCGGAGGTATCCCTATTGCGGGTCTCAATTAGGAAATGGTCTTAGGTTTTGGTTTTGCAAAGATCGCATCATTGTAATTGTAAAAGGTTTGTTAAGAGTATTTAGATGACCACTCTAGCTGATAGGGAGGCCCTCGTTGTACTCTAATAGGTCTTTGCGAGTCGTCACTTTTGGGCGGCTCGGTGTTTTGTTTGTTTGTTGCAATGGTCTTGGCAATGCACAGGTGTGGGTCTGCCTTAACCCTCCACCCTCGTGGTGTTTAAAATAAAAAAAAAATTAGAGTACAACGAGGGCCTCCCTAGCAACTAGAGTGGTCATCTATATACTCTTAAACACCCAATTACAATTTTGATGCAGCCTTCGCATCCCCAAAACCTTATTCCATCTCCTAATTAAGGCCCGCAATAAGGATACCTCCGCAAGAGACACACCCTCCTGGGTCAAGGTCCTCGATGAAGCCCTCTATCTCCCGGTTGGGTGCCCCACATGCTACACTCATTGGAAACCATCCTCGTCCACACTTGGTTGACTCCTACTAGCCACTCTTGATTTCAACGGTTCTGCACCGGATGTACCCTCAATGTTCTTCGCTTGGTTGTTACAATCTTTCGCCTTCTTCGAATGTCCAATGGTCGATGAAGTGCCGGCCCAAGTATCTGCCTTTGGGATCCACTCGCTGCAGTTGATCTTGGAGGCATGGCTCGAGTAGTTCTCCTTGGTTGGTGATCGGTGAGCCTTGTCTCCACCCCGAGCCTTTCTTCCCAATGCATGACAATCCTCTTTCACATGCCCAACATGTTTACAATTGGCACAAAACAAGGGGATACGGTCCCATGCCACTTTGTACCTTGAATCTTTACCTCGGATAGTGAGGATGATCTCTTCCGGTGGGGGAATAGAGATGTCAATCTCTACACATATCCAGGGCAAGGAGAGCCGACTTTGATGAATTGTGGCATGGTCGGCTTGTAGTGGCTTGCCAAGGAGCTTACCATTGCCATGAGGGCCAATTCCTCATATGGATGAGTCGGGATTCCCATGAAGTTACACCAAACGGAAACAATTGGTGACTCAAAGAATGTGTCAAAATCCGGCGCCCACTTGAACACCCTCATCGGATGGATATCAACATACCAATTCGGACTCCCATTAGGGCCATTTCGTACCTTTGCATAATAGGCCACCTCTTGAAATTGGAGTAAAATATGCTTTGCATTCAAGTATTTCCATGTGAATGCACCAACTAGCCCCATGCCACTTAGGGTTTTTTGAATTTGGGTTGTGGACGGGAGCGAATGGGAAAACATCCCGACAATGGCTAGCCCTAGTTTCTCTGAGAGATAATCTGTTTCTAAATCGGAAAAGGAGAATGATGGCGTACCTTCATAAAAGCCGGTTGTCCCCAAAGGCTTGGTCTTGCCGGCGTCCAAGGGGATTGGCTTGGGCTTTCAGTTTGAGGCCGATGTACCCTCCACGGTCCCGGTCCCCCCACGGTTGAATGGATCCCTTGCCGCCTTCCACACACTCGCCGGCGGAGCCAGCTTTTCCCATGAAGACTTCGGCGGTGCCAGCTTTTCCGGCGAAGGCTCCGTGAAGTGGGGGTCTCGCTCGACTCTAATGTCGAATGACTAGACTCAGGAGTAAGCGAGTGTGCACATTTGAGAATTAATGCAAAGCTCGGTCCAGACACAACGCCCCTTAAATCCGCTGGATTACTGGGTCCAGGAACTCTAGAGAACGACAGTGTTTTTGTCGTTGGACACACTCGACTCCCCTTCAAAAATAAATCCCTCAACCCAAATACTATGAATTAGTATAGGGAAGTGGGGTCGATCCCACAGAGATGGATTCGCAAAGTAGTGCTAAGAGACTATGGAAATAAACGGCTGCTGCCACACAAGGGGTTGAGATTTAAACTACCACTAGATCTAGGCAAGAAATGTAAACGCTAGGCCTAGGACACAGAAAACTTACTGGAATCAGACATCAATACCGACAGACACAATTGCTCCCTAGACTAAGTAAACGACTACCTAATCTAGCTAAACAGTAAGCAACTAACAGTGGGGACCATATTTCCAGAAATAGCAAGTACGGTAAAAAGCTGCAGATAACCAACCCATTCTCCAACTAACTACGACATGCACCTTCGCAACTAAACTAAACTCGCAGATGAAGAAAACAGAGCACACTCCTAGATTCAAACAGAATATAAAGATTTGGACGCCGGAAACTTGCTATGAATCGGAAATACATCAGATCTACATAAACTAGGCGAAATGAAATGAAAACACGTAAGCTAGGCATAAAATTAAAACACTCCTGCTCAGAATCACTTCAGACGCTTAATCCACTCCGGATCCAAGCCATCCGAACTCAACAACAAACAAAATCAACTCCATAACTCCGATTCTCACAGATCTGCTCCGATCAACTCCAAATTCCAACAATCACAAACAACTCCACAACATCAGCAAATCAAAACCCCGATTCATCCACAAACAAACTCCATTCTTCCAGATCTCACCATTAACCTGCAATAATCCAGAAAATAACCACGAAAACAACCAACTCCAACAATCCAACTCCAGAATTCAAGTAAACACAATCAATCAACAAAAATCATCACGATCTACGTAAGCGAAAACGAAACTTGCATAAAAGTAGAGAAATATCCAGAAACAAAAGAGGACCGAGCTTCGAACAGCGAAGCTCGGCGAATTCAGCAGAAACAAAAAACAGAAATAAATTGTTTCTTCGCCCCAAAGAAGGACGGTGTTACAACCCACAAACACTATCGGAAAGCTAAAGGTGAACCCCAGCGCGAACCCGAGATCCTCCGCGAATTAGAACCAAGTATGTGAAAAGTAAACTGAGCAACAGGCTGTTCGTGAGGCCTCCACCGAGAAGATCCCTCCAGCTTGCATGCTTCTTCCTTTTATAGATGCGGACATAGCCTTCTAGAGTCTTCGTAGGAATCCCTATTCTACCCTTCAACTCCGAGGCTTCCTCCGTCAAGCAATTTCTTTCATAATGTCCGCTCTTTCGCCAGTTTCCTAGGACTATGCAAGCGTCCTCTTCTTTTCCTGGATCTAGCGAAAACCTTCACACACCTGGCTTAAAACATGCGTTAGACCCAGTAATTTCACGAAATAAAACCCCTAGACCGATGCATGAAATTAGCCTTATCAAACTGCTCACACTTAAACCATGCTTGTCCTCAAGTATGAAAGACAAGAGAAAGAAATAAGGCGAATTTCAATGCACGGTCCCCAAGAACGACTCTACAAACAAAAACAAAAACAGACTCCTGGACCTAGACAACTGGCAAAATAAAAAAAAAAAGACTTAAGCTTAAAAAAACAACACAAAGAATCAAAACACAAACAAGCATGAACTAGGTTCGACTTTTAGGCAACCGTCCCCACAAGCTTAAGTTCAATCCGATCGTCTACAGTCTTCAAATCTTCCCCCTTCCCTCTTCTACCTAAACGGTCCGTCAGTTCGTCAAGATAGCCTATTAACACCCTAGCTGTTAGGTTCGCTCGATCACTCATTCCTCACCAGGTATGTTAGGATCAAAACGCTCCCCAGTTAAAGTTATGCCACTGATGCGTTGGGTTATGAGAGCTTTACCCTTCTTCTCTTTTTTTCCCATTGATTTTCCTAGGTCAGGTTGAAATTGCTTCCTGCCCTTGAGGATACTGATATTATATTTATTTTTTTTTTATTTTTTCCTGTATTATATCCCCTTTTCCCCTGGACTTCGTCCAGCTTATACCTCCAATTTTTTTTTTTTTTTTTACTCCTTCCCTGGACTTCGTCCAGCTTATACCTCCAATTTTTTTTTTTTTTTTTTACTCCTTCCCTGGACTTCGTCCAGCTTATACCTCCGAAACCCATTTTTTTCTCCTTCATACTCTACTCCCTAAGCATCAAGTGGCAGCCCAATTTACATGTTAGCACAAAAAAGTGTTTAGGCTTATAACTCGCTCTTATAGTAGGGCTGCACAGCTGGGTTATCTAAGGCTTTTTCCATCGTCCCAACTTCATTCAGACCGCCTTTGGTTTATTAAGGAAAAAGGTGTCAAAGTTGACATGCATTCTCTCTTCAATCGCTCTCACTAAGGGAAACCTGCCTTATTATCTCACTAGCTCATGCGAAACACACATCCTAAAGACTCTTAAAACAGAAAGAACACAAACACCATACTTACTCCCCCCCCTCCCACTTCACTCAAGCTTGTCCCCAAGCTATCCCAGTGAAGGGGGGAAAAGGAAGTAAGAACAGCAGACAACAGACATAAACGCAAACAAAGCACAAAAACAAAACAAACTTCTCACACTTAGACCGAACATCGGGCTAAGTGGGAGAAAGCGCAACATACAAAACCAAAACAAAACAACCCCTTCTCACACTTAGACCAAAAATTGGGCTAAGTGTAGGAAGGTATAACACATATATACAAAACGATGCATGCTGGCACATAAAAACACAAGCGAAAGAAAAACGAAAAGTAAAAGACAGAAAAGTAAAAGTTACTTGGTTCTGGGGGAAATTCAATTCGGGTACTGGCCCCCGCGGGAGCCAGACTTGGGTGGCACTGTCTGTTGGGTCACTTTAACTTTCTTTCTTCCCGGTGACTCCGGCGTCTCCTTCTGATCTTCTGTGGGTCGGGGTACGGTTTTCTTCAAAAGCACGGGCATGGAGGAAGACGGGGTGGTCTGAGGCCTTTGGGCTTGTGGCGGCTTCTGCACAGCTAGACTCCCTTGACCCGGCGTCTTGGAACCGCCGCTAGGTTCAGGAAGTCCCTTCGGTGTCTCGGGGAACTTCGCTTGAAGCCACTTCGTCATCTTCATCATCAGTGCGACGGCCTCCGCCATCTTGTCGGATCGCCTTGACGATTCTGCCACTAGGTCGGTGATACACCCCTTCAGGGCTACGACCTCCTCTCTACTTCTCCCCATTTCCCTCCGTATCTCCGTCACTTCTTTTCGTACACCGATTACCTCCTTCCTCACATTCTCTACTTCGTTTCTCACTTCCTCAACTAACTTTCTGACTTCTGCATCCTCAGCACTGTCCCTTCCTTTACCCCGTAGGGCCACAATCCCCTCCAAAACCATTTTCATCTCTGACCTCATCCATCCAACCTCTTTCCTTACTTCTTCTACTTCTATCCTGGCTCCGGCTTCCATGTCAGCAGTATCCTTCGCCTCCACCATCTCAGACTCCTGCTTCGTCTGTGCCTCCGACTGACCGACCTCATAAAAGCACACGTCCCTTCCCTGTGTAATGAGCAGCCCCTTATTTAAAAAGTAGTCCACGCTGAACACCTCCGGGGGTAGACACATCTTCACTTCTCTGCAGGACTTGTGGATTTTCATAATAACGTTGCGTTGCAGGTAAGCCCCTAGAAGGTGGCATGTGTAAAGATGTCAGGAAGGGTTGGCTGTCACTTGATGGCAGGCTTGGGCTAACCAATAGCCCAAGTGAACACGTACTCCCTTGGCCATGCACCAAGTGAAGTACAAGTCGGGGGTCGTCAGAGCGTTGTTGGTTGTGCCCATCAGGTTGTAGCTAATGAAGGTCTGGGCGAATCGCAGGACCCTGTTCTCAATATGGTGTGCCTTCGACCAGCTGTTTTTGAACTGACCTACCCTAGGGTGAGCCACAAACTCCCATGCGTTCTGCGTCTTGAATCCCGGCGTCAGCTTCGGCGGACCAATCATTCTCTCGCTCCACAAACCCTCATCATCCTCTGTGCGCGTAAGCAGTCCCATCCGTAGAGTCCATTCACGGATGCTCATCACATGCTCTTCATTGAAGAGCCGGAATTTGATGGAGTCAGCATTCAGATCGGTGGTGGACTTAAATCGGAAGGTGGAGAAGAATTCCCTTGCCAGGTCGATTGGAACTTCGGCGGTGCTGTGCTTGAGCAACCAATCAAAGCCGATTGCGTCGATATAAGTTCGGAATTCATCATTGCAAGCGATCTGCTTGAGCTCCGATGAGCTGTACATTTTTCCAGACTTAGCGTACTTGCCTTGGGCACTCTTCTCCTTGTGGATGGTTGCGCGTTTCGGGTCGTCAAACTTTCTCATCTCGTCCAGGAGCTCTCTTGTAATCCAGATCTCAGTTGGCTCAAAGTTGAGCTCCTCTTCTTGTTCTTCTTCAGAGTCACTAGACCCAGCAGAATCCTCGGGCTCTGCAGCGTATGGTACCTTGGCAGGCCGAGGAAGTGGGGATTCAGTGGATTTCCCTTTCGCCTTCTTGGTCTTGGAAGGAGCAATTTGTTTCCCCTTCCTTTTCTTCTCGGCCGCGTGGCGGCGTTCCTCTGCATCACTCTCCCCTCTGCTCGGTCTGGGAGATTCTGCCTGCTCAGGTGCTGTGGCTTCTGGACCCAGCATTTCTTCCTCCGTCTGCTGGACGGTTTCATCTATCTCATCAAGCAGGCTCCGACGAGCCTGTCTCCGCGCTTCCCTTGCGTTAACCGGTGAATCGGTCCCTTCGGGGACATCAGTCAGATCCACTATCAAATCCAACCCGACATCGACGGGTTCTTGGACATTCTCAGCACCGAGGGCTTCTCCTTCCTTGTTCAACAATGGGGTTTTTTTTTTTTAGTAAACACCGTCACGGTGGAGGGTTCGTGGGTCCCTCATCCCTATATTTCAAAAAAGGGGGTAGGTTACAATTCATGGCCACACCCGATAGTGGTGTCCCGACAAAGAAAGAGCCATTAGAGTAGTGAGCGGTCCGCGCCAACATGGTGCGGACCTCGCCCTACTCCATTCAAAACTCAAAACGATAAAAACGACCTAGACTAGGTAGAGTCTTCATCTCGGACTCGGATATTCGGAATGCCCATCTCCTTCAAGCGGATCATTGCCCTTAATAGCCGAGGGGCTGTGCTATCATTCATGCGGTGATACTCTAATTTCTCCGCACCCATTTTTGCTAGAAAATCAGCCACTTTGTTTCCCTCCCGATGAATAAAGGATGTGCGGAGTGTTATATGTCGTTTGAGGACGATTAGACGAGCTACTTCATGTCTAACTTGGGGCGGCCCCCCTTGGGCATTCGGAAGATCAAGGAGGTCTTACGTGCCTTTAATATTAAATTATGGTGGAGATTCCGGGAACAAAACTCCCTTTGGGCTACGTACATGATGACTAAATATTGCCTTAAGGCGTCCCCACTCACAGCTAGAGCCTCGGGGAGGTGTAGCCCTACTTGGAAGAGGCTTTTGAAGGCTCGGGCACAGGCGCAACCGTACATTCGTTGGGTGGTGCGAGAAGGTAAGATATCATTTTGGGATGACCTATGGCTAGGAGAGGTTCCTTTGAGGGAACTTTGTCTTGATGATAGGGGAGGCCCTCTTGTCCATGTTGCTGATTACATTATCAATGGATCTTGGAATGAAGCCAAGTTGCGGATTCTACAAGCGCAAGCCGGCCTTACACAACACATCGTCCGGAAGATCCTTGACACGCCAATCATCCCGGAGGGGCCGGATGTGCCGAGATGGAGGCTTTCACACAATGGGGAGTTCTCACTAGCATCAACTTGGGAGACCATCCGAACTCAAAGACCTATCATCCAAGGCCTTGATGACTTATGGAAAGCAGGCCTCACGTCTTCTATTGCTATCTTCATTTGGAGACTCCTATCCAACCGAATTCCGGTGGATACGAAGCTACAGTGGAGGAGAATGGAAATGGCATCTAAGTGCCAATGCTGCCCTCATAGACCGCGCATCGAATCACTGCAGCATCTCTTCATCCAAGGGGCTGGCGCCCGAGGTGTGTGGAGGGAGTTTGACTCCTGGTTCGAGGGATCTTCACCACCTCTCCGGATCAATGACACCATCCCAGAGAGGCTCGAAGTTTGGGCACGGAGAGTCCAACAACCCGGTAAGAAACACCTCAGCCGGGCGATGCCGTACCTTATTCTTTGGTTCATTTGGGCTGAGCGAAACAGGAGTCGTCATCAATCGGTGCAATTTAAGCCTTTCAATGTGGTATGGCAAGTGCAAATGTTCCTTAGAAATAGCATGGCCAATGGATCCTACAAACCGAAGCATTGGAAAGGAGTCCGCCTCAAGATCAACATCCCGAGTCAGGCCGAGCCACGAAGGACCAGGCCCCTCGCGATGGTGGTCAAATGGAACCCGCCGGATGAACCGTGGATCAAACTCAACACTGACGGAGCATACATGGAGGCAACGGATAAAGCCGGGGGGGGAGGTCTTGTTCGTGACCACGAGGGCAACATGCTTGCAGCCTTTACCTCCCCACTCGAGGCCCACTCAGCCCTCGAAGCGGAGCTTCTGGCCATCCAATTCGGGTTGACGCTCGCTGCAGAATTCAGAAGGCCTATTTGGGTTGAGTCGGATGCACAACAAGCGGTTAAGCTCCTAAATGGCACGCACTGGGGACCGGCCCATATTAGTCGGGCGATGGCACGACTAGCAATCCTCAAGCGCCAACAAGACACCCGTATCACCTTCATCCACCGGGAAGGGAATAGAGCAGGAGACCTCCTCGCCAAAATGGGATTAGAAAGAAATGACTACTGGCGTATGAATGCCCTCACGGCACCAAGGCACCTCACAGCGATGATTAGGATGGATGCAATGGGTATCCCGAACATTCGGGTCCATAATGAAGAGGAAGAATAGGCTCGAGTTTTTGGTGGAAAGGATTATAGTCTTTCTTTTGTTGAATTGTATTTTACCTTTTGAAAGGGAGTATGATGTGGTCCGGGCTTGTGGAACCGGACCGCATACTACTCCTAATTTTCGTGTAGGCACACCACTTTCGGGTGTGGCCACGTTTTGTATTCAACCACTTTTGAAATATAGGGATGAGGGACCCACGAACCCTCCACCGTGAAGGTGTTTGATTAAAAAAAAAAAAAAAAAAAAAAAAAAAAAACTTGGGGCGGCCCCCAGCTGGCACCATTAAGGAGGTTAAGCGCTTGTTCAGAGTCCACCTCGAGCCAAATAGGTCGGTTAAACTCCTTCGCCAAGGTTAGTCCGTGATGGATGGCCTTGAGTTCAGCCTCAAGGGCCGAGTGGGCTCGGAGCGGTGTGGTGAAGGCGACTAACATTCGCCCTGCACAGTCACGGATAATTCCTCCCCCTCCGGCCTTATCCAAGGATTCCAGGAAGGCACCGTCCGTATTGATCTTGATCCATGCCCCGTCCGGAGGGTGCCATTTAATTGATACAACAAGAGCCCTCGGCACCTTATTCTCCGCTTCGGCCGGTAGGTGAAAATTGAATCTCACTCCCTTCCAATGTTTTTTCTTTATGTTCCCATTAATCATGCTGTTTCGGATATAAGTTTGTACCTGCCACACCACGTTGTACGCCTTGAATTGGGTCATTTGGTGACGACTACGATTCCTCTCGGCCCATAGGAACCACATGATAAGATAAGGCATAGCGTGGCTCAGGTGTTTCTTGTTATCTTGCCTGGTTCTTCTCGACCAGACCTCCAGTCGGTCCGGAATGGTGTCATTGACCTGGATTCGTGGTGCTGATCCTTCAAACCAAGCATCAAACTCCCTCCACACCCTGGTAGCCCCCGTTCTTTGGATGAAGAGGTGTTGTAGGGACTCAATGTTTGGCCTAAATTGGCAACATTGGCATTTAGAGGCCATCTCAATCTTTCTCCACTGGAGCTTTGTGTCGACCGGGATACGGTTAGAGAGCAACCTCCAAATGAAGATGGAAATTGAATGTGTAAGGCCGGCCTTCCATAAGTCATCCAAGCCCCGGATGATAGGCCTCCGGTTACGGATGGTCTCCCATGTCGTGGCAAGGGAGAAGTCCCCGAGCCTAGAGATGTTCCATCTTGGGATGTCCGGTTCTCCATGAACAATTGGGGTGCCGATAATTTGCTGGATTACATGGTGCGGGAGGCCGGCTTGGGTTTGGAGGAGTTGGAGTTTGGTTTCGTCCCACACTCCATCCCGGGTATAGTCCTCGATCCTATCCCTTGCGCATCTTCGATCATCAAGCGCTAGTTCCCTTAAGGTGCAATTGCCGAGCCATATGTCGTCCCAGAAAAAGATCTTGCCTAGCCCCACCACCCATCTGATGTGCGGCTGTGCTTGCACCCGAACTTTCATGAGCCGTTTCCAATTTGGGCTACTTCGTCCCGAGGGCCTAGCCACAAGAGGGGAAGCCATGGTACAGTACTTGGTCATCATATAAATAGCCCAAAGAGAGTTTTGCTCCCTAAATCGCCACCACAATTTGACATTGAAGGCTCGGAGAACCTCCTTTGACTTGCGGATGCCAAGGCCGCCCTCGGCGGTGGGTAGGCAGATTTGATCCCACCCGATCTAATGTGTCTTCTTCCTTTCATTTGAGGATCCCCAGAAGAACCTAGCCAGCTGTTGATCAATCTGTTTGAGAGCGCCGGCTGTTGGCTCGATGGCTTGTAAAATGTGAAGGGGAACCGCTTCCAGGGTACTCTTGATTAGTGTTAGCCTCCCCCCGAACGAGAGATGCCTATGAGCCCATCCCGAGATCCGCGACGCCACTTTCTCCCGGAGGAACATAAACATGTCCATTCGTTTAACTCCTCGAAATATGGGTACTCCCAAGTAAAGAAAAGGGAATGTACCTTGAGAGAATCCTCCTTCCGAGTGGATTGATCCTGCCCAACCATCATGAATCTCGGCAATGTAGAAATTACTCTTAGCAAGGTTGACTTGTTGGCCCGAGACCTCCGCATAATCTTCAAGGCATGCTCTTAGGCGCCTAATAGAGGGCGCCGCCGCTTGGGTGAAGATGATGATATCATCGGCATAGGCTAAGTGGCTAATCTCCATGCAGTGCCGGGCCGCCTTGAAAGCCATCTCTTTGTGTCCCAAAATAAGTTTATCAAGCGCCCTAGAGAGGTATTCCGCCGCAATCACAAACAGGGCCGGTGAGATAGGATCGCCCTGTCGGAGCCCTCGGGTAGACTTGAAGAAGCCCGAGGGGGCGCCATTAATTAGCACCGAGAACCAACAAGTGCCAACACATCTTTCAATGAGGGAGATCCAAGCTTCCGGAAATCCCATTTGTCGTATGACGTTGATGAGAAACGGCCATTGGACGCGGTCATAGGCCTTTGTCATGTCAATTTTAAGAGCAACATTCGGGGCAGGGGAGCACCTTGGAAGCTCGTGGAACATTTCCTGGGCCAGGAGCACGTTATCGTTCAAAAGTCGACCTTTCACAAACCCACTTTGGTTTGGGGCAATGACGTGGGGAAGGAAAGGAGTAAGCCTTTTCGTAAGGACCTTTGTAATGATCTTGTTGATCACATTGCACAAGCTGATGGGGCGATAATCCCCCCACGATTCAGGAGTGAGCTTCTTGGGGATCAGGACTATACATGTTGCTGTGACACTCCGCGGGAGGAACGCCCCAAGGAAGAATTGTCTAACCGCATGAACCACATCTTGTCCCACGAGGGTGGGAGCTGGCGGATCAAACTAAAGTCCGGCACGCCGAGGGCCAAGGGTGGGGGTGCTAGGAGGTTCTTGTAGAAATCAACCGCCGAGTTCTTGATCTCTTCCTCCCCAGTGATTTCCACTCCATTCACAGATATTCTATGAATCCGCAATCGAATCCTCTTCTGTTTAACCCAGCTTTGATAGAACCTTGTGTTCTTGTCTCCATCCACTAGCCATCGGAGGGCCGCTTTTTGTCTCCAATAGTCTTCCTCCATTTTGAGGAGAAGGATGTAATTGGCAATGAGCTTGTTTACCAAGGCTCTGTTTTCGCCCGACGGGTTTATTTCAAACTCACTTTGGGCCTCAGCCACCTTATCTTCCATTTCCTTTAGATTGGCATGTATATTTCCAAAGACTTCCTTATTCCAAAGTTTGAGCATTTTTTTTGTTCGCGCAAGCTTGATTTGAAGATTAAGCAATCCCTCGGCCTCCGTAGGCTGGTTCCAAGTATTGCGTACAGTATCCAAGAAGCCGTCATGGCGGATCCACATGTTTTGGAATCGGAAGGCCTTTCCTCCAGGCTGCCGATTAGGACATCTACATCTTGCCAAGACCGGCCCATGATCCGATGAGACGCGTGGGAGGTTAGTAACCCTCGTTGCCTCGAAAACCTGTGGCCAAGCATCATTCACCAAAATTCTATCGAGCCTCTCCATAAGTCCGTTCTTTGCCCACGTGTAGTCCGATCCGTCGAACCCCGGGTCAAGAAGCCTGCAATCCTCAATTGTCTCGGCGAAGTCAATCATCTCAGCTTGCCGGTTGGTGTCGCTCCCAACTCTCTCATGTGGGGATAGAATAGTGTTGAAGTCCCCGCCGACGATCCAAGGTGTTCCGTCGGTGATGACCGCAATCTCCCTCAACTTATCCTAAAGGTGGTATCTTCCCGTCCGTGAGCACTTCGCGTAGATAGCCGAGACTGAAATATGTCTTTCAAGGCGAGGAGAAAGGAAACGGCCGTAGAGCATTTGATCCGAGGGAGAAGTATTGATTAGTGCTCAAACAGTTTGCCTTCTCTTGTTCTCTACTCTTGGCCACGGTGGTCTTTGTTGTTGAGCCGCTTGGGCCGAAGGGTGCCGAGACGGGATTCCCACCCCGGACGGCCGAGCCCCGGTTAACGACACCCGGTGTCGCTTCCTCGAGTGGATAGGCAAAAGGCTTGAAGCCTTTAAGATGGCTTGAGGCCTCTCGACCATTCCGAGTTCCACTCGCACGCTGTGAATCCGACGAAGCTTCCTTGTTGTCATTGAAATCTCCTAAGATGTCCGGGCCTTGCCAATGTGTGTCCGCACCTTTGGTTCCTTTTGCTTTGTAGTTTGCTCGATCAGCACCACTATTCTTTTTCTTCCCTTGGCGTTTCCATTCATTAGGATTAGCATCATTCCCCCGGTGTCTTGCATGTGTTTAACACCTCGGTCGTCCGAATGTGGCTGTTTGAGTGGGCCGACATTATAGTTTCTCTTGGCCGGTCGTTCCTTCTTGCCCGTTGCATAACAAACCTCCCTCGTGTGTCCCACATGTTTGCAATCTTGACAATAGGAAGGAATCTTATCCCATCGGACTTGTTGCACCGTCTCCCGCCCACAAAGATCAAGAATGATCTCCTCGGGAGGTGGCTTTGTAATATCAATCTCGATGCAAATGCGTGCGAAGGATAGCCGAGACTTGTTGGCCGTGGCACGGTCGATTTGAATTGGGGTACCGAGGAGCTTGCCGATGGCGAATAGGGCCGATTGATCATAGAGGTGAATTGGGAGGCCTATTAAATTGCACCAAATTGCCGCGATCGGGGACTCACAATACGCATCAAATTCCGGGGACCATTTGAATACCCTCATCGGGTGTCGGTCAATGAACCATACGGGGGAGCTCCTCGGGCTACCAAGAAGGCGAGCATAATCCCCAATGTCCTCGCATTGAATAAGAATGTGTTTAGCATTAATATATTTCCAATTAAAGCCACGACTCAATTTGATGTTGTCAAGGGCCTTTTGAATTTGATGCCCCGTAGGGATAGAATGAGAAAACTTACCCACGATTGCGTGCCCAATGCCTTCAGCCAACTTTCGTGTCTCCGCCCCGGAAAAGTAAATGGTCGGGATGCCGTTTGATGCTGAGGCAAAGCCAATGTTTTGAATCTTCTCCGGTTCGAACACTTGCGGGCCGGTTGGGTCGGAGGAGCCTTTTAGCACTTCGGCCAATGTTATCGGCTTCCCGGCGGTCACCGAGTGTGGCTCGTGTGTCTTGGGCAGGTTCGCATGGTTCAATCCCGTGCTCGGCCCCATCCCTGTTCCGGAAGTTTGTTGGTTCGGCCCATGCAAATCCGGAGGTGTATAGTTGTTGCTCGTCTCCGGGTCACTATCTCCAATTACCATCGGGATGGACGTTTCAATGCTTGGGACTCCATATCCTAATCGAAGAGGCGCTTTCGGTTGCGTTCCTTGTGGCACGGAGCTGCCCCATCTTAGTTTTGGATTTGTCGCGGCCATCTCCTCCTTCCGACTCGGTGATCCCTTCTCAAAAGTGTCCCGAATTTTGAGTGTTCTACCTTTCTCAAGTGGTGGAAACTCCTCAAGTGAGGCGATAAGGTCCGTCGAGGGTGAGGTCCCCGGAGGTTCAAGTCTCGGCACCCGGCTGGCGCGCGCCACGTAGGGCTTACTTCCGGTCTCCGATGGTCCGGCAATGATGAGGGGTTGGGCGGCCATTGTGTCGAGGGTCTCCGCCGAGTCCAAGGTGGCGAGGTGGATGAGTTCATGGGTTTGTGGCTGTATTGGAGCCTCAACGGCTAGCAACTCACGTGAGCCCCCATTGTGGTAAGGCACCAAGGCACTTTCAAAAGGTGATTTTGTTCCTAACTCCATTTCGGGCAAGTTGACTACTCCTTCTTTCAAGGTATTCTTTGCAGCACATGTGACACCTTTATTGGGAGGGTAAGAGACAAAGGAGCTTTTCAAAGGTGGTTTTGTTCCTTTATCCATATTTGGCAAGATGACTTCACCAACCATCTTGGAGAGTTGTGCATCACGTGGTCCAACATGAGGTGGTGGGGGAGCGTGCGCGGCTGGCTCGTCACTTGCTTCGACGGTCGACCGGCCGTCGCCGGAGTCTTGGCCGGAGGACGGAATCTCGCCGGCATAGTCGTAAGAGTCAAGAACAATGGCGATTTTCTCATCCCCTTCATCATAGGTGACGATTTCGGCCTCATTCCCGGGTGGAGCCACCTTCATATCGCGGCCGGGAGGCGCCGGAAAGATGGTTGTTTTGCATTTGGGACTTCCACCCGGTGAGCCACCTTCGGCCCCGAAATCAATCTTCTTCCGGAGTTGCTTGTCTTCCGGCATAGGTGAGAGTACAAACCTTTTCCGACCATCGCCTTTGGTGGAAGTGGCCGGGGTACTTTTCCTCTCTTTCACGTTTGTTTTCAAGGATTTCCTCGCCATTTTCTTGGAGGGAAGGCTTGTGGAGGAAGCCTCTTCCGACGTGAACGTCATTTGTTGGACCAAGGGAGGGTCCTCGGCCGCCCGGAGGACCATTTGCTGATCCGAGATGGTGCGGGGTTCCTCAGACCCGATGGAGGATCCGGCGGGTGTTCCGGCATGGCTGAAGGAGAGTCAAGACACCAGCCGCACCGGGTAGTTGAGCGGAGGTTGGTGAGGTATGGCTCGAGACTGGTGGAGCGAGCCAGGGTTGTGGTTGTGGCCTTGGACGAACGAGGGTGGTGGTCGGAGATGAACGGAAGGTCGGCATGGGGGGGTGGTCGAAAGGTGGATTATCGTTCAAAAGGTAGAATTGCTAGAGAGAAGGGAGAGCATCTCTCTATAGAATGAATTGGTCAGTAAGCATCTCTCTCTAAACAATGGGGTTGCCCCTGAAAAATAAACAGGGGTCACTATCCCCTCCAAACCTTCTCCAACGTGGGTTTCTGTACCCGCAGACTTCTCAGGGGTGTCCCCCTCTCTGACATCTTCCTCAGTAATTAGGGCTTCGTCGCCCCCAACCACTTCTGGGGTTTCCCCTCCACATCTCTTTCAGCATCTAGGGCTTCGTTGCCCTCTGGAATTTCAACTCTATCAACAGGGGTTTCCCCCTCAACAAACTCCTCCAAAACAGGGGTTTCCCCCTCAACACGGCTATCAGTGACAGGGGTTTCCCCCTCAGAAACACCAACCACTCTATCCTCTAAAACAGGGGTTTCCCCCTCAGTGGCAGATCCTAACCTGGGTGCACTTACGGCCAACAACTCCAACCCCGCAGCCAGATCTGCTTCGTCTTCATGAGTTTCTGCAGCGGTTGGTTCTGAAACGGCGGCAGTGGGTTCTGCGACAGCCTCCGGCTCAGCGGTGGTTTCTTGAACAGTCTCTGGTGGTGGTGCGGAGGATGTTGAGGCGGTTGGTACGGATTTCCCCATTACAGCCGCGAACATGGCAAACGCCTCCATCGCCTTTTCTGGTCCCCCAAATTTTTGTAGCATGTCTGCCATAAACGCCGCTGCACTTGAATCGGCGGATCCTGAGGTGTTCCCGGCACTTTGCTTGTTATCCATGGAGAATTCTGTAGAAATTTTTTTTTTTTTGACAAAGACTTGGACGGAAACTTATTTGATTAGGGTTAGAAAAGAAAACCTAGAGAGAATTTGGGATGTAGAGAGAGAGAGTAAGTAAGTAAAAATAAAAGAACACGGTTATTATCCGATAAGTATGGGCGAGGACTGTTTTTGCAGGCGGGTTGCAGGCATGACGCCAGCGACTGTACGGCTCCCATAAACGTGTCTTTTGAAATCCGAACCGGTGCCAACTCCCTCCAAAATTTTACTTCTCAATTCCCTGCCCAAGTAACTTCCTTCTGCAAAGTCACACTTAGAGAAAAACATTAAACTAAAAAAAAATGAAACGCCAGACTCCCCGGGTCTAGGGTATGACAGTATCAAAAACATTCCTTAAGGAGTCTAGTATTTCGAAAATATTTTTGGAAGATTATTTTTTTTCTGATTTGTTTGGGTTTTCTTGATTTTAAAGAAAGCGATTAAATATTTACATTTTATGTTCAAGTGTTCTCAAGATTCCCTAGGTTAGGACATGTTAAAACTTCTTGGATGCAGGACCTAGGAAATTCTCTAAGAACACTCACTTCCCAGACCGATTAGGCGATATCAGGGAGTGCGCGTAGTGGCATTTCGTCCACTACACACATCTCCGAATTATCCCTAAATACCTTCACCCTATGGCCATTGACAAGAAATGGAGTAGAGTTTGGAGCACTTCCATGGATCTCTACTGCTCCATTTGCACGAAGACTCACAACAGTGTATGGTCCGACCCATTTGGACTTCAGCTTACCAGGCATCAACTTGAGCTGGGATTGGAATAGGAGAACTTTCTGCCCAACTTGCAATCCTTGACTCGGAGGTTCTTGTCATGCCAAAGTCTTGTTTTCTCTTTGTACCACATTGCCGATTCATGTGACTCCAGCCTTAGCTCCTCCAACTTCTGCAGCTGCAATTTCCTCTCTTCCTCGCAAGGTTCGGGTCTCATGTTTATCTCCTTGACCGCCCAATATGCTCGGTGTTCTACTCTCACGGGCAAGTGACACATTTTGTCGAACACAAGCCTATATGGTGACATCCCAATAGGCGTCTTGTATGCCGTCCGGTAAGCCCATAGTGCGTCTCAAAGCCTCTTACTCCAGTCTTTTCTAGACGGATTAACCGTCTTTTCCAGTATCGCCTTTATCTCTCTGTTGGATATTTCCGCCTGGCCGTTAGATTGAGGATGATAAGGTGTAGACAGTCTGTGGTGGACGCCATACTTTCTCATCAAAGCTTCAATAGTCCGGTTGCAGAAATGCGTCCCATTGTCAGATATTATAGCTCTGGGCACTCCGTACCGATTGAAGATATTAGCTCTAAGAAACTTCGATACCTCCTTAGCTTCGCAAGACGTGGTCGCCTTGGCTTCTATCCATTTCGAAACATAATCCACTGCCACTAGTATGTATGTATTCCCGTATGAAGATGGAAATGGACCCATGAAGTCCATTCCCCAAACATCGAAAATTTCACAAACGATCACCGGTACTTGCGGCATTTCATCTCTTCTGGAGATTCCCCCAGTCTGTTGACACCTCTCACAATTCTGACAAAACTCGAACGCATCCTTATGCAATGTAGGCCAATAAAAACCACTATCTAACACCTTCCTTGTGATCTTCCTAGGTCCAAAGTGACCTCCACAAGCTAGGGTATGGCAATGATTCAGCACATCCCTCTGTTCCCACTCCGGAATACACCTCCGGATTACTTGGACGGCTCCCATTCGCCACAAATACGGGTCATCCCAGAAATAGTTCTTGGCCTCGCTTTTCAATTTCATCTTCTGGGCCCGGGAAATTACTTGCGAACTGGGCACCTCTCCAGTGACTAAGTAATTTGCCAGGTTTGCGAACCATGGCTCAGCGTTTTGATGACATTTCCCTTTTTCGGCATCCCCTGGACCTGTAATCTCGGCTTGGATTCTTTCTTTGCCAACAGGTACTTTATAGCTGCGTGGTCGGTGAAGACTATCACCCTCGACCCAAGCAAGTACGGGCGAAATTTCTCAAATGAGTATACTACCGCCAGCATTTCTTTTTCAGTAGTGTCATAATTTCTCTGAGCTTGATTCAGCATTTTTGAAGCATAAAAGATCACATAGCTTTTCCCATCAACTCTTTGGCCTAGCACCGCTCCCATGGCATAATCGCTTGCGTCACACATAATCTCAAAGGGTAGATTCCAGTCGGGCGCTCTAATAATAGGCGCAGATAGTAGCCTGTCTTTTAACAACTGAAAAGCCTTTTTGCATTCCTCATCAAAGACAAAATCAACTCACCAACTCAATAGCCATCTTTATCTGGAGGCTTCTCTCCAATCGGGTGCCGGTTGACACGAAGCTTCAGTGGCGGGAGATTGAGCTAGCCTCTAAGTGCCAATGCTGCCCCCACCGACCGAATACCGAGTCCCTCCAACACCTCTTCATCCAGGGACATGGAGCTCGCAGAGTATGGAGTGAGTTTGACGGTTGGTTCACAGGCCCGTTCCCCCGCATCCATATCAATGATACAATCCCTACGAGAATCGAAGTGTGGGCGCGAAGGTACCAACAGCCGAACAAGAAACATCTTAGCCGAGCCACTCCATACCTCATTCTGTGGTTTATCTGGTCGGAGAGAAACAGGAGTCGCCACCAAGGCACACAGTTTAAACCACAAAACGTGGTATGGCAAGTCCGCAGCCGCCTAAGTGAGAGAAGCTCCTCCTTCTCTCTAAAATACTCCACCCTATTGTACCACCCTTGACCTCCGCCGCCAATCTCCCACCACCACCTCCCCACCCGACGACATTCGCCGACCCCAGCCACCACTCCCTCGTCCAACGGTTCATCACCTTTCATCATCCTCCTTGGCGGTTACCACCCCTTTCATCATCCTCCTTGGCTCGCGGCTCCCGTCAACCTCTACTCCACGTCTTGGCTATACCTTGCCGAAGCCCGCCCGGCTGGCCGAAACAATGGGGCAACCGCCGGACCCCGACGAAAAGAGAGACACTCCGGCCCTAAATCCGGATGATTTGCCTGACATTGTTCCCGGGGATGAGGAAGCTCGGGTCCTCTCCGATCAGCAAATGGTCTTCCGAGCTGGTGAGGCCGCTTCCCTTCAACGTCCGACCAAATCCATGGAACTAAAAATGGCTAAAGCAAAGCTCAAAGCCCGGAAAAGTACGCCGGCGCCTCCTACCAAAGGCAATGGTCGTAAGAGATTTGTCCCGTCTCCGATGCCCGAGGACAAGCAACTAAGGAAGAAGATAGACTTCGGTGAGGAGGAAGGACATTCGACCGGTAGTTCCAAATGCAAAGGATCCCTGTTCCCGGCGACTCTGTCCCTCGACTTGGGGGTCTCTTTCAGGTTGGAGGACCCCGATTTGCCTCATAAGAAGGAAGAGGAAGTGGAGCATTGCAATGAATGTGAAGAAGAGTTCGATGCCCTCAACGGTAGAACCGTGCCGGAAGGAGGCGGCTCGCCGGAAACTGCTGCTCCCGCCGTCGAGCTTATGACCGTTTCCGGTGAAGTCCCCTCCCTCCACAATCCCCAGCCAAGACTTGCTAGGTCACGTGAAGCACAAGCTGCCCCATGTGCTGTCCTTGCCCCATTGGAAAGTGGAAATGCAAACCTACCTAATCTGGAGGCTGGGACAAAAGTTGACTTTGAAAGCACTAATCCACCTTTCCTACCTAAGCCATCAGGTACAAAGCAAACTTGCCTAAAATGATAGCAAGTACAAAAGCCCCCCTTGAAAGTGCCCCCCCCCCCTTTCCCCTCTAACATGGCACGAGTTGCATCGTTTGGATCCCCACCAAGGAACCCAAAACTAGATGAGATCCTTCATCTTGCAGCGTTGGACTCGGTGGAAACGCTCGATGCAGCGGCGGCGCAGCCTCTCCGTGCCGGAAACCTACCGACGGCCAGTCACAAACCACCGGAGTTCCCCCAAAACTCTTCGGGATGCATGCAAAGTGTCACACACACACCTTGGAATGGGAGTGGGGCATCTCTTGAGGACTTCCCCCCTCTCGAACGAGGACGAACTAGCAAGATCCGAGCTACGTTTGAGGCCAGCCCGGAACATTATTGTGTGGAGCTCGGCCAGCCGCGATCTAAGGCGAACCCTAACGCCAACCGAGAAAAGCTTATTATCGAGACAACGAACAAGGCCACGACTAGTGCCGAGATGGGCGTATTGACAAGAGAAACACCAACACCCAACGACACGCCAATGGATGATGCCGAGAAGATCCACACCGAGAATGAAGAGGCCGAGAAGGTCCACACCGAGAAAGGAAAAGCCGAACTGCCGAGAATGGAAAAGCCGAGAAGGGTACACAACGAAAACGATGGTGCCGAGAAGACCCACACCGAGAATGGAAAAGCCGAACACAACAACCCGAAGAGAAAAGGAAATACATCTAAGCCCTCGGCGAATGCCGCAACACAAGGGCCAAATGAAGTTACTCAACATGGGGGGGTAGAAGCTACCCCGGGGACCTCGGCGTGGCCGAAATCGATGGCGGACTTGCTTAAGGGTACTCCGTCGGGCTCGGCGAGTAACACGCTACATGGCGGGGGTGATGGCACCTCAAGCCACCCCGGCCGGCCGAAAACGATGGCGGACATGCTTAAAGGCTCGACTGACCCTAACGGCCCTCAAGCCTTTGAGCCGGATAAGCTTCAGAACATTGGATTCGCTTCAGTGTCCGATGGCATCCCGGCCATCTACTTCTCCGGAGCGGAAACTCAAAAGCTTGCTGAGAGCATGGGACACGCCATTGTGGGTAAGTTCTCTCACTCTATCCCTACCGGACTGCAAATCCAAAAGACTCTCGATAATATTAAACTCCGGTGTGGATTCAGTTGGAAGTACATTAATGCTAAACATATTCTCATTCAATGCGAGGACTTGGCGGACTATGCCCGAATCCTTGGAGGCCCAAGGGGTACGCCCGTATGGCTCATTGACCGTCACCCGATGAGGGTCTTCAAATGGTCCCCGGACTTTGATGCATACTGCGAGTCCCCCATTGCGGCAATTTGGTGTAACCTAATTGGCCTCCCCATTCATCTTTTCGACCAATCCGCCTTATTCGCCATCGGCAAGCTTCTCGGCACTCCAATACAGATTGATCGAGCCACGGCAAACAAGACTCGGCTTTCATTTGCCCGAATTTACGTCGAGATAGACATCACAAAACCGCCTACCGAAGAGATAATCCTTGACCTTGGTGGGCGAGAAACAGTACAGCGGGTCCGATGGGACAAGATACCATCATATTGTCAAGAATGTAAACACGTCGGCCATGCAAGTGAGGTGTGCTATGCGACGGGCAAGAAGGAACGGCCGCCAAAGAGAAACTACCATAACGGCCCGCCTAAACAGTCACAACCCGAGAGACAAACCGAGAAGGGGAAGCAAGATACGGGGAAGAATGCCCCCAGCTCCAATGAATGGAAACGTTATGGGAAGAAGCAAGGCAAGGCCGGTGATCGACCAAACAATAACAAAACAAATGGGGAGGATATCGGTGGTACTTCCTGGGAGGGACCGAACTCGAAAATGCCGGGCTCAAGACCGGACTCTAGAATGCCGGACTCTGCTTTGGGGAGCGGACCGAGCTCCGGAACTCAAAATGCCGGGCTCAAGGCCGGGACCGAGGTTGGGAAGTCCCCACCGAACCGGGGGAACCCATTGCATCCCACCTCCGAACCACCATCACCACGTGGGAACATGGACGTGGAGTGGGGCTCCCCTAATGCGAGGCGCTCGGTCTCACCAGCTCGTCGAGGGAATCCGAGAGGAGGCGCGCGCCATGCCATGACAAGGGGGCGTGGGTTCTTCTCGGCAAAGAACCACATGAGTACTAACCGATATTACTCTCTCATGGCGAACGGAGAATTTGATGTTGAGAATTGTGGGGATGCGGACGAAGACCCCATGGAGTTGCACATGGGGGTCGAGAGGTTAGGAGGCAACAGTTCGGCCGACGATGCCGAGGAGGTCGCCCCGAACAAAGAGCAACACCGCACTGACTACCAAGGAGGGCCTTCAGCCTCTTTGGGTACGCACCCTTCCTGTTAATGATGTCGTACAATTTCATGTTTTGGAACGTGAGGGGGATTGCGAATGCGCCCACTCAAAACGTTCTAAAAAGACTTATTGATTGTCATAATGTTTTATTTCTTGCAATAATGGAACCGCTCACACACCCGGACCCGGACCGATTTTCTAAGGCCTTGGGGCTGCCCTTCATTGGTTCGAACACGAACGGGAAGATTTGGATGTTCGCGGAAGAGGGGTCCACTTTTGATATTGAGAATGACTCGGAACAAATCCTTCACTGTTACCTCAAGTCCCACCGCCTTGCTAGGCCGGTGGCCATTTCAGCCGTGTACGCCAAATGCACAAGGGCTGAACGACATCAATTATGGGACAAGATGAGAGAGATTGCCGGGCCTCTCGAGGGAACACCTTGGATCATCGGTGGCGATTTCAACACCATTCTATCACACCAAGACAGAGTCGGAAGTGATACTAACCGGCAAGCCGAGATGGTTGATTTTGCGGAGGCAACGGAGGACTGTAGGCTGCTTGATCCTGGTTTCGATGGAGCGGCATTCACTTGGGCCAAGAATGGCCTCTTTGAAAGGTTGGATAGAGTGTTTGTCAGTGAGGATTGGACTAAGACCTTCGAGGCTACTCGGGTTACGAATCTCCCCCGGGTGGCCTCGGACCATGGACCAATTCTTGTCAGGTGCACGAAGATGAACACATCCGCTGGAGCCAAGGCATTCAGGTTCCAGAACATGTGGATCCGACATGAAGGATTCATGGCCGTAGTGCAAAAAGCATGGGAGGAGCCCACGGGGGCGGGTGGAATCCTAAACATTCAAATCAAGCAGGCCAGAGTTAAAAAGGCCCTTAAGGAGTGGAACAAAGAGGTCTTTGGGAACATCCATGCTAATCTAAAGGAAAAGGAGGAAGAAATTGCTCTGGCTCAAACTAGTTTCGAGGCAAGGCCGACTCCGGAGCACAGGACAGCGATCAACAAACACATTGCCGAGTACATCCTTTTGCTGAGAATGGAAGAAGATTTTTGGCGACAGAAGGCAGCTTTGAGGTGGCTTGCCGAGGGAGACAAAAATACCCGGTTCTATCAAAGCTGGGTGAAACAAAAGAGGGTCCGTCTCCGCATCCATTCAATTCGTGTCAATGGGCAGGAGCTCACCGAGGAAGCCGAGATTAAAAAGTCCGCAGTGGAGTTCTTCCAACAACTCCTTGCTCCCAACAATCCGACACTTGAAGACCCAGACCTCGACCTAATCCAGCAGGTCCACTCAGCCGAGCAGTTCGTTGACATCGCAGATGCTCCAAGTGCGGACGAGGTCAGGAGTGCCACCTTTTGCATTTCCGGAGATAGTGCACCCGGACCTGATGGCTTCTCGGCCACCTTCTATCAAGCCTGCTGGTCCATTGTGGGGCCGGAGGTAGTGGAAGCAATCAGACAGTTCTTCAGAGGGGCCTTCCTGCCAAGGAGCATCACGGCCACAAGCATTGTCCTTATCCCAAAGAAGGCATCGCCGGAGTCATGGACCGACTACCGACCCATCAGTCTCTGCAATGTTTTAAACAAGATCATTACCAAGGTACTCACCTCTCGACTCTCTCCTTTCCTCCCACAGGTCATCTCCCCAAACCAAAGTGGTTTTGTCAAAGGTCGGCTCCTTAACGACAACGCACTTCTGGCTCAAGAAATGTTCCATGAGCTTGCTAGATGCTCCCCAGCGCCTAATGTGGCAGTAAAGATTGACATGGCTAAAGCCTATGATAGGGTCCAATGGCCCTTCCTCTTCAAAGTTTTACGCCGTATGGGATTCCCGGATTCATGGATTTCACTTATGGAGAGGTGTATTGGGTATTGCTGGTTCTCGGTCCTTGTTAACGGGGCACCCGCGGGCTTCTTTAGATCAACTCGTGGACTTCGGCAAGGAGATCCGATCTCCCCCGCTCTGTTCGTGATCGCTGCGGAATACCTGTCCCGAGCATTAGATAAGCTCATCCTCGGCCAAAAGGACATGACGTACAAAGCCTCCCGGAGATGCATGGAGATCAGCCATCTAGCCTATGCGGACGACATTATCATCTTCACCCAAGCGGCGGCAAATCCTATGCGCCGGCTAAGAGCTTGTCTTGAAAAGTATGAAAGAGTCTCCGGCCAACAAGTCAGCCTTGCTAAGAGTAATTTCTATATTGCCGAGGCCCATGAGCATTGGGCAAACTCGATCCAGGCGGAAGGGGGCTTCACTAGAGGGGTTTTCCCTTTCCTCTACCTCGGAGTACCTATCTATCGTGGTGTCAAACGCACGGACATGTTCCTCTTTCTACGAGAAAAGATTGCAAGAAGGATCTCAGGATGGGCACACCGTCACCTATCCTTTGGAGGAAGGCTTACGTTGATTAAGAGCACCCTTGAAGCGATCCCCTTACACATCTTCCAAGCCGTCGAGCCCACGGCCGGTACCCTTAAGCAACTTGATCAACAAATGGCCCGATTCTTTTGGGGGTCTACGAATGAGAAGAAGCGGACCCATTGGATTGGTTGGGAACAAATGTGTCGGCCCACTGATGAAGGAGGCCTTGGGATCCGGAAAACTATGGAGGTCCTCCGCGCCTTCAATATCAAACTTTGGTGGCGCTTTCGGGAGCAAAACTCCCTTTGGGCAAGATACATGATGGCAAAATATTGCACCAACTCCACACCGCTCACCGTGAGACTGCCGAGCAGGAGTAGCCCTACGTGGAGAAGGCTCTCAAGAGCATGGCCCCTCGCACAACCGCACATGAGATGGCTAGTGGGACAAGGGGACATCTACTTCTGGGATGACATTTGGCTTGGCAATAGCCCTCTGAGGGAATTTAGTCTTGATGATAGGGGAAGACCAACCACCCGGGTTTCGGAGTTCATTACTAATGGGGGTTGGGATGTGCCCAAGCTTCAGCTTCTCCACAATCAGGCCGGCCTCCCTCAGCATGTTATCGATGGCATCATTAATACACCGATCCTCCATGATGAACAGGATATCCTGAGGTGGAACCTCTCTAAACATGGGGATTTCACGGTGGCTTCGACATGGGACACACTTCGAGGGCGAAACCCGATCATCCAAGGGTTGGGGGACGTTTGGAAGGCAGGCCTCACCAACTCAATAGCCATCTTTATCTGGAGGCTTCTCTCCAATCGGGTGCCGGTTGACACGAAGCTTCAGTGGCGGGAGATTGAGCTAGCCTCTAAGTGCCAATGCTGCCCCCACCGACCGAATACCGAGTCCCTCCAACACCTCTTCATCCAGGGACATGGAGCTCGCAGAGTATGGAGTGAGTTTGACGGTTGGTTCACAGGCCCGTTCCCCCGCATCCATATCAATGATACAATCCCTACGAGAATCGAAGTGTGGGCGCGAAGGTACCAACAGCCGAACAAGAAACATCTTAGCCGAGCCACTCCATACCTCATTCTGTGGTTTATCTGGTCGGAGAGAAACAGGAGTCGCCACCAAGGCACACAGTTTAAACCACAAAATGTGGTATGGCAGGTCCACATGTTCATTCGGAATGCTATGTCCAATGGAAGCTTGAAGCCGAAACATTGGAAGGGAGTTAAACTTGGAATCAATATTCCTCAAGCGGCGGCAATCAGGGCGCTACCCCTAGCCATGGCAATCAAATGGAACCCCCCGGACCAGCCGTGGATAAAGCTCAACACCGATGGCTCCTACAATGAAGCGAACGGTAGAACAGGGGCTGGAGGGATTATTCGAGACCACTTGGGTAAGATGCTCGTCGCCTTCAGCACACCCCTAGAAGCACACTCGGCGTTAGAGGCGGAGCTGTTGGCCATGCTCCACGGGCTAAATATAGCCAAAGAACTCGCCCTACCAATCTGGATTGAGTCCGATGCAGAGCAAGCAATCAAATTGGTCAATGGGACAGGATGGGGCCCGGCACTCGCCCGGCACGCGGTGGCGCAACTAACCCTTCATAAACGCCAACTCAAATTCCGAGCCACCTTCATACACAGGGAGGGGAACAAAGCGGCGGATTTCCTTGCGAAAATGGGGCTAGTCCAAGACAGTGGTCTACGAATGTACTACAACTCAGCACCGAGAGAACTGTTGGACTTGGTTAGATTGGACGAGATGGGAGTGTCACACATCCGATACCTTGACGGGAACGGGCATTAAAGTTGATAATGAGACGATGGGAGACAATAGTGACTAGCTTTTTGGTTAATTGTATTTTGGAAAAGAGTATGATGAGGTCCGAACCTTGTGGGATTGGACCGCATACTACTCTTGATTTGTTACGGCACACCACTTTTGGGTGTGGCCACGCCTTGTAATTACTGCCTTTGGAATGATAGGGATGAGGGACCCACGAACCCTCCACCGTAGAGGTGTTTGATAAAAAAAAAAAAAAAATCAAAGACAAAATCAACATCGTTATGCAACAAGTGGGTGAGTGGCTGAGCAATTTTTGCGAAATCTTTTATGAACCTCCTATAGAATCCTGCATGCCCTAGGAATCCTCTCACCTCCTTCTGATTCGTCGGGTAAGGCAGTTTTGAGATCACCTCAATCTTTGCCTAGTCTACCTGTATACCTCTTTCCGAGACTACGTGCCCAAGGACAATTCCCTCAGGGACCATAAAGTGGCATTTCTCGAAGTTCAAAACCAAATGTTTTTCCTGGCACCTTCTCAATACTATATCCAAACTAGCCAAACATGAGTCAAATGAATTCCCGTACACAGTGAAGTCGTCCATAAAAATCTCGATGCAGTCCTCCAAAAGATCCGAGAAGATACTCATCATACACCGCTGAAAAGTGCCTGGCGTATTGCACAGGTCAAACGGCATCCTCCTGTAAGCGTACGTGCCGAAAGGACACGTGAAAGTTGTCTTCTCCTGGTCCTCGGGATCCACATAGATTTGAAAATACCCACTATACCCGTCTAGGAAACAGAAGTATTGCTTGCCTGCTAGCCTCTCCAGCATCTGGTCAATGAAAGGTAGAGGGAAATGGTCTTTCTTGGTCGCTTCATTTAACTTCCTATAATCGATGCACATCCTCCACCCAGTAACTAGTCTGGTGGGCACCAATTCATTCTTGTCGTTCTTGATCACCTGTATTCCTGACTTCTTTGGTACCATATGGACTGGACTTCATTCTTGTCTGGTATGGAATAAATGATTCCTAGGGAGAGTAGTTTCAATACTTCTTTCAGCACTTCCTCCCTCATGTTAGGATTCAATTTGCGTTGAGGATCTCTGCAGGCTTTTGCTCCTTCCTCCAAGCGGATGTGATGCATGCACAAATCTGGACTAATTCCTACCAAGTCAGAGAGTGTCCACCCAATAGCCTTCTTGTTTCTTCGGATTACCTTCAGCAGTCCTTCTTCTTGTCCCTCGGTCAAGCTGCTGTTGATAATCACAGGGAAAGTTTCGTTCTCCTCTAGATAAGCATACTTCAGGCCTGGTGGAAGTGTTTTCAACTCTTTCTTGGGAACATCTTTTTCCTGGGGCAAGGGATTTTTCTCAGTTACTTTTTTTTTTTTTTTTTTTTAGTAAACACCGTCACGGTGGAGGGTTCGTGGGTCCCTCATCCCTATATTTCAAAAAAGGGGGTAGGTTACAATTCATGGCCACACCCGATAGTGGTGTCCCGACAAAGAAAGAGCCATTAGAGTAGTGAGCGGTCCGCGCCAACATGGTGCGGACCTCGCCCTACTCCATTCAAAACTCAAAACGATAAAAACGACCTAGACTAGGTAGAGTCTTCATCTCGGACTCGGATATTCGGAATGCCCATCTCCTCCAAGCGGATCATTGCCCTTAATAGCCGAGGGGCTGTGCTATCATTCATGCGGTGATACTCTAATTTCTCCGCACCCATTTTTGCTAGAAAATCAGCCACTTTGTTTCCCTCCCGATGAATAAAGGATGTGCGGAGTGTTATATGTCGTTTGAGGACGATTAGACGAGCTACTTCATGTCTAACTTGGGGCGGCCCCCAGCTGGCACCATTAAGGAGGTTAAACGCCTGTTCAGAGTCCACCTCGAGCCAAATAGGTCGGTTAAACTCCTTCGCCAAGGTTAGTCCGTGATGGATGGCCTGGAGTTCAGCCTCAAGGGCCGAGTGGGCTCGGAGCGGTGTGGTGAAGGCGACTAACATTCGCCCTGCACAGTCACGGATAATTCCTCCCCCTCCGGCCTTATCCAAGGATTCCAGGAAGGCACCGTCCGTATTGATCTTGATCCATGCCCCGTCCGGAGGGTGCCATTTAATTGATACAACAAGAGCCCTCGGCACCTTATTCTCCGCTTCGGCCGGTAGGTGAAAATTGAATCTCACTCCCTTCCAATGTTTTTTCTTTATGTTCCCATTAATCATGCTGTTTCGGATATAAGTTTGTACCTGCCACACCACGTTGTACGCCTTGAATTGGGTCATTTGGTGACGACTACGATTCCTCTCGGCCCATAGGAACCACATGATAAGATAAGGCATAGCGTGGCTCAGGTGTTTCTTGTTATCTTGCCTGGTTCTTCTCGACCAGACCTCCAGTCGGTCCGGAATGGTGTCATTGACCTGGATTCGTGGTGCTGATCCTTCAAACCAAGCATCAAACTCCCTCCACACCCTGGTAGCCCCCGTTCTTTGGATGAAGAGGTGTTGTAGGGACTCAATGTTTGGCCTAAATTGGCAACATTGGCATTTAGAGGCCATCTCAATCTTTCTCCACTGGAGCTTTGTGTCGACCGGGATACGGTTAGAGAGCAACCTCCAAATGAAGATGGAAATTGAATGTGTTAGGCCGGCCTTCCATAAGTCATCCAAGCCCCGGATGATAGGCCTCCGGTTACGGATGGTCTCCCATGTCGTGGCAAGGGAGAAGTCCCCGAGCCGAGAGATGTTCCATCTTGGGATGTCCGGTTCTCCATGAACAATTGGGGTGCCGATAATTTGCTGGATTACATGGTGCGGGAGGCCGGCTTGGGTTTGGAGGAGTTGGAGTTTGGTTTCGTCCCATACTCCATCCCGGGTATAGTCCTCGATCCTATCCCTTGCGCATCTTCGATCATCAAGCGCTAGCTCCCTTAAGGTGCAATTGCCGAGCCATATGTCGTCCCAGAAAAAGATCTTGCCTTGCCCCACCACCCATCTGATGTGCGGCTGTGCTTGCACCCGAACTTTCATGAGCCGTTTCCAATTTGGGCTACTTCGTCCCGAGGGCCTAGCCACAAGAGGGGAAGCCATGGTACAGTACTTGGTCATCATATAAATAGCCCAAAGAGAGTTTTGCTCCCTAAATCGCCACCACAATTTGACATTGAAGGCTCGGAGAACCTCCTCTGACTTGCGGATGCCAAGGCCGCCCTCGGCGGTGGGTAGGCAGATTTGATCCCACCCGATCCAATGTGTCTTCTTCCTTTCATTTGAGGATCCCCAGAAGAACCTAGCCAGCTGTTGATCAATCTGTTTGAGAGCGCCGGCTGTTGGCTCGATGGCTTGAAAAATGTGAAGGGGAACCGCTTCCAGGGTACTCTTGATTAGTGTTAGCCTCCCCCCGAACGAGAGATGCCTATGAGCCCATCCCGAGATCCGCGACGCCACTTTCTCCCGGAGGAACATAAACATGTCCGTTCGTTTAACTCCTCAAAATATGGGTACTCCCAAGTAAAGAAAAGGGAATGTACCTTGAGAGAATCCTCCTTCCGAGTGGATTGATCCTGCCCAACCATCATGAATCTCGGTAATGTAGAAATTACTCTTAGCAAGGTTGACTTGTTGGCCCGAGACCTCCGCATAATCTTCAAGGTATGCTCTTAGGCGCCTAATAGAGGGCGCCGCCGCTTGGGTGAAGATGATGATATCATCGGCATAGGCTAAGTGGCTAATCTCCATGCAGTGCCGGGCCGCCTTGAAAGCCATCTCTTTGTGTCCCAAAATAAGTTTATCAAGCGCCCTAGAGAGGTATTCCGCCGCAATCACAAACAGGGCCGGTGAGATAGGATCGCCCTGTCGGAGCCCTCGGGTAGACTTGAAGAAGCCCGAGGGGGCGCCATTAATTAGCACCGAGAACCAACAAGTGCCAACACATCTTTCAATGAGGGAGATCCAAGCTTCCGGAAATCCCATTTGTCGTATGACCTTGATGAGAAACGGCCATTGGACGCGGTCATAGGCCTTTGTCATGTCAATTTTAAGAGCAACATTCGGGGCAGGGGAGCACCTTGGAAGCTCGTGGAACATTTCCTGGGCCAGGAGCACGTTATCGTTCAAAAGTCGACCTTTCACGAACCCACTTTGGTTTGGGGCAATGACGTGGGGAAGGAAAGGAGTAAGCCTTTTCGTAAGGACCTTTGTAATGATCTTGTTGATCACATTGCACAAGCTGATGGGGCGATAATCCCCCCACGATTCAGGAGTGAGCTTCTTGGGGATCAGGACTATACTTGTTGCTGTGACACTCCGCGGGAGGAACGCCCCAAGGAAAATTGTCTAACCGCATGAACCACATCTTGTCCCACGATACCCCAGCACGTTTGATAGAAGGTAGCCGTAAAACCATCCGGTCATGGTGCACTATCCCCAGATATATCAAACACAGCTCGCTTAATTTCATCCCCCTCAGGTGGTGTAGGAAGATCCCGGAGTTGTTCCGAAGGTGGGAGCTGGCGGATCAAACTAAAGTCCGGCACGCCGAGGGCCAAGGGTGGAGGTGCTAGGAGGTTCTTGTAGAAATCAACCGCCGAGTTCTTGATCTCTTCCTCCCCAGTGATTTCCACTCCATTCACGGATATTCTATGAATCCGCAATCGAATCCTCTTCTGTTTAACCCAGCTTTGATAGAACCTTGTGTTTTTGTCTCCATCCGCTAGCCATCGGAGGGCCGCTTTTTGTCTCCAATAGTCTTCCTCCATTTTGAGGAGAAGGATGTAATTGGCAATGAGCTTGTTTACCAAGGCTCTGTTTTCGCCCGACGGGTTTATTTCAAACTCACTTTGGGCCTCAGCCACCTTATCTTCCATTTCCTTTAGATTTGCATGTATATTTCCAAAGACTTCCTTATTCCAAAGTTTGAGCATTTTTTTTGTTCGCGCAAGCTTGATTTGAAGATTAAGCAATCCCTCGGCCTCCGTAGGCTGGTTCCAAGTATTGCGTACAGTATCCAAGAAGCCCTCATGGCGGATCCACATGTTTTGGAATCGGAAGGCCTTTCCTCCTGGCTGCCGATTAGGACATCTACATCTTGCCAAGACCGGCCCATGATCCGATGAGACGCGTGGGAGGTTAGTAACCCTCGTTGCCTCGAAAACCTGTGGCCAAGCATCATTCACCAAAATTCTATCGAGCCTCTCCATAAGTCCTTTCTTTGCCCACGTGTAGTCCGATCCGTCGAACCCCGGGTCAAGAAGCCTGCAATCTACAATTATCTCGGCGAAGTCAATCATCTCAGCTTGCCGGTTGGTGTCGCTCCCAACTCTCTCATGTGGGGATAGAATAGTGTTGAAGTCCCCGCCGACGATCCAAGGTGTTCCGTCGGTGATGACCGCAATCTCCCTCAACTTATCCCAAAGGTGGTATCTTCTCGTCCGTGAGCACTTCGCGTAGATAGCCGAGACTGAAATATGTCTTTCAAGGCGAGGAGAAAGGAAACGGCCGTAGAGCATTTGATCCGAGTCCTCTTCCACAACAAAGTTGGCGCCCTCCTCAACAAAAATCCAAATTTTTCCATTATTATTAGAGCCTTTAAACACTAGCCCCAATGCCCTAGAGAATTTCTCCGGGTTGGGGTCTGTAAACGGCTCCATTATTGCAAGAAATTGAACATTATGAGACTTGATCAATCTTTTTAAAACGTTTTGGGTTGGAGCATTCGCAATACCCCTAACGTTCCAAAACATATAGTTTGAGGACATAATTAACAGTGAGGTTCCGTACCCGGCGGGTGTGAAGGCCCCCCTCGGTATTCGGTCATTTGTTGGTCGTGCCATTCGTGATCCGTCTCGGCCTCCAAGATTGGGTTGCTCGCACCACCAGCATCATCACTATTGTGCGCACCCCTCTCGAAGCTCTCATTGGCATCATGATCACCATCCTCATATTCTTCATCTTCCATGAGGGAGAAGTATTGATTAGTGCTCAAACAGTTTGCCTTCTCTTGTTCTCTACTCTTGGCCACGGTGGTCTTTGTTGTTGAGCCGCTTGGGCCGAAGGGTGCCGAGACGGGATTCCCACCCCGGACGGCCGAGCCCCGGTTAACGACACCCGGTGTCGCTTCCTCGAGTGGATAGGCAAAAGGCTTGAAGCCTTTAAGATGGCTTGAGGCCTCTCGACCATTCCGAGTTCCACTCGCACGCTGTGAATCCGACGAAGCTTCCTTGTTGTCATTGAAATCTCCTAAGATGTCCGGGCCTTGCCAATGTGTGTCCGCACCTTTGGTTCCTTTTGCTTTGTAGTTTGCTCGATCAGCACCACTATTCTTTTTCTTCCCTTGGCGTTTCCATTCATTAGGATTAGCATCATTAGGATTAGCATCATTCCCCCCGGTGTCTTGCATGTGTTTAACACCTCGGTCGTCCGAATGTGGCTGTTTGAGTGGGCCGACATTATAGTTTCTCTTGGCCGGTCGTTCCTTCTTGCCCGTTGCATAACAAACCTCCCTCGTGTGTCCCACATGTTTGCAATCTTGACAATAGGAAGGAATCTTATCCCATCGGACTTGTTGCACCGTCTCCCGCCCACAAAGATCAAGAATGATCTCCTCGGGAGGTGGCTTTGTAATATCAATCTCGATGCAAATGCGTGCGAAGGATAGCCGAGACTTGTTGGCCGTGGCACGGTCGATTTGAATTGGGGTACCGAGGAGCTTGCCGATGGCGAATAGGGCCGATTGATCATAGAGGTGAATTGGGAGGCCTATTAAATTGCACCAAATTGCCGCGATCGGGGACTCACAATACGCATCAAATTCCGGGGACCATTTGAATACCCTCATCGGGTGTCGGTCAATGAACCATACGGGGGAGCCCCTCGGGCCACCAAGAAGGCGAGCATAATCCCCAATGTCCTCGCATTGAATAAGAATGTGTTTAGCATTAATATATTTCCAATTAAAGCCACGACTCAATTTGATGTTGTCAAGGGCCTTTTGAATTTGATGCCCCGTAGGGATAGAATGAGAAAACTTACCCACGATTGCGTGCCCAATGCCTTCAGCCAACTTTCGTGTCTCCGCCCCGGAAAAGTAAATGGTCGGGATGCCGTTTGATGCTGAGGCAAAGCCAATGTTTTCAATCTTCTCCGGTTCGAACACTTGCGGGCCGGTTGGGTCGGAGGAGCCTTTTAGCACTTCGGCCAATGTTATTGGCTTCCCGGCGTTCACCGAGTGTGGCTCGTGTGTCTTGGGCAGGTTCGCATGGTTCAATCCCGTGCTCGGCCCCATCCCTGTTCCGGAAGTTTGTTGGTTCGGCCCATGCAAATCCGGAGGTGTATAGTTGTTGCTCGTCTCCATCTCCAATTACCATCGGGATGGACGTTTCAATGCTTGGGACTCCATATCCTAATCGAAGAGGCGATTTCGGTTGCGTTCCTTGTGGCACGGAGCTGCCCCATCTTAGTTTTGGATTTGTCGCGGCCATCTCCTCCTTCCGACTCGGTGATCCCTTCTCAAAAGTGTCCCGAATTTTGAGTGTTCTACCTTTCTCAAGTGGTGGAAACTCCTCAAGTGAGGCGATAAGGTCCGTCGAGGGTGAGGACCCCGGAGGTTCAAGTCTCGGCACCCGGCTGGCGCGCGCCACGTAGGGCTTACTTCCGGTCTCCGGTGGTCCGGCAATGATGAAGGGTTGGGCGGCCATTGTGTCGAGGGTCTCCGCCGAGTCCAAGGTGGCGAGGTGGATGAGTTCATGGGTTTGTGGCTGTATTGGAGCCTCAACGGCTAGCAACTCACGTGAGCCCCCATTGTGGTAAGGCACCAAGGCACTTTCAAAAGGTGATTTTGTTCCTAACTCCATTTCGGGCAAGTTGACTACTCCTTCTTTCAAGGTATTCTTTGCAGCACATGTGACACCTTTATTGGGAGGGTAAGGGATAAAGGAGCTTTTCAAAGGTGGTTTGGTTCCTTTATCCATATTTGGCAAGATGACTTCACCAACCATCTTGGAGAGTTGTGCATCACGTGGTCCAACATGAGGTGGTGGGGGAGGGTGCGCGGCTGGCTCGTCACTTGCTTCGACGGTCGACTGGCCGTCGCCGGAGTCTTGGCCGGAGGACGGAATCTCGCCGGCATAGTCGTAAGAGTCAAGAACAATGGCAATTTTCTCATCCCCTTCATCATAGGTGACGATTTCGGCCTCATTCCCGGGTGGAGCCACCTTCATATCGCGGCCGGGAGGCGCCGGAAAGATGGTTGTTTTGCATTTGGGACTTCCACCCGGTGAGCCACCTTCGGCCCCGAAATCAATCTTCTTCCGGAGTTGCTTGTCTTCCGGCATAGGTGAGAGTACAAACCTTTTCCGACCATCGCCTTTGGTGGAAGGGGCCGGGGTACTTTTCCTCTCTTTCACGTTTGTTTTCAAGGATTTCCTCGCCATTTTCTTGGAGGGAAGGCTTGTGGAGGAAGCCTCTTCCGACGTGAACGTCATTTGTTGGACCAAGGGAGGGTCCTCGGCCGCCCGGAGGACCATTTGCTGATCCGAGATGGTGCGGGGTTCCTCGGACCCCAATGGAGGATCCGGCGGGTGTTCCGGCATGGCTGAAGGAGAGTCAAGACACCAGCCGCACCGGGGAGTTGAGCGGAGGTTGGTGAGGTGTGGCTCGAGACTGGTGGAGCGAGCCGGGGTTGTGGTTGTGGCCTTGGACGAACGAGGGTGGTGGTCGGAGATGAACGGAAGGTCGGCGTGGGGGGGTGGTCGAAAGGTGGATTATCGTTCAAAAGGGAGAATTGCTAGAGAGAAGGGAGAGCATCTCTCTCTAGAATATCGAAGTTGACTATTCTTGGAAAAATTCTCTCAGTTACTTCCGTTGTCATTCCCTTCCTCGACCCAGCAGAACCTTCCACACTCGCCACATAAGGTGTATTCCTTGACCTAGCTAGCTCCGGATTTGCCCAGAATTTTAGAATTGCTTCAGCTAGCTCCTCATCTGATAACTCGCTTGTGTTCATTGCTTGACACCAACTGGCCACTTCTCTATCAATGGCATGACTCATCCCGGAGTTCTCAATCTGTTCCTGCATTAATTCCGTCTCAAGGTATTCTTGGACCAAAGGGTTAATAACATCTGTAGCATGCAAATTTTCAACGTCAAGAGGTTTCTTTATTGCCTCATCAATGCTGAATGTGTATTTCTCCCCATTATAATCAAGGCAAATTGTTCCATCAAAAACATCAATGATAGTCTTAGCGGTACGTAGGAAGGATCTCCCTAAAAGTACTCCGCCCGACTGTGCAGACCCATTATCACTCATCTTAATCACATGGAAATCAGCAGGGTACAAGAAGTCATGTACCTTGACTATCACATTCTCAAGCACCCCTTCAGGATAGATGCATGACCTGTCCGCCAGTTGAATCACAACCCTCGTGTCTACCATGCCTACCCCCACTAATTTCTTGTATATGGAAAGTGGTAACACATTTATCGATGCACCCAAATCACACATAGTGTGCTCGATTCTCACATCACCAATAGAGATGGGCAAGGTGAACATACCTGGGTCATTGCATTTTGAAGGCATCTTCCTCTTCTGAATCACTGCGGAGACGTTCTCGCCTATCAGAATTTTCCCACTAGGCCTAGCCTTCCCAGCTATAAATTCCTTGATGAACTTGCTAAAGACTGGCATCTTCAAGGCCTGTAAGAATGGCAGATTGATTTCCAACTTCCCAAAATGTCCATGAAGGCTACCGGTTCTTCCTTCTATTTCTTGGCTTCCCCCCGACTCGGAAAGGGTTTCAGTCGCTTCCTTGCTCCGATAGAACTTTCAGCTGATAACTCTCCAGTTTCTTTTCCCACTACCTCATCTTCCAACTCCGGCTCTGGAGCAAGGAAGAATGGTTCAGTTGATCTAGGCAAAGGTTTCTCTAAATCTCCTGTCTTAAAGTCATCCTTGACCAAGGGACTTCCTCCCTCCAAGTGTCTTGGCCTAGGAATTGTATCCTCTTCTTCCCTGTCTTCCTTGGGATCTGTCACCTCCTTTGTTCTTACCACTGGCCCATCATATCCCTTCCCGGATCTCAAGGTAATCTGACTTATATTAGCTCTGTCCGGTGGCCTTACGGAGGCGGGAATCTTCCCTTCATTTCCCGTCATATCACACAAAGAAGTAGCTATCTGGGACAATTGCTTAGCCAGCATATCCATGGCTGCTTTCTGCTCCTGTTGAGCATCTTGAAGCTTGTGCACTACGTCATTGTTCGATTGCAGGTTGTTTTGCATATGTTGCTGAGAACTGACGAGGTCGTGCACCATATCATCGATACTTTTTGGTGGTTTCGGTGGCTGACTGGGTCCTGGGCCGATACTTAGAGTCGGTCCACTTGCTTGATTCTGACGAGCGTTTCCTTGACCGCCTGAAGAGTTATTGTATTGATTTCCTTGGCCCTGGTAATTGTTCTGAAAATTCCTTTGGTGTGGGGGTACATAACAGTTCCCTTGACTGCTCTGATTCCTGTTTCCTCAGCTCGAGTGGTCTCCTTGGTTCCGATTAATCCAGTTGCCCTGCCCCTCTTGATTCCTTCCTGACCAATTATCTTGTCTTTCGGGCTGAGGTGCAAACTGCTGACTTTGTTGCGGTGCCGGCTGATTCTGTTCATTGTCAGTCCATCTGAAATTTGGATGGTTTCTCCAGGGCGCATCTCTCTGTCTCCCTGGATTCCAGCTCCCATCGGGATTCCAACTTCCCATTGCATTGACCTGGGCCTGATAATCTCCTTCCGGGGTCCCGTAATATTGTTGAATTTGATTATCTCCTGGACCAGGAGATTTCTCCTTCCCTTGTGAAGCCAGTGGAATCGTCTTTTCAATCGCGTTCAAAAGAGCCTTCTCGAGCCTATCAATCCTTGCTTCGACTTTGTCATCTTCTTGTTCTCTCACAGCATGCACCGATCCTCTTTTTACTGCATTCCTAGGGTTATCGTACGCCTTCTTAGCGTCAATCAACTTCCCTATGATCTCTCTTGCCTCACTTCCCCTTTTTCTTGTGAAATTTCCCCCACTCGAGGAGTTCATTAAGTCCTTTGACTCGGGAGTTGCTCCTTCGTAAAACAGAGAGTAGGTCTCTGCCTCTATCATTCGGTGATTCGGGCATGCATCCAACAACCCCTTAAATCTCGACCAATACTGACTCAACGATTCATCGTAATCTTGCTTACACTCTAGTATTTCTTTCTTAAGTGCATTCGTCTTGTTGGATGGGAAGAAATAATCTAAGAATTCTAACTTGAAGTCCCTCCACGTGTGGATAGAATCCGGAGGCAACCTCAATAGCCACGTACTAGCTTCCCCCTTCAAGGTAAACGGAATCGCTCGTAGGCGATAATCTTCCTCTGTTGCATCATTCGGCCTCTTCTGAATACCACATAACTTACTGAATTCATTTAAGAACTCATACGGACACTCATTTCTACGCCCAGAGAACGTCGGCAAGATGCCGAGTACGTTTGTCTTGATCTCGATAGTCCTCTGGCGTGGATTCATCACTATAGCTTGAGCTGGTTCTCCATCTAAATGGGCAGTGAGAGAGCCGATTTCTGGATCTGGGTCTACCACCTGCGCCATGACTACTTCCTCTTCTTCCCCTGTTTCTGACTCTGTTTCTGATTCGGGTGGTGATTCTGGATCTTCGCGTCCTGATGACGTCCAAGATTCATCGCTAGTAAATCCACTCGGAAACGGGCCTCCCGTAGTGAACCCTGATCTGGTGGTCACAGTAGAGACTGCATCCTTAACTTGCCAATCAAACTGACCGTGTTTCCACCCAGATGAGTTGCTCCAGAAGGTAGACCTTGAGCCTCTGCTCATAAACTGCAAACAAAAGAGAAAGAAAACAAATCAAAACTATTTACACCACAGACTCTGAACACTAACACTAGCACGCCATCCATCCCCGGCAACGGCGCCATTTGAAGTTGCAGAATTGTTGGGCCTGCCTCTCGACTCTAATGTCGAATGACTAGACTCAGGAGTAAGCAAGTGTGCACATTTGAGAATTAATGCAAGGCTCGGTCCAAACACCGCGCTCCTTAAATCCACCGGATCACTGGGTCCATGAACTCAAGAGAACTACAGTGTTTTTGTCGTTGGACACACTCGACTCCCCTTCAAAAATAAATCCCTCAACCCGAATACTATGAATTATAGGGAAGTGGGGTCGATCCCACAGAGATAGATGGATTCGCAGGGTAGTGCTAAGAGACTATGGAAACAAACGGCTGCTGCCACGCAAAGGGGTTGAGATTTTAACTACCACTAGATCTAGGCAAGAAATGTAAACGCTAGACCTAGGACACAGAAAACTTACTGGAATCAGACATCAAATCCGAAAGACACAATCACTTCCTTGACTGAGTAAATAACTAACTGATTGAGACTAGGCAGAAAGAATAAAACAGCGGGGAACATGATTCCAAATATAGCAAGTACGGTAAAAAGCTGCAGATAACAGATCAGCTCCAGCTAGCTTCGCATGCAAAGTTCCTAACAGATTCAGAAATGCAAATGCAGAAAACAGAGCATACTCCCAGATTCGATCAGAATATAGAAATTGAGATGCCGGAAACTTGCTACGAATCGGAAATAAACCAGATCTACGTAAACTAGGCGGAATGAAATGAAAACACGTAAGCTAGGCATGAAATTTAAACACTCCTACTCAGAATCATGTCGGACGCTTAATCCACTCCGGATCCAAGCAATCCAAACTCAACAATCAACTAAATCAACTCCATAACTCCAATTCTAACAGATCTGCTCCGATCACCGCCAAATTCAATCAATCAAGAACAATCTGCAAACAAATCACAAACTCCAGCAAAACCCAACCTCCGATTCATCCAAAAACAGAACCATTCTTCAGATCCAAACAAAAAATATCAGCAAATAATCAGAAACCAACTGCAAAAAAAATAAACAACTCCGACAATCCAACTCGACATCAAGCGAACTCAACCAGCAAACTAGAAATGAACACAATAGACATAAGCGAAAGTAAAAATCCGGAATAAAACAGGTAATATTGGTTAACAAAAGAAAACCGAGCTTCGAACAGCGAAGCTCGGCGGAATCAGTGTAAATAGCAACGGAAATGTAAATTGTTTCTTCGCCCTTGAACTAGGACGGTGTTACAACCCTCGAACCACTCTTGGAAAGCTAAAACGTGAACCCCAGCCAAGTGCTAACTGGAATCTCTCGTGAATTTGGAGTCAAGTGTGTGGAAAGGTTAATCGAGCAAGGGGCTGTTAGTGAGGCCTCCACCCGAGAAGGTCCCTCCAGCCTGCATGCTTCTCCCTTTTATAGATGCGGACATAGCCTTCTAGAGTTTTCGTAGAAATCCCTATTCTACCCTTCAACTCCGAGGCTTCCTCCGTCTAGCAATTTTCTTCCAATTGTTCACCCTTTCGCCAGTTTCCTAGGACCATGCAAGCGTCCTCTTCTTTTCCTGGATCTGGCGAAAAACTTCACATACCTGACTTAATTCAATGCGTTAGACCCAGTAATTTCATGAAATGAACCCCTAGACCGATGCATGAAATTAGCCTTATCAAACTGCTCACACTTAAACCATGCTTGTCCTCAAGTATGAAAGACAAGAAAATAGGAATAAGGCGAATTTCAATGCATGGTTACCAAGTAAAACTTTTAAAAAAAATGAAAACAAAACAAACTCCTAGACCTAAGCAACTACGGACTTAGAAAAGAAAATAACACAAAGAACAGAAACACAACTAAACAAACAAGCATGAACTAGTTTCGAATTTTTAAGCTACTATCCCCACAAGTTTAAGTTCAATCTGATCGATTACAGTCTTCAAATCTTCCCCATTCCTTCGTCTGCCTAAACGGTCTGTCAGTTATTCAAGATAGCCTATTGATTTCCCATTTGTTAGGTTCGTTCGATCACTCATTCCTCACCAGGGATGTTAGGATCAAAAACGCTCCAAAGTTAGAGTTATACCACTGATGCGTCGGGTTATGAGAGTTTTCTCCCTATTCTTCCTCCTTTCCTATGAATTTCCCTGGGCCAGGCTACGATTTTTTTTTTTTTTTCTTCCTCATTTTTCTGTATTACGACCCTTTTCCCCTGGACTTCGTCCAGCTTATTCCTCCTATTTCTTTTTTTTTTCCCTGGACTTCGTCCAGCTTATTCCTCCTTGACCCATTTTTTTTCTCCTTCATACTCTACTCCCTAAGCATCAAGTGATAGCCCATTGTTTCATGTTAGCTCTAAAAGTGTTTAGGCTTATAACTCTCTTTATAGTAGGGCTGTACAGCTAGGTTATCTAAGGCGTTTTCCATCGTCCTAACTTCATTCAGATCGCATTCGGCTTATTAAGGAAGAAAGTGTCAAAGTTGATCTGCTTTCTCTCTTCAATCACTCTTACTAAGGGGATCTTGCCTTATTATCTAGCTAGCTCATGCGAAGCACACATCCTAAGACACAAAAACGATACTTACTCCCCCCCCCTTCCCGCTTCACTCAAGCTTGTCCCCAAGCCATCGTAGTGAAGGGGGGAAAAGGGAAGTACTAACAGCAGACTGATAAAGCAAACAACAACAAACACAAATACAGAGCAAAACTTCTCACACTTAGACCGAGCATCGGGCTAAGTGGGAGAAGGCGCAACAAACAAACTAAGGCATGCAAAAAAAAAACAAAACACCCCCTTCTCACACTTAGACCAAAAGTTGGGCTAAGTGTAAGAAAGGCAACACATATGTACAATTACAGAGCATGCTGGCATATAAGAACACAAACAAAACGGAAAATAAAATAAAAAAAATAAGGGTTACTTGGCTCCGTGGGGGGTTCAATTCGGGGTCTGGCCCCCGCGAGGGCCAGACTTTGGTGGCGCTATCTGGTGGGCCACCTTAGCTTTCTTTCTGGCTGGCAACTCCGGCTTCTCTTGTTGTTCTTCTGTCGGGCGGGGTACGACTGTCTTCAATATCACGGGCCGAGAGGGAGATGGAGTAGTCTGGGGCTTCAGGGCATGCGGTGGCTTCTGCGCAGTCAGACTTCCTTGACCTGGCGTTGTAGAATCGCCGCTAGGCTTCGGAAGTTCCTTCGGTGTCTCTGGGAACCTTGCTCTAAGCCACTTTGTCATTGCCATCATCAACTCAACACCTTCCGTCATCTTTTCAGTACACCTGGTCGATGTTGCCACAAGATCAGACATGCGCCCCTTGAGGGCCACCATTTCCTCCCTAACCTTCCGAACTTCTACTCTTATTTCTTCCATCTCCGTTCGTACTCCGGCAACTTCCTTCCTCACTTTCTCAGCCTCACTACTATCCTTCCCTTTACCCCGCAGGGACACAATTTCATTCCGAACCATCTTCATTTCTGACCTCATCCAACCAACCTCCTTTCGCACTTCCTCTACTTCTATCCTGGCTCCTGCTTCCAAACCAGTAGTATTCTTCACTTCCACCACATCGGATTCCTGTTTCACCTGAGTCTCTGACTGCCCAACCTCGTAAAAGCATACTTCCCTTCCGCGTGCGATCAGCAACCCTTTATTGAAAAAATAATTCATGTTAAAAACCTCAGGGGGCGAACACGTCTTTACCTCTCGGCATGCCTTATGGATCTTCATGATCACATTCCTCTGCAGATAGGCTCCGAGCAAGTGGCACGTGTATAGGTGCCGGGAAGGATTTGCAGTCACTTGATGGCAGGCTTGGGCTATCCAGTAGCCCAAGTGAACTCTTACCCCCGTAGCCATGCACCATGTGAAGTACAGATCGGCGGTAGTCAGAGCGTTGTTGGCTATGCCCATTAAATTGTAACTAATAAAAGTCTGGGCAAACCTCAGGACCCTATTTTCGATGTGGTGTGCCTTCGAAAAGCTTGTTTTAAACTGACCCACCCTCGGGTGAGTCAAGAACTCCCATGCGCTTTGCGCTTTGAATCCCGGCGTCATTTTCGGGGGACCAATCATCCTCTCGCTCCACAGGACTTCATCGTCCTCCGTTCGCGTCTGCAAACCCATCCGCAAGGTCCATTCCCGGATGCTCATCGTATGTTCCTCACTGAAAAGTCTGAAATGAATGGAGTCGGCATCCAAATCGGTAGTGGACTTAAATCGGAAGGTGGAAAAGAATTCTCGGGCCAGGTCGATCGGAACCTCGGTAGTACTGTGCTTGAGCAACCAATCGAAGCCTATTGCGTCGATATAAGTCCGGAATTCATCGTTGCAAGCAATCTTTTTGAGCTCCGATGAGCTATACATCTTTCCGGACTTAGCGACCTTCCCCTCAGTACTCTTCTCCTTATAAATGGCCGTGCGCTTTAGGTCGTCAACGTCCTCATTTCATCTAGCAAGCTGTTTGTTATCCACACTTCGGTTGGCTCAAAGTTGAATTCCTCTTCTTGTTCCTCTTCCGAGTTGCTGGACTCAGATGTGCCGAGATGGAGATTATCACACAATGGGGAGTTCTCTCTAGCTACAACATGGGAGAGACCATCCGAACTCAAAGACCGATCATCCAAGGCCTCGATGATATTTGGAAAGCGGGCCTCACGTCTTCGATTGCTATCTTCATATGGAGACTTCTCTCCAACCGAATCCCGGTGGATACGAAGCTTCAGTGGAGGAAAATGGAAATGGCGTCTAAATGCCAATGTTGCCCACACAGACCGGGTATTGAATCTCTCCAACATCTCTTCATACAAGGGGCTGGGGCACTTGGTGTGTGGAGGGAGTTCGACTCATGGTTCGAGGGATCATCACCGCCCCTCCGGATCAATGATACTATCCCAGAAAGGCTCGAAGTTTGGGCACGAAGAGTCCGGCAACCCGGCAAGAAACATCTCAGCCGGTCTATGCCATATCTTATTTTATGGTTCATTTGGGCGGAACGAAATAGGAGTCGCCATCAATCGGTGCAATTTAAGTCTTTCAATGTGGTTTGGCAGGTGCAAATGTTCATCAGAAATAGCATGGCCAACGGATCCTATAAACCGAAGCACTGGAAGGGTGTCCGCCTCAAAGTCAACGTCCCGAGCCATGCCGAGCCAAGGAGGACTAGGCCCCTTGCGATGGTGGTCAAATGGAACCCGCCGGATGCCCCTTGGATCAAGCTTAACACAGACGGAGCTTACATTGAGGCAACGGACAAAGCAGGGGGAGGAGGAATTATTCGAGACCATGAGGGTAACCTACTTGCAGCCTTTGCATCCCCACTCAAAGCTCACTCAGCCCTCGAAGCGGAGCTACTCGCCATCCAATTCGGGTTGATACTAGCCTCGGAATTCAGAAGGCCTATTTGGGTCGAATCAGATGCACAACAGGCGGTCAAGCTTTTGAACAGTACAAGCTGGGGACCAGCCCACATCAGCCGGGTGATGGCACGGATCACAAACCTCAAACGCCGACAGGACACCCGTATCACCTTCATCCACCGGGAAGGGAATAGAGCAGGAGATCTCCTCGCCAAAATGGGACTAGAAAGAACCGACTACTGCCGTATGGATGCCATCACGGCACCAAGACTCCTCACAGCAATCATTAGGATGGATGCATTCGGAGTCCCAAAACCTTCGGGTCCAAAATGAAGATAAAGAATAGGCTTGAGCGTCGGATCAAAGGAGTGTATTGTTTTCCTTTTTGGTTTTGGCTTAATTGTAGTTTGAGGTTCGGAAGGGAGTATGATGAGGTCCGGGCCCATGTGACCGGACCGCATACTACTCCTGATTTTGGTATAGGCACGCCACTATTGGGTGTAGCCATGTTTTGTATACATCTCCTTTTGAAATATAGGGATGAGGGACCCACGAACCCTCCACCATAAAGGTGTTTGATTTAAAAAAAAAAAAAAAAAAACCTTAGCTGCCGGCGGAAGCGTGGATTCAGTAGAGTTCCCTCTCGCCTTCTTGGTCGAGGAAGGAGCAATTTGTTTCCCCTTCCTTTTCTTCTCAGCCGCTTGGCGACGTTTCTCCTCATCACTCTCCCCCTTGCCAGGTCTGGGAGAGTTCACCTGTTCAGAAGCTGCGGTCTCTGGACCCAGCAATTCTTCCTCCGTCGGCTCCACAGTTTCATCAATCTCATAAATGAGGCTCCGGCGAGCCCGCCTCCTAGCATCTCTGGGGTTGACCGGCGAGTCGGTCTCCTCTGGGATCTCGGTTAGATCCACAATCAACTTCACCCCGGCGTCAGCGGGTTCCTGGCTAATTTCAGAATCGAGGGCTTCTCCCTCCTTGGACAACAATGGGGTTGCCCCCGAGATGTAAACAGGGGTCTCTACCCCCTCAAATCCTTCTCCGACGTGGGCCTCAGCACCCACCGGTTTCTCAGGGGTATCCCCCTCCACATTTTGTTCAGAATTTAGGGCCTCGTCGCCCCCACCTTCACCAACTATAGGGGCTCCCCCCCCACAGATTCTTCTAAAACAGGGGTTTCCCCCTCAGTTGCAGAGTCTAATCTTGGTTCGCACATTGCCAACAATTCCAACCCTGTGACCAAATCTGAGTCGTCTTCACGATTCCCTGCGGTGGTTGGTTCCGGGCTAGGGGTCGTGGATTCTTGAATGTCCTCCGGTTGTGTGGTGGTCTCCGGAGCAACTGTCTCCTCTGGTACGGCAGTGGGTTCCGGAATGTCGATGGCTTCTTGAACGATTTCGGGTTCGGCGACGGGTTCTGAGACGGTCTCCGGTTGTGGTACACTAGAAGACGGAGCAGCTTGTACGGATTTTCCCATTACGGTTGCAAACATGGCGAATGCCTCCATCGCCTTCTCCGCACCCCCAAATTTCTGGAATAGCTCGGCCATAAACGCCGCCGCCCCAGAGTCGGCGGACCCTGAGGTGCTTCCGGTTCCTTGTTTGTTTTCCATGGATGTTGTTTTGGGGAATTTTTGTAAAGAATTTGGGGCGGAATTAGCAAATTAGGGTTAGAGAGAGTAAAAGGGGAGAGGAAATTGGGGATTTTTGTGTTTGTGAATATTGGAGAGAGAATAGGTAACGAGAAATAAAAAAGGCAAAACGATTATAGTGTAGGCATGAGAGAGGACGTTTTGGCAGGCGGTTGCAGGTGATGACGCTTGCGACCGTACGCCTCCCCATAAAGTGCCTTTTGAAATCCGAACCGGTGCCAACTCCCTCCAAAATTTTTACTCCATAACTCCTTACCCTTGTGAATTCCTTCTGCAAAATCACACTTAGAGAAAAACATTAAACTAAAAATTGAAACGCCAGACTCCCCGGGTCTAGGGTATGACAGTATCAAAAACATTCCTTAAGGAGTCTGGTATTTCGAAAATATTTTTGGAAGATTATTTTTTTTCTGATTTGTTTGGGTTTTTCTTGATTTAAAGAAAGCGATTGAATATTTACAATTTATGTTCAAGTGTTCCCAAGATTCCCTAGGTCAGGTCATGCTAAAACTTCTTGGATGCTGGACCTAGGAAATTTCTAAGAACACTCACTTCCCAGATCTATTAGGCGATATCATGGAGTGCGCGTAGTGGCATTTCATCCACTACACACATCTCCGAGCTATCCCTAAATACCTTTACCCTATGACCGTTAACAAGAAAAGGAGTAGAGTTTGAAGAACTTCCCTGGATTTCTACAGCTCCATTTGCACGCAGACTCACAACAGTGTATGGCCCAATCCATTTGGACTTTAACTTACCAGGCATTAGCTTGAGCCGGGATTGGAATAGAAGAACCTTCTGCCCGACTTGCAATTCCTTGACCCGGAGGTTCTTGTCATGCCAGAGTCTCGTTTTCTCTTTGTACCACATCGCCGATTCATATGACTCCAGCCTTAGCTCCTCCAAATCCTGCAGCTGCAATTTCCTCTCTTCCTCGCAGGATTCGGGTCTCATGTTTATCTCCTTGACCGCCCAATATGCTCGGTGTTCTACTCCCACGGGCAAGTGACACATTTTGCCGAACACAAGCCTATATGGTGACATCCCAATAGGCGTCTTGTATGCCGTCCGGTAAGCCCATAGTGCGTCTCCAAGCCTCTTACTCCAGTCTTTCCTGGACGGATTAACCGTCTTTTCCAGTATCGCCTTTATTTCTCTGTTGGATATTTCCGCCTGGCCGTTGGATTGAGGATGATAAGGTGTAGACAGTCTGTGGTGGACACCATATTTTCTCATCAGAGCTTCAATAGTCCGGTTGCGGAAGTGCGTCCCATTGTCAGATATTATAGCTCTGGGCACTCCGTACCTGTTGAAAATGTTAGCTCTAAGAAACTTTGCTACCTCCTTAGCTTCACACGAGGTGGTTGCTTTTGCCTCTATCCACTTTGACACATAATCCACTGCCACAAGTATGTAAGTGTTCCCGTATGAAGATGGAAATGGACCCATGAAGTCCATCCTCCAAACATCGAAGATCTCACACACAATCACTGGAACTTGCGGCATCTCATCCCTCATGGATATTCCCCCGGTCTGTTGACACCTCTCACAATTCTGACAAAACTCGAACGCATCCCTATGCAATGTAGGCCAGTAAAAACCACTGTCTAACACCTTCCTTGCGGTCTTCCTAGATCCAAAGTGACCTCCACAAGCTAGGGCATGGCAATGATTCAGCACATCCCTCTGTTCCCACTCCGGGATACACCTCCGGATTACTTGGTCGGCTCCCATTCGCCACAAGTACGGGTCATCCCAGAAATAGTACTTGGCTTCGCTCTTCAATTTCATCTTCTGGGCCCGGGAGATTACTTGCGAACTGGGCACTTCTCCAGTGACTAAGTAATTCGCCAGGTCTGCGAACCATGGCTCAGCGTTTTGATGGCATTTCCCTTTTTCGACATCCCCTGGACCTGTTAACTCCATAACCTCCTCCCAGCTGATAGGTCGAGGAATTTTTTTCACGTAGTACAAATGTTCCTCAGGGAATGCATCCGGTATTGCTTCCTCGGTCTCCCCTTGAAATATCCTGCTCAGATGATCGGCTACTTTATTTTCAGTTCCCTTTTTATCTCTAACTTCCCAATCGAATTCTTGCAAAAGCAACACCCAACGGATTAATCTCGGCTTGGATTCTTTCTTCGCCAGCAAGTACTTTATTGCAGCGTGATCAGTGAAGACTATCACCCTCGACCCAAGCAAATATGGTCGGAATTTTTCAAAAGAGTACACGACTGCCAACATTTCCTTCTCCGTGGTGTCATAGTTTTTCTGGGCCTGGTTGAGCGTTTTTGATGCATAGAAAATTACGTAACTTTTTCCGTCAACTCTTTGACCTAGCACCGCCCCTACTGCATAGTCACTCGCGTCGCACATTATTTCAAATGGCAAACTCCAATCGGGTGCTCGGATAATGGGAGCCGATACTAGTCTATCTTTCAGTAGTTGAAAAGCCTTTATGCACTCCTCATTGAAAACAAACTCTACATCATTGTGCAGCAAATGAGTGAGTGGCTGAGCAATCTTCGCAAAATCCTTTATGAATCATCTATAAAATCCTGCGTGCCCTAGGAATCCTCTTACCTCCTTCTGGTTCGTCGGGTAAGGCAGTTTTGATATCACCTCAATCTTTGCCTGGTCTACCTGTATACCTTTTTCCGAGACTACGTGCCCTAGGACAATTCCCTCAGGACCATAAAGTGGCATTTCTCGAAGTTCAAAACCAAATGTTTTTCCTGGCACCTTCTCAATACTCTATCCAAACTAGCCAAACATGAGTCAAATGAATTCCCGTACACAGTGAAGTCGTCCATAAAAATCTCGATGCAGTCCTCCAAAAGATCCGAGAAGATACTCATCATACACCGCTGAAAAGTGCCTGGCGCATTGCACAGGCCAAACGGCATCCTCCTGTAAGCATACGTGCCGAAAGGACACGTGAAAGTTGTCTTCTCCTGGTCCTCGGGATCCACATAGATTTGAAAATACCCACTATACCCGTCTAGGAAACAGAAATATTGCTTGCCCGCCAGCCTTTCCAGCATCTGGTCAATGAAAGGTAGAGGGAAATGGTCTTTCTTGGTCGCTTCATTTAACTTCCTATAATCGATGCGCATCCTCCACCCAGTGACTAGTCTGGTGGGCACCAATTCATTCTTGTCGTTCTTGACCACCTGTATTCCTGACTTCTTGGGTACCATATGGACTGGACTCACCCATTCACTGTCTGGTATGGAATAAATGATTCCTAGGGAGAGTAGTTTCAATACTTCCTTCAGCACTTCCTCCCTCATGTTAGGATTCAATTTGCGTTGAGGATCTCTGCAGGCTTTTGCTCCTTCCTCCAAACGGATGTGAAGCATGCACAAATCTGGACTAATTCCTACCAGGTCAGAGAGTGTCCACCCAATAGCCTTCTTGTTTCTTCGGATTACCGTCAGCAGTTCCTCTTCTTGTCCTTCGGTCAAGCTGCTGTTGATAATAACAGGGAAAGTTTCGTTCTCCTCTATATAAGCATACTTTAGGCCTGGTGGAAGTGTTTTCAGCTCTTTCTTGGGAACATCTTTTTCCTGGGGCAAGGGATTTTTCTCTGTTTATTCCGTAGTCATTCCCTTCCTCGACCCAGCAGAACCTTCCACACTCGCCACATACGGTGTCTTTCTTGACCTAACTAGTTCCGGATTTGCACAGAATTCCAGAATTGCTTCAGCTAACTCCTCATCAGATAACTCACTTGTGTTCATTGTTTGACACCAACTGGCTACCTCTCTATCAATGGCATGACTCATCTCGGAGTTCTCAATCTGTTCCTGCATTAATTCCGTCTCAAGGTATTCCTGGACCAAAGGGTTAATAACATCTATAACATGCAGGTTTTCAACGTCAAGAGCTTTCTTCATTGCCTCATCTATACTGAATGTATATTTCTCCCCATTATAATCAAGGCAAATGGTTCCATCAAAAACATTAATGATAGTTTTAGCGGTACGTAGGAAAGGTCTCCCTAAAAGTACTCCGCCCGACTCAGCAGACTCATTATCACTCATCTTAATCACATGAAAATCAGCAGGGTACAAGAAGTCATGTACCCTGACTATCACATTCTCAAGCACCCCTTCAGGACAGATGCATGACCTATCCGCCAATTGAATCACAACTTTCGTATCTACCATGCCTACCCCAACTAACTTCTTGTATATGGAAAGTGGTAACACGTTTATCGACGCACCTAAATCACACATAGCATGCTCGATTTTCACGTCACCAATAGAGATGGGTAAGGTGAACATACCTGGGTCATTGCATTTTGAAGGCATCTTCCTCTTCTGAATTACTGCGGAGACATTCTCGCCTATCAGAATTTCCCCACTGGGCCTAGCCTTCCCAGCTATAAATTCCTTGATGAACTTGCTAAAGACTGGCATCTTCAGGGCCTGCAAAAATGGCAGATTGATTTCCAACTTCCCAAAAATGTCCATGAAGTCTACCGGTTCTTCCTTCTGTTTCTTGGCTTCCCCCCGACTTGGAAAAGATTTCAGTCGCTTCCCTGCTCCGGTAGAACTTTCAGCTGATAACTCTCCAGTTTCTTTTCCCACTACCTCATCTTCCTACTCCGGCTCTGGGTCGAGGAAGAATGGTTCGGTCGGTCTAGGCAATTGTTTCTCCAAATCTTTTTCCTCAAGATCATCCTCGACCAAGGGACTTCCTCCCTCCAAGTGTCTGGGTCTGGGAGTTGTATCCTCTTTCTTCTTGCCTTCCTTAGGATCTGTCCCCTCCTTTGTTCTCACCACCGGTCCCTCATATCCTTTCCCGGACCTCAAGGTAATCTGACTTATATTAGCTCTATCAGGTGGCCTTACTGAGGCCGGAATTTTTCCTTCGTTTCCCCGCATGTCACTCAAAGAAGTGGCTATTTGGGACAGTTGCTTAGCCAACATATCCATGGCTGCTTTCTGTTCTTGCTGAGCGTCTTGAAGCTTGTGCACTACGTCATTGTTCGATTGCAGGTTGTTTTGCATATGTTGCTGAGAACTGACGAGGTCGTGCACCATATCATCGATACTTTTTGGTGGTTTCGGGGGCTGACTGGGCCCTGGCCCTATACTCAGAGTTGGTCCACTCACTTGATTCTGACGAGCGTTTCCTTGACCGCCTGAAGAGTTATTGTATTGATTTCCTTGGCCCTGGTAATTATTCTGAAAATTCCTTTGGTGTGGTGGTACATAAGAGTTCCCCTGATTGCTCTGATTTCTGTTTCACCAGTTTGGGTGTTCTCCTTGGTTACGATTGATCCAGTTGCCTTGCCCTTCTTGATTCCTTCCTGACCAGTTACCTTGTCTATCGACCAATTGGCTTTGACCCTCTCTTGAGGACTTTCCCCCTCTCGAACGAGGACGAACTAGCAAGCTCCGAGCTACGTTTGAGGCTAGTTCGGAACATTATTGTGCGGAGTTCGGCCAGCCGCGACCGAAGTCGAACCCTAACGTCTACCGAGAAAAGCCTTTTATCGAGACGATGAACAAGGCCACGCCTAGTGCCGAGATGGTTGCAGTGACAAGAGACACACCAACACCCAACGATACGCCTATGGATGATGCCGAACAGACCCTCACCGAGAAGGATAAAGTCGAGAAGATCCACACCGAGAAAGAAAAAGCCGAAAAGCCGAGAATGGAAAAGCCGAGAAGGGCACACAACGGCAACGTAGGTGCCGAGAAGATCCACACCGAGAATGGAGAAGCCGAACTCAACAATCCGAAGAGAAATGGAAACACACCTAAGTCCGCGACGGATGCCGCAACACAAGGGCTGAATGTAGTTAATCAACTTGGGGGGGTAGAAGCTACACTGGGGCCCTCGCCGTGGCCGAAATCGATGGCGGACTTGCTTAGGGGTACCCCGTCGGGCTCGGCGAGTAACACTCTACAAGGCCGGGGTGAAGGCGCCGCAAGCCACCCCGGTCGGCCGAAAACGATGGCGGACATGCTCAAAGGCTCGACTGACCCTACCGGCCCCCAAGCCTTTGAACCGGATAAGCTCCAGAACATTGGATTTGCTTCAGTGTCCGACGGCATCCCGGCCATTTACTTCTCCGGAGCGGAAACTCAAAAGCTTGCTGAGAGCATGGGACACGCCATTGTGGGTAAGTTTTCTCACTCTATCCCTACGGGACTGCAAATCCAAAAGACCCTCGACAATATTAAACTTCGGTGTGGATTTAGTTGGAAGTACATTAATGCTAAACATATTCTCATTCAATGCGAGGACTTGGCGGACTATGCCCGAATCCTTGGAGGCCCAAGGGGTACGCCCGTTTGGCTCATTGACCGACACCCGATGAGGGTCTTCAAATGGTCCCCGGACTTTGATGCTTACTGCGAGTCCCCCATTGCGGCAATCTGGTGCAACCTAATTGGCCTCCCCATTCACCTTTTCGACCAATCCGCCTTATTCGCCATCGGCAAGCTTCTCGGCAATCCAATACAAATTGATCGAGCCACGGCAAACAAGACTCGGCTTTCATTTGCCCGAATCTGCGTCGAGATAGACATCACAAAACCACCTACCGAAGAGATAATCCTCGATCTTGGTGGGCGAGAAACGGTGCAGCGAGTCCGATGGGACAAGATACCATCATATTGCCGAGAATGCAAACATGTCGGCCATGCAAGTGAGGTGTGCTATGCGACGGGCAAGAAGGAACGGCCGCCAAAGAGAAACTACCACAACGGCCCGCCAAAACAGCCACAACCCGAGAGACAGACCGAGAAGGGGAAGCAAGATATGGGGAAGAATGCCTCCAGCTCCAACGAATGGAAACATCAGGGGAAGAAGCAAGGCAAGGCCGGTGATCGACCAAACAATAACAAAACAAATGGGGAGGACTCCGGTGATATTTCCTGGGAGGGACCGAACTCCAAGGGTGACTCTACTTTGGGGAGCGGACCGAGCTCCGGAACTCAGAATGCCGGGCTTATTGCCGGGATCGAGACTGGGAAGTCCCCACCGAACCGGGGGAATCCATTGCATCCCACCACCGAACCACCAGCACCACGTGGGAACATGGACGTGGAGTGGGGCTCCCCCATTGCGAGGAGCTTGGTCTCACCAGTTCGGCGAGGGAATCCGAGAGGAGGCGCGCGCCATGCTTTGACAAGGGGGCGTGGGTTCTTCTCGGCAAAGAACCACATGAGCACTAACCAATATTATACTCTCATGGAGAACGGAGAATTTGATGTTGAGAATTGTGGGGATGCGGACGAAGACCTTATGGAATTGCATGTGGGGGCCGAGAAGTTAGGAGGCAACAGTTCGGCCGAGGACGCCGAGGAGGTCGCTCCGAACAAAGAGCAACACCGTACTGACTATCAAGGAGGGCCTTCAACCTCTTTGGGTACGCACCCTTCTTGTTAATAATGTCGTACAATCTCATGTTTTGGAACGTGAGGGGGATCGCGAATGCGCCCACTCAAAACGTTCTGAAAAGACTAATTGGTTGTCATAATGTTTTATTTCTTGCAATAATGGAACCGCTCACACAACCGGACCCGGACCGTTTCTCTAAGGCCTTGGGGCTGTCCTTCATTGGTTCGAACATGAACGAGAAGATTTGGATGTTTGCGGAAGAGGGGTCCACTTTTGATATTGAGGTTGACTCGGAACAAATTCTCCACGGGTACCTCAAATCCCACCGCCTTGCTAGGCCGGTGGCCATCTCAGCCGTGTACGCCAAATGTACAAGGGCTGAAAGACATCACCTATGGGACAAGATGAGAGAGATTGCCGGGCCTCTTGAGGGAACACCTTGGATCATCGGTGGCGATTTCAACACCATGCTATCTCATCAAGACAGAGTTGGAAGTGATACCAACCGGCAAGCCGAGATGGTAGATTTTGCGGAGGCAACGGAAGATTGTAGGCTGCTTGACCCTGGTTTTGATGGAGCGGCATTCACTTGGGCCAAGAATGGCCTTTTTGAAAGGTTGGATAGAGTGCTTGTCAGCGAGGATTGGACTAAGACCTTCGAGGCTACTCGGGTTACGAACCTCCCCCGGATTGCCTCGGACCATGGACCAATTCTTGTCAGGTGCACGAAGATGAACACATCCGCTGGAGCCAAGGCTTTCAGGTTCCAGAACATGTGGATCCGACATGAAGGATTCATGGCCGTAGTGCAAAAAGCATGGGAGGAGCCCACGGGGGCGGGTGGAATCCTAAACATTCAAATCAAGCAGGCCAGAGTTAAAAAGGCCCTTAAGGAGTGGAACAAAGAGGTTTTTGGAAACATTCATGCTAATCTAAAAGAAAAGGAGGAAGAAATTGCTTTGGCCCAATCTTGTTTCGAAGCAAGGCCGACCCCGGATCACAGGACAGCGATCAACAAACACATTGCCGAGTACATCCTTTTGCTGAAAATGGAAGAAGATTTTTGGCGACAGAAGGCAGCTCTGAGGTGGCTTGCCGAGGGAGACAAAAATACCCGGTTCTACCAAAGCTGGGTGAAACAAAAGAGGGTTCGTCTCCGCATCCATTCAATACGTGTCAATGGGCAGGAGCTCACCGAGGAAGCCGAGATTAAAAAGTCCGCAGTGGAGTTCTTCCAACAACTCCTTGCCCCCAACAATCCGACACTTGAAGATCCAGACCTCGACCTAATCCAGCAGGTCCACTCAGCCGAGCAGTTCGCTGACATCGCAGATGCTCCAAGTGCGGACGAGGTCAGGAGTGCCACCTTTTGCATTTCCGGAGATAGTGCACCCGGACCCGACGGCTTCTCGGCCACCTTCTATCAAGCCTGCTGGCCTATTGTGGGACCGGAGGTAGTGGACGCAATCAGACAGTTCTTCAGAGGGGCCTTCCTGCCGAGGAGCATCACGGCCACAAGCATAGTCCTTATCCCAAAGAAGGCTTCGCCGGAATCATGGACCGACTACCGACCCATCAGTCTCTGCAATGTTTTAAACAAGATCATTACCAAGGTACTCACCTCTCGACTCTCTCCTTTCCTCCCACAGGTCATCTCCCCAAACCAAAGTGGATTTGTCAAAGGTCGGCTCCTTAACGACAACGCACTTCTGGCTCAAGAGATGTTCCATGAGCTTGCTAGATGCTCCCCAGCGCCTAATGTGGCAGTAAAGATTGACATGGCTAAAGCCTATGATAGGGTCCAATGGCCATTCCTCTTCAAAGTTTTACGCCGTATGGGTTTCCCGGATTCATGGATTTCACTTATGGAGAGGTGTATTGGGTGTTGCTGGTTCTCGGTCCTTGTTAACGGGGCACCCTCGGGCTTCTTTAGATCAACTCGAGGACTTCGGCAAGGAGACCCGATCTCCCCTGCTCTGTTCGTAATCGCGGCGGACTACCTGTCCCGAGCATTAGATAAGCTCATCCTCGGCCAAAAGGACATGACGTTCAAAGCCTCCCGGAGATGCATGGAGATCAGCCATCTAGCCTATGCGGACGACATTATCATCTTCACTCAAGCGGCGGCAAATCCTATGCGCCGGCTAAGAGCCTGTCTCGAAAAATATGAAAGAGTCTCCGGCCAACAAGTCAGCCTCGCCAAGAGTAATTTCTATATTGCCGAGGCCCATGAACACTGGGCAAACTCGATCCAGGCGGAAGGAGGCTTCTCTAGAGGGGCCTTTCCTTTTCTCTATCTCGGTGTCCCTATCTACCGTGGTGTCAAGCGCACGGACATGTTCCTCTTTCTACGGGAAAAGATTGCAAGAAGGATCTCAGGATGGGCACACCGTCACCTATCCTTTGGAGGAAGGCTTACGTTGATTAAGAGCACTCTTGAAGCGATCCCCTTGCACATCTTTCAAGCCGTCGAGCCCACGGCCGGTACCCTCAAGCAACTTGATCAACAAATGGCCCGATTCTTTTGGGGGTCTACGAATGAAAAGAAGCGGACCCATTGGATTGGATGGGAACAAATGTGCCGGCCCACTGATGAAGGAGGCCTTGGGATCCGAAAAACTATGGAGGTCCTCCACGCTTTCAATATCAAACTGTGGTGGCGATTTCGGGAGCAAAACTCCCTTTGGGCAAGATACATGATGGCAAAATATTGCTCCAACTCCACACCGCTCACCTTGAGATTGCCGAGCAGGAGTAGCCCTACGTGGAGAAGGCTCTCAAGAGCATGGCCCCTCGCGCAACCGCACATGAGATGGCTAGTGGGACAAGGGGACATCTACTTCTGGGATGACATTTGGCTTGGCAATAGCCCTCTGAGGGAACTTAGCCTTGATGATAGGGGAAGACCAACCACCCGGGTCTCGGAGTTCATTACAAATGGTGGTTGGGATGTGCCCAAGCTTCAACTCCTTCACAATCAGGCCGGCCTCCCTCAGCATGTTATCGATGGCATCATTAATACACCGATCCTCCATGACGAACAGGATATCCCGAGGTGGAACCTCTCTAAGCATGGGGAATTCACGGTGGCTTCGACATGGGACACACTTCGAGGACGAAACCCGATCATCCATGGTTTGGGGGACGTTTGGAAGGTAGGCCTCACCAACTCAATAGCCATCTTTATCTGGAGGCTTCTCTCCAATCGGGTGCCGGTTGACACGAAACTTCAGTGGCGGGAGATTGAGCTAGCTTCTAAGTGCCAATGCTGCCCCCACAGACCGAACACTGAGTCACTCCAACACCTCTTCATCCAGGGATATGGAGCTCGCAGAGTATGGAGTGAGTTCGACGGCTGGTTCACAGGCCCGTTCCCACGCATCCATATCAATGACACAATCCCTACGAGAATCGAAGTGTGGGCGCGAAGGTGCCAACAGCCGAACAAGAAACATCTTAGCCGAGCCACTCCATACCTCATCCTTTGGTTTATTTGGTCGGAGAGAAACAGGAGCCGCCACCAAGGCACACAGTTTAAACCACAAAACGTGGTATGGCAGGTCCACATGTTCATTCGAAATGCTATGTCTAATGGAAGCTTGAAGCCGAAACATTGGAAGGGAGTTAAACTTGGAATCAATATTCCTCAACAAGCGGCGGCAATCAGGGCGCTACCCCTAGCCATGGCAATCAAATGGAACCCCCCGGATCAGCCGTGGATAAAGCTCAACACGGATGGCTCCTATAATGAAGCGAACGGCAGTACAGGGGCTGGCGGGATTATTCGAGACCACTCGGGTAAGATGCTCGTCGCCGTCAGCACACCCCTTGAAGCCCACTCGGCGTTAGAAGCGGAGCTGTTGGCCATGATCCACGGGCTAAATATAGCCAAGGAATACGGCCTACCAATCTGGATTGAGTCAGATGCAGAGCAAGCAATCAAATTGGTCAATGGGACGGGATGGGGGCCGGCACTCGCTCGGCAAGCGGTGGCGCAACTAACCATTCTCAAACGCCAACTCAAATTCCGAGCCACCTTCATACACAGGGAGGGGAACAAAGCGGCGGACTTCCTTGCGAAAATGGGGCTAGTCCAAGACAGTGGCCTACGAATGCACTACAACTCAGCACCGAGAGAACTATTGGACTTGGTTAGATTGGACGAGATGGGAGTGTCGCACATCCGAAACCTAGACGGGGACGGGCATCAAAGTTGATCATGAGACGACGGGAGACAATAGTGACTAGCTTTGTGGTTAATTGTTTTTTGGAAAGGAGTATGATGAGGTCCGAACCTTGTGGGATCGGACCGCATACTACTCTTGATTTTGTTACGGCACACCACTTTTGGGTGTGGCCACGCCTTGTAATTATCTCTTGTGGAAATATAGGGATGAGGGACCCACGAACCCTCCACCGTAGAGGTGTTTGATTAAAAAAAAAAAAAAAAAAAAAAAAAAAAAAAAACCTCAAGGAAAAGGAGGAAGGAATTGCCGTGGCCCAATCCATCTTCGAGGCAAGGCCAACACCGGAAAATAGGACAATGATCAATAAATACATTGCCGAGTACATCATGTTGCTGAAAATGGAAGAGGATTTTTGGCGGCAAAAGGCAGCCCTGAGATGGCTTGCGGAGGGCCACAAAAATACCCGGTTCTATCAAAGCTGGGTGAAACAAAAAAGAGTTCGCCTACGCATCCACTCGATTCGTGTAAACGGCCAGGAGCTTACTGAGGAGGCCGAAATAAAAAAGTCAGTGGTAGATTTCTACCAACAACTCCTAGCGCCCAGCAACCCGGTTCTAGACGAGCCAGACCTTGACCTTATCCAGCGAGTACACTCAGCCGAGCACTTTGCGGACATCGCAAATGCGCCTGGTGCGGACGAGATCAGGAGCGCCGTTTTCAGCATTTCCAGAGATAGCGCCCCCGGACCCGATGGCTTCTCCGCCACTTTCTACCAAGCCTGTTGGACTATTGTGGGGTCGGAGGTGGTGGAAGCAATTGGCCAGTTCTTTAGAGGGGCTTTCCTGCCACGAAGTATTACGGCCACAAGCATTGTCCTCATCCCAAAGAAGGCGTCGCCCGAGTCATGGACCGACTACCGACCCATCAGCCTCTGCAACGTCTTTAACAAGATCATCACCAAGGTACTCACGACTCGACTCTCCCCTTTCCTTCCACAGGTCATCTCCCCAAACCAAAGTGGTTTCGTGAAAGGGCGACTCCTCAATGATAACGCTCTGTTGGCGCAAGAGATGTTCCATGAACTTGCAAGATGCTCCACAGCGCCTAATGTAGCGGTGAAGATCGACATGGCGAAAGCCTATGATAGGATCCAATGGCCTTTCCTCTTCAAGGTGCTTCGGCGAATGGGATTCCCGGACACATGGATCTCACTCATGGAGAGGTGCATAGGCTCGTGTTGGTTCTCGATCCTTGTCAATGGGGTACCTTCAGGATTCTTCAGATCAACACGGGGACTCCGACAAGGTGATCCGATTTTCCCTGCGTTGTTTGTAATTGCCGCGGACTACCTGTCTCGAGCCTTGGATAAGCTTATACTTGGCCAAAGGGATATGGTGTTTAAGGCCTCCCGGAGATGCATTGAGGTCAGCCACCTAGCCTATGCAGATGATATTATAATATTCACACAAGCGGCGGAAACCCCCCTGCGCCGGCTCTGTGCCTGTCTCGAGAACTTCTATATCACCGAAATCCATGACCATTGGGCACCCTCGATCCAAGCGGAAGGAGGCTTCACTAGGGGCACCTTTCCTCTACCTCGGCGTCCCCATCTACCGTGGTGTAAAGCGCACGGACATGTTCCTCTTCCTACTTGAAAAGATTGCAAGAAGGATCTCGGGCTGGGCACACCGGCACTTATCTTTTGGAGGGAGGCTCACGCTGATTAAGAGCACCCTTGAAGCGATCCCCTTACACATCTTCCAAGCCATTGAGCCCACTGCCGGCACCTTAAAACAACTTGATCAACAAATGGCCCGATTCTTTTGGGGATCTACGAGTGAGAGAAAGCAAACCCATTGGATTGGATGGGATCAAATGTGTCGCCCTACCGAGGAAGGAGGTCTCGGGATTCGGAAAACTTTGGAGGTTTTACGTGCTTTCAACATAAAATTATGGTGGCGCTTCCGGGAACAAAACTCCCTTTGGGCAAAATACATGATGGCAAAATATTGCTCCATCTCCACACCACTTACCTTGAGAACGTCGAGCAGGAGTAGCCCTACATGGAGGAGGCTCTCTAGAGCTTGGACTCTCGCGCAACCGTACATGAGGTGGCTTGTGGGGCAAGGGAATATCTACTTCTGGGATGACATCTGGCTTGGCAACAGCCCACTCAGGGACCTCAGCCTTGATGATAGTGGAAGGCCAACCACCCGGGTCTCGGAGTTCATTACAAATGGCACTTGGGATGAACCCAAGCTCCGACTCCTGCACGATCAACCTGGCATCCCACAGCATATTATTGATCGCATCCTCAGCACCCCGATACTCCAAGACGAACAGGATATCCCGCGGTGGACCCTCTCTGAGCACGGGGAATTCACGGTAGCATCGACGTGGGACACACTCCGAGGGCGGAACCAGATCGTTCAAGGCCTGGGTGATGTTTGGCAGGCGGGCCTCACTAAGTCAATAGCCATCTTCATCTGGAGGCTTCTTTCCAATCGGATGCCAGTCGATACAAAACTTCAGTGGCGGGAGATTGAACTTGCCTGCAAGTGCCAATCCAAAACGTCCTAAAAAGATTAATTTATTCTCACAATATTTACTTTCTTGCAATAATGGAGCCCCTTACCTCTCCAAATCCGGACAAGTATTCAAAGGTGTTGGGGATGCACTACAAGGGCTCGAACATCAATGGGAAATTTTGGATCTTCGTGGAGGAGGGGGCGGATTTCGAAGTTGAAGATGATTCGGATCAGCTCTTACACGGACGATTCGTGTGTCCTAGACTTTCTAACCCCATCATGATCTCGGCTGTTTATGCGAAATGTTCGAGAGGGGAACGGTTGGCTCTATGGGATAAGATGAGATTTATTGCTCAAATGGCGGAGGGAGTGCCGTGGATCATCGGGGGAGACTTTAATACCATCCTTTCCCCTCGATATAGGATGGGCAGTGATACAAATCGGCACGTTGAAATGATTGATTTTGCCGAAACCATCGAAGATTGTAGACTTCTATATCCGGGCTTGGATGAAGCGGATTACACTTGGGCTAAAAATGGCCTCTTGTTAAGGCTGGATAGGGTGAGGGTTAGCGAGATGGTGGCGCCTCTCTTTGACGCGGTAAGGGTCACGAACCTCCCTCGAGTAGCCTCAGACCAAGGGCAGGTCCTAGTTAGAGGCAAACTACCGACCATTCAAGAGGGTGGCAGAGCGTTTCGATTCCAAAACATGTGGGTTAAGCATGAAGGGTTTGCCGATCTGGTGCAAACGGATTGGATGGCCCCTACGGAGGCCGGGGGATTACTCAACTTGAAGATCAAACTAACTTGGGTTAAGAAAATGCTCAAACGGTGGAACATAGAGGTCTTTGGGAATATCCATGCCAACCTCAAAACATGTGAAGAGAACATCGCCGTGGCACAATCTGAATTTGAAGAGAACTCCTCGGCCCGGAACAGAATGGAGATTAACAAGCAGATCGCTGAGTACATTCTTCTTCTCAAAATGGAAGAGGACTTTTGGCGTCTAAAGGCAGCCCTGAGATGGCTGGAAGAGGGGGATAAAAACACTAGGTTCTACCAAAGTTGGGTGAAGCAGAAAAAGATTCGATTGAGAATTCACAAGATTAATGTCAATGAGAGGGAACTCACGGATGACCGTGAATTTTCTCTCAAAAAAGCAGCGAGGGCCTTACGAAATTGTAAGTTAGAGAGAGACGCTCTCCCTTCTCTCTAGAATCCCCCACCACGTTTTGAGTTCCCACATCGCCGCCCACCCCATTCTTGCTCGGCTCACCACTGTCGACGGTCCTCCTCACGCCCCCGCTCCACCAGCCACCCACCATCCTCCCGACCTCGGATTCTCACCAACCAACCACTCCCTTGGCTAAGGCACGAACAAAGCTCCGGAGCGGCTGGTGACTCGACTCATTCTCTCGATCATGCCGGAGCGCCTGCCGGATCCCCCCCCGGAGTCAGAAGAACCGCGCACCATCTCGGACCAGCTAATGGTCCTCCGGCCGGCCGAGGACCCTCTCTCGGACCAGCCAATGAATTTCACGTCGGAGGAGTCTCCCTCCATAATTTTTCCCTGCAGGAAAGTGGCGAGGAAAACTTTGAAAATGAAGGTGAAGGCACGGAAAAGTACACCAGCCCCTCCCATCAAAGGCACTGGTCGGAAAAGGTTCGTACCCTCACCGATGCCGGAGGACAAGCAACTTAGGAAGAAGATTGATTTCGGGGCCGAAGGGAGCTCGCCGGTCGGAAGCCCAAAATGCAAAGGCCCCATCTTCCCGACGTCGATGGAGCCCTCCCCTAATCTCAACGGTGAAGATGAAGCTAAGATTAATGAAGAACTTGCCGGCGCCAGAACTGTTGACAACGCTCCGGCCGATGACCTTGCGGCCGGCGCAAACGCGGGGACTGGTGACGGAGGAGAGCACAACCCCCCACATGATGGCTGCTCGGAGAGAGATGGCTCTAGCATGGGTCAAAAGGCCTGGGTGGACGCGCTAGTCAACTTGCCCGAAATGGGCACAACAACAAAATCACTTTCCGAAAGTTCCTTGGCGCCTTGCCACTTCGGAACACCACGTGATGCTGGCCCCAATGCATCCGTTGAGCCCCCAAAACAACAAAAATCTAGCTCCTTTTTGCAGCAACCCAACTTTCCCGAATTGGCTTGGAGACCAAAACCTCCTTCCGAAAGTGGGCTAACTCCTTTCCGTCCCAAGAGCTCACGTGAGACGATTGTCGTGGAGGCCCCAACGCAACCAACAAAGGCCGAAATCATCCACTTAGCCGCCTTGGACTCGGCGGAGATGCTAGACACATTGGTTGCGCAACCTCTCATTACGGCCGGCCACAATCCACTGGAGTTCCCCCTAAACCCTTCGGGATGCATGCAAAGTGTCACACACACACCTCGGGATGGAAATGGACCCTCTCTTGAGGACTTTCCCCCTCTCGAACGAGGACGAACTAGCAAGCTCCGAGCTACGTTTGAGGCTAGTTCGGAACATCATAGTGCGGAGCTCGGCCAGCCGCGACCGAAGTCGAACCCTAACGTCTACCGAGAAAAGCCTTTTATCGAGACGATGAACAAGGCCACGCCTAGTGCCGAGATGGTTGCAGTGACAAGAGACACACCAACACCCAACGATACGCCTATGGATGATGCCGAACAGACCCTCACCGAGAAGGAAAAAGTCGAGAAGATCCACACCGAGAAAGAAAAAGCCGAAAAGCCGAGAATGGAAAAGCCGAGAAGGGCACACAACGGCAACGTAGGTGCCGAGAAGATCCACACCGAGAATGGAGAAGCCGAACTCAACAATCCGAAGAGAAATGGAAACACATCTAAGTCCGCGACGGATGCCGCAACACAAGGGCTGAATGTAGTTAATCAACTTGGGGGGGTAGAAGCTACACTGGGGCCCTCGCCGTGGCCGAAATCGATGGCGGACTTGCTTAGGGGTACCCCGTCGGGCTCGGCGAGTAACACTCTACAAGGCCGGGGTGAAGGCGCCGCAAACCACCCCGGTCGGCCGAAAACGATGGCGGACATGCTCAAAGGCTCGACTGACCCTACCGGCCCCCAAGCCTTTGAACCGGATAAGCTCCAGAACATTGGATTTGCTTCAGTGTCCGACGGCATCCCGGCCATTTACTTCTCCGGAGCGGAAACTCAAAAGCTTGCTGAGAGCATGGGACACGCCATTGTGGGTAAGTTTTCTCACTCTATCCCTACGGGACTGCAAATCCAAAAGACCCTCGACAATATTAAACTTCGGTGTGGATTTAGTTGGAAGTACATTAATGCTAAACATATTCTCATTCAATGCGAGGACTTGGCGGACTATGCCCGAATCCTTGGAGGCCCAAGGGGTACGCCCGTTTGGCTCATTGACCGACACCCGATGAGGGTCTTCAAATGGTCCCCGGACTTTGATGCTTACTGCGAGTCCCCCATTGCGGCAATCTGGTGCAACCTAATTGGCCTCCCCATTCACCTTTTCGACCAATCCGCCTTATTCGCCATCGGCAAGCTTCTCGGCAATCCAATACAAATTGATCGAGCCACGGCAAACAAGACTCGGCTTTCATTTGCCCGAATCTGCGTCGAGATAGACATCACAAAACCACCTACCGAAGAGATAATCCTCGATCTTGGTGGGCGAGAAACGGTGCAGCGAGTCCGATGGGACAAGATACCATCATATTGCCGAGAATGCAAACATGTCGGCCATGCAAGTGAGGTGTGCTATGCGACGGGCAAGAAGGAACGGCCGTCAAAGAGAAACTACCACAACGGCCCGCCAAAACAGCCACAACCCGAGAGACAGACCGAGAAGGGGAAGCAAGATATGGGGAAGAATGCCTCCAGCTCCAACGAATGGAAACATCAGGGGAAGAAGCAAGGCAAGGCCGGTGATCGACCAAACAATAACAAAACAAATGGGGAGGACTCCGGTGATACTTCCTGGGAGGGACCGAACTCCAAGGGTGACTCTACTTTGGGGAGCGGACCGAGCTCCGGAACTCAAAATGCCGGGCTTATTGCCGGGATCGAGATTGGGAAGTCCCCACCGAACCGGGGGAATCCATTGCATCCCACCACCGAACCACCATCACCACGTGGGAACATGGACGTGGAGTGGGGCTCCCCCATTGCGAGGAGCTCGGTCTCACCAGTTCGGCGAGGGAATCCGAGAGGAGGCGCGCGCCATGCTTTGACAAGGGGGCGTGGGTTCTTCTCGGCAAAGAACCACATGAGCACTAACCAATATTATACTCTCATGGAGAACGGAGAATTTGATGTTGAGAATTGTGGGGATGCGGACGAAGACCTTATGGAATTGCATGTGGGGGCCGAGAAGTTAGGAGGCAACAGTTCGGCCGAGGACGCCGAGGAGGTCGCTCCGAACAAAGAGCAACACCGTACTGATTATCAAGGAGGGCCTTCAACCTCTTTGGGTACGTACCCTTCTTGTTAATAATGTCGTACAATCTCATGTTTTGGAACGTGAGGGGGATCGCGAATGCGCCCACTCAAAACGTTCTGAAAAGACTAATTGGTTGTCATAATGTTTTATTTCTTGCAATAATGGAACCGCTCACACAACCGGACCCGGACCGTTTCTCTAAGGCCTTGGGGCTGTCCTTCATTGGTTCGAACATGAACGAGAAGATTTGGATGTTTGCGGAAGAGGGGTCCACTTTTGATATTGAGGTTGACTCGGAACAAATTCTCCACGGGTACCTCAAATCCCACCGCCTTGCTAGGCCGGTGGCCATCTCAGCCGTGTACGCCAAATGTACAAGGGCTGAAAGACATCACCTATGGGACAAGATGAGAGAGATTGCCGGGCCTCTTGAGGGAACACCTTGGATCATCGGTGGCGATTTCAACACCATGCTATCTCATCAAGACAGAGTTGGAAGTGATACCAACCGGCAAGCCGAGATGGTCGATTTTGCGGAGGCAACGGAAGATTGTAGGCTGCTTGACCCTGGTTTTGATGGAGCGGCATTCACTTGGGCCAAGAATGGCCTTTTTGAAAGGTTGGATAGAGTGTTTGTCAGCGAGGATTGGACTAAGACCTTCGAGGCTACTCGGGTTACGAACCTCCCCCGGATTGCCTCGGACCATGGACCAATTCTTGTCAGGTGCACGAAGATGAACACATCCGCTGGAGCCAAGGCTTTCAGGTTCCAGAACATGTGGATCCGTCATGAAGGATTCATGGCCGTAGTGCAAAAAGCATGGGAGGAGCCCACGGGGGCGGGTGGAATCCTAAACATTCAAATCAAGCAGGCCAGAGTTAAAAAGGCCCTTAAGGAGTGGAACAAAGAGGTTTTTGGAAACATTCATGCTAATCTAAAAGAAAAGGAGGAAGAAATTGCTTTGGCCCAATCTTGTTTCGAAGCAAGGCCGACCCCGGATCACAGGACAGCGATCAACAAACACATTGCCGAGTACATCCTTTTGCTGAAAATGGAAGAAGATTTTTGGCGACAGAAGGCAGCTCTGAGGTGGCTTGCCGAGGGAGACAAAAATACCCGGTTCTACCAAAGCTGGGTGAAACAAAAGAGGGTTCGTCTCCGCATCCATTCAATACGTGTCAATGGGCAGGAGCTCACCGAGGAAGCCGAGATTAAAAAGTCCGCAGTGGAGTTCTTCCAACAACTCCTTGCCCCCAACAATCCGACACTTGAAGATCCAGACCTCGACCTAATCCAGCAGGTCCACTCAGCCGAGCAGTTCGCTGACATCGCAGATGCTCCAAGTGCGGACGAGGTCAGGAGTGCCACCTTTTGCATTTCCGGAGATAGTGCACCCGGACCCGACGGCTTCTCGGCCACCTTCTATCAAGCCTGCTGGCCTATTGTGGGACCGGAGGTAGTGGACGCAATCAGACAGTTCTTCAGAGGGGCCTTCCTGCCGAGGAGCATCACGGCCACAAGCATTGTCCTTATCCCAAAGAAGGCTTCGCCGGAATCATGGACCGACTACCGACCCATCAGTCTCTGCAATGTTTTAAACAAGATCATTACCAAGGTACTCACCTCTCGACTCTCTCCTTTCCTCCCACAGGTCATCTCCCCAAACCAAAGTGGATTTGTCAAAGGTCGGCTCCTTAACGACAACGCACTTCTGGCTCAAGAGATGTTCCATGAGCTTGCTAGATGCTCCCCAGCGCCTAATGTGGCAGTAAAGATTGACATGGCTAAAGCCTATGATAGGGTCCAATGGCCATTCCTCTTCAAAGTTTTACGCTGTATGGGTTTCCCGGATTCATGGATTTCACTTATGGAGAGGTGTATTGGGTGTTGCTGGTTCTCGGTCCTTGTTAACGGGGCACCCTCGGGCTTCTTTAGATCAACTCGAGGACTTCGGCAAGGAGACCCGATCTCCCCTGCTCTGTTCGTAATCGCGGCGGACTACCTGTCCCGAGCATTAGATAAGCTCATCCTCGGCCAAAAGGACATGACGTTCAAAGCCTCCCGGAGATGCATGGAGATCAGCCATCTAGCCTATGCGGACGACATTATCATCTTCACTCAAGCGGCGGCAAATCCTATGCGCCGGCTAAGAGCCTGTCTCGAAAAATATGAAAGAGTCTCCGGCCAACAAGTCAGCCTCGCCAAGAGTAATTTCTATATTGCCGAGGCCCATGAACACTGGGCAAACTCGATCCAGGCGGAAGGAGGCTTCTCTAGAGGGGCCTTTCCTTTTCTCTATCTCGGTGTCCCTATCTACCGTGGTGTCAAGCGCACGGACATGTTCCTCTTTCTACGGGAAAAGATTGCAAGAAGGATCTCAGGATGGGCACACCGCCACCTATCCTTTGGAGGAAGGCTTACGTTGATTAAGAGCACTCTTGAAGCGATCCCCTTGCACATCTTTCAAGCCGTCGAGCCCACGGCCGGTACCCTCAAGCAACTTGATCAACAAATGGCCCGATTCTTTTGGGGGTCTACGAATGAAAAGAAGCGGACCCATTGGATTGGATGGGAACAAATGTGCCGGCCCACTGATGAAGGAGGCCTTGGGATCCGAAAAACTATGGAGGTCCTCCACGCTTTCAATATCAAACTGTGGTGGCGATTTCGGGAGCAAAACTCCCTTTGGGCAAGATACATGATGGCAAAATATTGCTCCAACTCCACACCGCTCACCTTGAGATTGCCGAGCAGGAGTAGCCCTACGTGGAGAAGGCTCTCAAGAGCATGGCCCCTCGCGCAACCGCACATGAGATGGCTAGTGGGACAAGGGGACATCTACTTCTGGGATGACATTTGGCTTGGCAATAGCCCTCTGAGGGAACTTAGCCTTGATGATAGGGGAAGACCAACCACCCGGGTCTCGGAGTTCATTACAAATGGTGGTTGGGATGTGCCCAAGCTTCAACTCCTTCACAATCAGGCCGGCCTCCCTCAGCATGTTATCGATGGCATCATTAATACACCGATCCTCCATGACGAACAGGATATCCCGAGGTGGAACCTCTCTAAGCATGGGGAATTCACGGTGGCTTCGACATGGGACACATTTCGAGGACGAAACCCGATCATCCATGGTTTGGGGGACGTTTGGAAGGTAGGCCTCACCAACTCAATAGCCATCTTTATCTGGAGGCTTCTCTCCAATCGGGTGCCGGTTGACACGAAACTTCAGTGGCGGGAGATTGAGCTAGCTTCTAAGTGCCAATGCTGCCCCCACAGACCGAACACTGAGTCACTCCAACACCTCTTCATCCAGGGATATGGAGCTCGCAGAGTATGGAGTGAGTTCGACGGCTGGTTCACAGGCCCGTTCCCACGCATCCATATCAATGACACAATCCCCACGAGAATCGAAGTGTGGGCGCGAAGGTGCCAACAGCCGAGCAAGAAACATCTTAGCCGAGCCACTCCATACCTCATCCTTTGGTTTATTTGGTCGGAGAGAAACAGGAGCCGCCACCAAGGCACACAGTTTAAACCACAAAACGTGGTATGGCAGGTCCACATGTTCATTCGGAATGCTATGTCTAATGGAAGCTTGAAGCCGAAACATTGGAAGGGAGTTAAACTTGGAATCAATATTCCTCAACAAGCGGCGGCAATCAGGGCGCTACCCCTAGCCATGGCAATCAAATGGAACCCCCCGGATCAGCCGTGGATAAAGCTCAACACGGATGGCTCCTATAATGAAGCGAACGGCAGTACAGGGGCTGGCGGGATTATTCGAGACCACTCGGGTAAGATGCTCGTCGCCGTCAGCACACCCCTTGAAGCCCACTCGGCGTTAGAAGCGGAGCTGTTGGCCATGATCCACGGGCTAAATATAGCCAAGGAATACGGCCTACCAATCTGGATTGAGTCAGATGCAGAGCAAGCAATCAAATTGGTCAATGGGACGGGATGGGGGCCGGCACTCGCTCGGCAAGCGGTGGCGCAACTAACCATTCTCAAACGCCAACTCAAATTCCGAGCCACCTTCATACACAGGGAGGGGAACAAAGCGGCGGACTTCCTTGCGAAAATGGGGCTAGTCCAAGACAGTGGCCTACGAATGCACTACAACTCAGCACCGAGAGAACTATTGGACTTGGTTAGATTGGACGAGATGGGAGTGTCGCACATCCGAAACCTAGACGGGGACGGGCATCAAAGTTGATCATGAGACGACGGGAGACAATAGTGACTAGCTTTGTGGTTAATTGTTTTTTGGAAAGGAGTATGATGAGGTCCGAACCTTGTGGGATCGGACCGCATACTACTCTTGATTTTGTTACGGCACACCACTTTTGGGTGTGGCCACGCCTTGTAATTATCTCTTGTGGAAATATAGGGATGAGGGACCCACGAACCCTCCACCGTAGAGGTGTTTGATTAAAAAAAAAAAAAAAAAAAAAAAAAAAAAAAAAAAAAAAAAAAAAAAAAAAAGCTGATTCTGTTCATTGTCAGTCCATCTGAAATTTGGATGGTTTCTCCAAGGCGCATCTCTCTGTCTCCCTGGATTCCAGCTCCCATCGGGATTCCAACTTCCCATTGCATTGACCTGGGCCTGATAATCTCCTTCCTGGGTCCCGTAATATTGTTGCATTTGATTATCTCCTGGACCAGGAGATTTCTCCTTCCCTTGTGAAGCCAGTGGAATCGTCTTTTCAATCGCGTTCAAAAGAGCCTTCTCGAGCCTATCAATCCTTGCTTCGACTTTGTCATCTTCTTGTTCTCTCACAGCATGCACCGATCCTCTTTTTACTGCATTCCTAGGGTTATCGTACGCCTACTTAGCGTCAATCAACTTCCCTAGGATCTCTCTTTCCTCACTTCCCCTTTTTCTTGTGAAATTTCCCCCACTCGAGGAGTTCATTAAGTCCTTTGACTCGGGAGTTGCTCCTTCGTAAAACAGAGAGTAGGTCTCTGCCTCTATCATTCGGTGATTCGGGCATGCATCCAACAACCCCTTAAATCTCGACCAATACTCACTCAACGATTCATCGTAATCTTGCTTACACTCTAGTATCTCTTTCTTAAGTGCATTCGTCTTGTTGGATGGGAAGAAATAATCTAAGAATTCTAACTTGAAGTCCCTCCAAATGCGGATAGAATCCGGAGGCAACCTCAATAGCCACGTATGAGCTTCCCCCTTCAAGGTAAACGGAATCGCTTGTAGGTGATAATCTTCCTCTGTTGCATCATTCGGCCTCTTCTGAATACCACATAACTTACTGAATTCATTTAAGAACTCATACGGACACTCATTTCTACGCCCAGAGAACGTCGGCAAGATGCCGAGTACGTTTGTCTTGATCTCGATAGTTCTCTGGCGTGGATTCATCACTATAGCTTGAGCTGGTTCTCCATCTAAATGGGCAGTGAGAGAGCCGATTTCTGGATCTGGGTCTACCACCTGCGCCATGACTACTTCCTCTTCTTCCCCTGTTTCTGACTCTGTTTCTGATTCGGGTGGTGATTCTGGATCTTCGCGTCCTGATGACGTTCAAGATTCGTCGCTAGTAAATCCACTCGGAAACGGGCCTCCCGTAGTGAACCCTGATCTGGTGGTCACAGTAGAGACTGCATCCTTAACTTGCCAATCAAACTGACCGTGTTTCCACCCAGATGAGTTGCTCTAGTAGGTAGACCTTGAGCCTCTGCTCATAAACTGCAAACAAAAGAGAAAGAAAACAAATCAAAACTATTTACACCACAGACTCTGAACACTAACACTAGCACGCCATCCATCCCCGGCAACGGCGCCATTTGAAGTTCCAGAATTGTTGGGCCTGCCTCTCGACTCTAATATCGAATGACTAGACTCAGGAGTAAGCAAGTATGCACATTTGAGAATTAATGCAAGGCTCGGTCCAGACACCGCGTTCCTTAAATCCACTGGATCACTGGGTCCATGAACTCAAGAGAACTACAGTGTTTTTGTCGTTGGACACACTCGACTCCCCTTCAAAAATAAATCCCTCAACCCGAATACTATGAATTATAGGGAAGTGGGGTCGATCCCACAGAGATGGATTCGCAAAGTAGTGCTAAGAGACTATGGAAACAAACGGCTGCTGCCACGCAAAGGGGTTGAGATTTTAACTACCACTAGATCTAGGCAAGAAATATAAACGCTAGACCTAGGACACAGAAAACTTACTGGAATCAGACATCAAATCCGAAAGACACAATCACTTCCTTGACTGAGTAAATAACTAACTGATTGAGACTAGGCAGAAAGAATAAAACAGCGGGGAACATGATTCCAAATATAGCAAGTACGGTAAAAAGCTGCAGATAACAGATCAGCTCCAGCTAGCTTCGCATGCAAAGTTCCTAACAGATTCAGAAACGCAAATGCAGAAAACAGAGCATACTCCCAGATTCGATCAGAATATAGAAATTGAGATGCCGAAAACTTGCTACGAATCGGAAATAAACCAGATCTACGTAAACTAGGCGGAATGAAATGAAAACACGTAAGCTAGGCATGAAATTTAAACACTCCTGCTCAAAATCACGTCGGACGCTTAATCCACTCCGGATCCAAGCAATCCAAACTCAACAATCAACTAAATCAACTCCATAACTTCGATTCTAACAGATCTGCTCCGATCACCGCCAAATTCAATCAATCAAGAACAATCTGCAAACAAATCACAAACTCCAGCAAAACCCAACCTCCGATTCATCCAAAAACAGAAACATTCTTCAGATCCAAACGAAAAATATCAGCAAATAATCAGAAACCAACTGCAAAAAAAATAAACAACTCCGACAATCCAACTCGACATCAAGCGAACTCAACCAGCAAACTAGAAATGAACACAATAGACATAAGCGAAAGTAAAAATCCGGAATAAAACAGGTAATATTGGTTAACAAAAGAAAACCGAGCTTCGAACAGCGAAGCTCGGCGGAATCAGTGTAAATAGCAACGGAAATGTAAATTGTTTCTTCGCCCTTGAACTAGGACGACGGTGTTACAACCCTCGAACCACTCTTGGAAAGCTAAAACGTGAACCCTAGCCAAGTGCTAACTGGAATCTCTCACGAATTTGGAGTCAAGTGTGTGGAAAGGTGAATCGAGCAAGGGGCTGTTAGTGAGGCCACCACCCGAGAAGGTCCCTCCAGCCTGCATGCTTCTCCCTTTTATAGATGCGGACATAGCCTTCTAGAGTTTTCGTAGAAATCCCTATTCTACCCTTCAACTCCGAGGCTTCCTCCGTCTAGCAATTTTCTTCCAATTGTTCACCCTTTCGCCAGTTTCCTAGGACCATGCAAGCGTCCTCTTCTTTTCCTGGATCTGGCGAAAAACTTCACATACCTGACTTAATTCAATGCGTTAGACCCAGTAATTTCATGAAATTAACCCCTAGACCGACGCATGAAATTAGCCTTATCAGCGTCCTGATGACGTCCAAGATTCGTCGCTAGTAAATTCACTCGGAAACGGACCTCCCGTGGTGAACCCTGATCTGGTGGTCACAGTAGAGACTGTACCCTTAACCCGCCAATCAAACTGGCCGTGTTTCCACCCAGATGAGTTGCTCCAGTAGGTAGATCTTGAGCCTCTGCTCATAAACTGCAAACAAAAGAGAAAGAAAACAAATCAAAACTATTTACACCACAGACTCTGAACACTAACACTAAGCACGCCATCCATCCCCGGTAACGGCGCTATTTGAAGTGGGGGTCTCGCTCGACTCTAATGTCGAATGACTAGACTCAGGAGTAAGCGAGTGTGCACATTTGAGAATTAATGCAAAGCTCGGTCCAGACACAACGCCCCTTAAATCCGCTGGATTACTGGGTCCAGGAACTCTAGAGAACTACAGTGTTTTTGTCGTTGGACACACTCGACTCCCCTTCAAAAATAAATCCCTCAACCCGAATACTATGAATTAGTATAGGGAAGTGGGGTCGATCCCACAGAGATGGATTCGCAAAGTAGTGCTAAGAGACTATGGAAATAAACGGCTGCTGCCACACAAGGGGTTGAGATTTAAACTACCACTAGATCTAGGCAAGAAATGTAAACGCTAGGCCTAGGACACAGAAAACTTACTGGAATCAGACATCAATACCGACAGACACAATTGCTCCCTAGACTAAGTAAACGACTACCTAATCTAGCTAAACAGTAAGCAACTAACAGTGGGGACCATATTTCTAGAAATAGCAAGTACGGTAAAAAGCTGCAGATAACCAACCCATGCTCCAACTAACTACGACATGCACCTTCGCAACTAAACTAAACTCGCAGATGAAGAAAACAGAGCACACTCCTAGATTCAAACAGAATATAAAGATTTGGACGCCGGAAACTTGCTATGAATCGGAAATACATCAGATCTACATAAACTAGGCGAAATGAAATGAAAACACGTAAGCTAGGAATAAAATTAAAACACTCCTGCTCAGAATCACTTCAGACGCTTAATCCACTCCGGATTCAAGCCATCCGAACTCAACAACCAACAAAATCAACTCCATAACTCCGATTCTCACAGATCTGCTCCGATCAACCCCAAATTCCAACAATCACAAACAACTCCACAACATCAGCAAATCAAAACCCCGATTCATCCACAAACAAACTCCATTCTTCCAGATCTCACCATTAACCTGCAATAATCCATAAAATAACCACGAAAACAACCAACTCCAACAATCCAACTCCAGAATTCAAGTAAACACAATCAATCAACAAAAATCATCACGATCTACGTAAGCGAAAACGAAACTTGCATAAAAGTAGAGAAATATCCAGAAACAAAAGAGGACCGAGCTTCGAACAGCGAAGCTCAGCGAATTCAGCAGAAACAAAAAACAGAAATAAATTGTTTCTTCGCCCCAAAGAAGGACGGTGTTACAACCCACAAACACTATCGGAAAGCTAAAGGTGAACCCCAGCGCGAACCCGAGATCCTCCGCGAATTAGAACCAAGTATGTGAAAATTGAACTGAGCAACAGGCTGTTCGTGAGGCCTCCACCGAGAAAGATCCCTCCAGCTTGCATGCTTCTTCCTTTTATAGATGCGGACATAGCCTTCTAGAGTCTTCGTAGAAATCCCTATTCTACCCTTCAACTCCGAGGCTTCCTCCGTCAAGCAATTTCTTTCATAATGTCCGCTCTTTCGCCAGTTTCCTAGGACTATGCAAGCGTCCTCTTCTTTTCTTGGATCTAGCGAAAACCTTCACACACCTGGCTTAAAACATGCGTTAGACCCAGTAATTTCACGAAATAAAACCCCTAGACCGATGCATGAAATTAGCCTTATCACTCCGGTGGCTGTGCCACTGGGGAGCGGTCTCCCTTGCATGCATCGTTGCCAAGGTGGAGAAAGGTAGCACATGGTGTTGCTTTTGAGTACAAATTGTCATTTTCCACAATTGGACCATCATTTTCTTCACCATGCAAAGTGACCTTTGTCTCTACCTCATTTTGTAAGTCACATGCATCCACCACCTCACATGCCAACCCATCATTCACGTGGTGAATGGTACTTGCCATGGACAGCCGGTTGACCATCTCTCTCTCCGTGCTTGGTCCTCTAAGATTCCTGCCTGCCGGCGCCGGCGACATTCCGGCCATCCCCTCACCTTCGAGCCCTTCCATTTCACTCGTCGGAACGCTCCCTTCTTTGGCCATATGAGCAAGAGAGCTCAGCATCTCCTCAATAGGGACTTGCTCGTTTTCCGATGACCTCTTCCCTTCACCATGGAGTTCGGCGACGAGTGTATCAGCCATTTCAAAAACCATCTTCTTCTTAGCTCTACTAACCTCCGAACCAGATTCAAGGCCGGCTCGTTTGAGGGCTTGTTGAGCTTTTTCCGGGTGAGGCGTGCCAACCCTTTTGGTTTTAGACCGTGCAATCGAATGAAACTTCCATTCCAGTGAGGAGAGGGGCTGCGTCGTGTGTTTCATGGCAGCGGCACCCCCCTCCGGTAACTCACCACCGGACTTCACCATGTGTCGGATGCAACAATTACATTTCACCTCCCTCAAAGGGGAGGGAGGGAGAGAGGGCAAATTCTATAGAGAAGGGAGAGCTCAACACAAACTCGGCTTGGGCTTGTTCGATCGACTTGTGTAACGTAATGACATCAAAGACAAGATCATTTTGGTCAATATAGCAGAATAGTCATGGTTGTCTCGTTGAATTTCCTTTAGAGCATAACTATTTGTATTTGGCTGGCCAACAAGCAAACCATTTTTTTTAAATAGTGAATCAAAACATGGCTCTTATTTATGCGAAATTCTTAACAACAAAGCAAACACACCACCCCTACATGAACTCAAGCCCAACAAGCACTCACAAACAAACAAAAGCCTACAAACAACTAGAAACTACAAACAAAATTAAAGCAACAGAGCCACAAGCCAAGTAAAAAAGCCTGGTAAATAAACGAAGCATCCCAGGCTCTTAAGCGGGCAACCAAGGTCTTTTTCAAGTGGTAAGGATGAGCAACCTCCTTCAAAGCCGCATAAGCGTCCATCACAAATTGATCATCGCTTCTTAAATAAACTACACCAGAGAACTCAGGGAGGTATGTGATGAAAACCAACACCTCCTCCATATTTTTCAACAGCACCACATCTACTCGCTTCATATTCTCAACCTGATTGTCCATCCTTCCTTCATGATCACTCCAACAAGCAAACCATTTCTATCCAAATGACCTACAAACTTTCATTGTACGATATTTGTTAATTAATTGCATCAAGATAGGATCATTTTCATCGATATAACATCATAGCAATTGTCATTTCTTAACACCTTATTTGAAGCAGAACTCTTATATATGAGTTTACTTGGCCAACAAACAATCATTTTGAATGAAAATTGCCCACAATTATACATTTTGTGATGTGTGTAACGTAATGACATCAAAGACAAGATTATTTTGGTCAATATAGCAGATTAGTCATGGTTGTGATTGGACTTGTGTTTGTACTTGTTGTTTGGACTTGTTGTTTGGACTTGTTGTTTCGTGATTTTTAATAAACGCTCTCGTCTCTCTCTTGTTTCTCTCACTAAAAACGCTTGCGGAAAATGGTCACCGGTGGCCTCCCCCGTCGGGCGAGACATCCGGAATCCCCTCGGCGATACTAGGGGTCAACTATGGATGATACGGTCCTTGGCAGGGACGACACACCGGCGGCCGTTTTTCAGTCCGTCGGAGTTGGCATCACAAGTGCATCGACAAGTAAGAAGGAAGCGCGTAGAAGTGTGGGAGAATGCCTGAAAATGCGTAAATCCACTCCTCGGCCGTCAATGAAGGGGAATGGGAAGAAAGGGTTCAACGCATCTCCTTCCTCGTCAACTAAGCCGGAGTTTAAGAGAGCCACACCCGATGATGGGGACGACGACGTAGCCCTAAAAATAGGCTACAAGAAAAATCTGATCGAGGAACTTGATTTGGCAGCAGGGAATGCCAGAAGCAAGAGCAAGCAATCAAATTGGTCAATGGGACGGGATGGGGGCCGGCACTCGCTCGGCAAGCGGTGGCGCAACTAACCATTCTCAAACGCCAACTCAAATTCCGAGCCACCTTCATACACAGGGAGGGGAACAAAGCGGCGGACTTCCTTGCGAAAATGGGGCTAGTCCAAGACAGTGGCCTACGAATGCACTACAACTCAGCACCGAGAGAACTATTGGACTTGGTTAGATTGGACGAGATGGGAGTGTCGCACATCCGAAACCTAGACGGGGACGGGCATCAAAGTTGATCATGAGACGACGGGAGACAATAGTGACTAGCTTTGTGGTTAATTGTTTTTTGGAAAGGAGTATGATGAGGTCCGAACCTTGTGGGATCGGACCGCATACTACTCTTGATTTTGTTACGGCACACCACTTTTGGGTGTGGCCACGCCTTGTAATTATCTCTTGTGGAAATATAGGGATGAGGGACCCACGAACCCTCCACCGTAGAGGTGTTTGATTAAAAAAAAAAAAAAAAAAAAAAAAAAAAAAAAAAAAAAAAAATGCCAGAAGCAAGAAGGGCAGGGGAGACAACGTCCAGCCGGAGAAGAAGGACCCTCACGGCAAGGGAATATACGGGGAAGATGGTACGAGCGCTGCACCAACGCCGACCTCAAATCCGGTCACAACGATCCTAACAAAGCCGAACGTAGCCGGCGCGTCCTCCCCTCAGCGACATGTAATGGCCGACGCTTCCATCGGTGAGGAGGTGACCGTTGGGATGGAGGAAGAAACAAAAGTACATCAGCTGGATGCAGTCACCGAGGAGGGAATGGAGACAAATCCACCAAAAGCTGCATCGGTCAACTTTCCCGAAATGTCGATAACAATAAATACCAATTTCGAAAGACAAATTGTCCCTTACCATATCGAGGACTCACGTGACTACATTGTGGAAGAGTCAAACGAGGAGCCAAAATACTCCCTTTTACATCTTGCACACCCAGATTCCGTTGACGTACTGGACCGGATCGCAACTCAGCCACTCCTCAACGTCGACCAAACGGAGATACTTCTGCCGGTGCGGAGATACTTCTGCCTGTACCTTCGGATGACACACTTAAGGTCGGTTGGGAGAAACCCCAAGAAGGCCACTACATTGCCCCCATGGACCAGTTCCCTCCACTTGAGATAGGCCGGACAAAGAAGTTATGTGGCGCCTTTGAAACGTGGGCGGCCCCCGGAGAAATAGGGGAGTCCCCAAACAGAGCACCCCCTGCGCGGAACAGAGCTAGCCAGGAGATTGCGTCAAGCTTCGGAAGGGCCCATTGCGGTGCCCCAACCATCTCCAAAGCAGCCCCCCGGAACGCGAGCGCAGGGACTGCACCGGCGAGGCCGGCAACGATGGCGGATTTGCTCCGAGACCAGCCTGACCCCAATGGACAACATATCTTTGAGCCGGGGAAGATCAAGAATGTTGGCATCGTCTCGTCTAGCAATGGGACCCCATCTATTTACTTCGCGGGGGTAGAAACAAGGCAGTTGGCCAACAACATGGGCCATGCTATTGTAGGGAAGTTCTCCCACTCGATTCCGGCATCGCACCAAATTCAAAAGGCACTCGATAACATGAAATTTACGTGGGGGTTATCTTGGAAGTTCATAAATGCCAAACACATTCTCATTCAACTGGACAATCTTGTGGATTACGCGCGACTATCAATGGTCCTAAGGAAATCCCAGTGTCGTACGTCGATAGACACCCGATGAGGGTCTTCAAGTGGACCCCGGATTTTGATGTGTTTTGCGAATCTCCTATCGCTGCAATATGGTGTAACTTAATCTGCCTATCGATCCACCTATTCGATCACTCGGCGCTCTTTGCTATCGGGAAGCTTCTAGGGAATCCGATCCAGATTGATCGAGCAACGGCCAAAAAATCCAGATTGTCCTTCGCAAGAATTTGTGTCGAGATAGACATTACTAAGCCAGTTACTGAGGAAATTATTCTAGATATCTGTGGGAGAGAGACCATTCAAAAATTCAAGTGGGACTAGATCCCAACCTTCTGTTCCGAATGCAAATACGTTGGTCATATTGCAGCGGTGTGCTATGCGTCCGACAATAGGAAAAGTCCACCAAAGAAGAACTTCAATGTTCAAACAGGAAGAAAGACGAAGGCCGATGGTTACTCCCCGTCGGGACCCCCCGCACAACTCCAAGGAGAGATGATTGGTGGAACGCACCGGAAGGATTTCGGAGGGGGTCTAGACCGAAACATACCAAATGAAGCTGATGTGGGGTCACCCGAGTCTCCCATACCCCACCGGCTTTGATCCCGGACATCTTGGAGCCGGATCAGGGGAGTAAGGCATGGGGTATGAAAGCGAAAGATGTTGGAAAATAGGGGATGAAAACAGGGAACCAGGGGCTGGACATGACACCGAGCCGGATGGGGGAACGTACTCACCACCAACAAGGCAAGGGGAGACTTAAGGCGAGGACTGGATCACCGCCCTCATCTCGAAAAGGCCTGCCTTCCGAGGAAACAGGAATTGCACAGGGGAACCTTTCCGAGGGCGTGCTAGAAAACTTCATGAGTGCAAACAAATATCACGCCCTCATGGACGAGGAGAAGTTCAATACTGATCTCGGAGGACCGGGGGAGATATCCAGCATGGATATCTCCACTATTCACCCGCACGAAGGAAGGGAAGCTGGTTTTCTTTGAGGAAATGGTCAGCCCGGGGGCATTAGGGATCAACCAATGGTACCAATCGGGCAGACGTTCCCCCGCTCGGGTAAGATCACCCTTGTTTAATCATGTCTTACAATTTTGTGTTTTGGAATGTTAGGGGAATAGTGAAAGCTTCTTCCCGAAACTTGATCAAAAGATTAATCTCACTTTATAATGTTTCTTTCATGGCAATTTTGGAACCATTCACCCAACCGAATCCAGATTTTTACTCAAAGCTCTTGGGGATAGAATTCAAGGCGGCGAACACAGCCAGGAAAATCTGGGTTTTTGTGAAAGAAGGATCAAGCTTTGATCCTCGCCTTTGCTACACCCCTGGATGCCCAATCGGCCCGGGAGGCGGAGCTCAAGGCCGCTCACTTTGGACTAACCGTGGCAAAGGAATTCTCACAACCAATGTGGCTCAAGCTGGACTCGGAGCAAGGGATTAAGCTAATCAACGGTACAGGCTGGGGTCCGGCCCATATACGACATGAGGTGGCTCGTTTAAGGGTCCTCAAGAGCCAAACTAACTTCCGTGTGTCCTTCACCCACCGAGAAGGCAACAAACCGGCGGACTTCCTAGCTACCGTGTGAATCACCTTACGGCCCCACGACTCCTCAAGGCAATGATTCGCTTGGAAGAGATAGGAATCCCTAATATCCGTGTTCGAGAGGACTACGCCATTTAGATGGTTATCCCAATGTGCGAGCGTAGAGGGACGATTTTGCTTTTTTGTTTTGCGTTAATTGTTGTATGGTGGGAGTATGATGAGGTCCTCACCGCTTGTTGGGGTGGACCGCTTACTACTCTTAATTTTGCCTTGGCACACCACTTTTGGGTGTGCCCACGTTTATACGTGTTTCTCATGGAATATAGGGATGAGGGACCCACGAACCCTCCACCTTGAAGGTGTTTGATTAAAAAAAAAGCTTTGAGGTCACTGACGACTCGGAACAGATGCTCCACGGTTTGCTCACCACTCCAGCAAATAGCCAACCGTTGCCATCTCGGCGGTCTATGCAAAGTGCACGAGAGCATAGAGGAACCCCCTGTGGAGCAAGGTCTGAGACCTCGCGGATAACATGAACGGCCTTCCGTGGAAGATCGGGTCGGGAGCGATTCCAACCGAACGGCTGAGATGACGGACTTTGCAGAAGTTATTGAGGAATGTAGGCTGATGGATGTGGGCTTCGATGGCTCTCCCTTTACGTGGGCCAAGAATGCGATGTTTGAGCGGCTGGAGAGAATCTTCATCAAAGAACAATGGACAGGCAAATTTGATTCATCTAGAGTCACGAATCTGCCACGGGTTACCTCGGACCATGGTCCGGTCCTCATGCGGTGCACTTCCACCTCACCACGGCTCCAAGGAAGGCCATTCCTCTTCCAAAACATGTGGATTAGACACCCAAAGTTTAACGAAATTGTGGCCTCAAATTGGGAGCAACTGACGGAGGTCGGGGGGCTCCTTAACTTCCAGATCAAGTTGACGAGGCTTAAGAAAGAGCTAAAATGTTTGAACAAAGTGGTTTTCGGCAATTTCCATGCAAACCTTCGCGAGGCAGAGGAAGAGGTGATTGCGGCACAAAAAGCTTTCGAAGCCGAACCATCCCCGATAAATAGAGCCAATGTCAACAAACACATTGCGCAATACATCCTCCTCTTGAAGATGGAAGAGGACCTTTGGAGGCAAAAGGTTGCGGTTCGTTGGCTCAAGGAAGGGGACAGAAACACCAAGTTCTACCAAAGTTGGGTTAAGCAAAAACGAGCTAGACTTCGCATTCATTGCGTACAAGTGGGGGACCTGGTCCTCACCGAGGAAGCCGAAGTAAGGGAGTCGGCCGCTCTGTACTTCCAAGGTCTCTTGGCACGGACTGGAGTGGTTTGACCTCCCCTCCCTCTGAAGCTGAAGTTAAGCGAGCGGCATGGGATATCTCGGGCAAGATGCTTGTAGCCATTATTACGCCTCTTGAAGCGCACTCAACACTGGAAGTCGAGCTACTAGCCATGATCCATGGGCTGAACATAGCCAAGGAGTTTGGCCTACCAAGCTGGATCAAATCAGATGCCGAGCAAGCAATCAAAATGGTCAATGGAGCAGGATGGGGCCCGGCACTCACCCGGCTAGCCGTGGCGCATATGGTCTTGCTTAGGAGATAACTCAATTTCCGAGCAACATTCATTCACCGGGAGGGAAACAAAGCGGCGGACTTGCTCGCGAGAATGGGACTTGAGCAGGATAACAGCCAACGTATGGATCATATTACAGCGCCGAGAGGGCTCAAGGACATCATTCGAATGGATGAGATGGGAGTCCCAAACATTCGGGTCCGAGATGGGGATGAAGACTAGCCAGAAGGATCAAGAGGAAAGTAAGAAGAATGTTATCTATCTTAGAAATGAGCGTAGTTTGGAAGGGAGTATGATGGGGTCCGGAACATGTAGGGCCGGACCGCATACTACTCTTGTAATTTGTGTAGGGACATCACTTTTGGGTGTGGCCTTGTTTGTAATCCTTTTGAAATGATATATAGGGATGAGGGACCCACGAACCCTCCACCGTGAAGGTGTTTGAATAAAAAAAAATATCTCGGCCGATAGCTGGCCGGGCCCGGATGGCTTCACTGCATCATTCTACCACAATTGTTGGGACATCATCGGTTGTGATGTAGTCGAGGAGGTAATCCAATTCTTCAATGGGGGCTTACCTCGCCCGGAGCATCACGGCAACGACGATTGTACTCTTGCCAAAGAAGGACAACCCGACATCATGGTCGGAATACCGGCCTATCAGTCTACGTAACGTCTCGAACAAGATCATTACGAAGATCCTAACGTCTAGGCTCACTCCATTCCTGCCGAAGGTCATCTCCCCGAATCAGAGTGGGTTCGTCAAAGGACAATTACTCAATGACAATCTTCTCCTCCCCCAAGAAATGTTTCACGAACTCTATCGCAGCAAACCGGCACCAAATGTTGCACTCAAGCTAGATATGGCCAAAGCTTACGACCGGGTGCAATGGTCGTTCTTGACCAAGGTTCTCAAACGCATGGGTTTTCCCGTGCCATGGATCAGTATGGTTGAGAGATGTATTGGATCGTCCTGGTCAATGGTGCGCCTACGGGGTTCTTCAAATCCACACAAGGGCTGCGGCAGGGAAAACCCCTCTTACCGACGTTGTTTGTTATCGCCGCGGACTGGTATCTCAAGAGCGTTGGATAAATTGATCCTTGTGAAGAAAGATATGGTATTTAAATCTACCAGAGCATGCGCAGGAGTGAGTCACCTCGCATACGCGGATGACATTATTATTTTCACCCAAGCGGCCACCGAACCCATCCGACGGCTGAGAGCTTGCCTTGACGGATACACTGCAGAGGGCGGCAATAGTTGAAACACAGGGCGGATTTTCCAGAGGTACGTTCCCTGAGATTAGCCACCTTGCCTGCGCCGATGACATTGTGATTTTTACGCAAGCAGCAGAGGCACCCCTGAGGCGGCTCAGAGCTTGTCTAGATGAGTATGCTGAAATTTCTGGACAGCAAATCAACCTTGCAAAAAGCAATTTCTACATTGCCAAAAGACACGAGAGGTGCACCGCCCTAATACAGTCCGAGGGCGGCTTCTCACGAGGTTCCTTCCCTTTCCTATACTTAGGAGTTCCTATTTATCGTGGTGTTAAGCATACAGATATGTTCTTCATGTTCCTACGGGAAAAGATTGCCGCGAGGGTCTCGGGATGGGCACACCGTCACCTTTCTTTCGGAGGAAGGCTTACTCTTATTAAGAGCACTTTGGAAGCGGTGCCACTCCACATTTTCCAAGCCATTGAGCCAACCTCCGGAGCTCTTAAGCAAATTGACCAACAGATGGCTCGGTTTTTCTGGGGGTCGACGAATGAGAGGAAAAAGACACACTGGATTGGCTGGGACCATGTTTGCCTCTCGACATCCGAATGAGGGCTGGGCATTCGAAAATCCAAAGAAGTCCTCCGAGCCTTCAACATCAAGCTTTGGTGGAGATTCCGAGAGCAAAGTTCACTCTGGGCAAGATACATGAAGATGAAGTATTGCAAAAGAACCTCACCCCTTGCCGCCACCCCCTCCGGGCACAACAGCCCGAATTGAAAGAGACTCCCGAGAGCGAGAAGTCATGCGAACCCACACATTAGATGATGGGTGGTGGGAAAAGGAGAAATCTACTTCTGGGATGACATTTGGGTGGGCAACTCCACCCTTAGAGCACTTAGTATCGATGATAGAAGCGCCCAGGTGGGACTCCCACAATTGGTAATATCTCAAATCCTCGATACCCCGGTCATTACTGGGGAGCCGGACATCCCGAGGTGGTCCCTCTCTAGACTTGGAGAGTTTTCGCTAGGTACTACATGGGACACCATTCGTACACATAGACTGAGGATCCAGGGGCTCGATGACATCTGGAGGGCTGGTCTAACTAACTCTATTGCCATCTTTAATTGGCGGCTTCTGTCGAACCGTATCCTGGTGGATACCAAGCTCCAGTGGAGGAAAATTGATTTGGCCTCAAAATGCCAATGCTGCCCCAGGAGCCCTAACATCGAGTCCCTTCAACACCTCTTTATCCAAGGCCGGGGAGCAACTAGTGTGTGGCGAGAGTTAGATGGGTGGTTCGGGGGCTCGGCCCCCTCCCTTCCTATAAATGATACCTTACCGGATAGACTTGAGGTGTGGTCGCAACGGATTCAACAAGATGATAGGAAACATCTCTGGCGAGCCATGTCGTATCTCATTTTGTGGTTCATATGGACGGAGCGAAACAGAAGCCGGCATGAGCAGGCCCAATTCAAACCGTACAATGTGGTGTGGCAAGTTTTTTTTTTCAAACACCTTCACGATGGAGGGTTCGTGGGTCCCTCATCCCTATATAGAGAAATAGTTCTCGGTTACAATTGCCCTAACTCAAGACATGAGATTGCACGTAGCTATTACAACCAAAAGCAAGAACTATCAAAAAACAAAAAACACCACAAGAGTAAGTAGGGGTCGTGTCACAAATGGCTCGACACCCGCCTACTCTACGGTGCCCTTCTAAGCATATTCCTCGGTGCGGACCCGGAAATTTGGGATCCCCGTTCGTTCCATTCGGATGACATCTTGGACAACTCTCGGCATGTCTTGGGCCTCCATAATTCGACTATTACTCAAATCAACCCCTATCTTCGCAAGTAGGTCAGCCGCCTTATTTCCTTCTCGGTGTATGAAGGTTGTTCGGAGGGTAAGTAGATGCTTATGTAAGGCCATGTGCGCCATTGCTTGACGGGTCTGAGCAGGCCCCCAATTTGGCCCTGATAGGAGATTGAGTGCTTGCTCTGCATCGGACTCAAGCCAAATTGGCTTCCCGAAATCTTTGGCCAACTTCAAACCATAGTTCATGGCAAGCAGCTCGGCTTCGAGGGGTGACTGTGCTTCGAGGGGGAGCGCATAGGCGACGAGCAAATTACCCGAATGGTCTCGAATGAGACCGCCTCCCCTGGCTTTTCCTGTTGCTTCAATGAAGGACCTGTCTGTGTTGAGTTTTATCCAGGGCTGATCCGGTGGTTCCCACTTAATCATCATAGCAACCGCGGTGGCCGTTGAGGTTCTGCATGGCTTGGGATACTAACTCCGAGCCTAACCCCTCTCCAATGTTTCAGCTTGAGCCTGCCATTGGCCATACTTCAATTCTTGTTGGGATCGTGTCGTTCAACCCGAGAGTGGGGGTCGATCCTTCAGACCACCCGTCAAATTCCCTCCACACTTGAGTCGCACCTGTGCCTTGTATGAAGAGGTGTTGGATAGACTCGGTACTTGGCCTGTGTCGGCAGCATTGGCATTTGGAGGCAAGTTCGATCTTGTGCCATTGTAGCTTTAAGTCAACAGGAATGAGATTAGATAAGGGCCTCCAATTGAAGATTGCGATGGTGGTTGAGAGGCCAGCCTTCCAAATATCCTCAAGACCTTGGATGATGGGCCGAGGCGACCTGATCGTCTCCCAAGTCAAAGCTAGCGAGAAGTCTCCTCGCCTTGATAGCATCCATCGCGGGATGTCCAGCTCCCCGGATAGGATCGGGGTGTTGCAAATTTGATCAATGATCTGTTTGGGAAGGCCAGCCTGGTCATGAAGTACTTGAAGTTTGGGGACGTCCCAAGAACCATCCGTGATTAATTCTGAGACGGTCGTTGCAGGGCTGCCCCTCTCATCAAAACATAGCCCGCGAAGAGGGTCATTGCCGAGCCAAATATCATCCCAAAAGTAGATCTTACCATGTCCAACAAGCCACCGAATGTGCGGTTGAGCATGGGCCCAAGCTTTGCCCAGCCTCTTCCACGTCGGGCTATTCCTTCCCGTGGTCCTTGTGGTGAGTGGCGAGGATGCGGCGCAATACTTTCTCATCATGTAGCAATCCCATAACGAATTCCGTTCTCTAAAACGCCAACATAGTTTGATGGTAAACTTTCAGATTCCAAGCCCTCCCTCGTTGGTGGGGAGGCACATTTGATCCCAACTGATCCAATGGGTCCATTTTCTCTCAGATGTCGAGCCCCAAAAGAAACGAGCCAATTGCTGGTCAAGGAGCTTAAGGGCCGTGGGCTCTATGGCTTGGAAGATGTGAATAGGAACCGCCTCAAGGGTACTCTTAATGAGAGTTAGCCTCCCTCCAAAAGATAAATGACGATGCGCCCATCCGGATATCCTTCTAGCAATCTTCTCTCGAATGAACATGAACATTTCCGTTCGCTTGACTAGACCATATATGGGGACCCCCAAGTAGAGGAAAGGGAACGTCCTGCGAGCAAATCCACCTTCAATTTGGATTGCATGCGCCCATTGCTCGTGTGCTTCGATAATATAGAAATTACTTTTAGCGAGGTTGATCTGTTGCCCGGAGACTCCCTCATACCCATCAAGACACGCTCTATGCCGGCGCAAAGGTTGTGCAGCTGCTTGGGTGAAAATAATAATATCATCGGCATAAGCTAAGTGGCTGATTTCCATGCACCTACTGGAGGCTTTGAAGGTCATCTGCTTCTTGCCAAGAATGAGTTTGTCGAGGGCACTGGAAAGATAATCTGCGGCAATCACAAACAATGCCGGGGAGATGGGATCTCCTTGTCTGAGCCCACGAGTAGATTTGAAAAAACCCGCTGGTGCACCATTAATAAGGACTGAGAACCAGCATGAGCTAATGCACCATTCGATAATGTGTATCCAAACATCCAAAAAACCCATGCGCTGAAGTACCTTGATCAAAAAGCTCCATTGCACTCTATCATAAGCCTTGGCCATGTCGATCTTAATAGTCACGTTCGGTGCTGGGGAACACCTTGCTAACTCATGGAACATCTCTTGAGCGAGGAGGACGTTGTCGTGTAGGAGCCGACCCTTCACGAAACCGCTCTGGTTAGGGGATATAACCTGAGGCAAAAAAGGCGCAAGGCGTGCGGTTAGTACTTTTGTAATAATCTTGTTAAGGACATTGCATAAGCGTAACTCTAGGATATCTAAAGTCTCTAACTTCTCTCTCAAGATTCTCCAACGCCGACAGTAACCTAGGAGGCTTCCCCGCCGACGGGTCAGCCGAGGGAACGTGCGCGGTCTCTCAGCCAAGGCTTACTTTGCTTGGTCGGTGGTGATATGCGCTCGCATCCGCCTACATGGTGAAGGCCGGTGGTGAGTTGCCGGGGGAGGGGGCCACTGCCGTTAGCCATGAGTCGCAATCCCTCTCTACGCCGGAATGGACCTTCTCAACGATGGATCGGCCAAAAACGAAGAGGATAGGAACCCCATACCCGGTTAAATCACGGCGAGTCCTCAAGCGCGCCGGCTTCGAAACGGGTTCGGAGGTGAGTAGGGCTAAGAAGATGATGATGTTTGAAATGGCGGACAACCTTGTCGCCGAACGCCATGGTGAAGGGAGGAGGTCGCCGGAGGTCGAACAAGCTTGTGTTGGGGAGTTGTTGAACGCATTAGCTCAAATAGCTAAGGAGGGGAGCACGCCAACATGTGATTTTGAGGAACTCGATTGTGAGGAGGTGGCCGGAACTTCGCCGGCGCCGGCCAGCCGGAACAATGATGTATACCATCCAAGGAGATGGTGCTGGTCAACCCTCAACAAGTGGAAGGTACAAGGGACCATGTGAATCCTTGTCTTGATGTGGGGGTGACATGTGAGAAATTTGATGCATGTGACTCACCAATGAGGGAAAGGACAAAGCTTACTTTGCATGGGGAAGGAAGTGTTGGCTCTTTTTTGGTAAGTGGCAATTTGAATTCAAATTCTACTCCATGTGCCACACACCCTCCTCCCCTACCAATCGGTCATGGTGAACACAAGGGGGACCGGCCTCCCGATGCCCGGCTGCCGGAAAACTCGCCGGAAAACCTGGTGTCGCCGGCGGGAGCTTGGAAGGTGGCGAAAGTACTCCACCCCCAAAAGGGGTCGGGGAGCGTGGGAGGAGAATCAGCCACGCACAAGCCCTTTAAGGCCGAGCCAATACCTTTGAATGACACCAAGATTAAAGCCGTGGGGAAAGCCGGATGCTTTCAAGGCACACCATCCCTTACCTTCTCCGATTCTGAAACGGACGACCTCTTGGAGAAGCTAGGGCTAGTTGTCGTTGGAAAGTTCTCACACTCACTCCCATCTCCCTCCCAAATCCAAAAAAGCCTTGGAAGTTTGGGATTAGTGGGTTCTTCCACTTGGAAATACTTGAATGCGAAGCACTCTTAATTCAATTCCAAGCGATGGCCGACTACGCTAAGGTCTTAAATGGCCCCAATGGGAACCCCAATTGGTATGTCTCCGTTTGGTGTAACATCATGGGAATCCCGGCGCATCTCTTTGAGGAATCGACTCTCATGGCAATCGGTAAACTACTAGGCAAGCCACTACAAGCCGATCATGCCACAATCCATCAAAGCGGATCGCCGAGCATCATCCAAGGAGAACCACTCGAGCTATGCCGCCAAGATCATCCGCCGTGAGTGGCGCCCAAAGGCTGACGCTTGGGTCGGCACTCCATCGTCACTTGTAGAAGGCCAAAGATAGTAACAACCATGCAGAGAACATTGAGGGTACATCGGGTGCGGGATCGTCGAAGTCAAGAGTGGCTAGTAGGAGTCACCCAAGCGTGGATGAGAATGGCTTCCAATTGGTGTCGAGGAAGAGGAAGGGAAAGGTGCATGAGGGCGATATGCACACCAAGGCTCCACACGTTGAGGATTGGCATTTTAAAAGGAATGTTGCTACGGTGACATTCGGGAGTGTTCCATCGGGTGCGAATGACTCGAGATTTAGCTTCATGAGTGTCGCATGTGGGCCCCCCAACCGGGAGATAGAGGGCCTCATCGAGGACCTTGATCCAGGAGGGCATGTCCCTAGCGGAGGTATCCCGATTGCGGGCCTTAGCTAGGTGATGGACAAGATTTTTGGGGATGCAAAGGCTGCATCAAATGGTAATTGGATTTTGAGAGTATATAGATGACCATCCTAGTTGTTAGGGAGGCCCTCGTTGTACTCTAATTGTCATGTCTTGGCGAGTCGTCACTTTTGGGCGACTCGGTGTATGTTTGGCTGTAGCAAATGGTTCCGGGTAATGCACAGGTGTGGGTCCGCCTCAACCCTCCGCTCCTTAGGGTGTTTTAAAATAATAAAAAAAAGAGGCCCCTCTTGGGGGTAGTGCTTTCCGTTTCCAAAACATGTGGGTTCGGCATGATGGATTCATGAAGCTAGTTCAAGATGTTTGGACTCAACTGACGGGGGCGAGTGGGCTGAGGTTTGGAACAAGGAAGTTTGGAACAAGGAGGTTTTTTGGCAACATTCACGCTAACCTTAAAGCGAAGGAGGAAGGGATCGCACAAGCTCAAGCCGACTTTGAGGCTGATCCAACGCCGCGAAACAGGACTGAGATCAACAAGAACATTGCCGAGTACATTCTCCTACTCCGGATGGAGGAGGACTTCTGAAGCAAAAGGATGCACTAAGGTGGCTTGCCGATGGAGATAAGAATAGCTTCTATCAAAGTTGGGTGAAACAGAAGAGAGTTAGACTCCGAATACACTCCATCAATGTGGATGGCCGAGAGTGGGAATGAAACAGAGATACGACACTCGGAGGTTGAGTTCTTTCGGAGCCTTCTTGCCCCGGACACCCCGCCTCTTGAGGATCCGGACCTTGACCTAATTTAACAACTTCCCCCCTCAACGGACCTAGAGGAGTTATACAACCCACCGGACTTTGAGGAGGTGAAGAAAGCGGTTTTTGACATATCCGGGGATAGTGCACCAGGCCCGGACGGCTTCTCGGCCGTCTTCTATCAATCATGTTGGGGGATCATTGGATCGGACGTTGTGGAAGCCTAAAGCAGTTCTTTCTTGGGGCCTACCTGCCCCGAAGTGTCACGGCTACAAACATTGCCCTTATCCCGAAGAAGGCCTCGCCCGAGACATGGGCTGATTATCGACCCATAAGCTTATACAATGTCCTTAACAAGATTATTACAAAAGTACTAACCGCACGCCTTGCGCCTTTTTTGCCTCAGGTTATATCCCCTAACCAGAGCGGTTTCGTGAAGGGTCGGCTCCTACACGACAACATCCTCCTCGCTCAAGAGATGTTCCACGAGTTAGCAAGGTGTTTCCCAGCACCGAACGTGGCTATTAAGATCAACATGGTCAAGGCTTATGATAGGGTGGAATGGAGCTTTATGATCAGGTACTTCGGCGCATGGGTTTTTCGGATGTTTGGATACACATTATCGAAAGGTGCATTAAAAAATTATTCTAGAGAGAGACGCTCTCCCTTCTCTCTAGCAATCCCTTCCCTTTGATTTTTACCGTCGTCCACCCTTTCTCACCCACGACCGCCGTGGCCCTTCCCACACCATCTACCACACCACATCGGCCCTCGGCGTGCTCCCCCTACTCCCCAAGGCTGGCCCCGACCCTTCCTTTGATAACTCAACCTCCGGGTACTTGGATTGTTCATAGGCCAAGGTGTGCACAACGCCGTGGCTCGCGAACCAGCCCTCGAACCGGGGCCGGACCTTCGGTCGGCCATGTCGGTACCTCCACCCGACCTCGAGCTAGGAGTGGAAGAGCCTCAAACCCTCACGGACCAGCAAATGGTGTTCCGGTCTCCCGAGGAAGAAACCTCCAAACCCCCAACTAAAGCCATGAAGATGAAGATGGCTAAGGCGAGATGCGAAGCTAGGAAGAATACGCCGGCACCACTCTTTAGAGGGAGCGGCCGGAAAAGGTTCGTTCCCTCTCCCCTCTCGGAAGACAAACAACTCCGGAAAAGGCTCTCTTTTGACTCCGATAAGAGCCCTGGGCCCAAGCACCCGAAATGTAAGGCGGCGCTATTTCCGGCAAACACCGATGAGCACAAGGAAGTCTCTCCCATGGGGAACCCCCACCCCACGTCCCCACCCAACGAAAACGAAGTTCAAATGCTGTTGAAGCCTCGTGAAGATGAAGAAGAGGCAACGCCAGCGCAACCCGTCGGCCTATGCTCCGATAAAGACAAGATGACCGTTGGTTAGGATGGAGACAAATCTTCATGTGTATCCCAAGGGGATTTGGCTGATTCACGTGGTCCCCAAAGCTCCTTGGTGGACGCATTGGTCAACTTTCCCGAATCGGGCATGGGAACAAAACTCCTTTCCGAAAGCACCTTTGTCCCATACCTAAATGGGAAGTCACGTGTTGTACCATGCTCCTCCCTCCCAATGCAGAAAATGAATCCAAAGGAAGGTAATGTCTTGCAAATATTCTCCTTGGAGGCGGCGGAAACCCTTGATGCATCGGTAGCTCAGCCTCTCCTAGCCGGAAATCCTCCGGTTGAGACCTACACAACAACGGCAAATGCACCCCTATCCAAGATGAGTAAGATGGCCGAACCATCCGTGCTGCTACTTAAGAATGGCCCCTCCATTGAAGACTTCCCGCCGCTTGAAAGGGGAAGGACCCGGAAACTCCGAGCCACATTTGAATCCGGACCGGCGCAAGAGCGGGTGGCCTGGCCGAGGTCCAACCATATTCCCCTTAAGCTCCGAGAGACTCCCCCATCCGTGGCCGAGGGCATGGACCCGGCACGCTCGAAGGGACCCAGATAGAGTTGGAGACGCCGAAGCCGCCCGACGTAACAATGGATGAAGGGGACCTGCCCGAAGGAGCACATAATGAGGTGAACCATGGCCCGGGACCGCAAGACAACCCGGCAAGTACCTATCCCGAATGTGGTAACGAGGCGAAGGAAAGGAACACCAACATACCCAAATCCCTGGCTGATATGGTGCGGGCCAAGTCGAACAATGATGGGTCGCAAGTCTTCCTTCTGGAGAACATCCAAAATATCGGCTTTGCTTCTAAATCGAATGGTGTTCCATCAATCTACTTTTCCGGGGCGGAAATCAAAAAGTTGGCCACATCCCTCGGCCATGCTATTATTGTAGGTAAGTTTTCCCATTCTATTCCGGATTCGCATCAAATTCAAAAAGCTCTAAATAACATTAAATTTAGCCGAGGTTTCACTTGGAAATATATTAATGCTAAGCATATCCTTGTGCAATTCGAGGACTTGGCAGACTATGCTCGACTCTTTAGTGGCCCCAAAGGCACACCGATGTGGTTCATTGACCGACACCCGATGAGGGTCTTCAAATGGTCGCCGGACTTTGACGCGTATTGTGAGTCCCCAATCGCGGCTGTGTGGTGCAACTTAATTGGACTCCTGATCCACCTCTTTGATCAATCGACCCTCTATGCCATTGGGAAGCTCCTTGGTACACCGATCCAGGTTGATAGAGCAACGGCCAATAAGTCAAGATTGTCATTTGCGAGGATTTGCATCGAAATTGACATTACACAACCACCTCCCGATGAGATCATCCTTGATATATGTGGACGCACGGCGGTGCAACAAGTGAAATGGGAGAAGATATCGTCTTATTGCATGGAGTGCAAGCATGTCGGCCATAAGAGTGAGGTTTGTTATGCGGCAGGGAAAACGGTCCGGCCTCCAAAGCGCAACTATAACATAGTCCCACCAAAACAGCCACAATCCGGGGGACACGGGGACAAGAAAGCTAATGAGGAGCTGAGGCAAAATGATAGTAACAAGGAATGGAAACAACAAGGGAAGAACAATACCAAGGAAAGCAACTCACTGGGGAGCTTGAGGGCGCTCGAACATAATGAACCAAATTGGTCGGGTCCGGACTTCATGGGAGACATGCAAGACGTCGGTGGTGCGGACTTGGTCATTTTCTCGGACGAGGTGGACAGAAATGGTCGCCCCCGATCCAAACATGCTAGGGAATCGCTCACTAGATCTTCCTCTTTCGGAGGCGGGCGAGGGGGTTCGGCGAGAGTATCAAGCTCAAGCCGGCACACTACACCCTCGGCATCGGGTGATCTAGGGCAGCCGAAAGGCGCGTTCCTTCATTTTGATGTTGAAAGGGCCGAACAACAAGAGGCGAAAGCTGATCCAAATTAGAGTACGCGGAGTGAGAAGCTCCTCCTTCTCTCTAAACACAACTCCCTATTGTCCCGCCTTGTAACACTGTTGCCAACCACCGCCGCCCTCTTCAACTCAAGGTCTTCACCCTCGCTTCCCTCCCCTCCACTCCGACCACAACCCACGGCCTTCTTTCAACCCTCACGACCCTAAACGCTGCCGGCCTCCACCTTTGTGTCGGATCTTACACCGTCACCTCCGCTTCCCCCCGACCACGCTGGTGACTTGGCACACGCTCGGCCATGCCGGACCATCCGTCGGACACTTCACCGGGGCCCGAGGAACCTCGCACCATCTCGGACCAGCGCATGGTCTTTCGGTCGGCCGAGGACCCCATCCCTAATCCTCCGAGCAAGAAGATTAAGCAAAAAGCCACAAAACTCAAAATGAGGAAAAGTACGCCGGCTCCTCCAACTAAAGGAAATGGTCAGAAAAGGTTTGTTCTTTCACCCCTTCCGGAGGACAAACAACCTTGGAAGAGGCTCGAGTTCCAGGTCGGAATACTCGTCCCCACCCGGGAGCCCTAAGTGCAAAGGGACCATCTTTCCGGCGAGCCCGCCGAGTGATCAAGGGGACAACGGCCGGCGGGATGAAGTAGAAAGTGCTTCGGGCACCAAGGAATGCCAATTGGCCATTGCCAATGCGGTCCTATCGACCATGGCCTCCAAAAATCAAAATTCCGACCAGGTTGCCGGTGCGGCCGCCGGCGACGACCATGCCGTCGAAAAGGAGGATGTGACCCCTCCGGATCATGACAAACCTAAAGTACATGCGGCAGCAAAAGCAAAAGACTCATTTGAAGTAGTGGAAGTCAACTTACCCGAATTGGAAGTGGGAACAAAAACTCTTTTCGAAAGTGGCTTGGCGCCTTACCCACTTGGAATGTCACGTGATGTCCTAGCCGTTGGAGGGCTAATGCAGCCAAAAACTACCCATCTCCTACACCTCGCAGCCTTGGATTTGGCGGACAAGCTAGACACCATGACCGCCCAACCACTTCTCGACGCCGGCCAGCCGGAGGATGCTCACATGGCCGATGGGTCTCACTACTCTTCCCTTCCGGAGTCCGACCAAGCCTTGCTTGCACCTACGGGGCCTTTCATCCCCTCCTTTGAGGAGTTTCCCCCTCTAGCGAGAGGACGGACCTTAAAACTTCGAGACACGTTCGAGGCTGGCAGGGCAAAGTCGACGGCTTTTGTGGCTTGGTCGAGGCCGGAGCCGCCTGGCCTGGCACAGCGTGCGGAGGCGAATGTGAACCTGGCCGGAAGGGAAGCACCCAGGGGTGCGGCCACCAAGGTTGGGGCCGAGGGTCATACGGCCACCCCGACACCACCTACCAACCCGATGGTGGGTGAAGCTCCGACTAGTTCCGTCACGGCTATCCAGGACCAGCCGATGGCCATGAGTGACCTATCCCACGAGGCCGCGACACGAGGGCCGATGGTCGCTAGCCGAGAAGGTGGGGCCGAAGTTCCCCCGGCTACTTAAGGGTTCTCCCGAACCCAATGGTCCTCAAGTCTTCGTGCCGGAACAGATCCAAAACATTGGTTTTGCCTCCATGTCCAATGGAGTTCCGGCCATCTACTTCTCCGGGGCTGAAACAGAAAAGCTTGCTGATAGCATGGGGCACGCCATCGTGGGTAAGTTTTCACATTCTATTCCTACGGGCCATCAAATTCAAAAAACTCTAGATAACATTAAATTCCGATGTGGCTTCAATTGGAAATACATTAATGCTAAACATATCCTTATCCAATGCGAGGATTTGGCGGATTATGCCCGGCTTCTCGGAGGCCCAAAGGGAACACCCGTTTGGCTCATTGATCGCCACCCAATGAGGGTCTTCAAATGGTCCCCGGATTTCGATGCATATTGTGAGTCCCCGATAGCAGCAATTTGGTGTAATTTAATCGGACTCCCAATTCACTTGTTTGATCAATCAGCTCTTTTCGCCATCGGCAAGCTCCTCGGCAATCCAATCCAAGTTGATCGGGCCACGGCTACCAAGACGAGACTCTCCTTTGCCCGCATTTGTATTGAGATTGACATTACCAAACCGCCCCCTGAAGAGATAATCCTTGACTTGTGCGGCCGCGAGTTGGTGCAACAAGTCCGGTGGGATAAGATCCCATCCTATTGCCAAGAGTGTAAACATGTTGGCCATGCAAGTGATGTGTGCTATGCGATGGGCAAAAAGGAAAGGCCGCCGAAATGAAACTACAATATCAACCCGCCAAAGAAGGCAAACCCCGAAGGCCACGGTATGAAGGGCATGCAAGATGCGGTGAGGCACAATCCTAACTCCAATGAAGGGAACCGCCAAGGGAAGAATAAGGGCAATGCCGGGAATCGTCATAACAACAATTCAAATGGAGAGGAGGAAAGGGATACAACTTGGGATGGTCCGGACATTATGGGTGGAACCCAAGGAGGGAATGCTTCGCACCTCGGAACATTCAAAGTGGGCCTCAAGCGCGGGGGAGGGGGAAAAGGGAACCCAACACCCCCGACCACCGAGCCACCTTCACCAATTCATGGAGATATGGATGCGGAATGGGAGTACACCAAGGCGAGCCGATCGGTGTCCCCGCCTACACGAGGGAGTGCGAGAGGGGGCGCACGCCATGCAATGACTAGGGGGCGTGGTTTCTTCTCAAGTAAGAATCACATGAGCACTAACCAATACTACTCCCTCATGGCGAATGGAGAATTTGATGTCGACAATTGTGGGGAAGCGGACGACTCGGCCATGGACATGCAAGTGGGGACCGAGAGGATTGGAGACGGCTCTCCACTTGACGATGCCGAGGAGCACGCAACGAACAAAGAGCAACATCTCATCGAATATCAAGGAGGGACTTCATCTCCTTCGGGTACGCATCCTACTTGTTAATGATGTCTTACAATATCATGTTTTGGAACGTGAGGGGAATCGCAAATGCGTCAACCCAAAACGTTTTGAAAAGGCTAATTAAATCTTATAATGTTTTATTCCTTGCAATAATGGAACCACTCACAACACCGGATCCGGACCGGTTCTCCAAGGCCATGGGGCTGTCCTACATTGGATCGAACATGACCGGAAAAATCTGGTTGTTTGCGGAAGAGGGATCCACTTTTGATATTGATTGTGATTTGGAACAAATCCAACATGGGCGTCTCAAGTCCCACCGCATTGCTAGGCCGCTGGCCATTTCGGCCGTGTATGCCAAATGCACAAGATCCGAAAGACACCTCCTGTGGAATAAGATGAGAGAGATTGCTGGGCCCCTCGAAGGATCACCATGGATTATCGGTTGCGACTTCAACACCATCCTATCACACCGAGATAGGGTTGGGAGCGACACCAACCGGCAAGCCGAGATGGTCGACTTCGCGGAGGCAATTGAAGACTGTAGGCTCCTTGATCCGGGGTTCGATGGGGCGGAATTCACATGGGCCAAAAACGGCCTCTTTGAAAGATTGGATAGAGTGCTTGTTAGTGAGGGTTGGGCTAGGGCCTTCGAAGCTACTCGGGTTACGAACCTCCCTCGGGTTGCTTCGGACCACGGGCCGGTCCTTGTAAGATGTAAGACGCTGAACACTACCATCGGAGGCAAGGCATTCCGATTCCAGAACATGTGGATCCGACATGGGGGGTTCATGGCTGTAGTGCAAAATGCATGGGAGGAGAGTACGGGGGCGAGTGGACTCCGAAATATTCAAATCAAACATGCTAGAGTGAAAAGAGCCCTAAAGGCGTGGAACAAAGAAGTTTTTGGGAACATCCATGCCAACCTCAAGGAAAAGGAGGAAGAAAAATTGTAAGTTAGAGAGAGACGCTCTCCCTTCTCTCTAGAATCCCCCACCACGTTTTGAGTTCCCACATCGCCGCCCACCCCATTCTCGCTCGGCTCACCACTGTCGACGGTCCCCCTCACGCCCCCGCTCCACCAGCCACCCACCATCCTCCCGACCTCGGATTCTCACCAACCAACCACTCCCTTGGCTAAGGCACGAACAAAGCTCCGGAGCGGCTGGTGACTCGACTCATTCTCTCGATCATGCCGGAGCGCCTGCCGGATCCCCCCCCGGAGTCAGAAGAACCGCGCACCATCTCGGACCAGCTAATGGTCCTCCGGCCGGCCGAGGACCCTCTCTCGGACCAGCCAATGAATTTCACGTCGGAGGAGTCTCCCTCCATAATTTTTCCCTGCAGGAAAGTGGCGAGGAAAACTTTGAAAATGAAGGTGAAGGCACGGAAAAGTACACCAGCCCCTCCCATCAAAGGCACTGGTCGGAAAAGGTTCGTACCCTCACCGATGCCGGAGGACAAGCAACTTAGGAAGAAGATTGATTTCGGGGCCGAAGGGAGCTCGCCGGTCGGAAGCCCAAAATGCAAAGGCCCCATCTTCCCGACGTCGATGGAGCCCTCCCCTAATCTCAACGGTGAAGATGAAGCTAAGATTAATGAAGAACTTGCCGGCGCCAGAACTGTTGACAACGCTCCGGCCGACGACCTTGCGGCCGGCGCAAACGCGGGGACTGGTGACGGAGGAGAGCACAACCCCCCACATGATGGCTGCTCGGAGAGAGATGGCTCTAGCATGGGTCAAAAGGCCTGGGTGGACGCGCTAGTCAACTTGCCCGAAATGGGCACAACAACAAAATCACTTTCCGAAAGTTCCTTGGCGCCTTGCCACTTCGGAACACCACGTGATGCTGGCCCCAATGCATCCGTTGAGCCCCCAAAACAACAAAAATCTAGCTCCTTTTTGCAGCAACCCAACTTTCCCGAATTGGCTTGGAGACCAAAACCTCCTTCCGAAAGTGGGCTAACTCCTTTCCGTCCCAAGAGCTCACGTGAGACGATTGTCGTGGAGGCCCCAACGCAACCAACAAAGGCCGAAATCATCCACTTAGCCGCCTTGGACTCGGCGGAGATGCTAGACACATTGGTTGCGCAACCTCTCATTACGGCCGGCCACAATCCACTGGAGTTCCCCCTAAACCCTTCGGGATGCATGCAAAGTGTCACACACACACCTCGGGATGGAAATGGACCCTCTCTTGAGGACTTTCCCCCTCTCGAACGAGGACGAACTAGCAAGCTCCGAGCTACGTTTGAGGCTAGTTCGGAACATTATTGTGCGGAGTTCGGCCAGCCGCGACCGAAGTCGAACCCTAACGTCTACCGAGAAAAGCCTTTTATCGAGACGATGAACAAGGCCACGCCTAGTGCCGAGATGGTTGCAGTGACAAGAGACACACCAACACCCAACGATACGCCTATGGATGATGCCGAACAGACCCTCACCGAGAAGGATAAAGTCGAGAAGATCCACACCGAGAAAGAAAAAGCCGAAAAGCCGAGAATGGAAAAGCCGAGAAGGGCACACAACGGCAACGTAGGTGCCGAGAAGATCCACACCGAGAATGGAGAAGCCGAACTCAACAATCCGAAGAGAAATGGAAACACACCTAAGTCCGCGACGGATGCCGCAACACAAGGGCTGAATGTAGTTAATCAACTTGGGGGGGTAGAAGCTACACTGGGGCCCTCGCCGTGGCCGAAATCGATGGCGGACTTGCTTAGGGGTACCCCGTCGGGCTCGGCGAGTAACACTCTACAAGGCCGGGGTGAAGGCGCCGCAAGCCACCCCGGTCGGCCGAAAACGATGGCGGACATGCTCAAAGGCTCGACTGACCCTACCGGCCCCCAAGCCTTTGAACCGGATAAGCTCCAGAACATTGGATTTGCTTCAGTGTCCGACGGCATCCCGGCCATTTACTTCTCCGGAGCGGAAACTCAAAAGCTTGCTGAGAGCATGGGACACGCCATTGTGGGTAAGTTTTCTCACTCTATCCCTACGGGACTGCAAATCCAAAAGACCCTCGACAATATTAAACTTCGGTGTGGATTTAGTTGGAAGTACATTAATGCTAAACATATTCTCATTCAATGCGAGGACTTGGCGGACTATGCCCGAATCCTTGGAGGCCCAAGGGGTACGCCCGTTTGGCTCATTGACCGACACCCGATGAGGGTCTTCAAATGGTCCCCGGACTTTGATGCTTACTGCGAGTCCCCCATTGCGGCAATCTGGTGCAACCTAATTGGCCTCCCCATTCACCTTTTCGACCAATCCGCCTTATTCGCCATCGGCAAGCTTCTCGGCAATCCAATACAAATTGATCGAGCCACGGCAAACAAGACTCGGCTTTCATTTGCCCGAATCTGCGTCGAGATAGACATCACAAAACCACCTACCGAAGAGATAATCCTCGATCTTGGTGGGCGAGAAACGGTGCAGCGAGTCCGATGGGACAAGATACCATCATATTGCCGAGAATGCAAACATGTCGGCCATGCAAGTGAGGTGTGCTATGCGACGGGCAAGAAGGAACGGCCGCCAAAGAGAAACTACCACAACGGCCCGCCAAAACAGCCACAACCCGAGAGACAGACCGAGAAGGGGAAGCAAGATATGGGGAAGAATGCCTCCAGCTCCAACGAATGGAAACATCAGGGGAAGAAGCAAGGCAAGGCCGGTGATCGACCAAACAATAACAAAACAAATGGGGAGGACTCCGGTGATATTTCCTGGGAGGGACCGAACTCCAAGGGTGACTCTACTTTGGGGAGCGGACCGAGCTCCGGAACTCAGAATGCCGGGCTTATTGCCGGGATCGAGACTGGGAAGTCCCCACCGAACCGGGGGAATCCATTGCATCCCACCACCGAACCACCAACACCACGTGGGAACATGGACGTGGAGTGGGGCTCCCCCATTGCGAGGAGCTTGGTCTCACCAGTTCGGCGAGGGAATCCGAGAGGAGGCGCGCGCCATGCTTTGACAAGGGGGCGTGGGTTCTTCTCGGCAAAGAACCACATGAGCACTAACCAATATTATACTCTCATGGAGAACGGAGAATTTGATGTTGAGAATTGTGGGGATGCGGACGAAGACCTTATGGAATTGCATGTGGGGGCCGAGAAGTTAGGAGGCAACAGTTCGGCCGAGGACGCCGAGGAGGTCGCTCCGAACAAAGAGCAACACCGTACTGACTATCAAGGAGGGCCTTCAACCTCTTTGGGTACGCACCCTTCTTGTTAATAATGTCGTACAATCTCATGTTTTGGAACGTGAGGGGGATCGCGAATGCGCCCACTCAAAACGTTCTGAAAAGACTAATTGGTTGTCATAATGTTTTATTTCTTGCAATAATGGAACCGCTCACACAACCGGACCCGGACCGTTTCTCTAAGGCCTTGGGGCTGTCCTTCATTGGTTCGAACATGAACGAGAAGATTTGGATGTTTGCGGAAGAGGGGTCCACTTTTGATATTGAGGTTGACTCGGAACAAATTCTCCACGGGTACCTCAAATCCCACCGCCTTGCTAGGCCGGTGGCCATCTCAGCCGTGTACGCCAAATGTACAAGGGCTGAAAGACATCACCTATGGGACAAGATGAGAGAGATTGCCGGGCCTCTTGAGGGAACACCTTGGATCATCGGTGGCGATTTCAACACCATGCTATCTCATCAAGACAGAGTTGGAAGTGATACCAACCGGCAAGCCGAGATGGTAGATTTTGCGGAGGCAACGGAAGATTGTAGGCTGCTTGACCCTGGTTTTGATGGAGCGGCATTCACTTGGGCCAAGAATGGCCTTTTTGAAAGGTTGGATAGAGTGCTTGTCAGCGAGGATTGGACTAAGACCTTCGAGGCTACTCGGGTTACGAACCTCCCCCGGATTGCCTCGGACCATGGACCAATTCTTGTCAGGTGCACGAAGATGAACACATCCGCTGGAGCCAAGGCTTTCAGGTTCCAGAACATGTGGATCCGACATGAAGGATTCATGGCCGTAGTGCAAAAAGCATGGGAGGAGCCCACGGGGGCGGGTGGAATCCTAAACATTCAAATCAAGCAGGCCAGAGTTAAAAAGGCCCTTAAGGAGTGGAACAAAGAGGTTTTTGGAAACATTCATGCTAATCTAAAAGAAAAGGAGGAAGAAATTGCTTTGGCCCAATCTTGTTTCGAAGCAAGGCCGACCCCGGATCACAGGACAGCGATCAACAAACACATTGCCGAGTACATCCTTTTGCTGAAAATGGAAGAAGATTTTTGGCGACAGAAGGCAGCTCTGAGGTGGCTTGCCGAGGGAGACAAAAATACCCGGTTCTACCAAAGCTGGGTGAAACAAAAGAGGGTTCGTCTCCGCATCCATTCAATACGTGTCAATGGGCAGGAGCTCACCGAGGAAGCCGAGATTAAAAAGTCCGCAGTGGAGTTCTTCCAACAACTCCTTGCCCCCAACAATCCGACACTTGAAGATCCAGACCTCGACCTAATCCAGCAGGTCCACTCAGCCGAGCAGTTCGCTGACATCGCAGATGCTCCAAGTGCGGACGAGGTCAGGAGTGCCACCTTTTGCATTTCCGGAGATAGTGCACCCGGACCCGACGGCTTCTCGGCCACCTTCTATCAAGCCTGCTGGCCTATTGTGGGACCGGAGGTAGTGGACGCAATCAGACAGTTCTTCAGAGGGGCCTTCCTGCCGAGGAGCATCACGGCCACAAGCATAGTCCTTATCCCAAAGAAGGCTTCGCCGGAATCATGGACCGACTACCGACCCATCAGTCTCTGCAATGTTTTAAACAAGATCATTACCAAGGTACTCACCTCTCGACTCTCTCCTTTCCTCCCACAGGTCATCTCCCCAAACCAAAGTGGATTTGTCAAAGGTCGGCTCCTTAACGACAACGCACTTCTGGCTCAAGAGATGTTCCATGAGCTTGCTAGATGCTCCCCAGCGCCTAATGTGGCAGTAAAGATTGACATGGCTAAAGCCTATGATAGGGTCCAATGGCCATTCCTCTTCAAAGTTTTACGCCGTATGGGTTTCCCGGATTCATGGATTTCACTTATGGAGAGGTGTATTGGGTGTTGCTGGTTCTCGGTCCTTGTTAACGGGGCACCCTCGGGCTTCTTTAGATCAACTCGAGGACTTCGGCAAGGAGACCCGATCTCCCCTGCTCTGTTCGTAATCGCGGCGGACTACCTGTCCCGAGCATTAGATAAGCTCATCCTCGGCCAAAAGGACATGACGTTCAAAGCCTCCCGGAGATGCATGGAGATCAGCCATCTAGCCTATGCGGACGACATTATCATCTTCACTCAAGCGGCGGCAAATCCTATGCGCCGGCTAAGAGCCTGTCTCGAAAAATATGAAAGAGTCTCCGGCCAACAAGTCAGCCTCGCCAAGAGTAATTTCTATATTGCCGAGGCCCATGAACACTGGGCAAACTCGATCCAGGCGGAAGGAGGCTTCTCTAGAGGGGCCTTTCCTTTTCTCTATCTCGGTGTCCCTATCTACCGTGGTGTCAAGCGCACGGACATGTTCCTCTTTCTACGGGAAAAGATTGCAAGAAGGATCTCAGGATGGGCACACCGTCACCTATCCTTTGGAGGAAGGCTTACGTTGATTAAGAGCACTCTTGAAGCGATCCCCTTGCACATCTTTCAAGCCGTCGAGCCCACGGCCGGTACCCTCAAGCAACTTGATCAACAAATGGCCCGATTCTTTTGGGGGTCTACGAATGAAAAGAAGCGGACCCATTGGATTGGATGGGAACAAATGTGCCGGCCCACTGATGAAGGAGGCCTTGGGATCCGAAAAACTATGGAGGTCCTCCACGCTTTCAATATCAAACTGTGGTGGCGATTTCGGGAGCAAACTCCCTTTGGGCAAGATACATGATGGCAAAATATTGCTCCAACTCCACACCGCTCACCTTGAGATTGCCGAGCAGGAGTAGCCCTACGTGGAGAAGGCTCTCAAGAGCATGGCCCCTCGCGCAACCGCACATGAGATGGCTAGTGGGACAAGGGGACATCTACTTCTGGGATGACATTTGGCTTGGCAATAGCCCTCTGAGGGAACTTAGCCTTGATGATAGGGGAAGACCAACCACCCGGGTCTCGGAGTTCATTACAAATGGTGGTTGGGATGTGCCCAAGCTTCAACTCCTTCACAATCAGGCCGGCCTCCCTCAGCATGTTATCGATGGCATCATTAATACACCGATCCTCCATGACGAACAGGATATCCCGAGGTGGAACCTCTCTAAGCATGGGGAATTCACGGTGGCTTCGACATGGGACACACTTCGAGGACGAAACCCGATCATCCATGGTTTGGGGGACGTTTGGAAGGTAGGCCTCACCAACTCAATAGCCATCTTTATCTGGAGGCTTCTCTCCAATCGGGTGCCGGTTGACACGAAACTTCAGTGGCGGGAGATTGAGCTAGCTTCTAAGTGCCAATGCTGCCCCCACAGACCGAACACTGAGTCACTCCAACACCTCTTCATCCAGGGATATGGAGCTCGCAGAGTATGGAGTGAGTTCGACGGCTGGTTCACAGGCCCGTTCCCACGCATCCATATCAATGACACAATCCCTACGAGAATCGAAGTGTGGGCGCGAAGGTGCCAACAGCCGAACAAGAAACATCTTAGCCGAGCCACTCCATACCTCATCCTTTGGTTTATTTGGTCGGAGAGAAACAGGAGCCGCCACCAAGGCACACAGTTTAAACCACAAAACGTGGTATGGCAGGTCCACATGTTCATTCGAAATGCTATGTCTAATGGAAGCTTGAAGCCGAAACATTGGAAGGGAGTTAAACTTGGAATCAATATTCCTCAACAAGCGGCGGCAATCAGGGCGCTACCCCTAGCCATGGCAATCAAATGGAACCCCCCGGATCAGCCGTGGATAAAGCTCAACACGGATGGCTCCTATAATGAAGCGAACGGCAGTACAGGGGCTGGCGGGATTATTCGAGACCACTCGGGTAAGATGCTCGTCGCCGTCAGCACACCCCTTGAAGCCCACTCGGCGTTAGAAGCGGAGCTGTTGGCCATGATCCACGGGCTAAATATAGCCAAGGAATACGGCCTACCAATCTGGATTGAGTCAGATGCAGAGCAAGCAATCAAATTGGTCAATGGGACGGGATGGGGGCCGGCACTCGCTCGGCAAGCGGTGGCGCAACTAACCATTCTCAAACGCCAACTCAAATTCCGAGCCACCTTCATACACAGGGAGGGGAACAAAGCGGCGGACTTCCTTGCGAAAATGGGGCTAGTCCAAGACAGTGGCCTACGAATGCACTACAACTCAGCACCGAGAGAACTATTGGACTTGGTTAGATTGGACGAGATGGGAGTGTCGCACATCCGAAACCTAGACGGGGACGGGCATCAAAGTTGATCATGAGACGACGGGAGACAATAGTGACTAGCTTTGTGGTTAATTGTTTTTTGGAAAGGAGTATGATGAGGTCCGAACCTTGTGGGATCGGACCGCATACTACTCTTGATTTTGTTACGGCACACCACTTTTGGGTGTGGCCACGCCTTGTAATTATCTCTTGTGGAAATATAGGGATGAGGGACCCACGAACCCTCCACCGTAGAGGTGTTTGATTAAAAAAAAAAAAAAAAAAAAAAAAAAAAAAAAAAAACCTCAAGGAAAAGGAGGAAGGAATTGCCGTGGCCCAATCCATCTTCGAGGCAAGGCCAACACCGGAAAATAGGACAATGATCAATAAATACATTGCCGAGTACATCATGTTGCTGAAAATGGAAGAGGATTTTTGGCGGCAAAAGGCAGCCCTGAGATGGCTTGCGGAGGGCCACAAAAATACCCGGTTCTATCAAAGCTGGGTGAAACAAAAAGAGTTCGCCTACGCATCCACTCGATTCGTGTAAACGGCCAGGAGCTTACTGAGGAGGCCGAAATAAAAAGTCAGTGGTAGATTTCTACCAACAACTCCTAGCGCCCAGCAACCCGGTTCTAGACGAGCCAGACCTTGACCTTATCCAGCGAGTACACTCAGCCGAGCACTTTGCGGACATCGCAAATGCGCCTGGTGCGGACGAGATCAGGAGCGCCGTTTTCAGCATTTCCAGAGATAGCGCCCCCGGACCCGATGGCTTCTCCGCCACTTTCTACCAAGCCTGTTGGACTATTGTGGGGTCGGAGGTGGTGGAAGCAATTGGCCAGTTCTTTAGAGGGGCTTTCCTGCCACGAAGTATTACGGCCACAAGCATTGTCCTCATCCCAAAGAAGGCGTCGCCCGAGTCATGGACCGACTACCGACCCATCAGCCTCTGCAACGTCTTTAACAAGATCATCACCAAGGTACTCACGACTCGACTCTCCCCTTTCCTTCCACAGGTCATCTCCCCAAACCAAAGTGGTTTCGTGAAAGGGCGACTCCTCAATGATAACGCTCTGTTGGCGCAAGAGATGTTCCATGAACTTGCAAGATGCTCCACAGCGCCTAATGTAGCGGTGAAGATCGACATGGCGAAAGCCTATGATAGGATCCAATGGCCTTTCCTCTTCAAGGTGCTTCGGCGAATGGGATTCCCGGACACATGGATCTCACTCATGGAGAGGTGCATAGGCTCGTGTTGGTTCTCGATCCTTGTCAATGGGGTACCTTCAGGATTCTTCAGATCAACACGGGGACTCCGACAAGGTGATCCGATTTTCCCTGCGTTGTTTGTAATTGCCGCGGACTACCTGTCTCGAGCCTTGGATAAGCTTATACTTGGCCAAAGGGATATGGTGTTTAAGGCCTCCCGGAGATGCATTGAGGTCAGCCACCTAGCAGCCTATGCGGATGATATTATAATATTCACACAAGCGGCGGCAACCCCCCTGCGCCGGCTCTGTGCCTGTCTCGAGAACTTCTATATCACCGAAATCCATGACCATTGGGCACCCTCGATCCAAGCGGAAGGAGGCTTCACTAGGGGCACCTTTCCTCTACCTCGGCGTCCCCATCTACCGTGGTGTAAAGCGCACGGACATGTTCCTCTTCCTACTTGAAAAGATTGCAAGAAGGATCTCGGGCTGGGCACACCGGCACTTATCTTTTGGAGGGAGGCTCACGCTGATTAAGAGCACCCTTGAAGCGATCCCCTTACACATCTTCCAAGCCATTGAGCCCACTGCCGGCACCTTAAAACAACTTGATCAACAAATGGCCCGATTCTTTTGGGGATCTACGAGTGAGAGAAAGCAAACCCATTGGATTGGATGGGATCAAATGTGTCGCCCTACCGAGGAAGGAGGTCTCGGGATTCGGAAAACTTTGGAGGTTTTACGTGCTTTCAACATAAAATTATGGTGGCGCTTCCGGGAACAAAACTCCCTTTGGGCAAAATACATGATGGCAAAATATTGCTCCATCTCCACACCACTTACCTTGAGAACGTCGAGCAGGAGTAGCCCTACATGGAGGAGGCTCTCTAGAGCTTGGACTCTCGCGCAACCGTACATGAGGTGGCTTGTGGGGCAAGGGAATATCTACTTCTGGGATGACATCTGGCTTGGCAACAGCCCACTCAGGGACCTCAGCCTTGATGATAGTGGAAGGCCAACCACCCGGGTCTCGGAGTTCATTACAAATGGCACTTGGGATGAACCCAAGCTCCGACTCCTGCACGATCAACCTGGCATCCCACAGCATATTATTGATCGCATCCTCAGCACCCCGATACTCCAAGACGAACAGGATATCCCGCGGTGGACCCTCTCTGAGCACGGGGAATTCACGGTAGCATCGACGTGGGACACACTCCGAGGGCGGAACCAGATCGTTCAAGGCCTGGGTGATGTTTGGCAGGCGGGCCTCACTAAGTCAATAGCCATCTTCATCTGGAGGCTTCTTTCCAATCGGATGCCAGTCGATACAAAACTTCAGTGGCGGGAGATTGAACTTGCCTGCAAGTGCCAATCCAAAACGTCCTAAAAAGATTAATTTATTCTCACAATATTTACTTTCTTGCAATAATGGAGCCCCTTACCTCTCCAAATCCGGACAAGTATTCAAAGGTGTTGGGGATGCACTACAAGGGCTCGAACATCAATGGGAAATTTTGGATCTTCGTGGAGGAGGGGGCGGATTTCGAAGTTGAAGATGATTCGGATCAGCTCTTACACGGACGATTCGTGTGTCCTAGACTTTCTAACCCCATCATGATCTCGGCTGTTTATGCGAAATGTTCGAGAGGGGAACGGTTGGCTCTATGGGATAAGATGAGATTTATTGCTCAAATGGCGGAGGGAGTGCCGTGGATCATCGGGGGAGACTTTAATACCATCCTTTCCCCTCGATATAGGATGGGCAGTGATACAAATCGGCACGTTGAAATGATTGATTTTGCCGAAACCATCGAAGATTGTAGACTTCTATATCCGGGCTTGGATGAAGCGGATTACACTTGGGCTAAAAATGGCCTCTTGTTAAGGCTGGATAGGGTGAGGGTTAGCGAGATGGTGGCGCCTCTCTTTGACGCGGTAAGGGTCACGAACCTCCCTCGAGTAGCCTCAGACCAAGGGCAGGTCCTAGTTAGAGGCAAACTACCGACCATTCAAGAGGGTGGCAGAGCGTTTCGATTCCAAAACATGTGGGTTAAGCATGAAGGGTTTGCCGATCTGGTGCAAACGGATTGGATGGCCCCTACGGAGGCCGGGGGATTACTCAACTTGAAGATCAAACTAACTTGGGTTAAGAAAATGCTCAAACGGTGGAACATAGAGGTCTTTGGGAATATCCATGCCAACCTCAAAACATGTGAAGAGAACATCGCCGTGGCACAATCTGAATTTGAAGAGAACTCCTCGGCCCGGAACAGAATGGAGATTAACAAGCAGATCGCTGAGTACATTCTTCTTCTCAAAATGGAAGAGGACTTTTGGCGTCTAAAGGCAGCCCTGAGATGGCTGGAAGAGGGGGATAAAAACACTAGGTTCTACCAAAGTTGGGTGAAGCAGAAAAAGATTCGATTGAGAATTCACAAGATTAATGTCAATGAGAGGGAACTCACGGATGACCGTGAATTTTCTCTCAAAAAAGCAGCGAGGGCCTTACGAAATTGTAAGTTAGAGAGAGACGCTCTCCCTTCTCTCTAGAATCCCCCACCACGTTTTGAGTTCCCACATCGCCGCCCACCCCATTCTTGCTCGGCTCACCACTGTCGACGGTCCTCCTCACGCCCCCCGCTCCACCAGCCACCCACCATCCTCCCGACCTCGGATTCTCACCAACCAACCACTCCCTTGGCTAAGGCACGAACAAAGCTCCGGAGCGGCTGGTGACTCGACTCATTCTCTCGATCATGCCGGAGCGCCTGCCGGATCCCCCCCCGGAGTCAGAAGAACCGCGCACCATCTCGGACCAGCTAATGGTCCTCCGGCCGGCCGAGGACCCTCTCTCGGACCAGCCAATGAATTTCACGTCGGAGGAGTCTCCCTCCATAATTTTTCCCTGCAGGAAAGTGGCGAGGAAAACTTTGAAAATGAAGGTGAAGGCACGGAAAAGTACACCAGCCCCTCCCATCAAAGGCACTGGTCGGAAAAGGTTCGTACCCTCACCGATGCCGGAGGACAAGCAACTTAGGAAGAAGATTGATTTCGGGGCCGAAGGGAGCTCGCCGGTCGGAAGCCCAAAATGCAAAGGCCCCATCTTCCCGACGTCGATGGAGCCCTCCCCTAATCTCAACGGTGAAGATGAAGCTAAGATTAATGAAGAACTTGCCGGCGCCAGAACTGTTGACAACGCTCCGGCCGATGACCTTGCGGCCGGCGCAAACGCGGGGACTGGTGACGGAGGAGAGCACAACCCCCCACATGATGGCTGCTCGGAGAGAGATGGCTCTAGCATGGGTCAAAAGGCCTGGGTGGACGCGCTAGTCAACTTGCCCGAAATGGGCACAACAACAAAATCACTTTCCGAAAGTTCCTTGGCGCCTTGCCACTTCGGAACACCACGTGATGCTGGCCCCAATGCATCCGTTGAGCCCCCAAAACAACAAAAATCTAGCTCCTTTTTGCAGCAACCCAACTTTCCCGAATTGGCTTGGAGACCAAAACCTCCTTCCGAAAGTGGGCTAACTCCTTTCCGTCCCAAGAGCTCACGTGAGACGATTGTCGTGGAGGCCCCAACGCAACCAACAAAGGCCGAAATCATCCACTTAGCCGCCTTGGACTCGGCGGAGATGCTAGACACATTGGTTGCGCAACCTCTCATTACGGCCGGCCACAATCCACTGGAGTTCCCCCTAAACCCTTCGGGATGCATGCAAAGTGTCACACACACACCTCGGGATGGAAATGGACCCTCTCTTGAGGACTTTCCCCCTCTCGAACGAGGACGAACTAGCAAGCTCCGAGCTACGTTTGAGGCTAGTTCGGAACATCATAGTGCGGAGCTCGGCCAGCCGCGACCGAAGTCGAACCCTAACGTCTACCGAGAAAAGCCTTTTATCGAGACGATGAACAAGGCCACGCCTAGTGCCGAGATGGTTGCAGTGACAAGAGACACACCAACACCCAACGATACGCCTATGGATGATGCCGAACAGACCCTCACCGAGAAGGAAAAAGTCGAGAAGATCCACACCGAGAAAGAAAAAGCCGAAAAGCCGAGAATGGAAAAGCCGAGAAGGGCACACAACGGCAACGTAGGTGCCGAGAAGATCCACACCGAGAATGGAGAAGCCGAACTCAACAATCCGAAGAGAAATGGAAACACATCTAAGTCCGCGACGGATGCCGCAACACAAGGGCTGAATGTAGTTAATCAACTTGGGGGGGTAGAAGCTACACTGGGGCCCTCGCCGTGGCCGAAATCGATGGCGGACTTGCTTAGGGGTACCCCGTCGGGCTCGGCGAGTAACACTCTACAAGGCCGGGGTGAAGGCGCCGCAAACCACCCCGGTCGGCCGAAAACGATGGCGGACATGCTCAAAGGCTCGACTGACCCTACCGGCCCCCAAGCCTTTGAACCGGATAAGCTCCAGAACATTGGATTTGCTTCAGTGTCCGACGGCATCCCGGCCATTTACTTCTCCGGAGCGGAAACTCAAAAGCTTGCTGAGAGCATGGGACACGCCATTGTGGGTAAGTTTTCTCACTCTATCCCTACGGGACTGCAAATCCAAAAGACCCTCGACAATATTAAACTTCGGTGTGGATTTAGTTGGAAGTACATTAATGCTAAACATATTCTCATTCAATGCGAGGACTTGGCGGACTATGCCCGAATCCTTGGAGGCCCAAGGGGTACGCCCGTTTGGCTCATTGACCGACACCCGATGAGGGTCTTCAAATGGTCCCCGGACTTTGATGCTTACTGCGAGTCCCCCATTGCGGCAATCTGGTGCAACCTAATTGGCCTCCCCATTCACCTTTTCGACCAATCCGCCTTATTCGCCATCGGCAAGCTTCTCGGCAATCCAATACAAATTGATCGAGCCACGGCAAACAAGACTCGGCTTTCATTTGCCCGAATCTGCGTCGAGATAGACATCACAAAACCACCTACCGAAGAGATAATCCTCGATCTTGGTGGGCGAGAAACGGTGCAGCGAGTCCGATGGGACAAGATACCATCATATTGCCGAGAATGCAAACATGTCGGCCATGCAAGTGAGGTGTGCTATGCGACGGGCAAGAAGGAACGGCCGTTCAAAGAGAAACTACCACAACGGCCCGCCAAAACAAGCCACAACCCGAGAGACAGACCGAGAAGGGGAAGCAAGATATGGGGAAGAATGCCTCAGCTCCAACGAATGGAAACATCAGGGGAAGAAGCAAGGCAAGGCCGGTGATCGACCAACAATACAAAACAATGGGGAGGACTCCGGTGATACTTCCTGGGAGGGACCGAACTCCAAGGGTGACTCTACTTTTGGGAGCGGACCGAGCTCCGGAACTCAAAATGCCGGGCTTATTGCCGGGATCGAGATTGGGAAGTCCCCACCGAACCGGGGGAATCCATTGCATCCCACCACCGAACCACCATCACCACGTGGGAACATGGCGTGGAGTGGGGCTCCCCCATTGCGAGGAGCTTGGTCTCACCAGTTCGGCGAGGGAATCCGAGAGGAGGCGCGCGCCATGCTTTGACAAGGGGGCGTGGGTTCTTCTCGGCAAAGAACCACATGAGCACTAACCAATATTATACTCTCATGGAGAACGGAGAATTTGATGTTGAGAAATGTGGGGATGCGGACGAAGACCTTATGGAATTGCATGTGGGGGCCGAGAAGTTAGGAGGCAACAGTTCGGCCGAGGACGCCGAGGAGGTCGCTCCGAACAAAGGAGCAACACCGTACTGATTATCAAGGAGGGCCTTCAACCTCTTTGGGTACGTACCCTTCTTGTTAATAATGTCGTACAATCTCATGTTTTGGAACGTGAGGGGGGGGGATCGCGAATGCGCCCACTCAAAACGTTCTGAAAAGACTAATTGGTTGTCATAATGTTTTATTTCTTGCAATAATGGAACCGCTCACACAACCGGACCCGGACCGTTTCTCTAAGGCCTTGGGGCTGTCCTTCATTGGTTCGAACATGAACGAGAAGATTTGGATGTTTGCGGAAGAGGGGTCCACTTTTGATATTGAGGTTGACTCGGAACAAATTCTCCACGGGTACCTCAAATCCCACCGCCTTGCTAGGCCGGTGGCCATCTCAGCCGTGTACGCCAAATGTACAAGGGCTGAAAGACATCACCTATGGGACAAGATGAGAGAGATTGCCGGGCCTCTTGAGGGAACACCTTGGATCATCGGTGGCGATTTCAACACCATGCTATCTCATCAAGACAGAGTTGGAAGTGATACCCAACCGGCAAGCCGAGATGGTCGATTTGCGGAGGCAACGGAAGATTGTAGCTGCTTGACCCTGGTTTTGATGGAGCGGCATTCACTTGGGCCAAGAATGGCCTTTTTGAAAGGTTGGATAGAGTGTTTGTCAGCGAGGATTGGACTAAGACCTTCGAGGCTACTCGGGTTACGAACCTCCCCCGGATTGCCTCGGACCATGGACCAATTCTTGTCAGGTGCACGAAGATGAACACATCCGCTGGAGCCAAGGCTTTCAGGTTCCAGAACATGTGGATCCGTCATGAAGGATTCATGGCCGTAGTGCAAAAAGCATGGGAGGAGCCCACGGGGACGGGTGGAATCCTAAACATTCAAATCAAGCAGGCCAGAGTTAAAAAGGCCCTTAAGGAGTGGAACAAAGAGGTTTTTTGGAAATTCATGCTAATCTAAAAGAAAAGGAGGAAGAAAATTGCTTTGGCCCAATCTTGTTTCGAAGCAAGGCCGACCCGGATCACAGGACAGCGATCAACAAACACATTGCCGAGTACATCCTTTTGCTGAAAATGGAAGAAGATTTTTGGCGACAGAAGGCAGCTCTGAGGTGGCTTGCCGAGGGAGACAAAAATACCCGGTTCTACCAAAGCTGGGTGAAACAAAAGAGGGTTCGTCTCCGCATCCATTCAATACGTGTCAATGGGCAGGAGCTCACCGAGGAAGCCGAGATTAAAAAGTCCGCAGTGGAGTTCTTCCAACACTCCTTGCCCCCAACAATCCGACACTTGAAGATCCAGACCTCGACCTAATCCAGCAGGTCCACTCAGCCGAGCAGTTCGCTGACATCGCAGATGCTCCAAGTGCGGACGAGGTCAGGAGTGCCACCTTTTGCATTTCCGGAGATAGTGCACCGGACCCGACGGCTTCTCGGCCACCTTCTATCAAGCCTGCTGGCCTATTGTGGGACGGAGGTAGTGGACGCAATCAGACAGTTCTTCAGAGGGCCTTCCTGCCGAGGAGCATCACGGCCACAAGCATTGTCCTTATCCCAAAGAAGGCTTCGCCGGAATCATGGACCGACTACCGACCTCAGTCTCTGCAATGTTTTAAACAAGATCATTACCAAGGTACTCACCTCTCGACTCTCTCCTTTCCTCCCACAGGTCATCTCCCCAAACCAAAGTGGATTTGTCAAAGGTCGGCTCCTTAACGACAACGCACTTCTGGCTCAAGAGATGTTCCATGAGCTTGCTAGATGCTCCCCAGCGCCTAATGTGGCAGTAAAGATTGACATGGCTAAAGCCTATGATAGGGTCCAATGGCCATTTCCTCTTCAAAGTTTTACGCTGTATGGGTTTCCCCGGATTCTGGATTTCACTTATGGAGAGGTGTAATTGGGTGTTGCTGGTTCTCGGTCCTTGTTAACGGGGCAACCCTCGGGCTTCTTTAGATCAACTCGAGGACTTCGGCAAGGAGACCCGATCTCCCCTGCTCTGTTCGTAATCGCGGCGGACTACCTGTCCCGAGCATTAGATAAGCTCATCCTCGGCCAAAAGGACATGACGTTCAAAGCCTCCCGGAGATGCATGGAGATCAGCCATCTAGCCTATGCGGACGACATTATCATCTTCACTCAAGCGGCGGCAAATCCTATGCGCCGGCTAAGAGCCTGTCTCGAAAAATATGAAAGAGTCTCCGGCCAACAAGTCAGCCTCGCCAAGAGTAATTTCTATATTGCCGAGGCCCATGAACACTGGGCAAACTCGATCCAGGCGGAAGGAGCTTCTCTAGAGGGGCCTTTCCTTTTCTCTATCTCGGTGTCCCTATCTACCGTGGTTGTCAAGCGCACGGACATGTTCCTCTTTCTACGGGAAAAGATTGCAAGAAGGATCTCAGGATGGGCACACCGCCACCTATCTTTGGAGGAAGAGGAAGGCTTACGTGATTAAGAGCACTCTTGAAGCGATCCCTTGCACATCTTTCAAGCCGTCGAGCCCACGGCCGGTACCTCAAGCAACTTGATCAACAATGGCCCGATTCTTTTGGGGGTCTACGAATGAAAAGAAGCGGACCCATTGGATGGATGGGAAAATGTGCCGGCCCACTGATGAAGGAGGCCTTGGGATCCGAAAAAACTATGGAGGTCCTCCACGCTTTCAATATCAAACTGTGGTGGCGATTTCGGGAGCAAAACTCCCTTTGGGCAAGATACATGATGGCAAAATATTGCTCCAACTCCACACCGCTCACCTTGAGATTGCGAGCAGGAGTAGCCCTACGTGGAGAAGGCTCTCAAGAGCATGGCCCCTCGCGCAACGCACATGAGATGGCTAGTGGGACAAGGGGACATCTACTTCGGGATGACATTTGGCTTGGCAATAGCCCTCTGAGGGAACTTAGCCTTGATGATAGGGGAAGACCAACCACCCGGGTCTCGGAGTTCATTACAAATGGTGGTTGGGATGTGCCCAAGCTTCAACTCTTCACAATCAGGCCGGCCCCCTCAGCATGTTATCGATGGCATCATTAATACACCGCACTCCATGAGAACGGATATCCCGAGGTCGGACTCTCAAGCATGGGAATTACGGTGGCTTCGAAATGGGAACACATTCGAGAGAAAACCCGATCATCCATCTTGGCTCGCGGCTCCCGTCAAACCTCTACTCCACGTCTTGGCTATACCTTGCCGAAGCCCGCCCGGCTGGCCGAAACAATGGGGCAACCGCCGGACCCCGACGAAAAGAGAGACACTTCCGGCCCTAAATCCGGATGATTTGCCTGACATTGTTCCCGGGGATGAGGAAGCTCGGGTCCTCTCCGATCAGCAAATGGTCTTCCGAGCTGGTGAGGCCGCTTCCCTTCAACGTCCGACCAAATCCATGGAACTAAAAATGGCTAAAGCAAAGCTCAAAGCCCGGAAAAGTACGCCGGCGCCTCCTACCAAAGGCAATGGTCGTAAGAGATTTGTCCCGTCTCCGATGCCCGAGGACAAGCAACTAAGGAGAAGATAGACTTCGGTGAGGAGGAAGGACATTCGGCCGGTAGTTCCAAATGCAAAGGATCCCTGTTCCCGGCGACTCTGTCCCTCGACTTGGGGGTCTTCTTTCAGGTTGGAGGACCCCGATTTGCCTCATAAGAAGGAAGAGGAAGTGGAGCATTGGAATGAATGTGAAGAAGAGTTCGATGCCCTCAACGGTAGAACCGTGCCGGAAGGAGGCGGCTCGCCGGAAACTGCTGCTCCCCGCCGTCGAGCTTATTGACCGTTTCCGGTGAAGTCCCCTCCCTCCACAATCCCCAGCCAAGACTTGCTAGGTCACGTGAAGCACAAGCTGCCCCCATGTGCGTGTCCTTGCCCCATTGGAAAGTGGAAATGCAAACCTACCTAATCTGGAGGCTGGGACAAAAGTTGACTTTGAAAGCACTAATCCACCTTTCCTACCTAAGCCATCAGGTACAAAAGCAAACTTGCCTAAAATGATAGCAAGTACAAAAGCCCCCCTTTGAAAGTGCCCCCCCCCCCCTTTCCCCTCTAACATGGCACGAGTTGCATCGTTTGGACCCCCACCAAGGAACCCAAAACTAGATGAGATCCTTCATCTTGCAGCGTTGGACTCGGTGGAAACGCTCGATGCAGCGGCGGCGCAGCCTCTCCGTGCCGGAAACCTACCGACGGCCAATCACAAGCCACCGGAGTTTCCCCAAAACTCTTCGGGATGCATGCAAAGTGTCACACACACACCTTGGAATGGGAGTGGGGCATCTCTTGAGGACTTCCCCCCTCTCGAACGAGGACGAACTAGCAAGATCCGAGCTACGTTTGAGGCCAGCCCGGAACATTATTGTGTGGAGCTCGGCCAGCCGCGACCTAAGGCGAACCCTAACGCCAACCGAGAAAAGCTTATTATCGAGACAAACGAACAAGGCCACGCCTAGTGCCGAGATGGGCGTATTGACAAGAGAAACACCAACACCCAACGACACGCCAATGGATGATGCCGAGAAGATCCACACCGAGAATGAAGAGGCCGAGAAGGTCCACACCGAGAAAGGAAAAGCCGAACTGCCGAGAAGGGAAAAGCCGAGAAGGGTACACAACGAAAACGATGGTGCCGAGAAGACCCACACCGAGAATGGAAAAGCCGAACACAACAACCCGAAGAGAAAAGGAAATACATCTAAGCCCTCGGCGAATGCCGCAACACAAGGGCGAAATGAAGTTACTCAACATGGGGGGGTAGAAGCTACCCCGGGGACCTCGGCGTGGCCGAAATCGATGGCGGACTTGCTTAAGGGTACTCCGTCGGGCTCGGCGAGTAACACGCTACATGGCGGGGGTGATGGCACCTCAAGCCACCCCGGCCGGCCGAAAACGATGGCGGACATGCTTAAAGGCTCGACTGACCCTAACGGCCCTCAAGCCTTTGAGCCGGATAAGCTTCAGAACATTGGATTCGCTTCAGTGTCCGATGGCATCCCGGCCATCTACTTCTCCGGAGCGGAAACTCAAAAGCTTGCTGAGAGCATGGGACACGCCATTGTGGGTAAGTTCTCTCACTCTATCCCTACCGGACTGCAAATCCAAAAGACTCTCGATAATATTAAACTCCGGTGTGGATTCAGTTGGAAGTACATTAATGCTAAACATATTCTCATTCAATGCGAGGACTTGGCGGACTATGCCCGAATCCTTGGAGGCCCAAGGGGTACGCCCGTATGGCTCATTGACCGTCACCCGATGAGGGTCTTCAAATGGTCCCCGGACTTTGATGCATACTGCGAGTCCCCCATTGCGGCAATTTGGTTGCAACCTAATTGGCCTCCCCATTCATCTTTTCGACCAATCCGCCTTATTCGCCATCGGCAAGCTTCTCGGCACTCCAATACAGATTGATCGAGCCACGGCAAACAAGACTCGGCTTTCATTTGCCCGAATTTGCGTCGAGATAGACATCACAAAACCGCCTACCGAAGAGATAATCCTTGACCTTGGTGGGCGAGAAACAGTGCAGCGGGTCCGATGGGACAAGATACCATCATATTGTCAAGAATGTAAACACGTCGGCCATGCAAGTGAGGTGTGCTATGCGACGGGCAAGAAGGAACGGCCGCCAAAGAGAAACTACCATAACGGCCCGCCTAAACAGTCACAACCCGAGAGACAAACCGAGAAGGGGAAGCAAGATACGGGGAAGAAATGCCCCCAGCTCCAATGAATGGAACGTTATGGGAAGAAGCAAGGCAAGGCCGGTGACCGACCAAACAATAACAAAACAAATGGGGAGGATATCGGTGGTACTTCCTGGGAGGGACCGAACTCGAAATTGCCGGGCTCAAGACCGGACTCTAGAATGTCGGACTCTGCTTTGGGGAGCGGACCGAGCTCCGGAACTCAAAATGCCGGGCTCAAGGCCGGGACCGAGGTTGGGAAGTCCCCACCGAACCGGGGGAACCCATTGCATCCCACCTCCGAACCACCATCACCACGTGGGAACATGGACGTGGAGTGGGGCTCCCCTAATGCGAGGCGCTCGGTCTCACCAGCTCGTCGAGGGAATCCGAGAGGAGGCGCGCGCCATGCCATGACAAGGGGGCGTGGGTTCTTCTCGGCAAAGAACCCACATGAGTACTAACCGATATTACTCTCTCATGGAGAACGGAGAATTTGATGTTGAGAATTGTGGGGATGCGGACGAAGACCCCATGGAGTTGCACATGGGGGTCGAGAGGTTAGGAGGCAACAGTTCGGCCGACGATGCCGAGGAGGTCGCCCCGAACAAAGAGCAACACCGCACTGACTACCAAGGAGGGCCTTCAGCCTCTTTGGGTACGCACCCTTCCTGTAATGATGTCGTACAATTTCATGTTTTGGAACGTGAGGGGGATTGCGAATGCGCCCACTCAAAACGTTCTAAAAAGACTTATTGATTGTCATAATGTTTTATTTCTTGCAATAATGGAACCGCTCACACACCCGGACCCGGACCGATTTTCTAAGGCCTTGGGGCTGCCCTTCATTGGTTCGAACACGAACGGGAAGATTTGGATGTTCGCGGAAGAGGGGTCCACTTTTGATATTGAGAATGACTCGGAACAAATCCTTCACGGTTACCTCAAGTCCCACCGCCTTGCTAGGCCGGTGGCCATTTCAGCCGTGTACGCCAAATGCACAAGGGCTGAACGACATCAATTATGGGACAAGATGAGAGAGATTGCCGGGCCTCTCGAGGGAACACCTTGGATCATCGGTGGCGATTTCAACACCATTCTATCACACCAAGACAGAGTCGGAAGTGATACTAACCGGCAAGCCGAGATGGTTGATTTTGCGGAAGCAACGGAGGACTGTAGGCTGCTTGATCCTGGTTTCGATGGAGCGGCATTCACTTGGGTCAAGAATGGCCTCTTTGAAAGGTTGGATAGAGTGTTTGTCAGTGAGGATTGGACTAAGACCTTCGAGGCTACTCGGGTTACGAATCTCCCCCGGGTTGCCTCGGACCATGGACCAATTCTTGTCAGGTGCACGAAGATGAACACATCCGCTGGAGCCAAGGCATTCAGGTTCCAGAACATGTGGATCCGACATGAAGGATTCATGGCCGTAGTGCAAAAAGCATGGGAGGAGCCCACGGGGGCGGGTGGAATCCTAAACATTCAAATCAAGCAGGCCAGAGTTAAAAAGGCCCTTAAGGAGTGGAACAAAGAGGTCTTTGGGAACATCCATGCTAATCTAAAGGAAAAGGAGGAAGAAATTGCTCTGGCTCAAACTAGTTTCGAGGCAAGGCCGACTCCGGAGCACAGGACAGCGATCAACAAACACATTGCCGAGTACATCCTTTTGCTGAGAATGGAAGAAGATTTTTGGCGACAGAAGGCAGCTTTGAGGTGGCTTGCCGAGGGAGACAAAAATACCCGGTTCTATCAAAGCTGGGTGAAACAAAAGAGGGTCCGTCTCCGCATCCACTCAATTCGTGTCAATGGGCAGGAGCTCACCGAGGAAGCCGAGATTAAAAAGTCCGCAGTGGAGTTCTTCCAACAACTCCTTGCCCCCAACAATCCGACACTTGAAGACCCAGACCTCGACCTAATCCAGCAGGTCCACTCAGCCGAGCAGTTCGTTGACATCGCAGATGCTCCAAGTGCGGACGAGGTCAGGAGTGCCACCTTTTGCATTTCCGGAGATAGTGCACCCGGACCTGATGGCTTCTCGGCCACCTTCTATCAAGCCTGCTGGTCCATTGTGGGGCCGGAGGTAGTGGAAGCAATCAGACAGTTCTTCAGAGGGGCCTTCCTGCCAAGGAGCATCACGGCCACAAGCATTGTCCTTATCCCAAAGAAGGCATCGCCGGAGTCATGGACCGACTACCGACCCATCAGTCTCTGCAATGTTTTAAACAAGATCATTACCAAGGTACTCACCTCTCGACTCTCTCCTTTCCTCCCACAGGTCATCTCCCCAAACCAAAGTGGTTTTGTCAAAGGTCGGCTCCTTAACGACAACGCACTTCTGGCTCAAGAAATGTTCCATGAGCTTGCTAGATGCTCCCCAGCGCCTAATGTGGCAGTAAAGATTGACATGGCTAAAGCCTATGATAGGGTCCAATGGCCCTTCCTCTTCAAAGTTTTACGCCGTATGGGATTCCCGGATTCATGGATTTCACTTATGGAGAGGTGTATTGGGTATTGCTGGTTCTCGGTCCTTGTTAACGGGGCACCCGCGGGCTTCTTTAGATCAACTCGTGGACTTCGGCAAGGAGATCCGATCTCCCCCGCTCTGTTCGTGATCGCTGCGGAATACCTGTCCCGAGCATTAGATAAGCTCATCCTCGGCCAAAAGGACATGACGTACAAAGCCTCCCGGAGATGCATGGAGATCAGCCATCTAGCCTATGCGGACGACATTATCATCTTCACCCAAGCGGCGGCAAATCCTATGCGCCGGCTAAGAGCTTGTCTTGAAAAGTATGAAAGAGTCTCCGGCCAACAAGTCAGCCTTGCTAAGAGTAATTTCTATATTGCCGAGGCCCATGAGCATTGGGCAAACTCGATCCAAGCGGAAGGGGGCTTCACTAGAGGGGTTTTCCCCTTCCTCTACCTCGGAGTACCTATCTATCGTGGTGTCAAACGCACGGACATGTTCCTCTTTCTACGAGAAAAGATTGCAAGAAGGATCTCAGGATGGGCACACCGTCACCTATCCTTTGGAGGAAGGCTTACGTTGATTAAGAGCACCCTTGAAGCGATCCCCTTACACATCTTCCAAGCCGTCGAGCCCACGGCCGGTACCCTTAAGCAACTTGATCAACAAATGGCCCGATTCTTTTGGGGGTCTACGAATGAGAAGAAGCGGACCCATTGGATTGGTTGGGAACAAATGTGTCGGCCCACTGATGAAGGAGGCCTTGGGATCCGGAAAACTATGGAGGTCCTCCGCGCCTTCAATATCAAACTTTGGTGGCGCTTTCGGGAGCAAAACTCCCTTTGGGCAAGATACATGATGGCAAAATATTGCACCAACTCCACACCGCTCACCTTGAGACTGCCGAGCAGGAGTAGCCCTACGTGGAGAAGGCTCTCAAGAGCATGGCCCCTCGCACAACCGCACATGAGATGGCTAGTGGGACAAGGGGACATCTACTTCTGGGATGACATTTGGCTTGGCAATAGCCCTCTGAGGGAATTTAGTCTTGATGATAGGGGAAGACCAACCACCCGGGTTTCGGAGTTCATTACTAATGGGGGTTGGGATGTGCCCAAGCTTCAGCTTCTTCACAATCAGGCCGGCCTCCCTCAGCATGTTATCGATGGCATCATTAATACACCGATCCTCCATGATGAACAGGATATCCTGAGGTGGAACCTCTCTAAGCATGGGGATTTCACGGTGGCTTCGACATGGGACACACTTCGAGGGCGAAACCCGATCATCCAAGGTTTGGGGGACGTTTGGAAGGCAGGCCTCACCAACTCAATAGCCATCTTTATCTGGAGGCTTCTCTCCAATCGGGTGCCGGTTGACACGAAGCTTCAGTGGCGGGAGATTGAGCTAGCCTCTAAGTGCCAATGCTGCCCCCACCGACCGAATACCGAGTCTCTCCAACACCTCTTCATCCAGGGACATGGAGCTCGCAGAGTTTGGAGTGAGTTTGACGGTTGGTTCACAGGCCCGTTCCCCCGCATCCATATCAATGATACAATCCCTACGAGAATCGAAGTGTGGGCGCGAAGGTACCAACAGCCGAACAAGAAACATCTTAGCCGAGCCACTCCATACCTCATTCTGTGGTTTATCTGGTCGGAGAGAAACAGGAGTCGCCACCAAGGCACACAGTTTAAACCACAAAACGTGGTATGGCAGGTCCACATGTTCATTCGGAATGCTATGTCCAATGGAAGCTTGAAGCCGAAACATTGGAAGGGAGTTAAACTTGGAATCAACATTCCTCAAGCGGCGGCAATCAGGGCGCTACCCCTAGCCATGGCAATCAAATGGAACCCCCCGGACCAGCCGTGGATAAAGCTCAACACCGATGGCTCCTACAATGAAGCGAACGGTAGAACAGGGGCTGGAGGGATTATTCGAGACCACTTGGGTAAGATGCTCGTCGCCTTCAGCACACCCCTAGAAGCACACTCGGCGTTAGAGGCGGAGCTGTTGGCCATGCTCCACGGGCTAAATATAGCCAAAGAACTCGCCCTACCAATCTGGATTGAGTCCGATGCAGAGCAAGCAATCAAATTGGTCAATGGGACAGGATGGGGCCCGGCACTCGCCCGGCAAGCGGTGGCGCAACTAACCCTTCATAAACGCCAACTCAAATTCCGAGCCACCTTCATACACAGGGAGGGGAACAAAGCGGCGGATTTCCTTGCGAAAATGGGGCTAGTCCAAGACAGTGGTCTACGAATGTACTACAACTCAGCACCGAGAGAACTGTTGGACTTGGTTAGATTGGACGAGATGGGAGTGTCGCACATCCGATACCTTGACGGGAACGGGCATTAAAGTTGATAATGAGACGATGGGAGACAATAGTGACTAGCTTTTTGGTTAATTGTATTTTGGAAAAGAGTATGATGAGGTCCGAACCTTGTGGGATTGGACCGCATACTACTCTTGATTTGTTACGGCACACCACTTTTGGGTGTGGCCACGCCTTGTAATTACCGCCTTTGGAATGATAGGGATGAGGGACCCACGAACCCTCCACCGTAGAGGTGTTTGATAAAAAAAAAAAAAAAAAAAAAAAAAAAAAAAGAGATGACATACAAAGCAACCCGAGGCAGCATGGAGATCAGCCACCTCGCCTATGCGGACGACATCATCATCTTCACGCAAGCGGCCGTAAACCCCCTCCGGAGGCTACGTGCATGTCTTGAGCATTATGCCGAGGTGTCCGGACAACAAATCAACCTCGGCAAGAGCAATTTCTACATCTCCGAGGCGCATGAAGGCTGGTCAAACATAATTCAAAGTGAAGGAGGTTTCTCACGAGGTACGTTCCCCTTCCTTTACCTTGGTGTCCCTATTTACCGGGGGGTGAAGCGCACGGATATGTTCATGTTTATTCGAGAGAAAATCTCGGCTAGGATATCTGGATGGGCTCACCGACACCTTTCCTTTGGGGGGAGACTAACCTTGATAAAAAGCACACTTGAGGCGATTCCCTTACATATTTTTCAAGCGATCGAGCCAACCGGCGGAGCCCTCAAGCAATTAGATCAACAAGTGGCTCGCTTCTTTTGGGGGTCGAGTAATGAGAAGAAAAGGACGCACTGGATAGGATGGGATCAGGTTTGCCTACCCACGGCCGAAGGGGGCTTGGGCATTCGGAAGATCAAGGAGGTCTTACGTGCCTTTAATATTAAATTATGGTGGAGATTCCGGGAACAAAACTCCCTTTGGGCTATGTACATGATGACTAAATATTGCCTTAAGGCGTCCCCACTCACAGCTAGAGCCTCGGGGAGGTGTAGCCCTACTTGGAAGAGGCTTTTGAAGGCTCGGGCACAGGCGCAACCGTACATTCGTTGGGTGGTGCGAGAAGGTAAGATATCATTTTGGGATGACCTATGGCTAGGAGAGGTTCCTTTGAGGGAACTTTGTCTTGATGATAGGGGAGGCCCTCTTGTCCATGTTGCTGATTACATTATCAATGGATCTTGGAATGAAGCCAAGTTGCGGATTCTACAAGCGCAAGCCGGCCTTACACAACACATCGTCCGGAAGATCCTTGACACGCCAATCATCCCGGAGGGGCCGGATGTGCCGAGATGGAGGCTTTCACACAATGGGGAGTTCTCACTAGCATCAACTTGGGAGACCATCCGAACTCAAAGACCTATCATCCAAGGCCTTGATGACTTATGGAAAGCAGGCCTCACGTCTTCTATTGCTATCTTCATTTGGAGACTCCTTTCCAACCGAATACCGGTGGATACGAAGCTACAGTGGAGAAGAATGGAAATGGCATCTAAGTGCCAATGCTGCCCTCATAGACCGGGCATCGAATCACTGCAGCATCTCTTCATCCAAGGGGCTGGCGCCCGAGGTGTGTGGAGGGAGTTTGACTCCTGGTTCGAGGGATCTTCACCACCTCTCCGGATCAATGACACCATCCCAGAGAGGCTCGAAGTTTGGGCACGGAGAGTCCAACAACCCGGTAAGAAACACCTCAGCCGGGCGATGCCGTACCTTATTCTTTGGTTCATTTGGGCTGAGCGAAACAGGAGTCGTCATCAATCGGTGCAATTTAAGCCTTTCAATGTGGTATGGCAAGTGCAAATGTTCCTTAGAAATAGCATGGCCAATGGATCCTACAAACCGAAGCATTGGAAAGGAGTCCGCCTCAAGATCAACGTCCCGAGTCAGGCCGAGCCACGAAGGACCAGGCCCCTCGCGATGGTGGTCAAATGGAACCCGCCGGATGAACCGTGGATCAAACTCAACACTGACGGAGCATACATGGAGGCAACGGATAAAGCCGGGGGGGGAGGACTTGTTCGTGACCACGAGGGCAACATGCTTGCAGCCTTTACCTCCCCACTCGAGGCTCACTCAGCCCTCGAAGCGGAGCTTCTGGCCATCCAATTCGGGTTGACGCTCGCCGCAGAATTCAGAAGGCCTATATGGGTTGAGTCGGATGCACAACAAGCGGTTAAGCTCCTAAATGGCACGCACTGGGGACCGGCCCATATTAGTCGGGTGATGGCGCGACTAGCAATCCTCAAGCGCCAACAAGACACCCGTATCACCTTCATCCACCGGGAAGGGAATAGAGCAGGAGATCTCCTCGCCAAAATGGGATTAGAAAGAAATGACTACTGGCGTATGAATGCCCTCACGGCACCAAGGCACCTCACAGCGATGATTAGGATGGATGCAATGGGTATCCCGAACATTCGGGTCCATAATGAAGAGGAAGAATAGGCTCGAGTTTTGGTGGAAAGGGATATAGTCTTTCTTTTTTTGTTGAATTGTATTTTACCTTTTGAAAGGGAGTATGATGAGGTCCGGGCTTGTGGAACCGGACCGCATACTACTCCTAATTTTCGTGTAGGCACACCACTTTCGGGTGTGGCCACGTTTTGTATTCAACCACTTTTGAAATATAGGGATGAGGGACCCACGAACCCTCCACCGTGAAGGTGTTTGATTAAATAAAAATAAAAAAAGAAGCTCCATTGCACTCTATCATACGCCTTGGCCATGTCGATCTTAATGGCCACATTCGGTGCAGGGGAGCACCTTGCTAAATCGTGGAACATCTCTTGGGCGAGGAGGGCGTTGTCATGTAGGAGCCGCCCCTTCACGAATCCACTCTGGTTCGGGGAGATAACCTGTGGCAAAAAAGGCGAAAGGCGTGCGGTTAGAACTTTTGTGGCCGTTGCAAAGGCTTATGGGGCGATAATCGGCCCATGTCTCGGGCGAGGCCTTCTTCGGGATAAGGACAATGTTTGTGGCCGTAACGCTCCGAGGGAGGTAGGCCCCAAGAAAGACCTGTTTTATCACCACATCCGTTCCAAGAATCCCCCAACATGTTTGGTAGAAGACGGCCGAGAAGCCATCCGGACCTGGAGCACTGTCCCCGGAGATGTCAAAAACCGCTTTCTTCACCTCCTTAGAGTTCGGTGGGTAGTGTAGCTCCTCAAGATCCGTTGAGGGGGGGAGTTGTCGAATAAGATCAAGGTCCGGGTCCTTAAGGTCCGGGGTGTCCGGGGCGAGAAGGCTCCGAAAGAATTCGACCGCCGAGTGCCGTATCTCAGTTTCATCTGCAATCTCCCGGCCATTCACATTGATAGAGTGAATTCGGAGTCTAACTCTCTTCTGCTTCACCCAGCTTTGGTCGAATCTGGTATTCTTATCTCCATCTGCTAGCCACCTTAGAGCCGCCTTTTGCCTCCAGAAGTCCTCCTCCATCCGGAGAAGGAGGATGTACTCGGCAATGCTTTTGTTGATCTCGGATCTATTGTGTGGCGTTGGATCAGCCTCAAAGTCGGCTTGAGCCTGCGCGATTCTTTCCTCCATTCCTTTTAGATTGGCGTGAATGTTGCCAAAAACCTCCGTGTTCCACGCCTTGAGGGCCTTTTTGCTCCTAGCAAGCTTAGTTTGGAGATTCAATAGCCCACTCGCCTCTGTTGGTTGAGCCCAAATATTCTGCACAAGCTGCAGGAAGCCTTCATGCCGGACCCACATGTTTTGGAAACGAAAGGCGCTGCCCCCGGAGGGAAGCCTCGGCATCTTACACCTTGCAAGAATCGGACCATGATCCGAGGAAACCCTTGGGAGATTAGTCACCCTTGTTGCCTCAAACGCATTAGACCATGCCTCATTAACAAGCAGCCTGTCCAACCTCTCAAACAAGCCATTTTTAGCCCAAGTGAACTCCGCACCATCGAATCCCGGGTCCAAAAGCCGGCAATCTTCAATTGCTTCGGCAAAATCAATCATCTCTGCTTGCCGGTTGGTTTCACTACCAACCCTGTCTTCGTGTGCAAGGATCGTATTAAAATCCCCTCCAATCAGCCACGGGGTTCCTTCCGTCCTGAATGATATCTCCCTCATTTTATCCCACAGAGGGTGTCGCTCCAACCTAATACATTTAGCGTAGATGGCCGAAATGGAGATATGATTCGCCATGCGGTGCGAAGTAAGCCTTCCGTGTAGGACTTGGTCCGAGTCCTCCTCAATGATGAAGTTGGCACCCTCCTCGGCGAATACCCATATCTTACCAGACGTATTTGATCCTTTGAAATTTAGTCCCAGCACCTTGGAATACCGATCCGGGTCGGGATTAGTGAGTGGCTCCATTATTGCAAGAAACATGACATTATAACACTTGATTAGTCTTTTGAGGACGTTTTGGGTCGGCGCATTAGCGATTCCCCTAGCGTTCCAAAACATGAGGTTGTAAGACATGATTAACAAGGTAGGGTCGTACCCGGAAGGTTTGAAGGCCCTCCTTGGAATATGACAATCTGATGGTCATCATCCATCGAGTGGTTGTCGGCATCAACTTGTTGCGAGACATCCTTAGGTTGTGCACCAAAGGTTTGGAAATCCATTTCCTCCTCATCCATCTCGCCACATGCTTCGACGTCAAATTCCCCATTAGCCATGAGCGAGTAGTACTTGTTTGTGCTCATGACATTGCCCGTCCACTCATCTTCACTCCTTCCATGGTTTGATGAGGGATGTCGCCCTCGCCCTCTCGAGCCCCCTCTTGACCCACCTCGGGAGCTCAAAGCCATCCGACGGCTAGTGTCTCCATGTTCCCACGGCACACCCGTTGATTCCTCATCTTTCGATTTTATTCGACTCGGCCCCATTGAGTATTTAGTAGCGGCTTCCTCACCTTGGACCGGCCTTGTGTTAAGTTGACCTTTCCCAAGCCCATCATCTTCTTGAAGGTTGCCCACAATGTCCGGACCCTCCCAGACCGACTCCTCCCCACTCTGCCTAGCTTTCGGGGGTGATCCCTTTCCTTTGTTTCTCCTTTGCCGTCTCCACTCATTGTTATCATTTTGCTTGGCCTCCAAATTGGCTTGCTTTTCCGTGGGACCGTTTCCATCTTGATTTGCTTTTTGGGGGGCTGCATTGTTGTAGTTTCTTTTCGGTGGCCTCTCGGTCTTTCCCACAGCATAGTAAACATTGCTCGAGTGGCCTACGTGCTTACACTCCCGACAATAGGCTGGAATTTTATCCCACCGCACTTGTTGGGCCGTCTCTCTTCCACAAATATCAAGTATGATTTCTTCGGGGGGTGGTTTCGTGATATCAATCTCGACGCAAATGAGCGCAAAGGAGAGCCTTGTCTTGTTCGCGGTGGCTCGGTCAACTTGTATTGGCGTCCCTAGGAGCTTGCCAATGGCGAAGAGGGCTGATTGATCGAATAGGTGGATCGGAAGGCCAATTAGGTTACACCATATTGCTGCAATCGGGGACTCACAATAGGCGTCAAAATCCGGAGACCATTTGAACACCCTCATTGGATGCCGATCGATGAGCCACACCGGCGTCCCCTTCGGGCCACCAAGGAGCCTTGCGTAATCCACCAAGTCCTCGCATTGAATAAGAATGTGCTTGGCATTAATGTATTTCCAAGTAAAGCCACATTGAAATTTCATGTTATTAAGAGCCTTTTGAATTTGTCCGGCTGTCGGGATAGAGTGTGAGAATTTACCTACAATGGTGTGCCCTACGTTTTCGGCAAGCTTCCGGATTTCCAGCCCCGAGAAGTAGATTGATGGTATCCCATTTGAGACTGATGCTAATCCAATGGTTTGGATCTTGTCGGCCACGAACACTTGCGGTCCATTCGGATCGGGGGCTCCCTTGATCAGGTCCGCCATTGAGCGCCATGCATTTGTGGTTACCGAGCCCGTCTCGGAACCATTGGCCGGCAAGTTGCCGTTCGAACCGACCCCGGCTCCCTCTTCTCTACTACATTGTGGTCCGTTCATTGTGGCTGATGGAGTTACCTTAAAGAGGTCAGCCATTACCCCGAAATTAGGAGATGATGACGGGCTCGCCCCAATTTTCGGGGCCTCGGGCATGCTGGCCGAGACCGTGGGGCCTTCTCCCGCACCCGGCTTGACATGCATGTAAGGGAGATCGTGCTGACTCGAGCACGGACTCGGCACCATCTCGGCACCTTTCGGTCGGCCATGCTCAAAGGAATCACGTAGCTTTAGAGTTCGACCTTTCTCCAAGGGTGGGAACTCCGTTTGGTAGGCCTTGAAAGCGGTTGAAGGTGATAGCAAGGGGAAGTTCATACCAAATTGAGGTGCATGGTTTGGCTCGGCCGCCGGCCGGCCGGACTCCGCCGTGCCGGCGTTGAGAAGTGGCTGCGCCGCCAAGGTGTCTAGCATGTCCGCCGCATCCAAGGAGGCAACATGGAGAAGGTTGGTAGGGTTAGGCTGCAAAAACTCACTAACGGCTAGTGCATCATGTGACTCTCCATTTTGGCAAGGGACCAACCTACTTTCCAAAAGCATTTTTGTTCCCATATCCTTATCGGGCAAGTTGACCATCTCCTCCCCCAAGGCTCCTTGTACTTTTGCAGCACCAAGTACAATGGATTTGTCATGGCTCGGTTGAGAAGGCTCCATGTCGTGGTCGGCCGTCTCCTCTCCGGCGACTTGGACGGAATCTTGGCCGGAGAAAAGCACCAGGTCGGAAGTTGCGCCTCGGACCACATGTGGCCTTTCCATTTCTATCTCCTCTTCAACTTCTCCTTGCACAATCTCCCCCTCTTGCAATGCGTCCGCCATGTTGGGACTTACAAGCACCGGAAAGATCGAGTTTTTGCATTTAGGGCTCACAACCGGGGCGCAATCTTCCTCCCCAAAGTCGATTCTCTTCCTTAGTTGCTTGTCCTCGGGAAGTGGGGAGAGTACGTACCTCTTCCGACCATCCCCTTTAGTAGTCGGGGCCGGAGTGCTCTTTCGAGCCTTGATCTTTGCTTTAGCAGCCTTCAACGCCATTTTCTTAGACGGCTCCTTCGGAGAGTTTGATTCCTTCGAGCAAAACTTCATTTGTTGGTCCGAGGGGGTTTGCTCTCCCTCAAGAGGGGGTGGCTCGCTCGTCGGGTCGTCCGGCATGGCCGGGAGGGCGATGGGGTTGCTCGGGAAAGGCTTGGGATCGAGGGCGGTAGTTATGGGGTTGTCTCGGCCGGTGAAGGTGGTGGTCGGCAAGATGCATTGTCTCGGAGGTACATTTTGATCACTAATTTGAGTTCTAAGTTGCTTGGTTTTGAGTTGATTAAGGAAATGTATGATAATGACCCGGACTTTTCTTCTATCTATTTAGCTTGTGAGCATGCTGCATTTGACAAGTTCTATAGGCATGATGGCTATTTGTTTAGAGAAAATAAACTGTACATTCCTAAAGGTTCTATGCGTGAATTGCTTGTGCGTGAAGCACATGGTGGTGGTTTAATGGGGCATTTTGGAGTCCATAAGACAATGGATGTTTTGCATGAACATTTCTTTTGGCCTAAAATGCGTGTGGATGTTGAAAGAATTTATAAAAGATGCATAACTTGCATGCAAGCCAAGTCTAAATCACACCCACATGGTTTGTACAAACCGTTACCAATTCCTAGTGCACCGTGGGAGGATATTTCAATGGACTTTGTTGTTGGTTTGCCAAGAACAAAAAGAGGTAGAGATTCAGTTTTTGTGGTTATTGATAGGTTTTCAAAAATGGCACATTTTATTCCATGTCACAAAACTGATGATGCATCTCATATCGCTGATTTGTTCTTTAAAGAAATTGTCCGTTTGCATGGTGTTCCTAGATCAATTGTGAGTGATCGAGATGCTAAATTTGTGAGTCATTTTTGGCGAGTGTTGTGGAATAGGTTAGGAACTAAACTCTTATTTTCTACTACTTGTCATCCACAAACTGATGGACAAACTGAAGTAGTTAATAGGACTTTGTCTCAATTACTACGAACTTTAGTTAAAAAGAACTTGAAAAGTTGGGAGGAATGCTTACCTTTTGCTGAATTTGCTTATAATCGAAGTGTTCATTCTGCTACTAACTTTTCTCCATTTGAAGTTGTGTATGATTTTAATCCATTGAGCCCACTAGATTTGATTCCAATACCTATTGAAGATCGTGCAAGTCTTGATGGAAAAGCTAAGGCCGAAATGGTGAAAAGATTGCATGAAAGGGTAAGACTCAACATTGAAAAGAGGACAGAACAATATGCAAAGCAAGCCAACAAGGGTCGGAAACAAGTCATCTTTGAGCCGGGAGATTGGGTTTGGTTGCATATGAGAAAGGAGAGATTTCCTTCGAAAAGAAAGTCCAAGTTGCAGCCAAGAGGAGATGGACCATTCCAAGTGATTGGAAAAGTCAATGATAATGCTTACAAACTTGACTTACCTGGTGAGTTTGATGTAAGTGCTACTTTCAATGTTTCTGATTTATCTCCTTATGTTGGTGAATTAGATTCGAGGACGAATCCTCTTGAAGAAGAAGGGAATGATGGAGCTACACCCAAGCTGATCTACAAGGACAAGAAGATGGATCCATTGTTCATTCAAAGTGGACCAATTACAAGAGCTAGAGCTAAGAAGATAAAGGAGTCCATGATGCTTTTAGTTGATGAAATAAAAGCCCAATTCCAAGACCAATCTACATTGGGCCAAATGGTGAATATTATTCAAGTTAGTGGGCAGCCCAATGCATGAAGTTTTGAGTCACTATATATCACATTTTGGAGGCCCAAATTGAAGATACATGATGCATTTTCGTCCATGTTGGAGCAACCAAAATGAAGAGTCATTTTTAAGTTTCTTTTTGAGTTAAATAAGTGACTTTAGATGTCCTAAGTCACACCAATAGTTTAGGAGTTACTTTTCACTTATTATGAGTCATTCTAAAGGTCTTAAGTTGTACTAATGATATGAGACTTTCAAGAGTCCATTCTAGCCAATAAATAGGCTTGTAAGCATGTCATTTGAGGACACCATTGATCAAATACGAAAATAGACTTTGTCTTGTGAGTTGAATTCTCTTTGTAGAGTTTTTCACTTGTTTGGAACTTATCAAGATAATTTGAGCAAGTTCTTGTGGCGTTCAACCATACCGAGGTTCTTGGCTGATCATATAGCCAACGGGTCGAGGTTTTCCAAGCTCTGGAAGTGGATCAAACCAGATTATCAATCAAGGGAGTCCGCTGCCAAACCTTATACGTGGGGTTCTTGGATCAATATATCCAACGGGTCCTTCGTCCTATCCCAATCCATATCAACTTTTTCCAAAATCTCATTGCCCTTAACTACCCGGAGCTCGCTGAACCGGACCTTGACCTATTGCACCAACTTCCCTTCTCGGAGCAACTGGAAGACCTCCCTAATCCACCAGATGCGGATGAAGTTAAGCGAGCAATTTTTGACATCTCGGGAAATAGTGGATGCGGTTAGGCAGTTCTTTGGTGGCGCGTACCTCCCCCGAAGCTTTACGGCCACGAGCATTGTACTTATACCGAAAAAGGCGGCACCCGAAACTTGGGGAGATTATCGGACCATCAGCCTATGTAAGGTTGTCAACAAGGTGGTCACAAAAATCCTCATGAAGAGGCTCACACCCCCTTTCTACCCCGCGTCGTCTCACCGAACCAAAATGGATTTGTGAACGGGAGATTGCTAAATGACAATGTGCTCCTCGCAAAGGAAATGTTCCATGAGCTTGCAAGATGTACCCCGGCCCCGAACGTTGCAGTAAAGATTGACATGGCAAAAGCTTATGATCGAGTTCAGTGGCCATTCCTACTCAGGGTCCTCAAGCGAATGGGCTTCCCGGAACCATAGATTGCACTTATTGAAAGATGTGTAGGATCTTGTTGGTTCTCGATCCTCGTTAATGGCGCCCCTACAGGTTTCTTCAAATCAACCCGCGGGCTCAGACAAGGCGACCCCAACTCCCCCGCCCTTTCGGTTCTTGCAGCTGACTATCTCTCGCAGGCTCTTGAAAAACTCATTCTCGGGAATAGAGAGATGACTTTCAAAGCCACACGGGGGTGCTTAGAGATCAGCCACCTCGCCTATGCTGATGACATCATCATTTTCACGCAAGCAGCCACAACATCTCTTAGGAGACTCAGAGCGTGCCTTGACCACTATGCTGAGGTCTCGGGCCAACAAATCAACCTTGCTAAGAGTAATTTCTATATTGTTGAAGCACATGAAGGGTGGGCGAACTCTATTCACACGGAAGGGGGCTTCTCTAGAGGTATGTTCCCTTTCCTTTATCTTGGTGTCCCTATCTACCGAGGGGTTAAGCGATCAGATATGTTTATGTTCCTTCGGGAGAAAATTGCGGCAAGGATTTTAGGATGGGCACATCGGCACCTGTCCTTCGGGGGAAGACTCACTCTAATCAAGAGCACGCTTGAGGCGGTCCCACTCCATATCTTTCAAGCAATTGAGCCCACGGGTGGTGCACTCAAGCAGTTGGATCAACAAATGGCCCGCTTCTTCTGGGGTTCGACTAATGAGAAAAAGAAGACACAGTGGATAGGTTGGGACCAGATCTGCTGTCCCACTGCTGAGGGAGGCCTTGGAATCCGCAAGTTCAAAGAGGTACTCCGCGCTTTTAATATTAAGCTATGGTGGAGATTCAGGGAACAAAATTCCTTATGGGCACAATATATGATGGTTAAGTACTGCAATAAGGCGTCTCCACTTACGGCTTGGGTGGTGGGATGAAATAGTCCGACCTGGAGAAGGCTCCTATAGATGGCGCAGGCTCACCCATATGTCCGATGGGTGGTGGGTAAAGGAAGGATGTATTTTTGGGCTGATTTTTGGCTCGGAGATACCCCACTCAGAGAACTTAGCCTAGATGATAGGGGCAACCCCCTGGATCATGTTGGGGTTTTCATCATGGATGGGGCATGGAATGAACCGAAGCTCTGAATGCTCCATGCACAAGCCGGATTCCCAGAACATGTAATCCTGAAGATCCTTGACACGCCAATCATTTTGGGGGAAGAAGATACGCCGAGATGGACGTTGTCTCAGACAGGGGAGTTCTCACTTGCGACAACCTAGGAGACCATCCGGACACAAAGGCCTTTCGTCCTTGGACTTGATGATGTTTGGAGAGCTGGCCTCACCTCGTCGATTGCCATCTTTATTTGGCGTCTCCTATCCAACCGAATTCCGGTGGACACGAAGCTACAATGGAGGAAAATGGAGATGGCATCCAAGTGCCAATGTTGCCCACATCGGCCGAACATTGAGTCTCTCCAACACCTCTTCATTCGAGGGGATGGAGCCGTGAGTGTCTGGAGGGAGTTTGACTCGTGGTTTGCGGGAACCTCACCTTTACTTCGGATTAATGACACAATCCCAGAAAGACTCGAAGTTTGGGCCCAAAGACTTCAGCAACCGGGTAAGAAGCACCTTAGTAAAGTCATGTCGTACCTTATATTATGGTTCCTTTGGGCAGAGCGGAATAGGAGTCGCCATCAATTGGTTCAGTTCAAGGCCTTTAATGAGGTTTGGGAAGTTCAAATGTTTATACGTAATTGCATGGCTAACGGGAGCTTCAAACCAAAGCATTGGAAGGGTGTAAACCTTAAAATCAATGTCCCGAGCCAGGTGGGGTCGAGGAGGAGTAGTAGGCCTCTTGCGATGCCGATCAAATGGAACCCGCCGGATAGCCCTTGGATCAAGCTCAATACTAATGGCGCATACTTAGAAGACATGGACAAGGTGGGAGGGGGATGAATTATCCGTGATCACGAGGGTAACATGCTCGCAGCCTTCGCCACTTCACTCGAGGCCCACTCGGCCCTAGAAGCGGAGCTTATGGCCATACATCACGGGCTGACTTTAGCCTTGGATTTTGGACGACCTATTTGGGTTGAATCAGATGTCGCCCAAGCGGTTAAGCTCCTCAATGGTTCAAGCTGGGGGCCAGCACACACGAGCCGAATCTTGGCACGCATCGCCATTCAAAAGAGTCAACAGATTACCCGAACAACTTTCATACATCGGGAGGGGAACAAAGGAGCAGACCTCCTCGCAAAAATGGGAATTGAGAGCCCTGAATCTCTCCGCATGAACACCTCAACGGCCCCACGACTCCTTAAAGCAATTGTCAGACTGGAGGCTATGGGCGTCCCCAATATTCGGGTCCAAGCCGAGGATGAAGATTAGGTTTGCGTGCCGAGGAAAGATGTGTAATTCCTTGTATGTACCATGCAATTGTAATTTTGAAGAGAGTATGATGAGGTCCGGTCCCTGCGGTTTCGGACCGCATACTACTCTTGCTTTCGCTATGGCATACCACTTTTGGGTATGGCCACGTTCTGTAGTTCACAACCTTTTCAAATATAGGGATGAGGGACCCACGAACCCTCCACCGTGAAGGTGTTTGGAGTAAAAAAAAAAAACATTATCGAAAGGTGCATTAGCTCATGCTGGTTCTCAGTCCTTATTAATGGGGCCCAGCGGGTTTTTTCAAATCTACTCGTGGGCTCAGACAAGGAGATCCCATCTCCCCGGCATTGTTTGTGATTGCCGCAGTTTATCTATCCAGTGCCCTCGACAAACTCATTCTTGGCAAGAAGGAGATGACCTTCAAAGCCTCTAGGAGGTACATGGAAATCAACCACTTAGCTTATGTCGATGATATTATTATTTTCACCCAAGCAACTGCACACTCTTTGCGCCGGCTTAGAGCGTGTCTTGATGGTTATAAGGGAGTCTCAGGGCAACAGATCAACCTCGCTAAAAGTAATTTCTATATTGCCAAAGCACACGAGCAATGGGCGCATGCAATCCAAATTGAAGGTGGATTTGGTCGCGGGACGTTCCCTGTCCTCTACTTGGGGGTCCCCATATATCGTGGAGTCAAGCGAACAGAAATGTTCATGTTCATTCGAGAGAAGATTGCTAGAAGGATATCCGGATGGGCGCATCGTCATTTATCTTTTGGAGGGAGGCTAACTCTCATTAAGAGTACCCTTGAGGCGGTTCCTATTCACATCTTCCAAGCCATAGAGCCCATGGCCGGTACCCTTAAGCTCCTTGACCAGCAATTGGCTCGTTTCTTTTGGGGCTTGACATCTGAGAGAAAACGGACCATTGGATTAGTTGGGATCAAATGTGCCTCCCCACCAACGAGGGAGGGCTTGGAATCCGAAAGTTTACCGAAGTCCTACGAGCCTTTAACATCAAACTATGGTGGCGTTTTAGAGAACAGAATTCGTTATGGGCTCGCTACATGATGAGAAAGTATTGCGCCGCATCCTCGCCACTCACCACAAGGACCACGGGAAGGAATAGCCCGACGTGGAAGAGGCTGGTCAAAGCTTGGGCCCATGCTCAACCGCACATTCGGTGGCTTGTTGGACATGGTAAGATCTACTTTTGGGATGATATTTGGCTCGGCAATGACCCTCTTCGGGGGCTGTGTTTTGATGAGAGGGGAAGCCCTGCAACGACCGTCTCGGAATTCATCACGGATGGTTCTTGGGACGTCCCCAAACTTCAAGTACTTCATGACCAGGCTGGCCTTCCCCAACAGATCATTGATCAAATTTGCAACACCCCGATCCTATCCGGGGAGCCACACATCCCGCGATGGACGCTATCAAGGCGAGGAGACTTCTCGCTAGCTTCGACTTGGGAGACGATCAGGTCGCCTCGGCCCATCATCCAAGGTCTTGAGGATATTTGGAAGGCTGGCCTCACAACCACCATCGCAATCTTCAATTGGAGGCTCCTATCTAATCGCATTCCTGTTGACTCAAAGCTACAATGGGGCAAGATTGAACTTGCCTCCAAATGCCAATACTGCCGACACAGGCCAAGTACCGAGTCTATCCAACACCTCTTCATACAAGGCGCAGGTGCGACTCGAGTGTGGAGGGAATTTGACGGGTGGTTTGAAGGATTGACCCCCACTCTCGGGTTGAACGACACGATCCCAACAAGAATTGAAGTGTGGGCGCGAAGAGTGCAGCAGCCGGGAAAGAAGCACCTCAGCCGGGCCATGCCTTACCTTATCTTTTGGTTTCTCTGGGCAGAGAGAAATAGAAGCCGTCACCATGATACTCAATTCAAACCGAGCAATGTGATTTGGCAGACCCTCACTTTCGTCCGAAACAGCATGGCCAATGGCAGGCTCAAGCCGAAACATTGGAGAGGGGTTAGGCTCGGAGTCATTATCCCAAGCCATGCAGAACCTCAGCGTCCACCGTGGCTTACTATGATGGTTAAGTGGGAACCACCGGATCAGCCTGGAGAAAACTCAACACGGACGCGTCCTTCATTGAAGCAACAGGAAAAGCCAGGGGAGGCGGTCTCATTTGAGACCATTCGGGTAATTTGCTCGTCGCCTATGCGCTCCCCCTCGAAGCACAGTCACCCCTCGAAGCCGAGCTGCTTGCCATGACCATGGTTTGAAGTTGGCCAAAGATTTCGGGAAGCCAATTTAGCTTGAGTCCGACGGAGAGCAAGCACTCAATCTCCTAACAGGGCCAAATTTGGGGCCTGCTCAAAAACCATCAAGCCATGGTGCACATGGCCATACATAAGCGCCTACTTACCCTCCAAACAACTTCATACACCGAGAAGGCAATAAGGCGGCTGACCTACTTGCGAAGATAGGTGTTGATTTGAGTAATAGTCGAATTATGGAGGCCCAAGACATGCTGAGAGCCGTCCAAGATGTCATCCGAATGGAACGAATGGCGATCCCAAATTTCCGGGTCCGCGCCGAGGAAGATGTTTAGAAGGGCACCGTAGAGTAGGCGGGTGTCGAGCCATTTGTGACACGACCCCTACGTGTCTTGTGGTGTTTTTTGTTTTTTGATAGTTCTTGCTTTTGGTTGTAATAGCTACGTGTAATCTTATGGGGATGAGGGACCACTGATATGGATTGGGATAGGACGAAGGACCCGTTGGATATATTGATCCAAGAACCCCACGTATAAGGTTTGGCAGCGGACTCCCTTGATTGATAATCTGGTTTGATCCACTTCCAGAGCTTGGAAAACCTCGACCCGTTGGCTATATGATCAGCCAAGAACCTCGGTATGGTTGAACGCCACAAGAACTTGCTCAAAGTATCTTGATAAGTTCCAAACAAGTGAAAAACTCTACAAAGAGAATTCAACTCACAAGACAAAGTCTATTTTCGTATTTGATCAATGCTGTCCTCAAATGATATCATGAAAGTCTAGGCTATTTATAGGCTAGAATGGACTCTTGAAAGTCTCATATCATTAGTACAACTTAAGACCTTTAGAATGACTCATAATAAGTGAAAAGTAACTCCTAAACTATTGGTGTGACTTTAGGACATCTAAAGTCACTTATTTAACTCAAAAAGTAACTTAAAAATGACTCTTCATTTTGGTTGCTCCAACTTGGACGAAAATGCATCATGTATCTTCAATTTGGGCCTCCAAAATGTGATATATAGTGACTCAAAACTTCATGCATTGGGCTGTCCACTAACTTGAATAATATTCACCATTTGGCCCAATGTAGATTGGTCTTGGAATTGGGCTTTTACTTCATCAACTAAAAGCATCATGGACTCCTTTATCTTCTTAGCTCTAGCTCTTGTAATTGGTCCACTTTGAATGAACAATGGATCCATCTTCTTGTCCTTGTAGATCAGCTTGGGTGTAGCTCCATCATTTCCTTCTTCTTCAAGAGGATTCGTCCTCGAATCTAATTCACCAACATAAGGAGATAAATCAGAAACATTGAAAGTAGCACTTACATTAAACTCACCAGGTAAGTCAAGTTTGTAAGCATTATCATTGACTTTTCCATTCACTTGGAATGGTCCATCTCCTCTTGGCTGCAACTTGGACTTTCTTTTCGAAGGAAATCTCTCCTTTCTCATATGCAACCAAACCCAATCTCCCGGCTCAAAGATGACTTGTTTCCGACCCTTGTTGGCTTGCTTTGCATATTGTTCTGTCCTCTTTTCAATGTTGAGTCTTACCCTTTCATGCAATCTTTTCACCATTTCGGCCTTAGCTTTTCCATCAAGACTTGCACGATCTTCAATAGGTATTGGGATCAAATCTAGTGGGCTCAATGGATTAAAACCATACACAACTTCAAATGGATAAAAGTTAGTAGCAGAATGAACACTTCGATTATAAGCAAATTCAGCAAAAGGTAAGCATTCCTCCCAACTTTTCAAGTTCTTTTTAACTAAAGTTCGTAGTAATTGAGACAAAGTCCTATTAACTACTTCAGTTTGTCCATCATTTTATGGATGACAAGTAGTAGAAAACAAGAGCTTAGTTCCTAACTTATTCCACAACACTCGCCAAAAATGACTCACAAATTTAGCATCTCGATCACTCACAATTGATCTAGGAACACCATGCAAGCGGACAATTTCTTTAAGTGTAAGCATGGAATTTCCAATGGCCTCGGCTGCTTTGAGTTAGTGAGAGAAGCTCCCCCCTCTCTCTAGAATTCGCCCCTCTTCCTCCCTCCCCTTGGAGGGAGGTGATATGTAAGCTTTAGACACGACTATGGTGAAGGCCGGCGGAGAACCGGCGGTTGAGGCTGCTACGGTTTCATCTCTCACGTTCGAATCACCCCGCTCGCCGGAACGGAGTCTCCCTTTCATCCCACGGCCAAAGACGAAGAGGGCCGGGACTCCTTTCCCCGAGAGAGGCTGACGTGATCTGAAACGCGTAGGCCTTGAGACAATTTCGGGGGTTAGTCGAATCAAGAAGAAAATGATCTTCGAAATGGCCGGAGAGCTACTCGACCGGGAAAATGATGAGGGGACGGCGTCGCCGGAAGGAGAGCAGCCTCCCGGTGGGTATATGATGAGCACGTTTGCTCAAATGGCGAAACCGGGCCCCTTCGAACCAGCTACGGGCCACTTACTCCTTCTCGACCATGAGCGGTTTTTTGCTGCCGGAATCTCGGACGACGACCTAGTGGACCCACCAGCCAAATCCAGTTTCCGGGAGGTAGATGAGCCGACGAAAGAGTCGACATCAAATATGGAAGATAAAAAGAAGAAGATTGCAATGGAAATGCTCAACTCCGAGGAGGTGGCCGGAATTTCGCCGGCGCCGGCGAGCCGGAGTGAGCTGGACCACCACCCAACCGGTGCCGAGCATCATACAAGGAAGTCTCGGGGTAGAGACAAGGGTCGCCGAGCATCATACAAGGAGAACCTTTCAAGCCATGCCGCCAAGATCATCCACCGTGAGTGGCGCCCAAAGGCGAATGGCACTCCATCGTCCATTGGACAGTTGGAGAAGTCCAAAGATTGTAACAACCACGCGGAGCACATCGAGGGTACATTGGGTGCGGGATCGTCGAAGTCAAGAGTGGCTAGTAGGAGTCACCCAAATGTGGATGAGGATGGCTTCCAATTTGTGTCGAGGAGGAGGAAAGGAAAAGTGCATGAGGGCGATATGCACACCAAGGCTCCACACGTGGATGATTGGCATTTGAAGGAGAATGTTGTTACGGTGACATTTGGGAGTGTCTCATCGGGTGCGAATGATGCGAGCTTTCGCTCCATGAGTGTAGCATGTGGGCGCCCCAACCGGGAGATCGAGGGCCACATCGAGGACCTTGATCCAGGAGAGCATGTGCCTAGCGGAGGTATCCCTATCGCGGGCCTTAGCTAGGTGATGGATTGAAGTGTTGGGGATACAAAGGTTGTATCAAATGGTAATTGGATTTTGAGAGTATATAGATGACCACCTCTAGTTGTTAGGGAGGCCCTCGTTGTACTCTAATTTGTCATGCCTTGGCGAGTCGTCACTTTTGGGCGACTCGGTGTATGTTTGTTTGTAATCAATGGTTTTAGTAATGCACAGGTGTGGGTCCGCCTCAACCCTCCGCCCTTTGGGGTGTGTTGGAAAAAAAAAAAAAAAAAAAAAAAAAAAAAAGCGGACAATTTCTTTAAAGAACAAATCAGCGATATGAGATGCATCATCAGTTTTGTGACATGGGATAAAATGTGCCATTTTTGAAAACCTATCAACAACCACAAAAACTGAATCTCTACCTCTTTTTGTTCTTGGCAAACCAACAACAAAGTCCATTGAAATATCCTCCCAAGGTGCACTAGGAATTGGTAACGGTTTGTACAAACCATGTGGGTGTGATTTAGACTTGGCTTGCATGCAAGTTATGCATCTTTTACAAATTCTTTCAACATCCACACGCATTTTAGGCCAAAAGAAATGTTCATGCAAAACATCCATTGTCTTATGGACTCCAAAATGCCCCATTAAACCACCACCATGTGCTTCACGCACAAGCAATTCACGCATAGAACCTTTAGGAATGCACAGTTTATTTTCTCTAAACAAATAGCCATCATGCCTATAGAACTTGTCAAATGCAGCATGCTCACAAGCTAAATAGATAGAAGAAAAGTCCGGGTCATTATCATACATTTCCTTAATCAACTCAAAACCAAGCAACTTAGAACTCAAATTAGTGATCAAAATGTACCTCCGAGACAATGCATCAGCCACAATGTTTTCTTTTCCCTTTTTGTATTTGATTACATAGGGAAATGATTCAATGAATTCCACCCACTTAACATGTCTCTTGCTAAGCTTACCTTGACCTTTCAAGTACTTGAGAGATTCATGATCCGTATGAATTACAAACTCTCTAGGCCACAAGTATTGCTGCCATGTTTCCAAAGCTCTAACCAACGCATATAACTCCTTGTCATACGTTGGATAGTTCAATTGAGCTCCTTTCAACTTTTCGCTAAAGTAAGCGATTGGCTTTCCATCCTGCAACAAAACAGCTCCGATGCCTACTCCAGATGCATCACATTCAAGCTCAAACATGTTATCAAAGTTAGGCAAAGAAAGAATTGGTGCAGTTGTAAGTTTTTCTTTAAGGAGATTAAAAGCATGCTCTTGTTTTTCTCCCCAATAAAAACAAACATCCTTTTTCACAATTTCATTCAAAGGTGCAGCAATTGTACTAAAATCCTTGACAAACCTCCTATGAAAACTTGCAAGACCATGAAAACTTCTAACTTGTGCTACATTTTGAGGAATTGGCAATTCTAAAATAGCTTTCACCTTCTCCTTTTCCATTTCAATCCCATTAGCACTTATAACAAAACCAAGAAAAACAACTTTATCCATGCAAAATGAACACTTCTTGAGATTAGCATACAATGATTCTTTTCTTAAGGTGTCCAAAATAGCATGCACATGGTTAAGATGTTCATCCATATTTTTGCTATAGACAAGAATATCATCAAAATAAACAACCACAAATTTTCCAATGAATTTTCTCAAAACATGGTGCATCAATCTCATGAAAGTGCTTGGTGCATTAGTTAAACCAAAAGGCATGACTAACCACTCATATAGACCAAATTTTGTTTTAAAGGCTGTTTTCCATTCATCTCCTTCTCTAATGCGAATTTGATGATAACCACTTTTCAAATCGATCTTACTAAACACAACAGATCCATGCAATTCATCAAGCATATCATCTAGCCTAGGAATAGGATAGCGATACTTTACAGTGATTTTGTTGATTGCTCGACAGTCGGTGCACATCCTCCATGATCCATCTTTCTTAGAAACAATAATTACCGGCACAGCACATGGACTCATGCTCTCACGGATTTTTCCTTTCTCCAACAACTCCTGCACTTGCCTTTGAATTTCCTTAGTCTCTTCGGGATTGGCCCTATAGGCTGGTCGGTTTGGTAGAACTGCACCGGGAACAAAGTCAATTTGATGTTCAATACCTCTTAATGGAGGTAATCCACTTTGGTTCATCCTCGGGAAAGACATCCTCGAATTCTTGTAAAAGAGACACAAAAGTACTTGACAAAGAAGTGGTTAATTCGTTAGTGGTAAACAAAGACTCTTTGTACACTAAGATGAAAACACTCTTTTCTTTAACTATTGCACTCTTTATTTCTTTTGCTCTCACATAGAAATTCTTTTTTTCTTTTCCCTCATTCTTACTTTTCTCTCGACTCTTTTCACTCGACTCTTTTTCAATGCCCTCGCTTTTTTTTCTCTCAACCTCACGAGCTCTCCTTGCTTGAGATAATTTCTATTGATCTTCTTGAACTTGTTGAGGTGTCAAAGACACAAGCATGATAGACTTGTTGTTGTGCTTGAAGGTGCAGTGGTTGTGAAATCCATCATAAGTCACTCTACGATCAAACTGCCATGGCCTCCCCAAAAGAATGTGACTAGCATGCATTGGCACAACATCACAAAGAACATCATCTTTATAATTGCCAATTGAAAACGAAATTAGAACTCGCTTAGTCACTCGAATTTCTCCACATTCATTAAGCCATTGTAGCTTGTACGGATTAGGATGTTTTTCCGTTGTTAAGCTCAACTTTTCCACCATTTCAGAACTTGCAACATTTGCACAACTACCACCATCAATAATCATTATGCAAAGTTTACCTTGGACCAAACACCTTGTGTGGAAGATGTTCTCCCTTTGTTGATCATCATTTCTGTTTTGCATGTTTAGAGCCCTTCGGACGACCAAAAGTTCTCCATGTTCTGGTCCAATCTCCTCCAATTGTTTATCCTCCTCCTCATCATCATCATCTTCACGTTCACTTTCAGATTCTATCTCTCCATTTGGCTTCAAAATCATCACCCTTTTGTTTGGACATTGAGATGCAATGTGTCCTACACCTTGACAACGAAAACATTTGATATCTCTATTTCGAGTAGAAGTAGAAGTAGAAATACCTTTACCCTTCTCAAATTCTTTGGACTTGGATGTCGACGCTTCATTTTGGGGTTTAGAACCTGCCCCAAAATTGGATTTGGATGAAGTCCACTCTTTTGTCCTTGAAGAATGAGAACTTGTTGAAAAATTCTTTTGGATTGTTCCCTTCTTCTTCAATTGTCCCTCCACCTTCATGGCCATATGAACCATGTCCTCCAACTCCACATAGTGTTGAAGCTCTACAATGTTTGCAATCTCCCTATTCAGCCCACATAAGAATCGAGCCATAGTTGCTTCTCTATCTTCTTCAACATTTGCCCTAATCATGGCAATCTCCATTTTTTTTTTTTTTTTTTTTTAATCAAACACCTCTACGGTGGAGGGTTCGTGGGTCCCTCATCCCTATATTTCCAAAGGAGATAATTACAAGGCGTGGCCACACCCAAAAGTGGTGTGCCGTAACAAAATCAAGAGTAGTATGCGGTCCGATCCCACAAGGTTCGGACCTCATCATACTCCTTTCCAAAATACAATTAACCACAAAGCTAGTCACTATAATCTCCCATCGTCTCATGATCAACTTTGATGCCCGTCCCCGTCTAGGTTTCGGATGTGCGACACTCCCATCTCGTCCAATCTAACCAAGTCCAATAGTTCTCTCGGTGCTGAGTTGTAGTGCATTCGTAGGCCACTGTTTTGGACTAGCCCCATTTTCGCAAGGAAGTCCGCCGCTTTGTTCCCCTCCCTGTGTATGAAGGTGGCTCGGAATTTGAGTTGGCGTTTGAGAATGGTTAGTTGCGCCACCGCTTGCCGAGCGAGTGCCGGCCCCCATCCCGTCCCATTGACCAATTTGATTGCTTGCTCTGCATCTGACTCAATCCAGATTGGTAGGCCGAATTCCTTGGCTATATTTAGCCCGTGAATCATGGCCAACAGCTCCGCTTCTAACGCCGAGTGGGCTTCAAGGGGTGTGCTGACGGCGACGAGCATCTTACCCGAGTGGTCTCGAATAATCCCGCCAGCCCCTGTACTGCCGTTCGCTTCATTATAGGAGCCATCCGTGTTGAGCTTTATCCACGGCTGATCCGGGGGGTTCCATTTGATTGCCATGGCTAGGGGTAGCGCCCTGATTGCCGCCGCTTGTTGAGGAATATTGATTCCAAGTTTAACTCCCTTCCAATGTTTCGGCTTCAAGCTTCCATTAGACATAGCATTTCGAATGAACATGTGGACCTGCCATACCACGTTTTGTGGTTTAAACTGTGTGCCTTGGTGGCGGCTCCTGTTTCTCTCCGACCAAATAAACCAAAGGATGAGGTATGGAGTGGCTCGGCTAAGATGTTTCTTGTTCGGCTGTTGGCACCTTCGCGCCCACACTTCGATTCTCGTAGGGATTGTGTCATTGATATGGATGCATGGGAACGGGCCTGTGAACCAGCCGTCGAACTCACTCCATACTCTGCGAGCTCCATATCCCTGGATGAAAAGGTGTTGGAGTGACTCAGTGTTCGGTCTGTGGGGGCAGCATTGGCACTTAGAGGCTAGCTCAATCTCCCGCCACTGAAGTTTCGTGTCAACCGGCACCCGATTGGAGAGAAGCCTCCAGATAAAGATGGCTATTGAGTTGGTGAGGCCTACCTTCCAAACGTCCCCCAAACCATGGATGATCGGGTTTCGTCCTCGAAGTGTGTCCCATGTCGAAGCCACCGTGAATTCCCCATGCTTAGAGAGGTTCCACCTCGGGATATCCTGTTCGTCATGGAGGATCGGTGTATTAATGATGCCATCGATAACATGCTGAGGGAGGCCGGCCTGATTGTGAAGGAGTTGAAGCTTGGGCACATCCCAACCACCATTTGTAATGAACTCCGAGACCCGGGTGGTTGGTCTTCCCCTATCATCAAGACTAAGTTCCCTCAGAGGGCTATTGCCAAGCCAAATGTCATCCCAGAAGTAGATGTCCCCTTGTCCCACTAGCCATCTCATGTGCGGTTGCGCGAGGGGCCATGCTCTTGAGAGCCTTCTCCACGTAGGGCTACTCCTGCTCGGCAATCTCAAGGTGAGCGGTGTGGAGTTGGAGCAATATTTTGCCATCATGTATCTTGCCCAAAGGGAGTTTTGCTCCCGAAATCGCCACCAAAGTTTGATATTGAAGGCGCGGAGGACCTCCATAGTTTTTCGGATCCCAAGGCCTCCTTCATCAGTGGGCCGGCACATTTGTTCCCATCCAATCCAATGGGTCCGCTTCTTTTCATTCGTAGACCCCCAAAAGAATCGGGCCATTTGTTGATCAAGTTGCTTGAGGGTACCGGCCGTGGGCTCGACGGCTTGAAAGATGTGCAAGGGGATCGCTTCAAGAGTGCTCTTAATCAACGTAAGCCTTCCTCCAAAGGATAGGTGACGGTGTGCCCATCCTGAGATCCTTCTTGCAATCTTTTCCCGTAGAAAGAGGAACATGTCCGTGCGTTTGGCACCACGATAGATAGGGACTCCGAGATAGAGAAAAGGAAAGGCCCCTCTAGAGAAGCCTCCTTCCGCCTGGATCGAGTTTGCCCAATGTTCATGGGCCTCGGCAATATAGAAATTACTCTTGGCGAGGCTGACTTGTTGGCCGGAGACTCTTTCATATTTTTCGAGACAGGCTCTTAGCCGGCGCATAGGATTTGCCGCCGCTTGAGTGAAGATGATAATGTCGTCCGCATAGGCTAGATGGCTGATCTCCATGCATCTCCGGGAGGCTTTGAACGTCATGTCCTTTTGACCGAGGATGAGCTTATCTAATGCTCGGGACAGGTAGTCCGCAGCGATTACGAACAGAGCGGGGGAGATCGGGTCTCCTTGCCGAAGTCCTCGAGTTGATCTAAAGAAGCCCGAGGGTGCCCCGTTAACAAGGACCGAGAACCAGCAATACCCAATACACCTCTCCATAAGTGAAATCCATGAATCCGGGAAACCCATACGGCGTAAAACTTTGAAGAGGAATGGCCATTGGACCCTATCATAGGCTTTAGCCATGTCAATCTTTACTGCCACATTAGGTGCTGGGGAGCATCTAGCAAGCTCATGGAACATCTCTTGAGCCAGAAGTGCGTTGTCGTTAAGGAGCCGACCTTTGACAAATCCACTTTGGTTTGGGGAGATGACCTGTGGGAGGAAAGGAGAGAGTCGAGAGGTGAGTACCTTGGTAATGATCTTGTTTAAAACATTGCAGAGACTGATGGGTCGGTAGTCGGTCCATGACTCCGGCGATGCCTTCTTTGGGATAAGGACTATGCTTGTGGCCGTGATGCTCCTCGGCAGGAAGGCCCCTCTGAAGAACTGTCTGATTGCTTCCACTACCTCCGGCCCCACAATGGGCCAGCAGGCTTGATAGAAGGTGGCCGAGAAGCCGTCGGGTCCGGGTGCACTATCTCCGGAAATGCAAAAGGTGGCACTCCTGACCTCGTCCGCACTTGGAGCATCTGCGATGTCAGCGAACTGCTCGGCTGAGTGGACCTGCTGGATTAGGTCGAGGTCTGGATCTTCAAGTGTCGGATTGTTGGGGGCAAGGAGTTGTTGGAAGAACTCCACTGCGGACTTTTTAATCTCGGCTTCCTCGGTGAGCTCCTGCCCATTGACACGTATTGAATGGATGCGGAGACGAACCCTCTTTTGTTTCACCCAGCTTTGGTAGAACCGGGTATTTTTGTCTCCCTCGGCAAGCCACCTCAAAGCTGCCTTCTGTCGCCAAAAATCTTCTTCCATTCTCAGCAAAAGGATGTACTCGGCAATGTGTTTGTTGATCGCTGTCCTGTGATCCGGAGTCGGCCTTGCTTCGAAACAAGATTGGGCCAGAGCAATTTCTTCCTCCTTTTCTTTTAGATTAGCATGGATGTTTCCAAAAACCTCTTTGTTCCACTTCTTAAGGGCCTTTTTAACTCTGGCCTGCTTGATTTGAATGTTTAGGATTCCACCCGCCCCCGTGGGCTCCTCCCATGCTTTTTGCACTACGGCCATGAATCCTTCATGTCGGATCCACATGTTCTGGAACCTGAAAGCCTTGGCTCCAGCGGATGTGTTCATCTTCGTGCACCTGACAAGAATTGGTCCATGGTCCGAGGCAATCCGGGGGAGGTTCGTAACCCGAGTAGCCTCGAAGGTCTTAGTCCAATCCTCGCTGACAAGCACTCTATCCAACCTTTCAAAAAGGCCATTCTTGGCCCAAGTGAATGCCGCTCCATCAAAACCAGGGTCGAGCAGCCTACAATCTTCCGTTGCCTCCGCAAAATCTACCATCTCGGCTTGCCGGTTGGTATCACTTCCGACTCTGTCTTGGTGAGATAGCATGGTGTTGAAATCGCCACCGATGATCCAAGGTGTTCCCTCAAGAGGCCCGGCAATCTCTCTCATCTTGTCCCATAAGTGATGTCTTTCAGCCCTTGTACATTTGGCGTACACGGCTGAGATGGCCACCGGCCTAGCAAGGCGGTGGGATTTGAGGTACCCGTGAAGAATTTGTTCCGAGTCAACCTCAATATCAAAAGTGGACCCCTCTTCCGCGAACATCCAAATCTTCTCGTTCGTGTTCGAACCAATGAAGGACAGCCCCAAGGCCTTAGAGAAACGGTCCGGGTCCGGTTGTGTGAGCGGTTCCATTATTACAAGAAATAAAACATTATGACAACCAATTAGTCTTTTCAGAACGTTTTGAGTGGGCGCATTCGCGATCCCCCTCACGTTCCAAAACATGAGATTGTACGACATTATTAACAAGAAGGGTGCGTACCCAAAGAGGTTGAAGGCCCTCCTTGATAGTCAGTCCGGTGTTGCTCATTGTTCGGAGCGACCTCCTCGGCGTCCTCGGCCGAACTGTTGCCTCCTAACTTCTCGGCCCCCACGTGCAATTCCATAAGGTCTTCGTCCGCATCCCCACAATTCTCAACATCAAATTCTCCGTTCTCCATGAGAGTATAATATTGGTTAGTGCTCATGTGGTTCTTTGCCGAGAAGAACCCACGCCCCCTTGTCAAAGCATGGCGCGCGCCTCCTCTCGGGTTCCCTCGCCGAACTGGTGAGACCAAGCTCCTCGCATTGGGGGAGCCCCACTCCACGTCCATGTTCCCACGTGGTGTTGGTGGTTCGGTGGTGGGATGCAATGGATTCCCCCGGTTCGGTGGGGACTTCCCAATCTCGATCCCGGCAATGAGCCCGGCAATCTGAGTTCCGGAGCTCGGTCCGCTCCCCAAAGTAGAGTCACCCTTGGAGTTCGGTCCCTCCCAGGAAGTATCACCGGAGTCCTCCCCATTTGTTTTGTTATTGTTTGGTCGATCGCCGGCCTTGCCTTGCTTCTTCCCCTGATGTTTCCATTCGTTGGAGCTGGAGGCATTCTTCCCCATATCTTGCTTCCCTTTCTCGGTCTGTCTCTCGGGTTGTGGCTGTTTTGGCGGGCCGTTGTGGTAGTTTCTCTTTGGCGGCCGTTCCTTCTTGCCCGTCGCATAGCACACCTCACTTGCATGGCCGACATGTTTGCATTCTCGGCAATATGATGGTATCTTATCCCATCGGACTCGCTGCACCGTTTCTCGCCCACCAAGATCGAGGATTATCTCTTCGGTAGGTGGTTTTGTGATGTCTATCTCGACGCAAATTCGGGCAAATGAAAGCCGAGTCTTGTTTGCCGTGGCTCGATCAATTTGTATTGGATTGCCGAGAAGCTTGCCGATGGCGAATAAGGCGGATTGGTCGAAAAGATGAATGGGGAGGCCAATTAGGTTGCACCAAATTGCCGCAATGGGGGACTCGCAGTAAGCATCAAAGTCCGGGGACCATTTGAAGACCCTCATCGGGTGTCGGTCAATGAGCCAAACGGGCGTACCCCTTGGGCCTCCAAGGATTCGGGCATAGTCCGCCAAGTCCTCGCATTGAATGAGAATATGTTTAGCATTAATGTACTTCCAACTAAATCCACACCGAAGTTTAATATTATCGAGGGTCTTTTGGATTTGCAGTCCCGTAGGGATAGAGTGAGAGAACTTACCCACAATGGCGTGTCCCATGCTCTCAGCAAGCTTTTGAGTTTCCGCTCCGGAGAAGTAAATGGCCGGGATGCCGTCGGACACTGAAGCAAATCCAATGTTCTGGAGCTTATCCGGTTCAAAGGCTTGGGGGCCGGTAGGGTCAGTCGAGCCTTTGAGCATGTCCGCCATCGTTTTCGGCCGACCGGGGTGGCTTGCGGCGCCTTCACCCCGGCCTTGTAGAGTGTTACTCGCCAAGCCCGACGGGGTACCCTTAAGCAAGTCCGCCATCGATTTCGGCCACGGCGAGGGCCCCGGTGTAGCTTCTACCCCCCCAAGTTGATTAACTACATTCGGCCCTTGTGTTGCGGCATCCGTCGCGGACTTAGGTGTGTTTCTATTTCTCTTCGGATTGTTGAGTTCGGCTTCTCCATTCTCGGTGTGGATCTTCTCGGCACCTACGTTGCCGTTGTGTGCCCTTCTCGGCTTTTCCATTCTCGGCTTTTCGGCTTTTTCTTTCTCGGTGTGGATCTTCTCGGCTTTTTCCTTCTCGGTGAGGATCTGTTCGGCATCATCCATAGGCGTATCGTTGGGTGTTGGTGTGTCTCTTGTCACTGCAACCATCTCGGCACTAGGCGTGGTCTTGTTCGTCGTCTCGATAAAAGGCTTTTCTCGGTAGACGTTAGGGTTCGACTTCGGTCGCGGCTGGCCGAGCTCCGCACTGTAATGTTCCGAACTAGCCTCAAACGTAGCTCGGAGCTTGCTAGTTCGTCCTCGTTCGAGAGGGGGAAAGTCCTCAAGAGAGGGTTCATTCCCATCCCGAGGTGTGTGTGTGACACTTTGCATGCATCCCGAAGAGTTTAGGGGGAACTCCAGTGGTTTGTGACCGGCCGTAATGAGAGGTTGCGCAACCAATGTGTCTAGCATCTCCGCCGAGTCCAAGGCGGCTAAGTGGATGATTTCGGCCTTTGTTGGTTGCGTTGGGGCCTCCACGACAATCGTCTCACGTGAGCTCTTGGGACGGAAAGGAGTTAGCCCACTTTCGGAAGGAGGTTTTGGTCTCCAAGCCAATTCGGGAAAGTTGGGTTGCTGCAAAAAGGAGCTAGATTTTTGTTGTTTTGGGGGCTCAACGGATGCATTGGGGCCAGCATCACGTGGTGTTCCGAAGTGGCAAGGCGCCAAGGAACTTTCGGAAAGTGATTTTGTTGTTGTGCCCATTTCGGGCAAGTTGACTATCGCGTCCACCAAGGCCTTTTGACCCATGCTAGAGCCATCTCTCTCCGAGCAGCCATCATGTGGGGGGTTGTGCTCTCCTCCGTCACCGGTCCCCGCGTTTGCGCCGGCCGCAAGGTCATCGGCCGGAGCGTTGCCAACAGTTCTGGCGCCGGCAAGTTCTTCATTAATCTTAGCTTCATCTTCACCGTTGGGATTAGGGGAGGGCTCCATCGACGTCGGGAAGATGGGGCCTTTGCATTTTGGACTTCCGACCGGCGAGCTCCCTTCGGCCCCGAAATCAATCTTCTTCCTAAGTTGCTTGTCCTCCGGCATCGGTGAGGGTACGAACCTTTTCCGACCAGTGCCTTTGGTGGGAGGGGCTGGTGTACTTTTCCGTGCCTTCACCTTCATTTTCAAAGTTTTCCTCGCCACTTTCTTGCAGGGAAAAATTATGGAGGGAGACTCCTCCGACGTGAAAGTCATTGGCTGGTCCGAGAGAGGGTCCTCGGCCGACCGGAGGACCATTAGCTGGTCCGAGATGGTGCGCGGTTCTTCGGACTCCGGGGGGGGATCCGGCAGGAGCTCCGGCATGATCGAGAGAGAGAGTCGAGTCACCAGCCGCTCCGGAGCTTTGTTCGTGCCTTAGCCAAAGGAGTGGGTTGGTTGGTGAGAGTCCGAGGTCGGGAGGGTGGTGGGTGGCTGGTGGAGCGGGGGCGTGAGGGGGACCGTCGACAGTGGTGAGCCGAGTGAGAATGGGGTAGGCGGCGATGTGGGAACTCAAAACGTGGTGGGGGATTCTAGAGAGAAGGGAGAGCGTCTCTCTCTAACTTACAATTCTTCGAAACTATGGCAATCTCCATGTCTTTGTAGTACTCATCAACAGATTTAGTACCTTGTTTCATAGATTGTAATTTTTGATACAATTCACGAAAATAATGAGAAGGTACAAATCTCTTATGCATTATGCTTTTCATTTCTTCCCAAGTCGAAACCGGTCTTCCTCCATATCGCCTTGTACTAGTTGTCAATTGATCCCACCAAACTACAGCATAGTCAGCGAATTCAATAGCAGCAAGTCTAACCTTTTTCTCCTCGGAATAGTTGTGACATTCAAAGATGAGATCCACCTTTCTCTCCCACTCCAAATAAGCTTCGGGGTCACTCCTTCCTTGGAATGTTGGGATCTTCAGTTTGATGCTTCTCAAATCACCATCCACTTCATTTGTACCCTCTTCTACCGTTTCCACGTCTCTCATTTCGATGCCTATATGTAGCATCATCTTCTCCTCCACTCTCTTCCTCCTCGTTATTATTTTCATTTGTTGCCGGAACTTCTAGCCTCTCCAACCGCCCTGAAACACTTTCCAGAATCCGTGCAAACCTTGCAAATTGTTGTTGCATGGCTTTCAACGTAGGATCAACTGGAATATGATCGTCGTCAGTAGAATCCATCCTCACAGTTCACTCGTGTATCACACAAAAAATAAACCTCACAAAACACTCGTGTATATCACTCGTTGGCTTTTACCTCCCCTCAACTAACCTCACCTCTCAAGCCTCTTTTACCACTCTATCTCTTTTGCAAAGAAAACACAAGTATAAAACAAATTAAGAACAAACAAGAACAAACAGCAATCAACCAACTTTAGCCCTTGAATGAAGGATGAAAGGAAATGGTCGAGAAAATGATGTGAAAAATGTATTTGGGTTTTTTTTTTCTGGTTTTTTTTGTTTGCTTCTTTTTGTAAATCAAAAAAAGATAATGGATAAAAGAAGGTAAAGATGTTTACTATATGTATTTTTTTTTTTTGGCCCCCTTTTTTTTTCTTTTTGCAACAACTAGATAAAATGAAGATAAAGTTGTGCTAGCCTTTCTCACTTTTTTTTTTCGAATTTTTTTTTTTGAAACCAAGATATGAATGTAAGGTAAAGCTAAGAATAGATCAATACCAGATGGCTCGTGATACCAAATGATATGGATTGGGATAGGACGAAGGACCCGTTGGATATATTGATCCAAGAACCCCACGTATAAGGTTTGGCAGCGGACTCCCTTGATTGATAATCTGGTTTGATCCACTTCCAGAGCTTGGAAAACCTCGACCCGTTGGCTATATGATCAGCCAAGAACCTCGGTATGGTTGAACGCCACAAGAACTTGCTCAAAGTATCTTGATAAGTTCCAAACAAGTGAAAAACTCTACAAAGAGAATTCAACTCACAAGACAAAGTCTATTTTCGTATTTGATCAATGCTGTCCTCAAATGACATCATGAAAGTCTAGGCTATTTATAGGCTAGAATGGACTCTTGAAAGTCTCATATCATTAGTACAACTTAAGACCTTTAGAAAGACTCATAATAAGTGAAAAGTAACTCCTAAACTATTGGTGTGACTTTAGGACATCTAAAGTCACTTATTTAACTCAAAAAGTAACTTAAAAATGACTCTTCATTTTGGTTGCTCCAACTTGGACGAAAATGCATCATGTATCTTCAATTTGGGCCTCCAAAATGTGATATATAGTGACTCAAAACTTCATGCATTGGGCTGCCCATTAACTTGAATAATATTCACCATTTGGCCCAATGTAGATTTTGTCTTGGAATTGGGCTTTTACTTCATCAACTAAAAGCATCATGGACTCCTTTATCTTCTTAGCTCTAGCTCTTGTAATTGGTCCACTTTGAATGAACAATGGATCCATCTTCTTGTCCTTGTAGATCAGCTTGGGTGTAGCTCCATCACCCACGAACCCTCCACCGTGAAGGTGTTTGAAAAAAAAAAGTAAACTCACAAACAAAGAATTATGCTTCAAATAAACTGTTAAGATATGCCAATTGCTATGATGTTATATCGATGAATATGATCCTATCTTGATGCAATTACATAAAAGAGATCGTACATTGAAAGTTTGTGGGTCATTTAGATGGAAATGGTTTACTTGTTGGCCAAGTAAACTCAAATACAAAGAGTTATGCACAGTGAGAAGCTCCTCCTTCTCTCTAAAATCCTCCCCTTATTGTCCCACGCCAATCATCATCTCCGACCCCCTCCTCTATGGCGACCCACCCAACTCCCTCATTAACTCAGTCTATCACTCCACCACCACCCCCGCCGGCCACCCTCTCCTCACGCTCCACCCCACATCAACGTTCCGATTCCAAGTTCCTCCTCCCGAGCAACCTATTGCTCTCCCGGCCATGCCGGACGACCCGCCGAGCGAGTCACCACCTCTCGAGGGAGAGCGAACCCTCGCGGACCAGCAAATGAAGTTTAGCTCGAAGGAATCAAAATCTCCGAAGCAACCTTCTAAGAAATTGGCGTTGAAGGATGCCAAAGCAAAGATCAAGGCTCGAAAGAGCACTCCGGCTTCGTCCCTTCTCCACTTCCCGAAGACAAACAACTAAGGAAGAGAATCGATTTTGGGAAAGAAGATGGCTCCCCGGTTGTGAGCCGTAAATGTAAAAGCCCCATCTTCCCAGCGCTCTTGAGCCTCGACAAAGAGGAAGCAGCTCATGTCGAGGAAAATGCGCATGATGGAAATGGAAAGGAGATTGAAATGGTGAGCCCGCATGTGATCTAAGATGCATCCTCCGACTTGGTGCCTTTCTCCGGTCAAGTTTCCGTCCAAGCTGCCGGCGAGGAGACGGCCGACCCAAACATGGAGTCCTCTCAACCGAGCCATGACAAATCTATCGTACTTGGTGCTGCAAAAGTACAAGGAGCCTTGGATAAAGAGAGAGTCAACTTGCCCGATATGGATATGGGAACAAAAATGATTTCGGAAAGTAGTTTGATTCCTTGCCACAATGGAGTGTCACATGATGCACTAGCCGTTGGAGACTATTTGCAGCCGGTTTCTACCAATCTTCTCCAAGTTGCCTCCTTGGAATCGGCGGACATGATAGACACCCTGGCGGCGCAACCACTCCTCAATGCCGGCACGGCGGAGTCCGGTCGGCCGGCGGCCGGGCCAAATTATGCACCTCAATCAAGTACGACCCGTTCATTGCCATCTCCCTCGTCCGCCTTCAAGGCATATCAAATGGAGTTCCCACCCTTGGTGAAAGGCAGGACTCTAAAGATCCGTGATTCCTTCGAGAGCGGCCGGCCGAAAGGTGCGGGGATGGCGCCGAGCTCACGTTCGAGTCAGCACGCACTCCCTAACACCCACTTTAAGCCAGGTGCGGGAGAAGCCACCACGGACTCGGCTAGCATGCCCGATGTCCCGAAGAATGGGGTGAGTCCGTCGGCCCCTAAATCCGGGGTAATGGCCGACCTCTTTAAGGCCAATCCATCAGCCCCAACGAATGGGCCACAACGTAGTAGAGAAGAGGGAGCCGGGGCCGGGTCAAACGGCAATTTGTCGGCCAATGGTGCCAAGACAGGCACGGAAACCACAAATGCGTGGCGTTCAATGGCGGACATGATCAAGGGGGCTCCTGACCCGTATGGACCGCAAGTGTTCGTGCCCGACAAGATCCAATCTATTGGATTTGCATCAGTCTCAAATGGAATACCATCAATCCACTTCTCAGGGCTGGAGATTCGGAAGCTTGTCGAAACCTTAGGGCACGCCATCGTAGGTAAATTCTCACACTCTATCCCGACAGCCGGACAAATTCAAAAGGCTCTCAATAACATGAAATTTCAATGTGGTTTTACTTGGAAATACATTAACGCCAAACACATTCTCATTCAATGTGAGGAATTGACGGATTATACTAGGCTCCTTAGTGGCCCGAAGGGCACACCGGTGTGGCTCATTGATCGGCATCCCATGAGAGTTTTCAAATGGTCTCTAGGAATCATTTTTGGTCCATCCATGTTGCCACCCCTTTTTGTCACGCCATTCTCGAAGTTGTCTCGGAACTTGAGGGTTCGACCCTTCTCCAAGGGTGGGAATTCCTCATGGTATGGCCTAAAAGCGGACGAGAGAGTTGGCATTGAAGTTTGTAGCTCGGGTCCCGGTCGGGATGTGCGGGATGGTTTGGCCATGCACCGTGCATTCACCTCATGTCCCGCGGTGAGGAGTGGTTGTGCGGCCAAGACGTCGAGTGTGTCCGCCGCATCTAAGGAGGCAAGATAGAGTAGTTCGTTTGTCGTTGGCCGCACATGGTGTGCAACGGCTAGTGTTGCATGTGACTCTTCCACATGGCAAGTCTCCAAAGCACTTTCAAAAAGAGCTTTTGTGTCTATTGCCATTTCGGGAAGTTTGACTTCCTCTTCCCCCAAGGTTTCTTTTGCTTTTGCAGCACCAAGTACCAATGTTTTGTCTTGACTCATAGGGTTGTCATCCCCTCCGGTGACGGTGGGTTCCACGCCGGCTAGCTGACCGGCCTTTTGGCAAAATAACTTAGTTTTTCGGGGAGATGCTACTAGTTCGGCCTCCACTTCTTCCAAATCTCGAACATTGTCATTCCCAATTTGTTTGTGCTCCTCCGACCTAGATGAGTCCTCCATTTCATGCGCCGGAGTCGCCGGGAAGATAGGGCCTTTGCACTTGGGACTATCGGCCGAGTCACTCTCAACATCGCCAAAGTCGATCCTTTTTCTTAATTGCTTGTCTTCGGGGAGTGGAGATGGAATGAAACGCTTCCGACCATCCCCTTTAGTAGGTGGTGCCGGGGTGCTCCGCCGCAACACAAGTTTTGCTCTCTTGAGTTTCGTTGCCAACTTCTTGGAGATTTGCTTCGGCGGTGACTTCTCTTCCGTCGTGAATACCATTTGTTGATCCGATATGGTTATGGCCTCGTTGGGGTCTGGTGGATGGCCCATCGCTTCAGCTAGCTAGGCTAGGTGTGAGGTCTCCGGCGAGGATGGCCAAGGGCCAGTCCAGACGTGGCTCCGGGAACAGGGGTTGCGGGTTGGGTCTAGCGCGTAGACGGCGTAGCGATTCGTCTAGGCCGACGGGGTGTTGGGCGGAGTGGTTCTAGCGACCGGCGCGGGGTGAGCCGTGGGAGGGTAGCCGGCGGGGTGTTGGTGTTGATGGCGTGAGGCCAAGGTGGGATTGTAGAGAGAAGGAGGAGCCTCTCTCTCTAAAACCGAATGCGGGGAGAATTTCTCCGAGCCTGGGGTTATAATCGGTTGCATGTCCGTCTCTTTTGGTCGCCGTTGTTGTTTCGGCTCCTTATTGTTCGAGTTTCCTATCGGCTGGTCGAGGCCACCATTCGACCCTTGTGCCCCTTGTTGCGGCTGTTTCGGCACGGCAACGTTATAGTTCCTTTTCGGGGGTCGGGTCGCCTTGCCCGCCGCATAGCATACTTCACTCTTATGCCCCACATGCCTACACTCATTACAATACGCAGGGATCTTATCCCATCTCACTTTTTGAACGGTTTCATGCCCACAGATGTCAAGTATGATCACCTCAGGAGGTGGCTTCGTAATGTCGATCTCAATGCATATCCGGGCAAAAGACAATCTTGTCTTGTTGGCTGTGGCGCGGTCCACTTTAATAGGGGTTCCAAGGAGTTTCCCATTGGCAAAAAGAGCTGATCGGTCCAAGAGGTGGATAGGAAGGCCGATTAGATTACACCAAATAGCCGCAATCGGTGATTCACAAAATGCATCAAAATCTTGCGTCCATTTAAAGACTCTCATAGGGTGCCGATCAACAAACCACACCGGGGTCCCCTTTGGTCCGCTAAGCAAACGAGCATAATCCGCAACATCCTCAAATTGAACAAGGATATGTTTGGCATTAATATACTTCCAATTGAAACCACGATGAAATTTGATATTATCAAGGGCCTTTTGAATTTGGTGTGAGGCTGGAATAGAATGGGAAAACTTACCGACAATGGCGTGACCAAGGCTAGTAGCCAATTTCTGGATTTCCGCTCCGGAGAAGTAGATCGCCGGGATGCCATTTGAAGTGGTCGCAAAGCCGATGTTTTGGAGGTTCTCCGGGACGAACACTTCCGGGCCTTCGGAATTCGGTGTGACTCGGACCATGTCCGCCATAGACATCGGTTTGCTCGTGTGTCTAGCGGCTGTTACGCCTCCACCAGCATGAGGGATGTTCATCGGGCCTTTCCCGCGAACCTCGCCCGGTATGTCGCAGCTCTCGGCTACGTTTACGGCTGGGATCCTAGAAAGCGAGTCCGCCTCGGACATTGGCGTGTCAATGGCCTGTAGCCTTGCCACCCCGTCATGGGGTTCAGGTTGTACCACCGAAGGGGACGTAGGCGGGACTAGTGGTGGTGCTTTGTCTCGGGTCTCTTGAGCACCCGTCGTTGGGCTCGGCCTCGGGTGTAGCCGGCCATTTTCAAAAGAGTCTCGGAGTTTCCGAGTTCTACCTCTTTCAAGAGGTGGGAAATCCTCAAGAGAGGTCGTGATGGTTGCCGCATTCGACATCGGAGCCGGCTCATTGGTCCAAGGCAGGTAGTGTCGTCGTGGTTGGGCTGTCGCGAAAGCATCTGCCTGCCGGCCAGCGCCGAGGAGGGCTGCGACGCCATGGTGTCTAACATCTCCGCCGAGTCAAGAGAGGCAATCTGCAAAATGTGATCATTTTTTAGCTGCATTGGGGAGCCAACGGCTAGTGTGTCACGTGAAGGCTAGGCTTGGAAAGGCACCAAGCTACTTTCCAAAAGTTGGTTTGTTTCTTTTTCCATTTCGGGTAAGTTGACCTTCACTCCCACCAAGGGTGTTTGTCCTTCCCTAGGACCAACCACCGGGTGTTTTGGGTCATGTGGTAGCATGTACCCTCTCCTCAACGATATCAATGTCGGCGCAGGGGGCGTGGCCGGAAGATGATGCCGTCACTACCATTTCGTTGCCGACGGTGCCACCAGCCGCAACGGCCATTTCCTTTTCCGTGCACAAGCTCCTGCCCGAAACCATTTCCTCCATCTTGTTGTCGTCTACCTTGGACAAGCCTAGTCCGGCATTGTCCGCGGCCAAATTCAATTCTTCGAGGTTGCGTCGCCTTCTTCCCCCTCAGCCACGGTTCTCTTGGACTTCGGCTTGGCCGTTGGGGAGGGAGTGTCGATGAATCTCTTATTTCCTACCCCTTTCAAGGTCGGCCTCGGGGTGGATCTCCGCAATTTCAGTCGGTATCCAACACTCCGTCGAGCTTCCATTTTGGACATTGCCGCATTTGGGATGCCTTCTCCGGCTGATTGGAAGACGACCTCCGGGGGGGGGGGGGGACCTCTTGTTTGGGTCGGGCTCCTCCATTAAAGAACGGTGTTGCTTGGGTCAAGTGTCTCTCCGGGCAGGGAGGCCGAAGGGGTGCCGGGTGTCCCAATGAAGACCGAAGGGGTGCCGGGTGTCCCAATGAAGACCGAAGGGGTGCCGGGTGTCCCGTCCGACGGGGGAGGCTGCCGGTGACCGTCTAGGGCTCGCGTTTTTAGAGAGAGAAACTAGAGAGAGGCGAGAGTTTTACAATCCCAAATATTATAACAAACGTCACTCTTGTAGCAACATTCCCCTTCAAATGCCAATCCTCAACGTGTGGAGCCTTGGTGTGCATATCGCCCTCATGCACCTTTCCCTTCCTCTTCCTCAACACCAATTGGAAGCCATCCTCATCCACACTTGGGTGACTCCTACTAGCCACTCTTGACTTCGACGATCCCGCACCCGATGTACCCTCAATGTTCTCCACGTGGTTGTTACTATCTTTGGCCTTCTCCAAGTGTCCAATGGACGATGGAGTGCCGACCCAAGCATCAGCCTTTGGGCGCCACTCACGGCGGATGATCTTGGCGGCATGGCTCGAGTGGTTCTCCTTGGATGATGCTCGGCGATCCTTATCTCTGCCCCGAGCCTTTCTTCCCGCTGCATGGCAATCCTCTTTCTCATGCCCAACATATTTACAATTAGCACAAAACAATGGGATACGGTCCCATGCCACTTTGTACCTTGAATCTTTGCCTCGGATATTAAGGATGATCTCTTCCGTCGGGGGGAGTAGAGATGTCAATCTCTACGCAAATTATTACGAAAGAGAGCCGGCTTTGATGGATTGTGGCATGATCGGCTTGTAGTGGCTTGCCTAGTAATTTACCGATTGCCATGAGAGTCGATTCCTCAAAGAGATGCGCCGGGATTCCCATGATGTTGCACCAAACGGCGACAACCGGCGACTCAAAAAATGTATCAAAGTCTGGCGCCCACTTGAACACCCTCATCGGGTGGATATCAACATACCAATTGGGGTTCCCATTGGGGCCATTTAAGACCTTAGCGTAGTCGGCCATCGCTTGGAATTGAATTAAGATGTGCTTCGCATTCAAGTATTTCCAAGTGAAAGAACCCACTAATCCCAAACCTCCAAGGCTTTTTTGGATTTGGGAGGGAGATTTTTTTTTTTTTTTTTTTTTTTTTTTTTTTTTTTTTTTTTTTTTTTCAAACACCTCTACGGTGGAGGGTTCGTGGGTCCCTCATCCCTATATTTCCAAAAGTGATAATTACAAGGCGTGGCCACACCCAAAAGTGGTGTGCCGTAACAAATTCAAGAGTAGTATGCGGTCCGATCCCACAAAGTTCGGACCTCATCATACTCCTTTCCAAAATACAATTAACCAAAAAGCTAGTCACTAGTGTCTCCCATCGTCTCATGATCAACTTTGATGCCCGTCCCCGTCTAGGTTTCGGATGTGCGACACTCCCATCTCGTCCAATCTAACCAAGTCCAACAGTTCTCTCGGTGCTGAGTTGTAGTGCATTCGTAGGCCACTGTCTTGGACTAGCCCCATTTTCGCAAGGAAGTCCGCCGCTTTGTTCCCCTCCCTGTGTATGAAGGTGGCTCGGAAATTGAGTTGGCGTTTGAGAATGGTTAGTTGCGCCACTGCTTGCCGAGCTAGTGCCGGGCCCCATCCTGTCCCATTGACCAATTTGATTGCTTGCTCTGCATCTGACTCAATCCAGATTGGTAGGCCGAATTCCTTGGCTATATTTAGCCCGTGAATCATGGCCAACAGCTCCGCTTCTAAAGCCGAGTGGGCTTCAAGGGGTGTGCTGACGGCGGCGAGCATCTTACCCGAGTGGTCTCGAATAATCCCTCCAGCCCCTGTTCTGCCGTTCGCTTCATTGTAGGAGCCATCCGTGTTGAGCTTTATCCACGGCTGATCCGGGGGGTTCCATTTGATTGCCATGGCTAGGGGTAGCGCCCTGATTGCCGCCGCTTGTTGGGGAATATTGATTCCAAGTTTAACTCCCTTCCAATGTTTCGGCTTCAAGCTTCCATTAGACATAGCATTTCGGATGAACATGTGGACCTGCCATACCACGTTTTGTGGTTTAAACTGTGTGCCTTGGTGGCGGCTCCTGTTTCTCTCCGACCAGATAAACCAAAGGATGAGATATGGAGTGGCTCGGCTAAGATGTTTCTTGTTCGGCTGTTGGCACCTTCGCGCCCACACTTCGATTCTCGTAGGGATTGTGTCATTGATATGGATGCGGGGGAGCGGCCCTGTGAACCAGCCGTCGAACTCACTCCATACTCTGCGAGCTCCATATCCCTGGATGAAGAGGTGTTGGAGTGACTCAGTGTTCGGTCTGTGGGGGCAGCATTGGCACTTAGAGGCTAGCTCAATCTCCCGCCACTGAAGTTTCGTGTCAACCGGCACCCGATTGGAGAGAAGCCTCCAGATAAAGATGGCTATTGAGTTGGTGAGGCCTACCTTCCAAACATCCCCCAAACCATGGATGATCGGGTTTCGTCCTCGAAGTGTGTCCCATGTCGAAGCCACCGTGAATTCCCCATGCTTAGAGAGGTTCCACCTCAGGATATCCTGTTCGTCATGGAGGATCGGTGTATTAATGATGCCATCGATAACATGCTGAGGAAGGCCGGCCTGATTGTGAAGGAGTTGAAGCTTGGGCACATCCCAACCACCATTTGTAATGAACTCCGAGACCCGGGTGGTTGGTCTTCCCCTATCATCAAGACTAAGTTCCCTCAGAGGGCTATCGCCAAGCCAAATGTCATCCCAGAAGTAGATGTCCCCTTGTCCCACTAGCCATCTTATGTGCGGTTGCGCGAGGGGCCATGCTCTTGAGAGCCTTCTCCACGTAGGGCTACTCCTGCTCGGCAATCTCAAGGTGAGCGGTGTGGAGTTGGAGCAATATTTTGCCATCATGTATCTTGCCCAAAGGGAGTTTTGCTCCCGAAAGCGCCACCAAAGTTTGATATTGAAGGCGCGGAGGACCTCCATAGTTTTTCGGATCCCAAGGCCTCCTTCATCAGTGGGCCGGCACATTTGTTCCCATCCAATCCAATGGGTCCGCTTCTTTTCATTCGTAGACCCCCAAAAGAATCGGGCCATTTGTTGATCAAGTTGCTTGAGGGTACCGGCCGTGGGCTCGACGGCTTGAAAGATGTGCAAGGGGATCGCTTCAAGAGTGCTCTTAATCAACGTAAGCCTTCCTCCAAAGGATAGGTGACGGTGTGCCCATCCTGAGATCCTTCTTGCAATCTTTTCCCGTAGAAATAGGAACATGTCCGTGCGTTTGGCACCACGATAGATAGGGACTCCGAGATAGAGAAAAGGAAAGGCCCCTCTAGAGAAGCCTCCTTCCGCCTGGATCGAGTTTGCCCAATGCTCATGGGCCTCGGCAATATAGAAATTACTCTTGGCGAGGCTGACTTGTTGGCCGGAGACTCTCTCATATTTTTCGAGACAGGCTCTTAGCCGGCGCATAGGATTTGCCGCCGCTTGAGTGAAGATGATAATGTCGTCCGCATAGGCTAGATGGCTGATCTCCATGCATCTCCGGGAGGCTTTGAACGTCATGTCCTTTTGGCCGAGGATGAGCTTATCTAATGCTCGGGACAGGTAGTCCGCAGCGATTACGAACAGAGCGGGGGAGATCGGGTCTCCTTGCCGAAGTCCTCGAGTTGATCTAAAGAAGCCCGAGGGTGCCCCGTTAACAAGGACCGAGAACCAGCAATACCCAATACACCTCTCCATAAGTGAAATCCATGAATCCGGGAAACCCATACGGCGTAAAACTTTGAAGAGGAATGGCCATTGGACCCTATCATAGGCTTGGTAATGATCTTGTTTAGAACATTGCAGAGACTAATGGGTCGGTAGTCGGTCCATGACTCCGGCGATGCCTTCTTTGGGATAAGGACTATGCTTGTGGCCGTGATGCTCCTTGGCAGGAAGGCCCCTCTGAAGAACTGTCTGATTGCTTCCACTACCTCCGGCCCCACAATGGGCCAGCAGGCTTGATAGAAGGTGGCCGAGAAGCCGTCGGGTCCGGGTGCACTATCTCCGGAAATGCAAAAGGTGGCACTCCTGACCTCGTCCGCACTTGGAGCATCTGCGATGTCAACGAACTGCTCGGCTGAGTGGACCTGCTGGATTAGGTCGAGGTCTGGGTCTTCAAGTGTCGGATTGTTGGGGGCAAGGAGTTGTTGGAAGAACTCCACTGCGGACTTTTTAATCTCGGCTTCCTCGGTGAGCTCCTGCCCATTGGCACGAATTGAATGGATGCGGAGACGAACCCTCTTTTGTTTCACCCAGCTTTGGTAGAACCGGGTATTTTTGTCTCCCTCGGCAAGCCACCTCAAAGCTGCCTTCTGTCGCCAAAAATCTTCTTCCATTCTCAGCAGAAGGATGTACTCGGCAATGTGTTTGTTGAACGCTGTCCTGTGATCCGGAGTCGGCCTTGCTTCGAAACAAGATTGGGCCAGAGCAATTTCTTCCTCCTTTTCTTTTATATTAGCATGGATGTTCCCAAAAACCTCTTTGTTCCACTCCTTAAGGGCCTTTTTAACTCTGGCCTGCTTGATTTGAATGTTTAGGATTCCACCCGCCCCCGTGGGCTCCTCCCATGCTTTTTGCACTACGGCCATGAATCCTTCATGTCGGATCCACATGTTCTGGAACCTGAAAGCCTTGGCTCCAGCGGATGTGTTCATCTTCGTGCACCTGACAAGAATTGGTCCATGGTCCGAGGCAATCCGGGGGAGATTCGTAACCCGAGTAGCCTCGAAGGTCTTAGTCCAATCCTCGCTGACAAGCACTCTATCCAACCTTTCAAAAAGGCCATTCTTGGCCCAAGTGAATGCCGCTCCATCAAAACCAGGGTCAAGCAGCCTACAATCTTCCGTTGCCTCCGCAAAATCTACCATCTCGGCTTGCCGGTTGGTATCACTTCCGACTCTGTCTTGGTGAGATAGAATGGTGTTGAAATCGCCACCGATGATCCAAGGTGTTCCCTCAAGAGGCCCGGCAATCTCTCTCATCTTGTCCCATAAGTGATGTCTTTCAGCCCTTGTACATTTGGCGTACACGGCTGAGATGGCCACCGGCCTAGCAAGGCGGTGGGATTTGAGGTACCCGTGAAGAATTTGTTCCGAGTCAACCTCAATATCAAAAGTGGACCCCTCTTCCGCAAACATCCAAATCTTCCCGTTCGTGTTCGAACCAATGAAGGACAGCCCCAAGGCCTTAGAGAAACGGTCCGGGTCCGGTTGTGTGAGCGGTTCCATTATTGCAAGAAATAAAACATTATGACAATCAATAAGTCTTTTCAGAACGTTTTGAGTGGGCGCATTCGCGATCCCCCTCACGTTCCAAAACATGAGATTGTACGACATTATTAACAAGAAGGGTGCGTACCCAAAGAGGTTGAAGGCCCTCCTTGATAGTCAGTGCGGTGTTGCTCTTTGTTCGGAGCGACCTCCTCGGCGTCCTCGGCCGAACTGTTGCCTCCTAACTTCTCGGCCCCCACGTGCAATTCCATGGGGTCTTCGTCCGCATCCCCACAATTCTCAACATCAAATTCTCCGTTCTCCATGAGAGAATAATATTGGTTAGTGCTCATGTGGTTCTTTGCCGAGAAGAACCCACGCCCCCTTGTCAAAGCATGACGCGCGCCTCCTCTCGGATTCCCTCGCCGAACTGGTGAGACCAAGCTCCTCGCATTGGGGGAGCCCCACTCCACGTCCATGTTCCCACATGGTGTTGGTGGTTCGGTGGTGGGATGCAATGGATTCCCCCGGTTCGGTGGGGACTTCCCAATCTCGATCCCGACAATGAGCCCGGCATTTTGAGTTCCGGAGCTCGGTCCGCTCCCAAAAGTAGAGTCACCCTTGGAGTTCGGTCCCTCCCAGGAAGTACCACCGGTATCCTCCCCATTTGTTTTGTTATTGTTTGGTCGATCACCGGCCTTGCCTTGCTTCTTCCCCTGATGTTTCCATTCATTGGAGCTGGAGGCATTCTTCCCCATATCTTGCTTCCCCTTCTCGGTCTGTCTCTCGGGTTGTGGCTGTTTTGGCGGGCCGTTGTGGTAGTTTCTCTTTGGCGGCCGTTCCTTCTTGCCCGTCGCATAGCACACCTCACTTGCATGGCCGACATGTTTGCATTCTTGGCAATATGATGGTATTTTGTCCCATCGGACTCGCTGCACCGTTTCTCGCCCACCAAGGTCGAGGATTATCTCTTCGGTAGGTGGTTTTGTGATGTCTATCTCGACGCAAATTCGGGCAAATGAAAGCCGAGTCTTGTTTGCCGTGGCTCGATCAATTTGTATTGGATTGCCGAGAAGCTTGCCGATGGCGAATAAGGCGGATTGGTCGAAAAGATGAATGGGGAGGCCAATTAGGTTGCACCAAATTGCCGCAATAGGGGACTCGCAGTAAGCATCAAAGTCCGGGGACCATTTGAAGACCCTCATCGGGTGTCGGTCAATGAGCCAAACGGGCGTACCCCTTGGGCCTCCAAGGATTCGGGCATAGTCCGCCAAGTCCTCGCATTGAATGAGAATATGTTTAGCATTAATGTACTTCCAACTAAATCCACATCGAAGTTTAATATTATCGAGGGTCTTTTGGATTTGCAGTCCCGTAGGGATAGAGTGAGAGAACTTACCCACAATGGCGTGTCCCATGCTCTCAGCAAGCTTTTGAGTTTCCGCTCCGGAGAAGTAGATGGCCGGGATGCCGTCGGACACTGAAGCAAATCCAATGTTCTGGAGCTTATCCGGCTCAAAGGCTTGAGGGCCGGTAGGGTCAGTCGAGCCTTTAAGCATGTCCGCCATCGTTTTCGGCCGACCGGGGTGGCATGAGGCGCCTTCACCCCGGCCTTGTAGAGTGTTACTCGCCGAGCCCGACGGGGTACCCATAAGCAAGTCCGCCATCGATTTCGGCCACGGCGAGGACCCCGGGGTAGCTTCTACCCCCCCAAGTTGATTAACTACATTCGGCCCTCGTGTTGCGGCATCCGCCGTGGACTTAGGTGTATTTCCATTTCTCTTCGGATTGTTGAGTTCGGCTTCTCCGTTCTCGGTGTGGATCTTCTCGGCACCTACGTTGCCGTTGTGTGCCCTTCTCGGCTTTTCCATTCTCGGCTTTTCGGCTTTTTCTTTCTCGGTGTGGATCTTCTCGACTTTTTCTTTCTCGGTGAGGATCTGTTCGGCATCATCCATAGGCGTATCGTTGGATGTTGGTGTGTCTCTTGTCACTGCAACCATCTCGGTACTAGGCGAGGCCTTGTTCGTCGTCTCGATAAAAGGCTTTTCCCGGTAGTCGTTAGGGTTCGACTTCGGTCGCGGCTGGCCGAGCTCCGCACTGTAATGTTCCGAACTAGCCTCAAACGTAGCTCGGAGCTTGCTAGTTCGTCCTCGTTCGAGAGGGGGGAAGTCCTCAAGAGAGGGTCCATTCCCATCCCGAGGTGTGTGTGTGACACTTTGCATGCATCCCGAAGAGTTTAGGGGGAACTCTGGTGGTTTGTGACCGGCCGTAATGAGAGGTTGCGCAACCAATGTGTCTAGCATCTCCGCCGAGTCCAAGGCGGCTAAGTGGATGATTTCGGCCTTTTTTGGTTGCGTTGGGGCCTCCACGACAATCATCTCACGTGAGCTCTTGGAACGGAAAGGAGTTAGCGCACTTTCGGAAGGAGGTTTTGGTCTCCAAGCCAATTCGGGAAGGTTGGGTTGCTGCAGAAAGGAGCTAGATTTTTGTTGTTTTGGGGGCTCAACGGATGCATTGGGGCCAGCATCACGTGGTGTTCCGAAGTGGCAAGGCGTCAAGGAACTTTCGGAAGGTGATTTTGTTGTTGTGCCCATTTCGGGCAAGTTGACTAGCGCGTCCACCAAGGCCTTTTGACCCATGCTAGAGCCATCTCTCTCCAAGCAGCCATCATGTGGGGGGTTGTGCTCTCCTCCGTCACCGGTCCCCGCGTTTGCGCCGGCCGCAAGGTCATCGGCCGAAGCGTTGCCAACAGTTCCGGCGCCGGCAAGTTCTTCATTAATTTTAGCTTCATCTTCACCGTTGGGATTAGGGGAGGGCTCCATCGACGTCGGGAAGATGGGGCCTTTGCATTTTGGACTTCCGACCGGCGAGCTCCCTTCGGCCCCGAAATCAATCTTCTTCCTAAGTTGCTTGTCCTCCGGCATCGATGAGGGTACGAACCTTTTCCGACCAGTGCCTTTGGTGGGAGGGGCTGGTGTACTTTTCCGTGCCTTCACCTTCATTTTCAAAGTTTTCCTCGCCATTTTCTTGCAGGGAGAAATTATGGCGGAAGACTCCTCCGACGTGAAAGTCATTGGCTGGTCCGAGAGAGGGTCCTCGGCCGACCGGAGGACCATTAGCTGGTCCGAGATGGTGCGCGGTTCTTCGGACTCCGGGGGGGGATCCGGCGGGAGCTCCGGCATGATCGAGAGAGCGAGTCGAGTCACCAGCCACTCCGGAGCTTTGTTCGTGCCTTAGCCAATGGAGTGGGTTGGTTGGTGAGAATCCGAGGTCGGGAGGGTGGTGGGTGGCTGGTGGAGCGGGGGCGTGAGGGGGACCGTCGACGGTGGTGGGCCGACTGAGAATGGGGGTAGGCGGCGATGTGGGAACTCAAAACGTGGTGGGGGATTCTAGAGAGAAGGGAGAGCGTCTCTCTCTAACTTAACATTCGTGGATTTGGGAGGGAGATGGGAGCGAGTGTGAGAACTTTCCAACGATGGTTAGCCCTAGCTTCTCCCAGAGGTCGTCCGTTTCAGAATCGGAGAAGGTAAGGGATGGTGTGCCTTCAAAGCATCCGGCCTTCCCCACGGCTTTAAAGGGCTTGTGCGTGGCTGAATCTCCTCCCACGCTCCCCGACCGCTTTTGGGGGTGGAGTACTTTCGCCACCTTCCAAGCTCCCGCCGGCGGCACCAGGTTTTCCGGCGAGTTTTCCGGCGAGTTTTCCGGCAGCCAGGCATCGGGAGGCCGGTCCCCCTTGTGTTCACCATGACCGATTGGTAGGGGAGGAGGGTGTGTGGCACATGGAGTAGAATTTGAATTCAAATTGCCACTTACCAAAAAAGAGCCAACACTTCCTTCCCCATGCAAAGTAAGCTTTGTCCTTTCCCTCATTGGTGAGTCACATGCATCCAACTTCTCACATGTCACCCCCACATCAAGACAAGGATTCACATGGTCCATTGTACCTTCCACTTGTTGATGGTTGACCAGCACCATCTCCTTGGATGGTACATCATCGTTCCGGCTGGCCGGCGCCGGCGAAGTTCCGGCCACCTCCTCACAATCGAGTTCCTCCAAATCGCATGTTGGCATGCTCCCCTCCTTAGCTATTTTTTTTAAATGAAAAGCACCATGAGGGTGAAGGGTTAAGGCGGACCCACACCTGTGTATTAAAAAGGGGCAATTGAAACAACAACCATAAACACCGAGCCGTCCAAAAGTGACGACTCGTCACAACCAATTAGAGTACAACGAGCGCCTCTCTAACAACTAGAGTGGTCATCTTTTTTTTTTTTAAAACACCTTATCGGTGGAGGGTTCGAGGGTCCCTCATCCCTATATATCATCCAACAATTTCAGTTACAGTTCTCGGTTACAAATGATCTTAATCGAAGCCAAAATACAAAACTATTACAACCAACTCAAGAACAAAAGCAATCAAATGCAACTCACAAACATCAAACTTGGCTCTAAGCACTTAAGAGTAGGTCGGGGTCGTGTCATGGCTGGCTCTACACCTGCATACTCTAAGGTGATCAATTAAGTCTCTCCATCTTCACGAACGCGGATATTCGGGGTCCCCTTCTGCTCCAACCGGACGATATCTGTAAGGGCCTCCGGCGCATCTTGTTCGGACCAGGTTTGGCTGCAGATCATGTCCGTACCCATCTTCGCGAGTAAGTCGGCCGCCTTGTTGCCTTCCCGATGGATGAAAGTTGTTCGGAGGGTGAGCCTGCGCTTTAGCAAGGCAATGTGCGCCATGGCGTGGTGAGTATGGGCAGGGCCCCATTGTGCCCCTTTGATAAGGTTAATGGCTTGCTCGGCATCCGACTCGAGCCAAATTGGTTTCGCAAGGGCCTCGGCCATCTTTAATCCATGCTGTAAAGTAAGGCTCGGCTAAGATGTTTCCTACCTGGTTGCTGCGTTCTCTCGCCATACTTCAATTCGTGTGGGTATGGTTAAAGGGGCTGGCAGCGGAAGCGTGCGGACAAAACGGATCACATGAATTTGATCTATTTAGTAGATTATTTAGACAAAATCTATTCGCGTAATTATCACATGTATCATGCTCATAACTTGAATTAAAACATGCTTTAGCACATAAAATTCCTAAAACATGCTAACTACGGAATTAGCCAATTTACCTCGTTGATTCAATCAAGAATCGATGATGGCTTGCTCCGTCTCCACGTGAAGATCTTCAATATAAGATCTCGGATCTTCTGACCGGTGTCCTGGACTATACGCTGATATTTGTGTGGGCAAATCTCACCAACGTACTAGGGCTCGAATAATGGAAGACAGAACTCAGCTCACGGAGGAGAGCACAATTTTCGAAAATCACTCTTTAGAGGGGGGACGAAAATTTGACAAATTAATTGTTGTGTTTTCTGTCTCCTTTATTCTCCTATTTATTTAAGTCACATATTGGGCCCAGTCAGGGATCTAAGGAAGAATCTGGAACGGGCCTCACCCAATTAACTTTTTACTAATTAAATTGAACCCACAATTTAATATAAGCTTATATTGGAATATTACGAGCAGCCACTATAGAAGTAATATTGCACTGCCTTCCAAATCCGAAATTACAAGTATTCCAGGTTTCCTTTAATTAACATATTTCGAATTCCAAGAGTGGACTTAGCAAAAAACTCATATTTATTATTCATAGAGTAATCAAACTCCAACTAGCTAGGTTTCGAATAATAAAACCTCGTTTCGAGCTCCTCTTGTGGATGTTATCAAACGAGACTCTCCTCGCGCACGTTTCAACATAATAGCAATCCTAGCATCTCTAGATAATGATCACCACTACCCAATATACCTGGATCGTTGGGTTACGAAAAACCCGCACCTTTGGTAAGTCAAAGTAGTGGATACTCAATATCGTATGCTCAATGCTAACGTACATTGATTAAGAAATTAATTCTCAAGACCACGTCTTTCAGTAGATAGCATAAAGACTCGTCTTGCTGTTAGATCCATTCAGTGCTATACCACACCAACGTCATCTTATTTCAATAAGGTTTAGAAATAATCGGACTGACATTGCAACCTTTCGCGATAGGTAGTCTAGGCCTATCTAGGTTGTGAAATTCTTATTTTTCTTTGTTTAGAACTGACCGTGTTACCTTAAATTGGACGACGCCCACAACCGGTCTACTAAAACAAAGACTTAGACTTTGTTACGTTTGCTCATACATTTAAATATGCAATAAACAACCATTAAATGTAAAACATAACAACATTATGACAAAAATAATCTGTTGCATTTATTGGAAAATAACCATTAGAGTTTTATAGTATCCAATCACTCGAAAGGTGATTTCTAGTATACAAAACCCTAACAATCTCCCACTTATACTCAAAACAGCTTTCGAGTATACAAAATAGTAGTGCACACGTCTAAATTTCTCCCACTTATACTGAAAGTGAGTTGAGGTCTTGAATGAGTCGAACTCCCATCCCTTCAACGTGGCACTCGAACGGTTTTACCGCCAAAGCCTTTGTAAAAGGATCTGCCAGGTTGTTCTCTGACGCAATCTTGACCACTTTTATGTCTCCTCTCTCCACTATATCTCTAATGATATGATACTTCCGCTCTATGTGTTTGCTCGCTTTGTGAGCTCTTGGTTCTTTCGAGTTTGCCACAGCACCAGAATTGTCACAATAAATAGTGATGCTCTTGGGCAGATTCAAAACCACACCTAAATCCATAAGGAAGTTCTTGAACCATACAGCCTCTTTTGCAGCCTCTGATGCGGCCACATACTCGGCTTCCATGGTCGAGTCCGCGATGCATTTCTGCTTCACACTTTTCCAAATTACGGCTCCACCTCCTAAGGTGAACACATATCTTGAAGTAGATTTTCTCGAGTCCTGATCAGCTTGAAAGTCTGAGTCAGTATATCCCAAAGGACAGAGCTCGACTGCATTGTAAACTAGAGCATAGTCCTTAGTCCGTTTAAGGTACTTGAGTATGTTCTTTACGGCAGTCCAATGTCCTTGGCCCGGATTCGACTGATATCTTGTCACCATGCCAACAGCAAAGCAAATATCTGGTCTAGTACAAAGCATAGCATACATGACACTTCCAACTGCCAAAGCATATGGAATCCTTCTCATTGCTTGTATCTCAGACGGCGTTTTAGGGCACATCTCTTGAGATAAATGGATGCCATGTCTAAAAGGTAAGAAACCTTTCTAGGCGTCCTGCATGCTAAAACGACTAAGTATTGTTTCGATGTAAGATTCTTGAGATAAGCACAACATCTTCTTCTCTCGAGTCCGAAGAACCTTGATCCCGAGGATGTGTCCCGCGTCTCCCATATCCTTCATCTCGAACTGGTTTGATAACCATGTTCGAACTGATGACAACATCTTTTTATTGTTTCCAATTAGAAGAATGTCATCTACATATAAAACTAAGAACACCACATTCCCCTTATCAACTTTCTTATACACGCAGCTCTCACTTGGGCACTTTTCGAATCCAAACTTGCAAACAGTTTGATCGAAACATTGGTTCCACGATCTGGATGCTTGCTTGAGGCCATAAATGGCCTTCTTAAGCTTCCAAACCATGTGTTCTTTTCCCTTTATGGCATATCCTTCGGGTTGTTCCATGTAGATGGTCTCCTCAAGACTGCCGTTTAGAAATGCAGTCTTAACGTCCATCTGCCATACATCCCAATCCATATAAGCTGCAATAGACAACAGTATCAGGATCGATTTGAGCATGGCCACTGGGGAGAAGGTCTCATCATAATCGATGCCTTCCTTTTGGGTATACCCCTTGGCCACTAGTCTTGCTTTGAAGACTTTAACTCGTCCATCGGGTCCACGTTTACATTTATATATACACTTGCTCCCAATGGCAGTACAACCTTCGGGTAGGACGGACAAATCGTAGACGTCTTTGTCTATCATAGATTGTAGTTCCGAATCCATTGCTTTTACCCATTCGCAATGATCGATATCTGTCTGCGCCTCCGCAAAGTTCCAGGAATCTAATACATTGCTGTCCGAGGAGTGATCCATAGATTCTCCCAAACCAATGTATCTGTCGGGCTCATGTGAGACCCACCCACTGCGGCGCGGCAATACAATATTTTGAGTAGAAGTTGAAGTTTCGGGAATTGTTTGTACACTTGGTACTTGTTCTTGGTTAATGGAACTTGTGACTGAAGTTAGCTCATCAAGAGCCACTTCACTGCTGGGTTTATGATTCATTACATAGTCTTCCTCTAATAATGTCGCGTGAGTGCTCACAATGACTTTCTTATCTCGGAGACTAAAGAATTCATAACATTTCGTTCCTTTGGGGTAACCTATAAACAAACATACCTCCGTCCTAGATCCTAGCTTAGTTGGATCCTTTTCCAATACATGAGCCGGGCAACCCCAAACCTTGAGATGTGCTAGATTGGGCTTACGCCCAGTCCACAACTCATATGGAGTTTTAGGTACGGATTTTGATGGTAAATTGTCTAAAATGTGACTTGCGGAAAGCAAGGCATGTCCCCAAAACGAAATGAGCAGACGTGCATAACTCATCATCGATCGAACCATGTTTAATAAGGTCATGTTCCTTCTTTCAGCCACGCCGTTCTGCTGGGGCGTGCCCGGCGCAGTCAGTTGGGATTGAATTCCCACTTCCGATAAGTAGTCCAAAAATTCGGCACTGAGGTATTCGCCTCCACTATCAGATCGTAGGCATTTGATATTCTTCCCATGATACTTCTCCACAAGAGTCTTAAAGTCTTTAAACTTGTCAAAAGACTCTGACTTGTGACGCATCAAGTAGACATATCCAATTTTCGAGAAGTCATCAATAAATGTGATGAAGTATAGAAAACCACCTCTTGCCTCAGTTGACATTGGTCCACATACATCGGAATGAACGAGCTCAAGTACTTCATTGGACCTATTGCCCTTAGCCTTAAAAGGCCTCTTGGTCATCTTGCCTTCTAAGCATGACTCACACTTATGAAAAGGTTCCTCCTCTAGACCTTTGATAAGATCTTGTTGAACAAGAGAATGGATCCTCCTTTCATTGGCATGACCAAGTCTAAGGTGCCACAAGTACGTTTCGTTCATTGAATTTGAAGGTTCTTTTCGTTTCTTTGAAATTTTCTATGTTGTATTGAGTTCTGATTTGCGATTATTAAACTGTGTAGAAGTGATTGTGTATAGATTGTTTTCCATGATACCACGATAGATATAAGAACCATCTTTCTTAATAACGCAGTTGTCATTAAAAGAAATCGAATATCCATCATAAACCAATTTAGAAACGGAAATTAAATTTCTTCTAAAAGAAGGTATCAACAAAACATTCTTCAAAATAAAAAATCTATCACTACTAAAACGCAAATAAATGTCTCCCACTGCAACGGCCGCCACTTTGGTAGCGTCGCCCAGCTGGACTTCGATCTCACGATCATGTAGCCGTCTTGTCACCTGCATTAAGTCAGGATCAAAACAAATATGATCAGTGGCTCCTGTGTCAATAACCCAAGTGCAAATTGATGTCGAAGTCAAACAAGACTCGACAACTAGAGCTTGGTGCATACCTGTAGCCTTGCCCCGTTTAGGACAGTCTGGCTTCCAATGCCCCTTTTCTCCACACTTGTAACACTTCCCCGTGGGCTTCTTGTTAGCCCTCTTCTTCTTCTTTCCCTTAGCTATCTTGGCCGGTCCTGAGTTCGGTGCCTGTCTTTTTCCTTTGCTAGGCTTTAAGCCAGAGGAACGAGGCGCCGAAGTCATCATGGCCGCCTTAGCCTGGACCATAAGGTCCTCTGCCGACTGAAGTTCAGTCAACAACTCTGCCAAGGTGTAATTCCTTTTGTTCATCTCGAAGTTGAGCTTGAACTGTTGGAAGCTAGGGGGAAGACTTTGAAGGATGATAGTCACCTATGACTCGGGATCGATCGTCCCTCCCAAGACCTCAATTTGGTTGAGGTGTCCCATCATCTCGAGGACAAGGTCCCTCACAGACGAGCCTTCCTTCATTGTCTTCGACATGATACTCCGAAAGGCTTGAGACTTCGTCGTTCGATTCTGAGTACCAAAAATATTTTTGAGATTCTGCATAATCTCGGCGGCTGTTTCCATGGCTGAATGCTGATGCTTGAGTACTGAAGACATAGAAGCCAACATGTAGCACTTAGCCATCTCATTCGCCTTATGCCACCGTCTGTGTGCATCTCTGACTCCTGCCGCAGCGGTAGCCGCCGGCACTGGAGGTCGCGGGGTGGTGAGCACAAAGATGTACTCATCTGTTGTGAGAACGATGTCCAAATTTTGTTTCCATTCTATGTAATTTTGGCCCTCGAGTTTATTTTCTTTGAGAATTGCAGAAAGAGGATTGAATGACATATTGACGATTTGATTTGCACTGCAAAACAGAGTATTTTACTATTGTCATAAACTTATGTAAGAAGTTTGATTAGATTAACCATAAACTTTTCAAAATCTTACAACTGTAAAATTTAAATTTTGTACCCTCCAGAGGAAGTCATTACGCATTAAAATCTTACAATTTTACTGGTCACAACACCGACGAATATTCCAGAGACCACAGAGTGGCATGGCCGCCTAATGTTGCCTAAGCAAGACCACCGAATTTAGCATTACAGAGTCTCATTTCTACAACACACTCCCATAATAATGCTTGTGTGCTGCTAACAAGATCAAGCTATCTCATAAATCCTGTGTGAACTTCTGAATCTCGCAGTTTCTTAGGATTATTGTCCCCACAGAGCAGGTGGCGATAATATTGGAAACTACATTCTAGTTCATACTATTTATATTTCAGAAGCCCGCCCTCATGAACTTGCTATTTTCTTAGGATTATTGTCCCCATAGAGCAGGTGGCGATAATATTAGAAAAAGGCTTCATAAATTGCAGACCAATTGATGGAGACCATATACAAACGTTGAGTTCGTAATTATAGCTTAGATATTTTGGGTTATGGTTTTACTTTAATTATCCTTAGCCTTGAGGCAGTTTAAGGCTTAATTAAATTCTGTTGGTATTTAATCTACTGGATAATTAAATCTTTTATTAATTGGTATCTTCCTTTAGGAAATTATTGTTCTAGAATATAATTCTTATTCATGTCTACTATAAGGTATATCTAAAATAAAAAAATTATTTAATTCTTAATAAGACATGAAAAATTAAATTCAAATTAATTCCATGTTCAAGATTAGGAAGAGATATTTCATTATTTAATGTATTCATAAATATCTATCCCTTTTAGGATCTTAGATATATAAATATTAGGAAACTATTAAATTATTCTTATCCATATCATCTAGGAATCAAAATATTATTATTTATTTCCATAGATATAGAAAATAATAAAAATATTCCTTAAATCTAGATAAATATTAGGAAACTATTAGATTATTCTCATCTATATCATCTAGGAATAAAATAATATTATTTACTTCCATAGATATAGATAATAATAAAAATATTCCTAAAATCTAGGTAAATCTTCCAAAAATAATATTATTTATTTTATTACCCATCTTCGCGAGTAAGTCGGCCGCCTTGTTGCCTTCCCGATGGATGAAAGTTGTTCGGAGGGTGAGCCTGCGCTTTAGCAAGGCAATGTGCGCCATGGCGTGGCGAGTATGGGCAGGGCCCCATTATGCCCCTTTGATAAGGTTAATGGCTTGCTCGGCATCCGACTCGAGCCAAATTGGTTTCGCAAGGGCCTCGGCCATCTTTAATCCATGTTGTATAGCAAGCAGCTCGGCCTCGAGGGGTGATTGTGCTTCGAGGGGTAAGGCATAAGCCAAAATCAACGTGCCCGAATGATCCCGAATAATGCCCCCTCCCCCGGCCTTACCAGACCTCTCGAAGTATGATCCATCTGTGTTTAGTTTGATCCAAGGCTGATCCGGAGGCTCCCATTTGATCATCATTGCAAGCGGAAGTGGTCTTAGGCATTCGGCACGGCTAGGGATGGCGACTCCAAGCCGAACTCCCCTCCAATGTTTTGGCTTGAGTCTTCCATTCTCCATGTTGTTACGGATAGAGGTAATGGTCTGCCACACAACGTTATTCGCCCTGAACTGGAGTTCATGATGGCGGCTTCTATTTCGTTCTGCCCAGAGGAACCAGAAGATAAAGTAAAGCAAGGCTCGGCTAAGATGTTTCCTACCTGGTTGCTGCGTTCTTCTCGCCCATACTTCAATTCGTGTGGGTATGGTTAAAGGAGCTCGCAGCGGAAGCGTGCGGACAAAACGGATCACATGAATTTGATCTATTTAGCAGATTATTTAGACAAAATCTATTCGCGTAATTATCACATGTATCATGCTTATAACTTGAATTAAAACATGCTTTAGCACATAAAATTCCTAAAACATGCTAACTACGGAATTAGCCAATTTACCTCGTTGATTCAATCAAGAATCGATGATGGCTTGCTCCGTCTCCACGTGAAGATTTCAATACAAGACCTCGGATCTTCTGACTGGTGTCCCGGACTATACGCTGTTATTTGTGTGGGCAAATCTCACCAACGTACTAGGGCTCGAATAATGGAAGACAGAACTCAGCTCACGGAGGAGAGCACAATTTTCGAAAATCACTCTTTAGAGGGGGGACAAAAATTTGACAAATTAATTGTTGTGTTTTCTGTCTCCTTTATTCTCCTATTTATTTAAGTCACATATTGGGCCCAGTCAGTGATCTAAGGAAGAATCTGGAACGGGCCTCACCCAATTAACTTTTTACTAATTAAATTGAACCCACAATTTAATATAAGCTTATATTGGAATATTACGAGCAGCCACTATAGAAGTAATATTGCACTGCCTTCCAAATCCGAAATTACAAGTATTCCAGGTTTCCTTTAATTGTATTTGATTTATTTCCCGCGCTTAAGATGGAAATATCCATTAATTAATTAATGTCTGCTATAGACTTAATTAATTAACATATTTCGAATTCCAAGAGTGGACTTAGCAAGAAACTCTTATTTATTATTCATAGAGTAATCAAACTCCAACTAGCTAGGTTCCGAATATTAAAACCTCGTTTCGAGCTCCTCTTGTGGATGTTATCAAATGAGACTCTCCTCGTGCACGTTTCAACATAATAGCAATCCTAGCATCTCTAGATAATGATCACCACTACCCAATATACCTGGATCGTTGGGTTACGAAAAACCCGCACCTTTGGTAAGTCAAAGTAGTGGATACTCAATATCGTATGCTCAATGCTAACGTACATTGATTAAGAAATTAATTCTCAAGACCTCGTCTTTCAGTAGATAGCATAAAGACTCGTCTTGCTGTTAGATCCATTCAGTGCTATACCACACCAACGTCATCTTATTTCAATAAGGTTTAGAAATAATCGGACTGACATTGCAACCTTTCGCGATAGGTAGTCTAGGCCTATCTAGGTTGTGAAATTCTTATTTTTCTTTGTTTAGAACTGACCGTGTTACCTTAAATTGGACGACGCCCACAACCGGTCTACTAAAATAAAGACTTAGACTTTGTTACGTTTGCTCATACATTTAAATATGCAATAAACAACCATTAAATATAAAACATAACAACATTATGACAAAAATAATCTGTTGCATTTATTGGAAAATAACCATTAGAGTTTTACAGTATCCAATCACTCGAAAGGTGATTTCTAGTATACAAAACCCTAACAATGGTGTCGTTTATCCCAAGTGGTGAAGAGGGGCCCTCGAACCATCCATCAAATTCTTTCCATACTCTTCTCGCCCCTACGCCTTGGATGAAAAGGTGTTGGAGGGACTCTGTGCTCGGCCGGTGGGGGCAGCAGTTGCATTTGGATGCGAGCTCGATCTTGCGCCATTGAAGTTTCGAATCAACAGGGATCCGGTTAGATAAGAGCTTCCAATTAAACATTGCCATGGAAGTTGTGAGACCAGCCTTCCATATGTCTTCGAGTCCCTGGATAATTGGTCCTTGGGACCGGGACACCTCCCACGTGAAGGCTAAGGTGAAGTTCCCTCGCCGGGACAAGGTCCATCTCGGGACGTCCGGATCTTCGGTTATTATTGGGGTGTTGCGGATCCGATCAATGATTGGTTGCGGAAGACCAGCTTGATCATGAAGCAATTGAAGTTTAGGAACATCCCATGTGCCGTTAGTGAAGAACTCCGAAACGGTTGTCATGGGATTGCCCCTCTCATCAATGCAAGTCTCCCTAAGGGGGATATCACCGAGCCATATGTCATCCCAAAAATAAATTCTTCCTGTTCCCACAAGCCATCGAATGTGCGGGTGGGCATGACCCCATGCCTTGGTCAATCTACTCCAAGTTGGACTCCCTCTACTCGTGGGTGTCGGGGCAAGTGGTGAGCCATTGGAGCAATATTTCTGCATCATGTACTATGCCCATATAGAATTCTGTTCTCGAAATCGCCACCACAGCTTGATGTTGAAGGCACGCAACACCTCCGAGAACTTCCGAATGCCGAGTCCTCCCTCGTTAAAGAGAAGGCACATTTGGTCCCAACTAATCCAATGAGTTCTCTTCCTTTCATTAGTCGAGACCCAAAAGAAACGGGCCAATTGTTGATCTAGTAGCTTGAGGGTACCGGCCGTTGGCTCAATGGCTTGAAAGATATGAATGGGAATCGCCTCAAGTGTGCTCTTAATAAGAGTGAGCCTCCCTCCAAAAGATAGATGTCGATGCGCCCATCCGGATACTCTTCTAGCTAACTTCTCCCGAATGAACATAAACATTTCCGTCCGCTTGGCCCCTCGGTATATAGGAACCCCCAAATATAGGAAAGGGAACGTACCCCGAGCAAATCCTCCTTCCTCTTGGATTGTTCGTGCCCATTGCTCGTGCACGTCTACAATGTAGAAATTGCTTTTATCAAGGTTGATCTGTTGCCCTGAAACTTTCACATAATTGTCGAGACACGCTCTAAGCCGACGCATTGGGGCTGCAGCCGCTTGGGTGAAAATGATAATATCATCAGCGTAAGCCAGGTGGCTGATTTCCATGCACTTCCTGGAGGTCTTGAATACCATCTCCTTCTTGCCAAGAATGAGCTTTTCGAGTGCCCTAGATAGGTAATCCGCGGCTATCACAAAAAGAGCCGGGGAGATGGGGTCTCCTTGCCTTAACCCTCGGGTTGATTTGAAGAACCCAGCGGGAACGCCATTAATGAGAACTGAGAACCAGCATGAGCCTATACATCGTTCGACAAGGCTTATCCATGCATCCGGGAAGCCCATGCGCCTAAGAACCTTAGTTAGGAAGCTCCATTGGACCCTATCATAGGCCTTAGCCATATCAATCTTAATTGCCACATTTGGTGCGGGGGAGCACCTTGCTATTTCATGAAAGATCTCTTTGGCCATCAAAACGTTGTCATGTAGAAGTCATCCCTTAACAAAGCCGCTCTGGTTTGGTGAAATTACTTGGGGCAGGAACGGGCCGAGGCGAGCAGTGTGGACTTTTGTGATAATCTTGTTAAGGAAATTGCAAAGACTTATGGGGCGGAAGTCAGCCCACGTCCCGTGCGAGGCATTTTTCGGGATGAGGACAATATTTGTGGCCGTGATACTTCTGGGAGGGTATGCTCCAAGGAAGACCTGCATTTTTTTTTTTTTTTTTTTTTTTTTTTTATCAAACACCTCTACGGTGGAGGGTTCGTGGGTCCCTCATCCCTATAATTCCAAAGGCGGTAATTACAAGGCGTGGCCACACCCAAAAGTGGTGTGCCGTAACAAATCAAGAGTAGTATGCGGTCCAATCCCACAAGGTTCGGACCTCATCGTACTCTTTTCCAAAATACAATTAACCAAAAAGCTAGTCACTATTGTCTCCCATCGTCTCATTATCAACTTTAATGCCCGTTCCCGTCAAGGTATCGGATGTGCGACACTCCCATCTCGTCCAATCTAACCAAGTCCAACAGTTCTCTCGGTGCTGAATTGTAGTGCATTCGTAGACCACTGTCTTGGACTAGCCCCATTTTCGCAAGGAAATCCGCCGCTTTGTTCCCCTCCCTGTGTATGAAGGTGGCTCGGAATTTGAGTTGGCGTTTATGAAGGGTTAGATGCGCCACCGCTTGCCGGGCGAGTGCCGGGCCCCATCCTGTCCCATTGACCAATTTGATTGCTTGCTCTGCATCGGACTCAATCCAGATTGGTAGGGCGAGTTCTTTGGCTATATTTAGCCCGTGGAGCATGGCCAACAGCTCCGCCTCTAACGCCGAGTGTGCTTCTAGGGGTGTGCTGAAGGCGACGAGCATCTTACCCAAGTGGTCTCGAATAATCCCTCCAGCCCCTGTTCTACCGTTCGCTTCATTGTAGGAGCCATCTGTGTTGAGCTTTATCCACGGCTGGTCCGGGGGGTTCCATTTGATTGCCATGGCTAGGGGTAGCGCCCTGATTGCCGCCGCTTGAGGAATGTTGATTCCAAGTTTAACTCCCTTCCAATGTTTCGGCTTCAAACTTCCATTGGACATAGCATTCCGAATGAACATGTGGACCTGCCATACCACGTTTTGTGGTTTAAACTGTGTGCCTTGGTGGCGACTCCTGTTTCTCTCCGACCAGATAAACCACAGAATGAGGTATGGAGTGGCTCGGCTAAGATGTTTCATGTTCGGCTGTTGGTACCTTCGCGCCCACACTTCGATTCTCGTAGGGATTGTATCATTGATATGGATGCGGGGGAACGGGCCTGTGAACCAACCGTCAAACTCACTCCATACTCTGCGAGCTCCATGTCCCTGGATGAAGAGGTGTTGGAGGGACTCGGTATTCGGTCGGTGGGGGCAGCATTGGCACTTAGAGGCTAGCTCAATCTCCCGCCACTGCAGCTTCGTGTCAACCGGCACCCGATTGGAGAGAAGCCTCCAGATAAAGATGGCTATTGAGTTGGTGAGGCCTGCCTTCCAAACGTCCCCCAAACCTTGGATGATTGGGTTTCGCCCTCGAAGTGTGTCCCATGTCGAAGCCACCGTGAATTCCCCATGTTTAGAGAGGTTCCACCTCAGGATATCCTGTTCATCATGGAGGATCGGTGTATTAATGATGCCATCGATAACATGCTGAGGGAGGCCGGCCTGATTGTGAAGAAGCTGAAGCTTGGGCACATCCCAACCCCCATTAGTAATGAACTCCGAAACCCGGGTGGTTGGTCTTCCCCTATCATCAAGACTAAATTCCCTCAGAGGGCTATTGCCAAGCCAAATGTCATCCCAGAAGTAGATGTCCCCTTGTCCCACTAGCCATCTCATGTGCGGTTGTGCGAGGGGCCATGCTCTTGAGAGCCTTCTCCACGTAGGGCTACTCCTGCTCGGCAGTCTCAAGGTGAGCGGTGTGGAGTTGGTGCAATATTTTGCCATCATGTATCTTGCCCAAAGGGAGTTTTGCTCCCGAAAGCGCCACCAAAGTTTGATATTGAAGGCGCGGAGGACCTCCATAGTTTTCCGGATCCCAAGGCCTCCTTCATCAGTGGGCCGACACATTTGTTCCCAGCCAATCCAATGGGTCCGCTTCTTCTCATTCGTAGACCCCCAAAAGAATCGGGCCATTTGTTGATCAAGTTGCTTAAGGGTACCGGCCGTGGGCTCGACGGCTTGGAAGATGTGTAAGGGGATCGCTTCAAGGGTGCTCTTAATCAACGTAAGCCTTCCTCCAAAGGATAGGTGACGGTGTGCCCATCCTGAGATCCTTCTTGCAATCTTTTCTCGTAGAAAGAGGAACATGTCCGTGCGTTTGACACCACGATAGATAGGTACTCCGAGGTAGAGGAAAGGGAAAACCCCTCTAGTGAAGCCCCCTTCCGCCTGGATCGAGTTTGCCCAATGCTCATGGGCCTCGGCAATATAGAAATTACTCTTAGCAAGGCTGACTTGTTGGCCGGAGACTCTTTCATACTTTTCAAGACAAGCTCTTAGCCGGCGCATAGGATTTGCCGCCGCTTGGGTGAAGATGATAATGTCGTCCGCATAGGCTAGATGGCTGATCTCCATGCATCTCCGGGAGGCTTTGTACGTCATGTCCTTTTGGCCGAGGATGAGCTTATCTAATGCTCGGGACAGGTATTCCGCAGCGAGCACGAACAGAGCGGGGGAGATCGGATCTCCTTGCCGAAGTCCACGAGTTGATCTAAAGAAGCCCGCGGGTGCCCCGTTAACAAGGACCGAGAACCAGCAATACCCAATACACCTCTCCATAAGTGAAATCCATGAATCCGGGAATCCCATACGGCGTAAAACTTTGAAGAGGAAGGGCCATTGGACCCTATCATAGGCTTTAGCCATGTCAATCTTTACTGCCACATTAGGCGCTGGGGAGCATCTAGCAAGCTCATGGAACATTTCTTGAGCCAGAAGTGCGTTGTCGTTAAGGAGCCGACCTTTGACAAAACCACTTTGGTTTGGGGAGATGACCTGTGGAAGGAAAGGAGAGAGTCGAGAGGTGAGTACCTTGGTAATGATCTTGTTTAAAACATTGCAGAGACTGATGGGTCGGTAGTCGGTCCATGACTCCGGCGATGCCTTCTTTGGGATAAGGACAATGCTTGTGGCCGTGATGCTCCTTGGCAGGAAGGCCCCTCTGAAGAACTGTCTGATTGCTTCCACTACCTCCGGCCCCACAATGGACCAGCAGGCTTGATAGAAGGTGGCCGAGAAGCCATCAGGTCCGGGTGCACTATCTCCGGAAATGCAAAAGGCGGCACTCCTGACCTCGTCCGCACTTGGAGCATCTGCGATGTCCACGAACTGCTCGGCTGAGTGGACCTGCTGGATTAGGTCGAGGTCTGGGTCTTCAAGTGTCGGATTGTTGGGGGCAAGGAGTTGTTGGAAGAACTCCACTGCGGACTTTTTAATCTCGGCTTCCTCGGTGAGCTCCTGCCCATTGACACGAATTGAATGGATGCGGAGACGGACCCTCTTTTGTTTCACCCAGCTTTGATAGAACCGGGTATTTTTGTCTCCCTCGGCAAGCCACCTCAAAGCTGCCTTCTGTCGCCAAAAATCTTCTTCCATTCTCAGCAAAAGGATGTACTCGGCAATGTGTTTGTTGATCGCTGTCCTGTGCTCCGGAGTCGGCCTTGCCTCGAAACTTGATTGGGCCAGAGCAATTTCTTCCTCCTTTTCCTTTAGATTAGCATGGATGTTCCCAAAGACCTCTTTGTTCCACTCCTTAAGGGCCTTTTTAACTCTGGCCTGCTTGATTTGAATGTTTAGGATTCCACCCGCCCCCGTGGGTTCCTCCCATGCTTTTTGCACTACGGCCATGAATCCTTCATGTCGGATCCACATGTTCTGGAACCTGAATGCCTTGGCTCCAGCGGATGTGTTCATCTTCGTGCACCTGACAAGAATTGGTCCATGGTCCGAGGCAACCCGGGGGAGATTCGTAACCCGAGTAGCCTCGAAGGTCTTAGTCCAATCCTCACTGACAAGCACTCTATCCAACCTTTCAAAGAGGCCATTCTTGGCCCAAGTGAATGCCGCTCCATCAAAACCAGGATCAAGCAGCCTACAGTCTTCCGTTGCCTCCGCAAAATCAACCATCTCGGCTTGCCGGTTAGTATCACTTCCGACTCTGTCTTGGTGTGATAGGATGGTGTTGAAATCGCCACCGATGATCCAAGGTGTTCCCTCGAGAGGCCCGGCAATCTCTCTCATCTTGTCCCATAATTGATGTCGTTCAGCCCTTGTACATTTGGCGTACACGGCTGAAATGGCCACCGGCCTAGCAAGGCGGTGGGACTTGAGGTAACCGTGAAGGATTTGTTCCGAGTCATTCTCAATATCAAAAGTGGACCCCTCTTCCGCGAACATCCAAATCTTCCCGTTCGTGTTCGAACCAATGAAGGGCAGCCCCAAGGCCTTAGAGAATCGGTCCGGGTCCGGGTGTGTGAGCGGTTCCATTATTGCAAGAAATACAACATTATGACAATCAATAAGTCTTTTTAGAACGTTTTGAGTGGGCGCATTCGCAATCCCCCTCACGTTCCAAAACATGAAATTGTACGACATCATTAACAGGAAGGGTGCGTACCCAAAGAGGCTGAAGGCCCTCCTTGGTAGTCAGTGCGGTGTTGCTCTTTGTTCGGGGCGACCTCCTCGGCATCGTCGGCCGAACTGTTGCCTCCTAACCTCTCGACCCCCATGTGCAACTCCATGGGGTCTTCGTCCGCATCCCCACAATTCTCAACATCAAATTCTCCGTTCGCCATGAGAGAGTAATATTGGTTAGTACTCATGTGGTTCTTTGCCGAGAAGAACCCACGCCCCCTTGTCAAGGCATGGCGCGCGCCTCCTCTCGGATTCCCTCGACGAGCTGGTGAGGCCGAGCGCCTCGCATTAGGGGAGCCCCACTCCACGTCCATGTTCCCACGTGGTGATGGTGGTTCGGAGGTGGGATGCAATGGGTTCCCCCGGTTCGGTGGGGACTTCCCAACCTCGGTCCCGGCCTTGAGCCCGGCATTTTGAGTTCCGGAGCTCGGTCCGCTCCCCAAAGCAGAGTCCGGCATATTAGAGTCCGGTCTTGAGCCCGGCATTTTCGAGTTCGGTCCCTCCCAGGAAGTACCACCGATATCCTCCCCATTTGTTTTGTTATTGTTTGGTCGATCACCGGCCTTGCCTTGCTTCTTCCCATAACGTTTCCATTCATTGGAGCTGGGGGCATTCTTCCCCGTATCTTGCTTCCCCTTCTCGGTTTGTCTCTCGGGTTGTGACTGTTTAGGCGGGCCGTTGTGGTAGTTTCTCTTTGGCGGCCGTTCCTTCTTGCCCGTCGCATAGCACACCTCACTTGCATGGCCGACGTGTTTACATTCTTGACAATATGATGGTATCTTGTCCCATCGGACCCGCTGCACTGTTTCTCGCCCACCAAGGTCAAGGATTATCTCTTCGGTAGGCGGTTTTGTGATGTCTATCTCGACGCAAATTCGGGCAAATGAAAGCCGAGTCTTGTTTGCCGTGGCTCGATCAATCTGTATTGGAGTGCCGAGAAGCTTGCCGATGGCGAATAAGGCGGATTGGTCGAAAAGATGAATGGGGAGGCCAATTAGGTTGCACCAAATTGCCGCAATGGGGGACTCGCAGTATGCATCAAAGTCCGGGGACCATTTGAAGACCCTCATCGGGTGACGGTCAATGAGCCATACGGGCGTACCCCTTGGGCCTCCAAGGATTCGGGCATAGTCCGCCAAGTCCTCGCATTGAATGAGAATATGTTTAGCATTAATGTACTTCCAACTGAATCCACACCGGAGTTTAATATTATCGAGAGTCTTTTGGATTTGCAGTCCGGTAGGGATAGAGTGAGAGAACTTACCCACAATGGCGTGTCCCATGCTCTCAGCAAGCTTTTGAGTTTCCGCTCCGGAGAAGTAGATGGCCGGGATGCCGTCGGACACTGAAGCAAATCCAATGTTCTGAAGCTTATCCGGCTCAAAGGCTTGAGGGCCGTTAGGGTCAGTCGAGCCTTTAAGCATGTCCGCCATCGTTTTCGGCCGGCCGGGGTGGCTTGAGGTGCCTTCACCCCCGCCATGTAGCGTGTTACTCGCCGAGCCCAACGGAGTACTCTTAAGCAAGTCCGCCATCGATTTCGGCCACGCCGAGGTCCCCGGGGTAGCTTCTACCCCCCCATGTTGAGTAACTTCATTTGGCCCTTGTGTTGCGGCATTCGCCGAGGGCTTAGGTGTATTTCCTTTTCTCTTCGGGTTGTTGTGTTCGGCTTTTCCATTCTCGGTGTGGATCTTCTCGGCACCATCGTTGTCGTTGTGTACCCTTCTCGGCTTTTCCATTCTCGGCAGTTCGGCTTTTCCTTTCTCGGTGTGGACCTTCTCGGCCTCTTCATTCTCGGTGTGGATCTTCTCGGCATCATCCATTAGCGTATCGTTGGGTGTTGGTGTTTCTCTTGTCAATACGCCCATCTCGGCACTAGGCGTGGCCTTGTTCGTTGTCTCGATAATAAGCTTTTCTCGGTTGGCGTTAGGGTTCGCCTTAGGTCGCGGCTGGCCGAGCTCCACACAATAATGTTCCGGGCTGGCCTCAAACGTAGCTCGGATCTTGCTAGTTCGTCCTCGTTCGAGAGGGGGGAAGTCCTCAAGAGATGCCCCACTCCCATTCCAAGGTGTGTGTGTGACACTTTGCATGCATCCCGAAGAGTTTTGGGGGAACTCCGGTGGTTTGTGACTGGCCGTCGGTAGGTTTCCGGCACGGAGCGGCTGCGCCGCCGCTGCATCGAGCGTTTCCACCGAGTCCAACGCTGCAAGATGAAGGATCTCATCTAGTTTTGGGTTCCTTGGTGGGGATCCAAACGATGCAGCTCGTGCCATGTTAGAGGGGAAAGGGGGGGGGCACTTTCAAGGGGGGCTTTTGTACTTGCTATCATTTTAGGCAAGTTTGCTTTTGTACCTGATGGCTTAGGTAGGAAAGGTGGATTAGTGCTTTCAAAGTCAACTTTTGTCCCAGCCTCCAGATTAGGTAGGTTTGCTTTTCCACTTTCCATTGGGGCAAGGACAGCACATGGGGCAGCTTGTGCTTCACGTGACCTAGCAAGTCTTGGCTGGGGATTGTGGAGGGAGGGGGCTTCACCGGAAACGGTCATAAGCTCGACAGCGGGAGCAGCAGTTTCCGGCGAGCCGCCTCCTTCCGGCACGGTTCTACCGTTGGGGGCATCGAACTCTTCTTCACATTCATTCCAATGCTCCACTTCCTCTTCCTTCTTATGAGGCAAGTCGGGGTCCTCCAGCCTGAAAGAGACCCCCAAGTCGAGGGACGGAGTCGCCGGGAACAGGGATCCTTTGCATTTGGAACTACCGGCCGAAGGTCCTTCCTCCTCACCGAAGTCTATCTTCTTCCTTAGTTGCTTGTCCTCGGACCATTGCCTTTGGTAGGAGGCGCCGGCGTACTTTTCCGGGCTTTGAGCTTTGCTTTAGCCTTTTTTAGTTCCATGGATTTGGTCGGACGTTGAAGGGAAGCGGCCTCACCAGCTCGGAAGACCATTTGCTGATCGGAGAGGACCCGAGCTTCCTCATCCCCGGGAACAATGTCAGGTAAATGATCCGGATTTAGGGCCGGAGTGTCTCTCTTTTCGTCGGGGTCCGGCGGTTGCCCCATTGTTTCGGCCAGCCGGGCGGGCTTCGGCAAGGTATAGCCAAGACGTGGAGTAGAGGTTGACGGGAGCCGCGAGCCAAGTCCGACGTTGAAGTGGCTTTCGTCGGGGATGGGCCGGGGGTGACAGGCGGAGTGGGATTGGGAGGTGGCCGACAGGGTGGTGAGGGTGGAGGGGCGGGTGGCGACGTGAGGGATGGGTGGGTGTTTTCCGGCGATGCAATAGGGAGTTATTTTTGAGAGGGTTTAGAGAGGACGAATTCTAGAGAGAAGGGAGAGCTTCTCTCTCAACTTGGTTTTGAGTTGATTAAGGAAATGTATGATAAGGAAGACCTGCATTATGGCATCCACAACATCCTTTTCAATGATCCCCCAGCAAGCTTGAAAAAAGACCGCCGAAAAGCCATCCGGGCCCGGAGCACTGTCCCCGGAGATATCAAATACCGCTCTCTTGACCTCCTCGGCATCTGGGGGCTCATGGATCTCCATTAAGGTCGGGGTAGGAGGGAGCTCTTGGATTAAGTCGATATCCGGCTCCACGAGTGTCGGATTATCCGGTGCGAGGAGGCTCTGAAAAAACTCAACCGCCGAATTTCTCAACTCTGTTTCGTCCGCAATCTCTCGGCCATTCGCATGTATGGAGTGTATACGAAGCCTAACTCTCTTCTGTTTCACCCAGCTCTGGAAGAACTTGGTATTCTTATCACCTTCCGCAAGCCACCTTAGGGCTGCTTTCTGTCTCCAAAAGTCCTCTTCCATACGCAATAGGAGGATGTATTCTGCAATGCTATTATTGATCTCGGTTCTATTCCGGGGGGTTGGATCAACCTCAAAATCGGCTTGGCCTTGTGCGATCCTCACCTCCATTTCTTGGAGATTGGAATGGATATTGCCGAAGACCTCCCTATTTATTTTTTATTTTTTTTGGGAATTCAAATAAATAGTAATCTATAAAGTTAATAAAATACAGGTGAATTCCATGAATGAAAACACCCCCCTTTAGGGGAAATGGAAACTAGATTGTAGAGGGATGACCATGTGAGATGCGGCTTGGACGCACCTAATTATAAAGGTCATCATCATCGACTGTGGCGGTGGGAGCTGCAAAAGGATCAGCTGCAGTAGAGCCACTAGTATTGTCAGCAAACCGGAACTCGGAACCAAATCCTCTTGATTGCTGCAGCGTCTGAGCAAATGACTGATACTTGCGAATGTCAGCATCACTCACACTCCTCCGAGCATACTTCATTGATTCCTCAAAGTGACTAGCCCTGATCTCAGCTACTTCGTCATCCACATCTTCCTCCATAGCTTCAGGATTGTCGCTTCTTCTCCTCTCCTTCTCAATATCTTTCTCGATGTTCTCTCTGATAGCGTATTTGCAAGCGCGTTGGCAGATTTCTGTAATGTCAGCACCACTGAAACCTTGAGCATATTTAGCAAGGACTCTAAGGTCAACATCTTTGGCAATAGGCGACTTTCTCAGGCATGCTTTGAAAATCTGAAGGCGTGATTCCTCATCAGGGAGAGGAATATAAATCAACTGATCAAGACGGCCAGGACGGAGAAGAGCAGCGTCAATTATATCAGGCTTGTTGGTCGCACCAATAATGAAAAGTGTTTTCTTAGCATTCATTCCGTCCATTTCAGTTAGGTGCTGATTCAATACCCTGTCAGCAGCACCACCGGCATCTCCTTGACTGCTTCCTCTCTGAGTTGCAATTGAGTCCAATTCATCAAAAAACAAAACACAAGGGGCAGACTGACGAGCCTTGTCAAAAATTTCTCTAACATTGGCCTCACTCTCTCCAAACCACATAGTCAGCAACTCAGGGCCCTTAACACTGATGAAGTTTGCCTGACATTCATTTGCAATAGCCTTGGCCAGCAAAGTCTTTCCACATCCAGGAGGTCCATAGAAAAGCACTCCCTTGGAAGGTGACATGCCAAACTTTTCAAACTTCTCAGGATGCTCCACTGGGTATTGAACAGTCTCTTGGAGTTCACGCTTGACATTTTCAAGGCCTCCAATATCTTGCTAGCTAATGTTAGGCACTTCAACAACTGTTTCACGTAAAGCAGAGGGATTGCTTGTCCCAAGAGCAGTCTGGAAATGCTCATTGGTAACAGCCATGGAGTTTAGTATCTCTGCATCAATTGTGTTATCTTCCAAATCAATCACATCCATCTTCTCCCTGATGCATTGAAGGGCTGCCTCAGTGCACAATGCAGCTAAGTCAGCTCCAACATAGCCATGTGTGTCCTTGGAAATCCTTTCCAAATCAACATCTTCAGCAAGCTTCATGTTCTTTGTGTGGATACGAAGGACCTCAAGACGCCAAACTTCATCAGGAACACCAATGTCGATCTCCCTGTCAAACCTACCAAACCTCCTAAGGGCAGGGTCAATGCTATTGGGACGGTTTGTAGCACCAATTACAATAATATGGGCACGGGCTTTCAGACCATCCATCTATGTCAACAGTTGGGAAACAATTCTCCTCTCAACCTCTCCATTGGTTTTCTCCCTCTTAGGTGCAGATGGATGGTGCATTCTTCTCAGCTTCTTCAAATGCCTTCCTGAGATTGCTTTCACTTTCTCCAGCTAACTTTGACATAATTTCTGGTCCATTAATAACAAAGAAGAAAGCACCTGTCTCATTAGCCACAGCTCGGGCAATTAAGGTCTTTCCCGATCCTGGAGGTCCATAGAGCAATATTCCTTTTGGAGGCTTGGCACCAATTGATTTGAAAAGTTGGGGGTGCCTTAATGGTAGCTCTACCAATTCACGAATCTGAGCCATCTGCTTGCGGACACCACCAACGTCATCATAGCCAACCTCATCCAAGCGATTCTCATCCTCCCTTTTAATAGGCTCTCCCTCACAAAAGATCTCAGTATCAGGAGCAACTACACAGTACTCCGCAGGATTAGTTTCGATAATCTTGAACTCTACACTTCTCATTCCACCCCTGACAAGGAACATGTCACCTTTTCTCACTGGGCGATAAGCCTCCAGGAAATATGGTTTTAGGAAGGCATCAAAAATATTTCCAGTAACCCCTTCGACTGTGTCATCAATGGGAAGAATGTGGACACGCTTCCCATACTTCACATCAGCACACTGATGCACAGAGACCACATCACCAAGCCTAACCCTTAAGTTATTTCTCACAACCTTGTTCATCCGGATCTTTGGTTCATCACATGTATCATCAGCAAAGGCAATGTACACTGTATCCGTTCTTTTCTTACCCTTGATTAAGATGGTGTCGCCGCGGAAAAGCTGGAGCTTCTCCATCATATCAGGGTGAAGAGACACCACCGAATTATCATCGTTGATAGCCTCATCCACCACCAGCTGATTCGGCGCCTTTTTCCGCTCCAAGATCGCAGTGCTAAAATCCCTCTTTGTACCCTTAGAATCGGATGATTCAGGTTGATCAGTCATGGTGTCGAAAAGAGAGAAATAATTTTGGGTTTGCAAAAGAATGAATTGAGAATGCGGATCTGAAATTGGGGGTGAGAGATGAATTTATGGGGGAGGCGCCGAAGACCTCCCTATTCCAAGCCTTAAGTGCTTTTTTACTTCTGGCTAGCTTTGTTTGGAGATTGAGCAGGCCCGACGCCCCGGTCGGTTCTTCCCAAACATCTTGAATGAGGCTCTTGAAGCCTTTGTGTCGAACCCACATATTCTGGAATCGGAAGGTGCTACCCCGTGTTGGAGGCCTCGGGATCGTGCATCTGGCGAGGATCTGTCCATGATCCGAGGAGATTCGAGGTAGGTTAGACACCCTGTTGCCTCAAAGGCATTGGACCAAACCTCATTAACAAACAGCCTATCCAACCTCTCAAATAACCCATTCTTGGCCCAAGTGAAGTCTGCTCCATTGTACCCTGGATCAAGAAATCTGCAATCCTCAATGGTTTTGGCAAAGTCAATCATCTCGGCTTGCCTATTGGTCTCACTTCCAACCATATCTTCAAGCGTGAGGATTGTATTGAAGTCCCCACCAATCATCCAAGGAGTTCCCACAGCCCACGTTGATATCTCCCTCATTTTGGCCCATAGGGGATAACGATCCGACCTTGAGCATTTGGCATAAACCGCCGAGATGGAGATGTGGTTTGACGTTCGGTATGTAATTAGCCGTCCGTGTAAAATTTGGTCCACATCAATCTCGACATCAAAAGTGGTTCCCTCTTCACAGAAAATCCATATTTTCCCAGATGTGTTTGCTCCTTGGAAATTGAGCCCGAATGCCTTGGAGAAGCGATCTGGATCGGGAGTTGTAAAAGGCTCCATTATTGCAAGGAAATAAACATTATACCGCTTAATTAATCTTTTGACAACGTTTTGGGTTGCCGCATTCGCAACGCCCCTTACGTTCCAAAACATGATATTGAAAGACATAATTAACAAAGAGAGTCCGTACCCGGAAGGTGTGAAGGCCCTCCTTGAAGTAAGACAATTTGCTGTTCTTTGTCCCGTGCTTGTTCCTTGTCTTCAAGGCGCGGAAGGGATTCATTATCGTGCTCGCTAAGTGGCTGAATGTCCATCGCAGCCATGTCCTCCTCCCCGCATCCATCGACTTCAAACTCCCCATTGGCCATGAGCGAGTAGTACTTGTTAGTGCTCATGACATTTCCCATCCAATCATCACCCTTCCTACCACCATTTGATGAAGGGTGGCGCCAACCCCCTCTCGATCCCCATCTCGAACCCCCTCGGGAGCCCCCTCTGTAGCTTGGTGTGCCTTGGCGAGAAGAATCACCTTGTTCCCAATTGTCAACCATTACCTCATCTGCATTTGCCAACATAGTTCGTCCCGACCCCTTTGGGGATTTATCTCTCGTCCCCTCTCTTCGAGGCTCACAAATGATAGGTTCGTCTTCCACAAGCACAATCTCTCCGGACCCTCCCATTCGGTTCAATCCTCACTTCCCGATTCGGTTTGGCTTTCGGTTGCGCACCTTTGCCTTTGTTTCTTCCTTGGCGTTTCAATTCGTTGGTGTCAGTTGGGTTATGCGTTGAGTTGGCTTGCTTTTCGGTTTGATCATTTCCATCTAGAGTGTCTTTGTGAGGGGTGGCGCTATTGTAGTTCCTCTTTGCCGGCCGTTCCGTCTTGCCGGCTGCATAGCACACATTACTTGCATGTCCGACGTGCTTGCATTCGCGGCAATAGGCTGGAATTTTGTCCCACCGGACTTGTTGCACCGTCTCTCTTCCGCAAATATCCAATATTATTTCTTCCTGGGGGCTTTGTGATGTCAATCTCGACACAAATGTGCGCAAAGGACAGCCTAGTCTTGTTCGCGGTCGCTCAATCCACTTGGATTAGGGTCCCGAGAAGCTTGCCAATGGCGAACAATGCAGATTGGTCAAACAAATGAATAGGGAGCCCGATTAGGTTGCACCATATCGCTGCGATTGGCGACTCACAATATGCATCGAAATCCAGGATCCATTTGAACACCCTCATCATAAACCACACCGGCGTCCCCTTCGGGCCACTAACTATCTTAGCATAATCCGCCAATTCCTCGCATTCGATGAGAATTTGTTTGGCATTAATATATTTCCAAGTAAATCCACATTGAAATTTAATGTTATTGAGAGCTTTTTGTATTTGACCAGCTGATGGTATAGAGTGGGAGAATTTATCTACGATAGCATGTCCCATATTCTCGGCGAGCTTCTGAATCTCCACTCCCGAAAAGTAAATAGCCGGAATCCCATTTGAAACCGTAGCGAGACCAATGGTTTGGAGCTTATCGGGTGTGAAAACTTGTGGGCCGTTCGGGTCCGGGACCTCCTTGATCATATCAGCCATAGATCGCCATGCAATAGTGTTTTCCGTCCCCACCGCGGGGACACCCGGGTCTGGTCCAACTCCCTTCTCGGCCCTATTGTGGGTAGCATTCATTGTGGTTGACGGATTCACTTTAAATTGGCTGGCCATTGTTCCCTCCATGGTAAATGTCGTAATGATCTCCTCTTGCTCCACGACATTAGGGGTGATAGCCGGGTTCGTGGGTGACTCTTGGGGATGCGCCATCGCCCCCGCGTTTTGTAGCACATCTTGGCTTGATTGGGAGCTTGGTGGCGGTTGCGACCCTCTCGGCCGGCCACTCTCAAAGGAGTCTCGAAGCTTGAGGGTGCGACCCTTCTCTAAAGGTTGGAATTCTTCATGATAGTTCTTGAAGGCCGACGAGGGTGTTATGGGGGAGGGGTCATTACGAATTCTAAGTATTCGGTTCAGCTCGGCCGCCGGTCGCCCCATGTCCACTTTTCCGGCGTCGATGAGCGGTTGGGTCTCCATGGCGTCAAGTGTATCCGCCAAGTCCAAGGAGGCTACAAGGAGGAGGTTGGTAGGATTTGGCTGCACATGGGCTTCCAAGTCTAGTGCATCACGTGAGTCACCATTGTGGTAGGAGACCAAACCACTTTCCAAAAGCTCTTTTGTACCCATATTCATTTCTAGAAGTTTGACTCTCTCTTCCTCCAACACTTCTTTTGTTTTTGCAGCAACAAGTACAAGTGTATTGTCATGACTTGGCTGGATGACCGTTACCTCATCGGCGGCCGGCCCCTCTCCGGCTGTCCGGTCGGAATCTTGATCAGAAAAGCGCGAGTTATTAGGAGGAGCTTCACATACCTTGATTGGCTTGTCCAAATCAAGCTCGTCATTGAAGTCACGTTGCTCGCACGTCTTTGGCCGGATGATACCTTCGATTTCTCCGTTTGAAATCGCCGAAAATATTGCCCCTTTGCATTTGGGACTCTCAAGTGGGGTACCTTTTTTTTTTTTTTTTAAATTAACTTCATATATTTATATCATATATATGAAGGAGGAAATTACAAATCAACTCCTATAACAAGGAGGAAAGACAAATTACGTCACCCAGGGTTCGAACTCGAGACCTCCAGGATGGACGCGGTATCCAGCACCCTTTACCGCTAGGCCAAGGGGCTTGGATCTCTCAAGTGGGGTACCTTCCACCTCTCCGAAATCTATCTTTTTCCGGAGTTGCTTGTCTTCGGGAAGTGGAGACGGGATGATTCTCTTCCGGTCGTTCTCTTTGGTTGGTGGTGCCGGAGTGCTCTTCCGTGACTTAAGTTTAGCTTTGGCCAGCTTCATTGCCGCCTTCTTAGATGCTTGCTTCGGGGAAGAAGGCCCCACCGAGCAAAATGTCATGGCTTGGTCCGAGAGGGTTCGCATTTCATCCGGCGGTGGAGGGTCGCTCGGCGGGCCGTCCGACATGGCCGGACCAGTGAGGTTACCGTGGGAGATGGAACAAGGGTGGCGTTCGAAGGAGGGTTGGGGGTCGAGTGCAAGTGATGATGGGGGTTGGCGTGCCGTTGGGGTGTGGTGGTGAACGTCGGCGTGGGGGCGAATTGGGCGGAGGAGGAAGGCGTTGTAACCGTTGGAGGGGTGGGATTTGCTAGAGAGAAGGTGGAGCGTCTCTCTCTAGAATCTTGTTTGGCCTTCGCGAATTAGAGTGGTCATCTATATACTCTTAGGGCACCTATTACAATTACTATGATGCAGCCTGTGCATCAACAAAATCCTGAGTCGATCTCCTAAATAAGTCCCACGATAGGAATACCTCCACAAGGGACGCATCTTCCTGGGTCAAGGTCCTCAATGAATCCTTCCATCTCCCACTCGGGGGGCCCACATTCTACACTCATTGAGCCAGTGCCCGGCTCGTTCACGCCTGGTTTATCAATCTCAAATGTCACCGTAGTTACATTCTCCTTCAAATGCCATGTATCAATGTGTTGCGCTTTGAGGTGCACGTCGCCCTCATGAACCTTGCCTTTCCTCTTTCTCGACACCAATTGGAATCCATCATCATCCACACTTGGTTGACACCTGATAGCCACTCTTGTCTTCGACGATTCTTCAACCGTTGTTCCCTCCATGTTCCTCATTTGGTTGGTTCCTTCTTTGGCCTTGATCGAATGCCCATTACATGATGAAGTCCCTGCCCATGTGTCCACCTTTGGGCGCCACTCTTGGCGGGTGATCTTGGAGACATGGCTAGAGTAAAATGCCTTGGTCGGTACTCGGCGATCTCTACCTCCACCCCGGTCCTTCCTTCCCGAAGCATGGCAATCTTCTCTCACGTTCGCAACATGTTTACAATTTGCACAAAACAATGGGATACGGTCCCATGCCACTTTGTACCTTGAGTCCTTACCTCGGATATTGAGGATGATTTCTTCCGGCGGAGGGATCGAGATGTCAATCTCTACACATATCCTAGCAAAGGAGAGACGGCTTTGATGGATTGTGGCATGATCGACTTGTAGTGGCTTGCCTAAGAGGTTACCGATTGCCATGATAGCTGATTCCTCAAAGAGATGCGCCGGTATGCCCACAATGTTGCACAAAACGGCTACAATCGGTGACTCGAAGAATGTATCGAAGTCCGGCGCCCACTTCAATACCCTCATCCGGTGACCCTCAACATACCAAATCGGGCTCCCATTAGGTCCATTTAACACCTTAACATAATCGGCCATCTCTTGGAATTGGATTAAAACATGCTTTACATTCAAGTGTTTCCAACTAAAAGAGCCAACTAGCCCCAAACCTCCTAGGCTCTTTTGTATTTGGTAAGTAGTTGGGAGCGAATGGGAGAATTTTCCAACGACGGCTAGCCCTAGTTTCTCCGAGAGGTAATCCGTTTCTAAGTCGGAAAAGGAGAGGGATGGTGTACCTTCAAAATAGCCGGCTATCCCCAAGGCTTTGATCTTGGTGGTGTCCAAAGAGATTGGCTCGGCTTTGTGGAAACTTTGCGTGGCTGGTGCTCCTTCCGTGGACCCCACCCCCACACGAGAGAGGGATTCTTTCGCCGCCTTCCAAGCTCCCGTCGGCGGGGAAGCACCGGGGGGCCGACCCCCTTGAGATTCACCATTGACTAGAGGGAGGGGGAGAGGGTGTGTATCACATGGGGTTGAATTTGAATTCAAAATGTCATTTACCAAGAATGGGCCAACATTTTCTTCCCCATGCAAAGTAGCTTTTAGCCTTGCCTTTTTTTGTGATTACATGCAGCCACATCCAAGCATGCCACCCCATCTCCCTTAGGATTCACGTGAGGATTTGTACCATCTTTGACCAAATGGTTGGCCAACTCCATCCCCATGTGTGATTCACCATTATTCCGGCCATCCGGCGCCGGAGAAGTTCCGGCCACCTCCTCGCAATCGGGTCCAGCCATGTCGCACGTCAGGGCATTCCCTTGTTTCGCCATTTGAGCTAGAGAGCTCAACATATCCTCAACGAGGGAGTGCTCGGTTTTCGGAGACCCCTTCTCCTTAGCTATTTGAGCTTATGCGTTCAACAACTCCCCAACACAAACTTGTTCAACCTCCGGCGACCTCCTCCCTAAACCATGGCGTTCGGCGACAAGGTTGTCCGCCATTTCAAACATCATCATCTTCTTAGCCCTACTCACCTCCAAACCCGTTTCAAAACCGGCGCGCTTGAGGGCTCGCCGTGATTTAACCGGGTATGGGGTTCCTATCCTCTTCGTTTTTGGCCGATCCATCGTTGAGAAGGTCCATTCCGGCGTAGAGAGGGATTGCGACTCATGGCTAACGGCCGTGGCCCCCTCCCCCGGCAACTCACCACCGGCCTTCACCATGTAGGCGGGTGCGAGCGCATATCACCACCGACCAAGCAAAGTAAGCCTTGGCCGAGAGACCGCGCACGTTCCCTCGGCTGACCCGTCGGCGGGGAAGCCTCCTAGGTTACCGTCGGCGTTGGAGAATCTAGAGAGAGAAGTTAGAGAGAAGGGAGAGCGTTTTCAGGATGTGCATTTGGACTTTTTTTTTTTTAATCAAAAGCACCACGAGGGTGGAGGGTTCAGGCGGACCCACACCTGTGCATTACTAAGGACAATTGCAACAAAAAATGTGCATTTGGACTGTTTTAATTGCTATGATGTTATATCGTCGAATATGATCCTATCTTGATGCAATTACCTAACAGAGATCGTAGATTGAATGTTTGTAGGTGGTCATTTGGATGTAAATGGTTTGGTTGTTGGCCAAGTAAAGCCAAATACAAAGAGTTATGCTCTAAATGAAATTCCACGAGACAACCATGACTATCCTGCTCTATTTACTAAAATGATCTTGTCTTTCATGCCATTTACGTTACACATATCACAAAATGTATATTTGTGGGCAATTTATATTCGAAGGGTTTGCTTGTTGGCCAACTATACCAATATATAAGAGTTATGCTTCAAATAAACTGTTAAGAAATGCAAATTTCTGTGATGTTATATCGATGAATATAATCATATCTTGATGCAATTACCTAACAAAGATCGTACAATGAAAGTTTGTAGATCATTTGGATGGAAATGGTTTGCTTTTTTTTTTTTTTTTTTTTATCCAACACCTTCACGGTGGAGGGTTGAGTAGGTCCCTCATCTCATATATATCATCAAACGAAAAGAATATACACCAACTATCCCAAAAGTGGACAGTCACACAAAGGCAACAAACTACATTCAACAAAGCAAAGGAAAACTGTAAAACTATCAAAACCGAAGCAAGAAGCCCTCTGATTCAATCATATGATCCTATGTCTGAATCTGCAGTAAAACTCCTGTCCAGCACCAGCCCCCAAACCATCATCGCACATCCTTCATCAGCATCCCCAGAACCGGCACTTCGGCCAAAACCTGCATACCCCGAAACTTCTGCAGTAAAAAACACAGCCTCAGAATCTGAAATTCGGCCAACCCAGCTGATCAAGCCTGCAGAGCACTTTAACCCGAGAAGGCACCGAATCCTTCGTGAAAACCAGACTTGCACCTGCTTGCATATCCATTCCCGCAAGGAAATCCGCAGCTTTATTGCCTTCTCTGAAAATGTGCGAGACTTTCCACTCCAAACCTTGCAGCGCCGTTCGAACTTTAATCAGATCTGTGCAAACCTCTGCATGGCCAAGCTTATCTTACGCTAACCATCTTACCACACTTTCAGCATCAGATTCAATCCACAATTTGTTACCATGCAGCTTCGCCAGTTTTACCCCTAACTCCACAGCCAAGACCTCCGCCTCCAGCCCTGAACCTCCCTCAAACCCAGCAGCAACCGCAGCTATGATCTCCCCTTCATGATCCCTCACCACACCCCCCCTCCTGCCCTCTGAGCGGCTTGAGAAAAAGCTCCATCCACATTCAATTTAATCCAACCCCGGTCCGGAGGTCTCCATTGCACTCTCCCCACTTTCTTCCGCCCCACACTAGTCGTACCACTCATCACCTCCAACTGTGGGCAACAATTCGACCACTGATCTGGTGTTATTTTCTTGGCCAAAACCAAGTTTCTAAGCTGAGAATTCACTCTCTTAATCACATTCTCAACTTCAAACGCCTTATCTCGATGGACATTCTCATTTCTTTCTGACCAGATAAACCAAAATATCAGGCACGGGATAATAGTGCAGAGATGCTGGCCTGCTCTCCATCCCATCTGTCTCTGCCACCATCTAAAACGTATCTCAATATTCTCACCAACCTCCCCAAAAGGACTTGCCTGGGGGAACCATCTCGAGAAATGTAACCACACTCTCCTCGCCGCCTCCCCGTTCACAAATAGGTGCAATCTCGATTCAATCTGTGGTTTACTGCAACATCTGCACATTGAAGCCAGAGAAATTCCTCTCCATTGCATTTTTGTGTCACGACCGCGCTTCCTAAGGATAGAAAACACGGGGAATCGTGACTAGTGGGGGAATTAAGAAGCGGGGAAGAAAGGGAAACAATCAAAGAAGTACGACATATCGGTCGAAATACGAAATTTCATTTATCAACAGGGTTCCAAATCCCGAAGGTACATAACGTGAATGATATAGTTTGACAATTCAAAGGAAACAAAGAAATTCCTAAACTTGGCATAGTGGAAGCATTTGAGAGTTAGCTACTACTATGTATGAAGACACAATAGCAACCGGATCATTTATTGAATACTGTCTCTGTCCAATGCTCAACATCCTCCGTCCCCCGTCCCCCGTCCACACTCAACCTGCACATAGGGAAAACATATGCAGGGGCTGAGTACTTGATGCACTCAGTGAACTCATGCCCGGAATACATTCATCGTTAAGATATGTCAAGCCATCATTGAGTGAAACTCGGGTTTTACTTTAAAAGGCCGAGAAACACTAAATCATTCCTTAAAAGGTGCATGCGCATGCAAACATCATCATCATCATCCTTCATCATGTACCATATCTGAACCATCATGTGAAACGAGAATGTGGCCACAAACTCGATCACTGGACCGGCCGACCACAAAGGACGGCTCACGATCCCCATCAGTGCACTAGTCCGAGTAGGGACTCACTCCCTAGTCAGACCCGAATTCGTTAACCATCAAAGTCTAGTAGGACGTTATCCTAGTAGACAATCAGATAGGCAATTCAAAACATAAAATACGGCATGACATAACATTCAAACCACCCTTATCTCTCCGTAAACATATCATTGCAAATAAAAGAGTTTAAGTAATAGAGCCCACCTCAAACGCTTCGGATTTCCGTAAATTCCTCGTTCCGACTTTTAACGTGAGTGCGAACCACCTTTTCGGAAAATACATAAGATTCATATCAATCTCGGTAACAAAAACCATTTTAGAATGCATGCACTCTAATTAAATCCTTTAATTCGTTTTCTCGGTTTTCGTGCATTTTCAGCTATTCGGCGGCCGTCCAAAGCATCGCGTGCGACGCCGGTCGGCCGCTTACGCTTGTTCTTTTCCTCCGTTGGCTCCTCGTATTTTCCATGTCGTCGGAATAACTTCTAAAAATTATTCAAGCGCAAGCTTAACTTTTCGTAATTATTTACCGTTGAAAAAAGTATCATTTCATACTTAGGTAAATTATTCATTCCTCTAAAAGTTTTCCGAAAATTAATTAAATAATTTCCTCCGATCGAACTTTAATTACCGGCCGAGATTAAATTTCTTAGCCACTTTATTCCTCAAGACAATTAATTAGAAACCCATCATTTAAAAGAAGAGCCCACATTTAATTTGACTTCCAAAAAATTTATTAAAAGGCCCATCAACAACATAATTAATCAAGGCCCAATCTTTTTAAAAACACATGGCCCAAAAGATTAATTCCCTCTCTCTCTCTCTTCCCTCTCTCTCCTCCCTTCTTTCTTCTTTCTCTCTCGCCGTTTCTTTCTCTTTCTCGGCCAACTCTTCCCTCTCGCCGACTGCCACCACGACGAAGGCATGCCGCCGTCGCCCTTTCTCCGGCGAGGGACGTCGCTGCTACTGCCCCGTCGTCAAGGAGTCGATGCTTTCAGCCGGTTGCCGTCGCTGGGTTCGCCGAGAAGCTGCTGCCGCGGAGGGCTGCGCACGGCGTCGCCGCCAGCCGGGGTCACCGGCCGCTGCTGCCTCCCGTCGCGTTGCTGCTGCCGCCGTCGCCACCGGGAGCCGTCATCCGCACCGGGAACGTCGAGCGCGGCTGTCCGCCGCTGCCCGTCGCCGGCGGCGACTCCTCCTCCTCCGAAACCACTCCGAAACCGCCCGAAAACACCCCGCAAAGGCTCGCAACACGTTTTATTAACCAAAAACTAAGTTCTTTCTAAGTTCCGGTTACTCGCGGCGATCGTTCGGAAGGTTCTACGTTAAATTCTACCTAGCTCGGTTATGGAGGATAAATCAACTATATGCATGCAAAGCTAATAACAACTCATGCTTTGAGATAGAGAAGGGAGTATACCTCCAAAAAGAAATGGTTGGACTTGATGGTGAATGGACAAAGATGTGAAAACTTCCCCTCTCGCTTCCTCTCTCGGCTTCTCTCTCTCGTCACTTCTCCTCCTCTCTTCTCTTTTTTTTTCTTTGCAAAGTGAAAGTGAGGGGGTGGCTTTTGGGGTGTGGGTATTGATGGGGAAGTGGGGAGGTAAAAAGAAAACCGTCGACATCATGGGGAGGGGGTGAAAACCGTCGGTCATGGGGGAGAAAGAAGAAGAAGAAAGAAGAAAGAAAGAAAGAAAAACTTGGGCTTAATTAATTAAATTCATGCTTGGGCTTGCATGTAGAATCTCGAAAACGTTGACCAGCAGCGACGATGTCAACTGCACCGTGGCAGCAGCAAGGCTGCGATCTGACTGAGTAAAAAAAATAAGGAGCGCGGGCTGCCGGCGATGAAGACCGAGCAGCGACGAAGCTGTCGGCATTCAGTGACAACAGCGGTGTGAGGAAGGCAGCGAAGGAGATGGAAGCGACGACGGCGCTACAATTTGGAGCGTGGGGCAGCGGCGCCAGAGTTTCGCGACAATGATGACGGGGGTGTGACTCGGGCAGCGCTGAAATTTCGTTGAGAAGAGAGGGAACGCAGCAGCTAGATCAATGGAGAGATGAAGGAGCGAAACGAGTTATTTTTCAAATTTTGGATCGAAGATGTCGACGAATTTGAGAGAGAACAGCAACGAAAAGTAGAGAGGCGGCGGTGGCTGGAGACGACGGCGTGAAACCGCGCGAGGGAGACGGAGGAGAAAAAGAGACAGGAGTTCGACAGAGAAAGTTGAGAGAGGTCCTGTATTGTAGATTACTCTGTTTTGTCGAGAGAGTTAGTGTAGGGAGAAGTAGTTTCTGCATTGAGAATTTGAGAAAGAGAAGATGGACAGTGGAGGCGTAACATCAGTCTTCCAAATCCTTTTTGGAGTTTAATTTGTTTATTGGGCCAAAGGAAAACAAAGGGCTTGGGATTGGAATTAATAAGTATCGGCTAATCCGATTGGTTGGGCCCAGTTATTAATTATAGTCGAGCCATTGATTTCCTCCAATGAAGTTTTGCTCGTTGAATTGTTTGGACTGGATTTTGAGCTCAAGAATGATGGGAACACGGCGATCGACTCCGAAAATAAATGAAGAAGAAGATAAGCATAAACTCAAGGAAGAGAATCCTCCGCGAATCAAATTGAAGTGGAAGTAAGAAATTCAAATTCAGAAAAATAAACGAACGAGGTGGGCTTTCGAACTAAAGTATTTTCAAGAGCTTTCGATTTAATATATTGGTTTGAGCAGCATTTTATGTGACGAAATGCATGTGATTGCGATTATTACATGATTATGTGATTTATGTGCTTAAAGTGAAAGTGATTGTCTTGTGTTGCGCTGTATAGCTTTTTGAGTGGTTGTGAATTACTCGACTTGTTGATGTGATGTGAGATGATGCTCGACCTATGTAGAAAAATGAATTATGCCTCAAATACGTTTTTGAGGAAAATAAAGTTTGCAAAGGGAATATCATGCCATGTTTTTGTTTTGAGAAATGCATATCTGTTTGTTTAGCAAGGGAGTTGTCCCTACTAGACTTATTGAAATCGAATTCGAGTCTGACTAGGGAGTGAGTCCCTACTCAGGCTAGTGTACACCAATGGGGATCGTGAGCCGTCTTTTGGGTCGGCCGGTCTAGTGATCGAGTTTGCGTCCACATTCTCGTTTCACATTATGTTGTTGATGTTGATGTGATTGATGTTGATGTTGTTGTTGAGGTTGAGGTTGTTGAGATGATGATTATTTAGTGGGGAGTGAGTCCCTACTATGAGGTTAACGAATTCGGGTCTGACTAGGGAGTGAGTCCCTACTCGGACTAGTGCACTGATGGGGATCGTGAGCCGTCCTTTGTGGTCGGCCGGTCCAGTGATCGAGTTTGTGGCCACATTCTCGTTTCACATGATGGTTCAGATATGGTACATGATGAAGGATGATGATGATGATGTTTGCATGCGCATGCACCTTTTAAGGAATGATTTAGTGTTTCTCGGCCTTTTAAAGTAAAACCCGAGTTTCACTCAATGATGGCTTGACATATCTTAACGATGAATGTATTCCGGGCATGGGTTCACTGAGTGCATCAAGTACTCAGCCCCTGCATATGTTTTCCCTATGTGCAGGTTGAGTGTGGACGGGGGACGGGGGACGGAGGATGTTGAGCATTGGACAGAGACAGTATTCAATAAATGATCCGGTTGCTATTGTGTCTTCATACATAGTAGTAGCTAACTCTCAAATGCTTCCGCTATGCCAAGTTTAGGAATTTCTTTGATTCCTTTGAATTGTCAAACTATATCATTCACGTTATGTACCTTCGGGATTTGGAACCCTGTTGATAAATGAAATTTCGTATTTCGACCGATATGTCGTACTTCTTTGATTGTTTCCCTTTCTTCCCCGCTTCTTAATTCCCCCACTAGTCACGATTCCCCGTGTTTTCTATCCTTAGGAAACGCGGTCGTGACATTTTGTGTCCACCGGGATCCTGTTGGCCAACAAGCGCCAGATGAACACGGATATTGACACACCAATACCTTTTCCCCAAATCATTTCATGTATCCGTCGTTTTCCCGCTCTGGCCCTGACCAAATCCCAAGCAGAGGATGAAGAGAAATCTCCATTTCCCGTGAGTTTCCACCTTCCCCTATCCCTACTCCTCGCATCAAAAGGTATCTGCAAGATTTCTACAATACCATCTGGCAAACCCTCCTCCATCGATAACCTTTGAAGCTCCATCTCATTCCATTGGTCCCCTATCCACAGCTCATTAACTTTCAGAGGAGAAAGGGCTCGTCTGTGATTGCACAGGTCTGCGAGGGGGGTATTGACCACCCACGCATCATACCAGAAGCTTATATTCCCATTTCCCACCACCCATCTGACCTGCTCCCTACAGAGTTCCCCGACCTTAAAAATTCTTCTCCAAATTGGGCTAAAACGGTTAGAACGATATTTTACCAAAGGAAAAGAGGTTGAGCAGTACTTCTGATATAAATACTGTGCCCATAACGAATCCTGTTCCCTAAACCGCCACCACAATTTAATGGTGAATGCCTCCACCAGATCAGCCAATCTTCTAAAACCTAAACCCCCCTCATTCGTAGGGAGACACACTCTCTGCCACTTAATCCAATGAGTCTTCCTTGATGTATTGCAAGATCCCCATAGAAACCGGGCCATTACTTGTTCTATCTGTCTCAGCGTCCCTTTTGCTTGTTGGCCAAATAAACTCAAATACAAAGAGTTTGCTCTAATTGAAATTGCACGAGACAACCATGACTATTCTGCTCTATTGACTAAAATGATCTTGCCTTTCATGCCATTACGTTACACACATCACAAAATGTATAATTGTGGGTAATTTTTATTCAAAGGGTTTGCTTGTTGGCCACGTATACCAATATATAAGAGTTATGCTTCAAATATACTGTTAAGATATGACAATTGATATATTTTTTTTAATCATACACCTTCACGGTGGAGGGTTCGTGGGTCCCTCAACCCTATATTGCATACCAAAAAAAAGGGTTCCAATCAAAATTACAAAGGACCCGCACGATCTATGTCTAGGTTATCAAAAGGATGTACAAAAACACTAGAGTAGGAAGGGGACATGCCGGTAGAGGGCTCGACACCTACGTACTCTTTGGCGTCCATTAGGCCGGGATCGGAGGGGCGTTCATTGGATCAAACCTACTCATTATCTTCATTTCAAACTCGGATGTTTGGGATTCCAATCTCTTCCAAGCGGACAATGGCTTTGAGGAATCTTGGTGCGGTTTGTGTTGTCAAGCGGGTGTAGTTGGCTTGCTCAAGGCCCATTTTGGCTAGCATATCCGCGGCACGGTTTCCTTCCCGGTGGATGAAGGTGGCCCTGATGTTGAGCTGACACTTGAGGGTGACCAGGCGTGCCATGGCTTGGCAAGCCTGTGCGGGACCCCATGAGTTTCCGATGAGTAACTTGATGGCTTGTTCGGCGTCTGACTCAATCCAGATAGAGAGGCCGAATTCCCTAGCCAATTGCAATCCGTGATACATGGCCATGAGCTCAGCCTCCAAGGCTGAGTGAGCGGCGAGGGGGGTGGTAAAAGCCGCGAGAATACTTCCGAAGTGGTCCCGAACGACCCCTCCCCCTCCGGCCTTATCCGTTTCCATCATGTATGCCCCATCCGTGTTAATCTTGATCCAAGGCGGTTCTAGAGGGTGCCACTTGATTTGCATGGCGAGCGGTCTTGGAGTTCGCGGCGCGCATTGATTCAGTATGCCCATATTCAGATTCGCGCCTTTCCAATGCTTGGCCTTAATATTTCCGTTGGCCATGCCATTCCGGATGTACATTTGAACCTGCCAAACCACATTGAAAGGTTTGAAAGTTACCTGCTCATGCCGGCTTCTATTTTGCTCTGCCCAAATGAACCAGAAAATGAGGTACGGCATGGCTCGGCAAATATGTTTCCTACCCCGTTGCTAGATTCTGTGCGACCATACTCCAAGTCTCTCAGGGATTGTATCATTGATTCGAAGGGGGGGGGGAAGAGCCCTCGAACCAGCCATCAAACTCCCTCCAAATACTAGTTGCGCCAAACCCTGGATGAAGAGATGTTGGAGCGATTCGGTATTAGGTCGTCGGGGGCAGCATTGGCACTTAGAGGCCATCTCAATCTGTCCATTGGAGCTTCGAGTCGACCGGAATCCTGTTCGACAAAAGCCGCCAGTAGACAATGGCAATAGACTTGGTGAGTCCGGCCTTCCAAACATCATCGAGGCCTGGGATGATCGGCCTTTGAGAGCGAATTGTCTCCCAAGTCGTGGCAAGCGAGAACTCGCCTAGCCGGGAGAGGTTCCATCTCGGGACATTTGGCACTCCCGGGACAATTGGGGTGTTGAGGATTTGCGTGATCATTTGAGGGGGGGAAACCGGCTTGGTCCTGAAGGAGTCGGAGTTTGGCCTCATCCCACGTCCCTTCCCAAATGAAATTCGAGACCATGGTTGAAGAGGCACCCCTTTCATCAAGGCAGGACCCCCTAATAGCGGTGTTACCCAGCCAAAAGTCGTCCCAAAAATAGATCTCTCCTTGCCCCACCACCCATCTAATATGTGGATGCGCTTGAGCCCGCACCTTCAGAAGCCTCTTCCAGGTTGGACTATGATTTCCAAAAGCCTTAGCCGCGAGGGGGGACGTGGTGGAGCAATATTTAACCTTCATGTATTTCGCCCAGAGGGAGCTTTGCTCGCGAAAACGCCACCACAATTTAATGTTAAAGGCTCGGGAACCTCCCTGAATTTGCGGACGCCGAGTTCCCCTTCCTCCGTCGGGAGACAAATTTGGTCCCACCCAATCCAATGCATTCTTCGCTTATCACTCGTTGCTCCCCAGAAGAACCGAGCCAATTGCTGGTCCAGTTGCTTGAGGGCAACGACTGTTGGTTCAATGGCTTGGAAGATATGGAGAGTGAAACAACTGCTTGTCGTGTGAGTGTATGTGTAATAAAATCCGGAGACCATTTGAACACCCTCATTGGATGCCGATCGATGAGCCACACCGGCGTCCCCTTCGGGCCACCAAGGAGCCTTGCGTAATCCACCAAGTCCTCGCATTGAATAAGAATGTGCTTGGCATTAATGTATTTCCAAGTAAAGCCACATTGAAATTTCATGTTATTAAGAGCCTTTTGAATTTGTCCGGCTGTCGGGATAGAGTGTGAGAATTTACCTACAATGGTGTGCCCTACGTTTTCGGCAAGCTTCCGGATTTCCAGCCCCGAGAAGTAGATTGATGGTATCCCATTTGAGACTGATGCTAATCCAATGGTTTGGATCTTGTCGGCCACGAACACTTGCGGTCCATTCGGATCGGGGGCTCCCTTGATCAGGTCCGCCATTGAGCGCCATGCATTTGTGGTTACCGAGCCCGTCTCGGCACCATTGGCCGGCAAGTTGCCGTTCGAACCGACCCCGGCTCCCTCTTCTCTACTACATTGTGGTCCGTTCATTGTGGCTGATGGAGTTACCTTAAAGAGGTCAGCCATTACCCCGGAATTAGGAGATGATGACGGGCTCGCCCCAATTTTCAGGGCCTCGGGCATGCTGGCCGAGACCGTGGGGCCTTCTCCCGCACCCGGCTTGACATGCGTGTAAGGGAGATCGTGCTGACTCGAGCACGGACTCGGCACCATCTCGGCACCTTTCGGTCGGCCATGCTCAAAGGAATCACGTAGCTTTAGAGTTCGACCTTTCTCCAAGGGTGGGAACTCCGTTTGGTAGGCCTTGAAAGCGGTTGAAGGTGATAGCAAGGGGAAGTTCATACCAAATTGAGGTGCATGGTTTGGCTCGGCCGCCGGCCGGCCGGACTCCGCCGTGCCGGCGTTGAGAAGTGGCTGCGCCGCCAAGGTGTCTAGCATGTCCGCCGCATCCAAGGAGGCAACATGGAGAAGGTTGGTAGGGTTAGGCTGCAAAAACTCACTAACGGCTAGTGCATCATGTGACTCTCCATTTTGGCAAGGGACCAACCTACTTTCCAAAAGCATTTTTGTTCCCATATCCTTATCGGGCAAGTTGACCATCTCCTCCCCCAAGGCTCCTTGTACTTTTGCAGCACCAAGTACAATGGATTTGTCATGGCTCGGTTGAGAAGGCTCCATGTCGTGGTCGGCCGTCTCCTCTCCGGCGACTTGGACGGAATCTTGGCCGAAGAAAAGCACCAGGTCGGAAGTTGCGCCTCGGACCACATGTGGCCTTTCCATTTTATCTCCTCTTCAACTTCTCCTTGCACAATCTCCCCCTCTTGCAATGCGTCCGCCATGTTGGGACTTACAAGCACCGGAAAGATCGAGTTTTTGCATTTAGGGCTCACAACCGGGGCGCAATCTTCCTCCCCAAAGTCGATTCTCTTCCTTAGTTGCTTGTCCTCGGGAAGTGGGGAGAGTACGTACCTCTTCCGACCATCCCCTTTAGTAGTCGGGGCCGGAGTGCTCTTTCGAGCCTTGATCTTTGCTTTAGCAGCCTTCAACGCCATTTTCTTAGACGGCTCCTTCGGAGAGTTTGATTCCTTCGAGCAAAACTTCATTTGTTGGTCCGAGGGGGTTTGCTCTCCCTCAAGAGGGGGTGGCTCGCTCGTCGGGTCGTCCGGCATGGCCGGGAGGGCGATGGGGTTGCTCGGGAAAGGCTTGGGATCGAGGGCGGTAGTTATGGGGTTGTCTCGGCCGGTGAAGGTGGTGGTCGGCAAGATGCATTGTCTCGGAGGTACATTTTGATCACTAATTTGAGTTCTAAGTTGCTTGGTTTTGAGTTGATTAAGGAAATGTATGATAATGACCCGGACTTTTCTTCTATCTATTTAGCTTGTGAGCATGCTGCATTTGACAAGTTCTATAGGCATGATGGCTATTTGTTTAGAGAAAATAAACTGTACATTCCTAAAGGTTCTAAGCGTGAATTGCTTGTGCGTGAAGCACATGGTGGTGGTTTAATGGGGCATTTTGGAGTCCATAAGACAATGGATGTTTTGCATGAACATTTCTTTTGGCCTAAAATGCGTGTGGATGTTGAAAGAATTTATAAAAGATGCATAACTTGCATGCAAGCCAAGTCTAAATCACACCCACATGGTTTGTACAAACCGTTACCAATTCCTAGTGCACCGTGGGAGGATATTTCAATGGACTTTGTTGTTGGTTTGCCAAGAACAAAAAGAGGTAGAGATTCAGTTTTTGTGGTTATTGATAGGTTTTCAAAAATGGCACATTTTATTCCATGTCACAAAACTGATGATGCATCTCATATCGCTGATTTGTTCTTTAAAGAAATTGTCCATTTGCATGGTGTTCCTAGATCAATTGTGAGTGATCGAGATGCTAAATTTGTGAGTCATTTTTGGCGAGTGTTGTGGAATAGGTTAGGAACTAAACTCTTATTTTCTTCTACTTGTCATCCACAAACTGATGGACAAACTGAAGTAGTTAATAGGACTTTGTCTCAATTACTACGAACTTTAGTTAAAAAGAACTTGAAAAGTTGGGAGGAATGCTTACCTTTTGCTGAATTTGCTTATAATCGAAGTGTTCATTCTGCTACTAACTTTTCTCCATTTGAAGTTGTGTATGATTTTAATCCATTGAGCCCACTAGATTTGATTCCAATACCTATTGAAGATCGTGCAAGTCTTGATGGAAAAGCTAAGGCCGAAATGGTGAAAAGATTGCATGAAAGGGTAAGACTCAACATTGAAAAGAGGACAGAACAATATGCAAAGCAAGCCAACAAGGGTCGGAAACAAGTCATCTTTGAGCCGGGAGATTGGGTTTGGTTGCATATGAGAAAGGAGAGATTTCCTTCGAAAAGAAAGTCCAAGTTGCAGCCAAGAGGAGATGGACCATTCCAAGTGATTGGAAAAGTCAATGATAATGCTTACAAACTTGACTTACCTGGTGAGTTTGATGTAAGTGCTACTTTCAATGTTTCTGATTTATCTCCTTATGTTGGTGAATTAGATTCGAGGACGAATCCTCTTGAAGAAGAAGGGAATGATGGAGCTACACCCAAGCTGATCTACAAGGACAAGAAGATGGATCCATTGTTCATTCAAAGTGGACCAATTACAAGAGCTAGAGCTAAGAAGATAAAGGAGTCCATGATGCTTTTAGTTGATGAAATAAAAGCCCAATTCCAAGACCAATCTACATTGGGCCAAATGGTGAATATTATTCAAGTTAGTGGGCAGCCCAATGCATGAAGTTTTGAGTCACTATATATCACATTTTGGAGGGCCAAATTGAAGATACATGATGCATTTTCGTCCATGTTGGAGCAACCAAAATGAAGAGTCATTTTTAAGTTTCTTTTTGAGTTAAATAAGTGACTTTAGATGTCCTAAAGTCACACCAATAGTTTAGGAGTTACTTTTCACTTATTATGAGTCATTCTAAAGGTCTTAAGTTGTACTAATGATATGAGACTTTCAAGAGTCCATTCTAGCCTATAAATAGGCTTGTAAGCATGTCATTTGAGGACACCATTGATCAAATACGAAAATAGACTTTGTCTTGTGAGTTGAATTCTCTTTGTAGAGTTTTTCACTTGTTTGGAACTTATCAAGATAATTTGAGCAAGTTCTTGTGGCGTTCAACCATACCGAGGTTCTTGGCTGATCATATAGCCAACGGGTCGAGGTTTTCCAAGCTCTGGAAGTGGATCAAACCAGATTATCAATCAAGGGAGTCCGCTGCCAAACCTTATACGTGGGGTTCTTGGATCAATATATCTAACGGGTCCTTCGTCCTATCCCAATCCATATCAACTTTTTCCAAAATCTCATTGCCCTTAACTACCCGGAGCTCGCTGAACCGGACCTTGACCTATTGCACCAACTTCCCTTCTCGGAGCAACTGGAAGACCTCCCTAATCCACCAGATGCGGATGAAGTTAAGCGAGCAATTTTTGACATCTCGGGAAATAGTGGATGCGGTTAGGCAGTTCTTTGGTGGCGCGTACCTCCCCCGAAGCTTTACGGCCACGAGCATTGTACTTATACCGAAAAAGGCGGCACCCGAAACTTGGGGAGATTATCGGACCATCAGCCTATGTAAGGTTGTCAACAAGGTGGTCACAAAAATCCTCATGAAGAGGCTCACACCCCCTTTCTACCCCGCGTCGTCTCACCGAACCAAAATGGATTTGTGAACGGGAGATTGCTAAATGACAATGTGCTCCTCGCAAAGGAAATGTTCCATGAGCTTGCAAGATGTACCCCGACCCCGAACGTTGCAGTAAAGATTGACATGGCAAAGGCTTATGATCGAGTTCAGTGGCCATTCCTACTCAGGATCCTCAAGCGAATGGGCTTCCCGGAACCATAGATTGCACTTATTGAAAGATGTGTAGGATCTTGTTGGTTCTCGATCCTCGTTAATGGCGCCCCTACAGGTTTCTTCAAATCAACCAGCGGGCTCAGACAAGGCGACCCCAACTCCCCCGCCCTTTCTGTTCTTGCAGCTGACTATCTCTCGCAGGCTCTTGAAAAACTCATTCTCGGGAATAGGGAGATGACTTTCAAAGCCACACGGGGGTGCTTAGAGATCAGCCACCTCGCCTATGCTGATGACATCATCATTTTCACGCAAGCAGCCACAACATCTCTTAGGAGACTCAGAGCGTGCCTTGACCACTATGCTGAGGTCTCGGGCCAACAAATCAACCTTGCTAAGAGTAATTTCTATATTGTTTAAGCACATGAAGGGTGGGCGAACTCTATTCACACGGAAGGGGGCTTCTCTAGAGGTATGTTCCCTTTCCTTTATCTTGGTGTCCCTATCTACCGAGGGGTTAAGCGATCGGATATGTTTATGTTCCTTCGGGAGAAAATTGCGGCAAGGATTTTAGGATGGGCACATCGGCACCTGTCCTTCGGGGGAAGACTCACTCTAATCAAGAGCACGCTTGAGGCGGTCCCACTCCATATCTTTCAAGCAATTGAGCCCACGGGTGGTGCACTCAAGCAGTTGGATCAACAAATGGCCCGCTTCTTCTGGGGTTCGACTAATGAGAAAAAGAAGACACACTGGATAGGTTGGGACCAGATCTGCTGTCCCACTGCTGAGGGAGGCCTTGGAATCCGCAAGTTCAAAGAGGTACTCCGCGCTTTTAATATTAAGCTATGGTGGAGATTCAGGGAACAAAATTCCTTATGGGCACAATATATGATGGTTAAGTACTGCAATAAGGCGTCTCCACTTACGGCTTGGGTGGTGGGATGAAATAGTCCGACCTGGAGAAGGCTCCTAAAGATGGCGCAGGCTCACCCATATGTCCGATGGGTGGTGGGTAAAGGAAGGATGTATTTTTGGGCTGATTTTTGGCTCGGAGATACCCCACTCAGAGAACTTAGCCTAGATGATAGGGGCAACCCCCTGGATCATGTTAGGGTTTTCATCATGGATGGGGCATGGAATGAACCGAAGCTCCGAATGCTCCATGCACAAGCCGGATTCCCAGAACATGTAATCCTGAAGATCCTTGACACGCCAATCATTTTGGGGGAAGAAGATACGCCGAGATGGACGTTGTCTCAGACAGGGGAGTTCTCACTTGCGACAACCTAGGAGACCATCCGGACACAAAGGCCTTTCGTCCTTGGACTTGATGATGTTTGGAGAGCTGGCATCACCTCGTCGATTGCCATCTTTATTTGGCGTCCAAGTGCCATGTGGACACGAAGCTACAATGGAGGAAAATGGAGATGGCATCCAAGTGCCAATGTTGCCCACATCGGCCGAATATTGAGTCTCTCCAGCACCTCTTCATTCGAGGGGATGGAGCCGTGAGTGTCTGGAGGGAGTTTGACTCATGGTTTGCGGGAACCTCACCTTTACTTCGGATTAATGACACAATCCCAGAAAGACTCGAAGTTTGGGCCCAAAGACTTCAGCAACCGGGTAAGAAGCACCTTAGTAAAGTCATGTCGTACCTTATATTATGGTTCCTTTGGGCGGAGCGGAATAGGAGTCGCCATCAATTGGTTCAGTTCAAGGCCTTTAATGAGGTTTGGGAAGTTCAAATGTTTATACGTAATTGCATGGCTAACGGGAGCTTCAAACCGAAGCATTGGAAGGGTGTAAACCTTAAAATCAATGTCCCGAGCCAGGTGGGGTCGAGGAGGAGTAGTAGGCCTCTTGCGATGCCGATCAAATGGAACCCGCCGGATAGCCCTTGGATCAAGCTCAATACTAATGGCGCATACTTAGAAGACATGGACAAGGTGGGAGGGGGATGAATTATCCGTGATCACGAGGGTAACATGCTCGCAGCCTTCGCCACTTCACTCGAGGCCCACTCGGCCCTTGAAGCGGAGCTTATGGCCATACATCACGGGCTGACTTTAGCCTTGGATTTTGGACGACCTATTTGGGTTGAATCAGATGCCGCCCAAGCGGTTAAGCTCCTCAATGGCTCAAGCTGGGGGCCAGCATACACGAGCCGAATCTTGGCACGCATCGCCATTCAAAAGAGTCAACAGATTACCCGAACAACTTTCATACATCGGGAGGGGAACAAAGGAGCAGACCTCCTCGCAAAAATGGGAATTGAGAGCCCTGAATCTCTCCGCATGAACACCTCAACGGCCCCACGGATCCTTAAAGCAATTGTCAGACTGGAGGCTATGGGCGTCCCCAATATTCGGGTCCAAGCCGAGGATGAAGATTAGGTTTGCGTGCCGAGGAAAGATGTGTAATTCCTTGTATGTACCATGCAATTGTAATTTTGAAGAGAGTATGATGAGGTCCGGTCCCTGCGGTTTCGGACCGCATACTACTCTTGCTTTCGCTATGGCATACCACTTTTGGGTATGGCCACGTTCTGTAGTTCACAACCTTTTCAAATATAGGGATGAGGGACCCACGAACCCTCCACCGTGAAGGTGTTTGGAGTAAAAAAAAAAAAAAACATTATCGAAAGGTGCATTAGCTCATGCTGGTTCTCAGTCCTTATTAATGGGGCCCAGCGGGTTTTTTCAAATCTACTCGTGGGCTCAGACAAGGAGATCCCATCTCCCCGGCATTGTTTGTGATTGCCGCAGTTTATCTATCCAGTGCCCTCGACAAACTCATTCTTGGCAAGAAGGAGATGACCTTCAAAGCCTCTAGGAGGTACATGGAAATCAACCACTTAGCTTATGTCGATGATATTATTATTTTCACCCAAGCAACTGCACACTCTTTGCGCCGGCTTAGAGCGTGTCTTGATGGTTATAAGGGAGTCTCAGGGCAACAGATCAACCTCGCTAAAAGTAATTTCTATATTTTTTTTTTTTTTTTTTTTTTTTTTTTTTTTTTTTTTTTATCAAACACCTCTACGGTGGAGGGTTCGTGGGTCCCTCATCCCTATAATTCCAAAGGCGGTAATTACAAGGCGTGGCCACACCCAAAAGTGGTGTGCCGTAACAAATCAAGAGTAGTATGCGGTCCAATCCCACAAGGTTCGGACCTCATCATACTCTTTTCCAAAATACAATTAACCAAAAAGCTAGTCACTATTGTCTCCCATCGTCTCATTATCAACTTTAATGCCCGTTCCCGTCAAGGTATCGGATGTGCGACACTCCCATCTCGTCCAATCTAACCAAGTCCAACAGTTCTCTCGGTGCTGAGTTGTAGTGCATTCGTAGACCACTGTCTTGGACTAGCCCCATTTTCGCAAGGAAATCCGCCGCTTTGTTCCCCTCCCTGTGTATGAAGGTGGCTCGGAATTTGAGTTGGCGTTTATGAAGGGTTAGTTGCGCCACCGCTTGCCGGGCGAGTGCCGGCCCCCATCCAGTCCCATTGACCAATTTGATTGCTTGCTCTGCATCGGACTCAATCCAGATTGGTAGGGCGAGTTCTTTGGCTATATTTAGCCCGTGGAGCATGGCCAACAGCTCCGCCTCTAACGCCGAGTGTGCTTCTAGGGGTGTGCTGAAGGCGACGAGCATCTTACCCAAGTGGTCTCGAATAATCCCTCCAGCCCCTGTTCTACCGTTCGCTTCATTGTAGGAGCCATCTGTGTTGAGCTTTATCCACGGCTGGTCCGGGGGGTTCCATTTGATTGCCATGGCTAGGGGTAGCGCCCTGATTGCCGCCGCTTGAGGAATGTTGATTCCAAGTTTAACTCCCTTCCAATGTTTCGGCTTCAAGCTTCCATTGGACATAGCATTCCGAATGAACATGTGGACCTGCCATACCACGTTTTGTGGTTTAAACTGTGTGCCTTGGTGGCGACTCCTGTTTCTCTCCGACCAGATAAACCACAGAATGAGGTATGGAGTGGCTCGGCTAAGATGTTTCTTGTTCGGCTGTTGGTACCTTCGCGCCCACACTTCGATTCTCGTAGGGATTGTATCATTGATATGGATGCGGGGGAACGGGCCTGTGAACCAACCGTCAAACTCACTCCAAACTCTGCGAGCTCCATGTCCCTGGATGAAGAGGTGTTGGAGGGACTCGGTATTCGGTCGGTGGGGGCAGCATTGGCACTTAGAGGCTAGCTCAATCTCCCGCCACTGAAGCTTCGTGTCAACCGGCACCCGATTGGAGAGAAGCCTCCAGATAAAGATGGCTATTGAGTTGGTGAGGCCTGCCTTCCAAACGTCCCCCAAACCTTGGATGATCGGGTTTCGCCCTCGAAGTGTGTCCCATGTCGAAGCCACCGTGAATTCCCCATGTTTAGAGAGGTTCCACCTCAGGATATCCTGTTCATCATGGAGGATCGGTGTATTAATGATGCCATCGATAACATGCTGAGGGAGGCCGGCCTGATTGTGAAGAAGCTGAAGCTTGGGCACATCCCAACCCCCATTAGTAATGAACTCCGAAACCCGGGTGGTTGGTCTTCCCCTATCATCAAGACTAAATTCCCTCAGAGGGCTATTGCCAAGCCAAATGTCATCCCAGAAGTAGATGTCCCCTTGTCCCACTAGCCATCTCATGTGCGGTTGTGCGAGGGGCCATGCTCTTGAGAGCCTTCTCCACGTAGGACTACTCCTGCTCGGCAGTCTCAAGGTGAGCGGTGTGGAGTTGGTGCAATATTTTGCCATCATGTATCTTGCCCAAAGGGAGTTTTGCTCCCGAAAGCGCCACCAAAGTTTGATATTGAAGGCGCGGAGGACCTCCATAGTTTTCCGGATCCCAAGGCCTCCTTCATCAGTGGGCCGACACATTTGTTCCCAACCAATCCAATGGGTCCGCTTCTTCTCATTCGTAGACCCCCAAAAGAATCGGGCCATTTGTTGATCAAGTTGCTTAAGGGTACCGGCCGTGGGCTCGACGGCTTGGAAGATGTGTAAGGGGATCGCTTCAAGGGTGCTCTTAATCAACGTAAGCCTTCCTCCAAAGGATAGGTGACGGTGTGCCCATCCTGAGATCCTTCTTGCAATCTTTTCTCGTAGAAAGAGGAACATGTCCGTGCGTTTGACACCACGATAGATAGGTACTCCGAGGTAGAGGAAGGGGAAAACCCCTCTAGTGAAGCCCCCTTCCGCCTGGATCGAGTTTGCCCAATGCTCATGGGCCTCGGCAATATAGAAATTACTCTTAGCAAGGCTGACTTGTTGGCCGGAGACTCTTTCATACTTTTCAAGACAAGCTCTTAGCCGGCGCATAGGATTTGCCGCCGCTTGGGTGAAGATGATAATGTCGTCCGCATAGGCTAGATGGCTGATCTCCATGCATCTCCGGGAGGCTTTGTACGTCATGTCCTTTTGGCCGAGGATGAGCTTATCTAATGCTCGGGACAGGTATTCCGCAGCGATCACGAACAGAGCGGGGGAGATCGGATCTCCTTGCCGAAGTCCACGAGTTGATCTAAAGAAGCCCGTGGGTGCCCCGTTAACAAGGACCGAGAACCAGCAATACCCAATACACCTCTCCATAAGTGAAATCCATGAATCCGGGAATCCCATACGGCGTAAAACTTTGAAGAGGAAGGGCCATTGGACCCTATCATAGGCTTTAGCCATGTCAATCTTTACTGCCACATTAGGCGCTGGGGAGCATCTAGCAAGCTCATGGAACATTTCTTGAGCCAGAAGTGCGTTGTCGTTAAGGAGCCGACCTTTGACAAAACCACTTTGGTTTGGGGAGATGACCTGTGGGAGGAAAGGAGAGAGTCGAGAGGTGAGTACCTTGGTAATGATCTTGTTTAAAACATTGCAGAGACTGATGGGTCGGTAGTCGGTCCATGACTCCGGCGATGCCTTCTTTGGGATAAGGACAATGCTTGTGGCCGTGATGCTCCTTGGCAGGAAGGCCCCTCTGAAGAACTGTCTGATTGCTTCCACTACCTCCGGCCCCACAATGGACCAGCAGGCTTGATAGAAGGTGGCCGAGAAGCCATCAGGTCCGGGTGCACTATCTCCGGAAATGCAAAAGGTGGCACTCCTGACCTCGTCCGCACTTGGAGCATCTGCGATGTCAACGAACTGCTCGGCTGAGTGGACCTGCTGGATTAGGTCGAGGTCTGGGTCTTCAAGTGTCGGATTGTTGGGGGCAAGGAGTTGTTGGAAGAACTCCACTGCGGACTTTTTAATCTCGGCTTCCTCGGTGAGCTCCTGCCCATTGACACGAATTGAATGGATGCGGAGACGGACCCTCTTTTGTTTCACCCAGCTTGATAGAACCGGGTATTTTTGTCTCCCTCGGCAAGCCACCTCAAAGCTGCCTTCTGTCGCCAAAAATCTTCTTCCATTCTCAGCAAAAGGATGTACTCGGCAATGTGTTTGTTGATCGCTGTCCTGTGCTCCGGAGTCGGCCTTGCCTCGAAACTAGATTGGGCCAGAGCAATTTCTTCCTCCTTTTCCTTTAGATTAGCATGGATGTTCCCAAAGACCTCTTTGTTCCACTCCTTAAGGGCCTTTTTAACTCTGGCCTGCTTGATTTGAATGTTTAGGATTCCACCCGCCCCCGTGGGTTCCTCCCATGCTTTTTGCACTACGGCCATGAATCCTTCATGTCGGATCCACATGTTCTGGAACCTGAATGCCTTGGCTCCAGCGGATGTGTTCATCTTCGTGCACCTGACAAGAATTGGTCCATGGTCCGAGGCAACCCGGGGGAGATTCGTAACCCGAGTAGCCTCGAAGGTCTTAGTCCAATCCTCACTGACAAGCACTCTATCCAACCTTTCAAAGAGGCCATTCTTGGCCCAAGTGAATGCCGCTCCATCAAAACCAGGATCAAGCAGCCTACAGTCTTCCGTTGCCTCCGCAAAATCAACCATCTCGGCTTGCCGGTTAGTATCACTTCCGACTCTGTCTTGGTGTGATAGAATGGTGTTGAAATCGCCACCGATGATCCAAGGTGTTCCCTCGAGAGGCCCGGCAATCTCTCTCATCTTGTCCCATAATTGATGTCGTTCAGCCCTTGTACATTTGGCGTACACGGCTGAAATGGCCACCGGCCTAGCAAGGCGGTGGGACTTGAGGAAACCGTGAAGGATTTGTTCCGAGTCATTCTCAATATCAAAAGTGGACCCCTCTTCCGCGAACATCCAAATCTTCCCGTTCGTGTTCGAACCAATGAAGGGCAGCCCCAAGGCCTTAGAGAATCGGTCCGGGTCCGGGTGTGTGAGCGGTTCCATTATTGCAAGAAATAAAACATTATGACAATCAATAAGTCTTTTAGAACGTTTTGAGTGGGCGCATTCGCAATCCCCCTCACGTTCCAAACATGAAATTGTACGACATCATTAACAGGAAGGGTGCGTACCCAAAGAGGCTGAAGGCCCTCCTTGGTAGTCAGTGCGGTGTTGCCTCTTGTTCGGGGCGACCTCCTCGGCATCGTCGGCCCGAACTGTTGCCTCCTAACCTCTCGACCCCCATGTGCAACTCCATGGGGTCTTCGTCCGCATCCCCACAATTCTCAAACATCAAATTTCTCCGTTCGCCATGAGAGAGTAATATTGGTTAGTACTCATGTGGTTCTTTGCCGAGAAGAACCCACGCCCCCCTTGTCAGGGCATGGCGCGCGCCTCCTCTCGAATTCCCTCGACGAGCTGGTGAGACCGAGCGCCTCGCATATTAGGGGAGCCCCACTCCACGTCCATGTTCCCACGTGGTGATGGTGGTTCGGAGGTGGGATGCAATGGGTTCCCCCGGTTCGGTGGGGACTTCCCAACCTCGGTCCCGGCCTTGAGCCCGGCATTTTGAGTTCCGGAGCTCGGTCCGCTCCCCAAAGCAGAGTCCGGCATATTAGAGTCCGGTCTTGAGCCGGCATTTTCGAGTTCGGTCCCTCCCAGGAAGTACCACCGATATCCTCCCCATTTGTTTTGTTATTGTTTGGTCGATCACCGGCCTTGCCTTGCTTCTTCCCATAACGTTTCCATTCATTGGAGCTGGGGGCATTCTTCCCCGTATCTTGCTTCCCCTTCTCGGTTTGTCTCTCGGGTTGTGACTGTTTAGGCGGGCCGTTGTGGTAGTTTCTCTTTGGCGGCCGTTTCCTTCTTGCCCGTCGCATAGCACACCTCACTTGCATGGCCGACGTGTTTACATTCTTGACAATATGATGGTATCTTGTCCCATCGGACCCGCTGCACTGTTTCTCGCCCACCAAGGTCAAGGATTATCTCTTCGGTAGGCGGTTTTGTGATTGTCTATCTCGACGCAAATTCGGGCAAATGAAAGCCGAGTCTTGTTTGCCGTGGCTCGATCAATCTGTATTGGAGTGCCGAGAAAGCTTGCCGATGGCGAAATAAGGCGGATTGGTCGAAAAGATGAATGGGGAGGCCAATTAGGTTGCACCAAATTGCCGCAATGGGGGACTCGCAGTATGCATCAAAGTCCGGGGACCATTGAAGACCCTCATCGGGTGACGGTCAATGAGCCATACGGGCGTACCCCTTGGGCCCTCCAAGGATTCGGGCATAGTCCGCCAAGTCCTCGCATTGAATGAGAATATGTTTAGCATTAATGTACTTCCAACTGAATCCACACCGGAGTTTAATATTATCGAGAGTCTTTTGGATTTGCAGTCCGGTAGGGATAGAGTGAGAGAACTTACCCACAATGGCGTGTCCATGCTATCAGCAAGCTTTTGAGTTTCCGCTCCGGAGAAGTAGATGGCCGGGATGCCGTCGGACACTGAAGCAAATCCAATGTTCTGAAGCTTATCCGGCTCAAAGGCTTGAGGGCCGTTAGGGTCAGTCGAGCCTTTAAGCATGTCCGCCATCGTTTTCGGCCGGCCGGGGTTGGCTTGAGGTGCCTTCCCCCCCGCCATGTAGCGTGTACTCGCCGAGCCCGACGGAGTACCCATAAGCAAGTCCGCCATCGATTTCGGCCACGCCGAGGTCCCCGGGTAGCTTCTACCCCCCCATGTTGAGTAACTTCATTTGGCCCTTGTGTTGCGGCATTCGCCGAGGGCTTAGGTGTATTTCCTTTTCTCTTCGGGTTGTTGTGTTCGGCTTTTCCATTCTCGGTGTGGATCTTCTCGGCACCATCGTTGTCGTTGTGTACCCTTCTCGGCTTTTCCATTTCGGCAGTTCGGCTTTTCCTTTCTCGGTGTGGACCTTCTCGGCCTCTTCATTCTCGGTGTGGATCTTCTCGGCATCATCCATTGGCGTATCGTTGGGTGTTGGTGTTTCTCTTGTCAATACGCCCATCTCGGCACTAGGCGTGGCCTTGTTCGTTGTCTCGATAATAAGCTTTTCTCGGTTGGCGTTAGGGTTCGCCTTAGGTCGCGGCTGGCCGAGCTCCACACAATAATGTTCCGGGCTGGCCTCAAACGTAGCTCGGATCTTGCTAGTTCGTCCTCGTTCGAGAGGGGGGAAGTCCTCAAGAGATGCCCCACTCCCATTCCAAGGTGTGTGTGTGACACTTTGCATGCATCCCGAAGAGTTTTGGGGGAACTCCGGTGGTTTGTGACTGGCCGTCGGTAGGTTTCCGGCACGGAGAGGCTGCGCCGCCGCTGCATCGAGCGTTTCCACCGAGTCCAACGCTGCAAGATGAAGGATCTCATCTAGTTTTGGGTTCCTTGGTGGGGATCCAAACGATGCAACTCGTGCCATGTTAGAGGGGAAAGGGGGGGGGGGCACTTTCAAGGGGGGCTTTTGTACTTGCTATCATTTTAGGCAAGTTTGCTTTTGTACCTGATGGCTTAGGTAGGAAGGGTGGATTAGTGCTTTCAAAGTCAACTTTTGTCCCAGCCTCCAGATTAGGTAGGTTTGCTTTTCCACTTTCCAATGGGGCAAGGACAGCACATGGGGCAGCTTGTGCTTCACGTGACCTAGCAAGTCTTGGCTGGGGATTGTGGAGGGAGGGGACTTCACCGGAAACGGTCATAAGCTCGACGGCGGGAGCAGCAGTTTCCGGCGAGCCGCCTCCTTCCGGCACGGTTCTACCGTTGGGGGCATCGAACTCTTCTTCACATTCATTCCAATGCTCCACTTCCTCTTCCTTCTTATGAGGCAAGTCGGGGTCCTCCAACCTGAAAGAGACCCCCAAGTCGAGGGACGGAGTCGCCGGGAACAGGGATCCTTTGCATTTGGAACTACCGGCCGAAGGTCCTTCCTCCTCACCGAAGTCTATCTTCTTCCTTAGTTGCTTGTCCTCGGGCATCGGAGACGGGACAAAATCTCTTACGACCATTGCCTTTGGTAGGAGGCGCCGGCGTACTTTTCCGGGCTTTGAGCTTTGCTTTAGCCATTTTTAGTTCATGGATTTGGTCGGACGTTGAAGGGAAGCGCCTCACCAGCTCGGAAGACCATTGCTGATCGGAGAGGACCCGAGCTTCCTCATCCCCGGAAACAATGTCAGGCAAATGATCCGGATTTTAGGGCCGGAGTGTCTCTCTTTCGTGGGGTCCGGCGGTTGCCCCATTGTTTCGGCCAGCCGGCGGGCTTCGGAAAGGTATAGCCAAGACGTGGGAGTAGAGGTTGACGGGAGCCGCGAGCCAAGTCCGACGTTGGAGTCGCTTCGTCGGGGATGGGCCGGGGGTGACAGGCGGAGTGGGATTGGAGGTGGCCGACAGGGTGGTAACAACCCCATATTAGTAATGAACTCCGAAACGGGTGGTGGTTGTATTCCCTATCATCAAGACTAATTCCCTAGAGGGCTATTGCCAAGCCAAATGTCATCCCGAAGTAGATGTCCCTTGTCCCACTAGCTCTCATGTGCGGTTGTGCGAAGGGGCAGGGCCATGCTCTTGAGAGCCTTCTCCAAGTAGGACTACTCTGCATCGGCAGTCTCAAGGGGAGCGGTGTGAGTTGGTGCAATATTTTGCCATCATGTATCTTGCCCAAAGGGAGTTTGCCTCCCGAAAGCGCCACCAAAGTTTGTATGAAGGCGCGGAGGACCTCCATAGTTTTCCGGATCCCAAGGCTCCTTCATCAGTGGGCCGACAATTGTTCCCAACCAATCCAAGGGGTCCGCTTCTTCTCATTCGTATAGACCCCCAAAAGGAATCGGGCCATTTGTTGATCAAGTTGCTTAAGGGTACCGGCGTGGGCTCGACGGCTTGAAGATGTGTAAGGGGATCGCTTCAAGGGTGCTCTTAATCAACGTAAGCCTTCTCCAAAGGATAGGTGACGGTGTGCCCATCTGAGATGTTCTTAGCTCTTGCAATCTTTTCTCGTAGAAAGAGGAACATGTCCGTGCGTTTGACACCACGATAGATAGGTACTCCGAGGTTAGAGGAAGGGAAAACCCCTCTAGTGAAGCCCCTTCCGCCTGGATCGAGTTGCCCAATGCTCATGGGCCTCGGCAATATAGAAATTACTCTTAGCAAGCTGACTTGTTGCCGGAGGAGACTCTTTCATACTTTTCAAGACAAGCTCTTAGCCGGCGCATAGGATTTGCCGCCGCTTGGGTGAAGATGATAATGTCGTCCGCATAGGCTAGATGCTGATCTCCATGCATCTCCGGGAGGCTTTGTACGTCATGTCCTTTTGGCCGAGGATGAGCTTATCTAATGCTCGGGACAGGTATTCCGCAGCGATCACGAACAGAGCGGGGGAGATCGGATCTCCTTGCCGAAGTCCACGAGTTGATCTAAAGAAGCCCGTGGGTGCCCGTTAACAAGGACGAGAACCAGCAATACCCAATACACCTCTCCATAAGTGAAATCCATGAATCCGGGAATCCCATACGGCGTAAAACTTTGAAGAGGAAGGGCCATTGGACCCTATCATAGGCTTTAGCCATGTCAATCTTTACTGCCACATTAGGCGCTGGGGAGCATCTAGCAAGCTCATGGAACATTTCTTGAGCCAGAAGTGCGTTGTCGTTAAGGAGCCGACCTTTGACAAAACCACTTTGGTTTTGGGGAGATGACCTGTGGAGGAAAGGGAGAGAGTCGAGAGGTGAGTACCTTGGTAATGATCTTGTTTAAAACATTGCAGAGACTGATGGGTCGGTGGTAGTCGGTCCATGACTCCGGCGATGCCTTCTTTGGGATAAGGACAATGCTTGTGGCCGTGATGCTCCTTGGCAGGAAGGCCCCTCTGAAGAACTGTCTGATTGCTTCACTACCCTCCGGCCCCACAATGGACCAGCAGGCTTGATAGAAGGTGGCCGAGAAGCCATCAGGTCCGGGTGCACTATCTCCGGAAATGCAAAAGGTGGCACTCCTGACCTCGTCCGCACTTGGAGCATCTGCGATGTCAACGAACTGCTCGGCTGAGTGGACCTGCTGGATTAGGTCGAGGTCTGGGTCTTCAAGTGTCGGATTGTTGGGGGCAAGGAGTTGTTGGAAGAACTCCACTGCGGACTTTTTAATCTCGGCTTCCTCGGTGAGCTCCTGCCCATTGACACGAATTGAATGGATGCGGAGACGGACCCTCTTTTGTTTCACCCAGCTTTGATAGAACCGGGTATTTTTGTCTCCCTCGGCAAGCCACCTCAAAGCTGCCTTCTGTCGCCAAAAATCTTTCCATTCTCAGCAAAAGGATGTACTCGGCAATGTGTTTGTTGATCGCTGTCCTGTGCTCCGGAGTCGGCCTTGCCTCGAAACTAGATTGGGCCAGAGCAATTTCTTCCTCCTTTTCCTTTAGATTAGCATGGATGTTCCAAAGACCTCTTTGTTCCACTCCTTAAGGGCCTTTTTAACTCTGGCCTGCTTGATTTGAATGTTTAGGATTCCACCCGCCCCGTGGGTTCCTCCCATGCTTTTTGCACTACGGCCATGAATCCTTCATGTCGGATCCACATGTTCTGGAACCTGAATGCCTTGGCTCAGCGGATGTGTTCATCTTCGTGCACCTGACAAGAATTGGTCCATGGTCCGAGGCAACCGGGGGAGATTCGTAACCCGAGTAGCCTCGAAGGTCTTAGTCCAATCCTCACTGACAAGCACTCTATCCAACCTTTCAAAGAGGCCATTCTTGGCCCAAGTGAATGCCGCTCCATCAAAACCAGGATCAAGCAGCCTACAGTCTTCCGTTGCCTCCGCAAAATCAACCATCTCGGCTTGCCGGGTAGTATCACTTCCGACTCTGTCTTGGTGTGATAGAATGGTGTTGAAATCGCCACCGATGATCCAAGGTGTTCCCTCGAGAGGCCCGGCAATCTCTCTCATTCTTGTCCCATAATTGATGTCGTTCAGCCCTTGTACATTTGGCGTACACGGCTGAAATGGCCACCGGCCTAGCAAGGCGGTGGGACTTGAGGAAACCGTGAAAGGATTTGTTCCGAGTCATTCTCAATATCAAAAGTGGACCCTCTTCCGCGAACATCCAAATCTTCCCGTTCGTGTTCGAACCAATGAAGGCAGCCCCAAGGCCTTAGAGAATCGGTCCGGGTCCGGGTGTGTGAGCGGTTCCATTATTGCAAGAAATAAAACATTATGACAATCAATAAGTCTTTTTAGAACGTTTTGAGTGGGCGCATTCGCATCCCCCCTCACGTTCCAAAACATGAAATTGTACGACATCATTAACAGGAAGGGTGCGTACCCAAAGAGGCTGAAGGCCCTCCTTGGTAGTCAGTGCGGTGTTGCTCTTTGTTCGGGGCGACCTCCTCGGCATCGTCGGCCGAACTGTTGCCTCCTAACCTCTCGACCCATGTGCAACTCCATGGGGTCTTCGTCCGCATCCCACAATTCTCAACATCAAATTCTCCGTTCGCCATGAGAGAGTAATATTGGTTAGTACTCATGTGGTTCTTTGCCGAGAAGAACCCACGCCCCCTTGTCAGGGCATGGCGCGCGCCTCCTCTCGAATTCCCTCGACGAGCTGGTGAGACCGAGCGCCTCGCATTAGGGGAGCCCCACTCCACGTCCATGTTCCCACGTGGTGATGGTGGTTCGGAGGTGGGATGCAATGGGTTCCCCCGGTTCGGTGGGGACTTCCCAACTCGGTCCCGGCCTTGAGCCGGCATTTTGAGTTCCGGAGCTCGGTCCGCTCCCCAAAGCAGAGTCCGGCATATTAGAGTCCGGTCTTGAGCCCGGCATTTTCGAGTTCGGTCCCTCCCAGGAAGTACCACCGATATCCTCCCCATTTGTTTTGTTATTGTTTGGTCGATCACCGGCCTTGCCTTGCTTCTTCCCATAACGTTTCCATTCATTGGAGCTGGGGGCATTCTTCCCGTATCTTGCTTCCCCTTCTCGGTTGTCTCTCGGGTTGTGACTGTTTAGGCGGGCCGTTGTGGTAGTTTCTCTTTGGCGGCCGTTCCTTCTTGCCCGTCGCATAGCACACCTCACTTGCATGGCCGACGTGTTTACATTCTTGACAATATGATGGTATCTTGTCCCATCGGACCCGCTGCACTGTTTCTCTCCCACCAAGGTCAAGGATTATCTCTTCGGTAGGCGGTTTTGTGATGTCTATCTCGACGCACCAAATTCGGGCAAATGAAAGCCGAGTCTTGTTTGCCGTGGCTCGATCAATCTGTATTGGAGTGCCGAGAAGCTTGCCGATGGCGAATAAGGCGGATTGGTCGAAAAGATGAAGGGGAGGCCAATTAGGTTGCACCCAATTGCCGCAATGGGGGACTCGCAGTATGCATCAAAGTCCGGGGACCATTTGAAGACCCTCATCGGGTGACGGTCAATGAGCCATACGGGCGTACCCCTTGGGCCTCCAAGGATTCGGGCATAGTCCGCCAAGTCCTCGCATTGAATGAGAATATGTTTAGCATTAATGTACTTCCAACTGAATCCACACCGGAGTTTAATATTATCGAGAGTCTTTTGGATTTGCAGTCCGGTAGGGATAGAGTGAGAGAACTTACCCACAATGGCGTGTCCCATGCTCTCAGCAAGCTTTGAGTTTCCGCTCCGGAGAAGTAGATGGCCGGGATGCCGTCGGACACTGAAGCAAATCCAATGTTCTGAAGCTTATCCGGCTCAAAGGCTTGAGGGCCGTTAGGGTCAGTCGAGCCTTTAAGCATGTCCGCCATCGTTTTCGGCCGGCCGGGGTGGCTTGAGGTGCCTTCACCCCGCCATGTAGCGTGTTACTCGCCGAGCCCGACGGAGTACCCATAAGCAAGTCCGCCATCGATTTCGGCCACGCCGAGGTCCCCGGGGTAGCTTCTACCCCCCCATGTTGAGTAACTTCATTTGGCCTTGTGTTGCGGCATTCGCCGAGGGCTTAGGTGTATTTCCTTTTCTCTTCGGGTTGTTGTGTTCGGCTTTTCCATTCTCGGTGTGGATCTTCTCGGCCCATCGTTGTCGTTGTGTACCCTTCTCGGCTTTTCCATTTTCGGCAGTTCGGCTTTTCCTTTCTCGTGTGGACCTTCTCGGCCTCTTCATTCTCGGTGTGGATCTTCTCGGCATCATCCATTGGCGTATCGTTGGGTGTTGGTGTTTCTCTTGTCAATACGCCCATCTCGGCACTAGGCGTGGCTTGTTCTTGTCTCGATAATAAGCTTTTCTCGGTTGGCGTTAGGGTTCGTCTTAGGTCGCGCTGGCCGAGCTCCACACAATAATGTTCCGGGCTGGCCTCAAACGTAGCTCGGATCTTGCTAGTTCGTCCTCGTTCGAGAGGGGGGAAGTCCTCAAGAGATGCCCCACTCCCATTCCAAGGTGTGTGTGACACTTTGCATGCATCCCGAAGAGTTTTGGGGGAACTCGGTGGTTTGTGACTGGCCGTCGGTAGGTTTCCGGCACGAAGAGGCTGCGCCCGCTGCATCGAGCGTTTCCACCGAGTCCAACGCTGCAAGATGAAGGATCTCATCTAGTTTTGGGTTCCTTGGTGGGGATCCCAAACGATGCAACTCGTGCCATGTTAGAGGGGAAAGGGGGGGGGGGCACTTCAAGGGGGGCTTTTGTACTTGCTATCATTTTAGGCAAGTTTGCTTTTGTACCTGATGGCTTAGGTAGGAAGGGTGGATAGTGCTTTCAAAGTCAACTTTTGTCCCAGCCTCCAGATTAGGTAGGTTTGCTTTTCCACTTTCCAATGGGGCAAGGACAGCACATGGGGCAGCTTGTGCTTCACGTGACCTAGCAAGTCTTGGCTGGGGATTGTGGAGGGAGGGGACTTCACCGGAAACGGTCATAAGCTCGACGGCGGGAGCAGCAGTTTCCGGCGAGCCGCCTCCTTCCGGCACGGTTCTACCGTTGGGGGCATCGAACTCTTCTTCACATTCATTCCAATGCTCCACTTCCTCTCCTTCTTATGAGGCAAGTCGGGGTCCTCCAACCTGAAAGAGACCCCCAAGTCGAGGGACGGAGTCGCCGGGAACAGGGATCCTTTGCATTTGGAACTACCGGCCGAAGGTCCTTCCTCCTCACCGAAGTCTATCTTCTTCCTTAGTTGCTTGTCCTCGGGCATCGGAGACGGGACAAATCTCTTACGACCATTGCCTTTAGTAGGAGGCGCCGGCGTACTTTTCCGGGCTTTGAGCTTTGCTTTAGCAATTTTTAGTTCCATGGATTTGGTCGGACGTTGAAGGGAAGCGGCGTCGCCAGCTCGGAAGACCATTTGCTGATCGGAGAGGACCCGAGCTCCCTCATCCCCAGAACCAATGTCAGGCAAATGAACCGGATTAATGGCCGGAGTGTCTCTCTTTTCGTCGGGGTCCGGCGGCTGCCCCATTGTTTCGGCCAGCCGAGAGGGCTTCGGCAAGGTGTGGCCGAGACGTGGAGTAGCGATTGACGGGAGCCGCGAGCCAAGTCCGACGATGGAGTCGCTTTCGTCGGGGATGGGCCGGGGGTGACAAGCGGAGTGGGATTGGGGGAGGACGGCAGGGTGGTAACCACCAAGGAGGATGATGAAAGGTGATGAACGATGGACGAGGGAGTGGTGGCTGGGGTCGGCGAATGTCGTCGGGTGGCGAGGTGGGTGGGAGGGAGATTGGCGGCGGAGGTCAAAGGTGGTACAATAGGGTGGAGTATTTTAGAGAGAAGGAGAGATTGCTAGAGCCACACGAGCAATGGGCGCATGCAATCCAAATTGAAGGTGGATTGGTCGCGGGACGTTCCCTGTCCTCTACTTGGGGGTCCCCATATATCGTGGAGTCAAGCGAACAGAAATGTTCATGTTCATTCGAGAGAAGATTGCTAGAAGGATATCCGGATGGGCGCATCGTCATTTATCTTTTGGAGGGAGGCTAACTCTCATTAAGAGTACCCTTGAGGCGGTTCCTATTCACATCTTCCAAGCCATAGAGCCCATGGCCGGTACCCTTAAGCTCCTTGACCAGCAATTGGCTCGTTTCTTTGGGGCTCGACATCTGAGAGAAAACGGACCATGGATTAGTTGGGATCAAATGTGCCTCCCCACCAACGAGGGAGGGCTTGGAATCCGAAAGTTTACCGAAGTCCTACGAGCCTTTAACATCAAACTATGGTGGCGTTTTAGAGAACAGAATTCGTTATGGGCTCGCTACATGATGAGAAAGTATTGCGCCGCATCCTCGCCACTCACCACAAGGACCACGGGAAGGAATAGCCCGACGTGGAAGAGGCTGGTCAAAGCTTGGGCCCATGCTCAACCGCACATTCGGTGGCTTGTTGGACATGGTAAGATCTACTTTTGGGATGATATTTGGCTCGGCAATGACCCTCTTCAGGGGCTGTGTTTTGATGAGAGGGAAGCCCTGCAACGACCGTCTCGGAATTCATCACGGATGGTTCTTGGGACGTCCCCAAACTTCAAGTACTTCATGACCAGGCTGGCCTTCCCCAACAGATCATTGATCAAATTTGCAACACCCCGATCCTATCCGGGGAGCCACACATCCGCGATGGACGCTATCAAGGCGAGGAGACTTCTCGCTAGCTTCGACTTGGGAGACGATCAGGTCGCCTCGGCCCATCATCCAAGGTCTTGAGGATATTTGGAAGGCTGGCCTCACAACCACATCGCAATCTTCAATTGGGAGGCTCCTATCTAATCGCATTCCTGTTGACTCAAGCTACAATGGGGCAAGATTGAACTTGCCTCCAAATGCCAATACTGCCGACACAGGCCAAGGTACCGAGTCTATCCAACACCTCTTCATACAAGGCGCAGGTGCGACTCGAGTGTGGAGGGAATTTGACGGGTGGTTTGAAGGATTGACCCCCACTCTCGGGTTGAACGACACGATCCCAACAAGAATTGAAGTGTGGGCGCGAAGAGTGCAGCAGCCGGGGAAAAGAAGCACCTCAGCCGGGCCATGCCTTACCTTATCTTTTGGTTTCTCTGGGCAGAGAGAAAATAGAAGCCGTCACCATGATACTCAATTCAAACCGAGCAATTGTGATTGGCAGACCCTCACTTTTCGTCCGAAACAGCATGGCCAATGGCAGGCTCAAGCCGAAACATTGGAGAGGGGTTAGGCTCGGAGTCATTATCCCAAGCCATGCAGAACCTCAGCGTCCACCGCGGCTTACTATGATGGTTAAGTGGGAACCACCGGATCAGCCTGGAGAAAACTCAACAACGGACGCGTCCTTCATTGAAGCAACAGGAAAAGCCAGGGGAGGCGGGTCTCATTTGAGACCATTCGGGTAATTTGCTCGTCGCCTATGCGCTCCCCCTCGAAGCACAGTCACCCCTCGAAGCCGAGCTGCTGCCATGACCATGGTTTGAAGTTGGCCAAAGATTCGGGGAAGCCAATTTAGCTTGAGTCCGACGGAGAGCAAGCACTCAATCTCCTAACAGGGCCAAATTTGGGGCCTGCTCAAAAACCATCAAGCCATGGTGCACATGGCCATACATAAGCGCCTACTTACCCTCCAAACAACTTCATACACCAAGAAGGCAATAAGGCGGCTGACCTACTTGCGAAGATAGGTGTTGATTTGAGTAATAGTCGAATTATGGAGGCCCAAGACATGCTGAGAGCCGTCCAAGATGTCATCCGAATGGAACGAATGGCGATCCCAAATTTCCGGGTCCGCGCCGAGGAAGATGTTTAGAAGGGCACCGTAGAGTAGGCGGGTGTCGAGCCATTTGTGACACGACCCCTACGTGTCTTGTGGTGTTTTTTGTTTTTTGATAGTTCTTGCTTTTGGTTGTAATAGCTACGTGTAATCTTATGGGGATGAGGGACCCACTGATATGGATTGGGATAGGACGAAGGACCCGTTGGATATATTGATCCAAGAACCCCACGTATAAGGTTTGGCAGCGGACTCCCTTGATTGATAATCTGGTTTGATCCACTTCCAGAGCTTGGAAAACCTCGACCCGTTGGCTATATGATCAGCCAAGAACCTCGGTATGGTTGAACGCCACAAGAACTTGCTCAAAGTATCTTGATAAGTTCCAAACAAGTGAAAAACTCTACAAAGAGAATTCAACTCACAAGACAAGTCTATTTTCGTATTTGATCAATGCTGTCCTCAAATGATATCATGAAAGTCTAGGCTATTTATAGGCTAGAATGGACTCTTGAAAGTCTCATATCATTAGTACAACTTAAGACCTTTAGAATGACTCATAATAAGTGAAAAGTAACTCCTAAACTATTGGTGTGACTTTAGGACATCTAAAGTCACTTATTTAACTCAAAAAGTAACTTAAAAATGACTCTTCATTTTGGTTGCTCCAACTTGGACGAAAATGCATCATGTATCTTCAATTTGGGCCTCCAAAATGTGATATATAGTGACTCAAAACTTCATGCATTGGGCTGTCCACTAACTTGAATAATATTCACCATTTGGCCCAATGTAGATTGGTCTTGGAATTGGGCTTTTACTTCATCAACTAAAAGCATCATGGACTCCTTTATCTTCTTAGCTCTAGCTCTTGTAATTGGTCCACTTTGAATGAACAATGGATCCATCTTCTTGTCCTTGTAGATCAGCTTGGGTGTAGCTCCATCATTTCCTTCTTCTTCAAGAGGATTCGTCCTCGAATCTAATTCACCAACTTGGAATGGTCCATCTCCTCTTGGCTGCAACTTGGACTTTCTTTTCGAAGGAAATCTCTCCTTTCTCATATGCAACCAAACCCAATCTCCCGGCTCAAAGATGACTTGTTTCCGACCCTTGTTGGCTTGCTTTGCATATTGTTCTGTCCTCTTTTCAATGTTGAGTCTTACCCTTTCATGCAATCTTTTCACCATTTCAGCCTTAGCTTTTCCATCAAGACTTGCACGATCTTCAATAGGTATTGGGATCAAATCTAGTGGGCTCAATGGATTAAAACCATACACAACTTCAAATGGATAAAAGTTAGTAGCAGAATGAACACTTCGATTATAAGCAAATTCAGCAAAAGGTAAGCATTCCTCCCAACTTTTCAAGTTCTTTTTAACTAAAGTTCGTAGTAATTGAGACAAAGTCCTATTAACTACTTCAGTTTGTCCATCATTTTATGGATGACAAGTAGTAGAAAACAAGAGCTTAGTTCCTAACTTATTCCACAACACTCGCCAAAAATGACTCACAAATTTAGCATCTCGATCACTCACAATTGATCTAGGAACACCATGCAAGCGGACAATTTCTTTAAAGAACAAATCAGCGATATGAGATGCATCATCAGTTTTGTGACATGGGATAAAATGTGCCATTTTTGAAAACCTATCAACAACCACAAAAACTGAATCTCTACCTCTTTTTGTTCTTGGCAAACCAACAACAAAGTCCATTGAAATATCCTCCCAAGGTGCACTAGGAATTGGTAACGGTTTGTACAAACCATGTGGGTGTGATTTAGACTTGGCTTGCATGCAAGTTATGCATCTTTTACAAATTCTTTCAACATCCACACGCATTTTAGGCCAAAAGAAATGTTCATGCAAAACATCCATTGTCTTATGGACTCCAAAATGCCCCATTAAACCACCACCATGTGCTTCACGCACAAGCAATTCACGCATAGAACCTTTAGGAATGCACAGTTTATTTTCTCTAAACAAATAGCCATCATGCCTATAGAACTTGTCAAATGCAGCATGCTCACAAGCTAAATAGATAGAAGAAAAGTCCGGGTCATTATCATACATTTCCTTAATCAACTCAAAACCAAGCAACTTAGAACTCAAATTAGTGATCAAAATGTACCTCCGAGACAATGCATCAGCCACAATGTTTTCTTTTCCCTTTTTGTATTTGATTACATAGGGAAATGATTCAATGAATTCCACCCACTTAACATGTCTCTTGCTAAGCTTACCTTGACCTTTCAAGTACTTGAGAGATTCATGATCCGTATGAATTACAAACTCTCTAGGCCACAAGTAATGCTGCCAAGTTTTTTTTTTTTTTTTTTTTTTTTTAAAAAAATTAACTTCATATATTTATATCATATATATGAAGGAGGAAATTACAAATCAACTCCTATAACAAGGAGGAAAGACAAATTACGCCACCCAGGGTTCGAACTTGAGACCTCCAGGATAGACGCGGTATCCAGCACCCTTTACCGCTAGGCCAAGGGGCTTGGATGTATTGCTGCCAAGTTTCCAAAGCTCTAACCAACGCATATAACTCCTTGTCATACGTTGGATAGTTCAATTGAGCTCCTTTCAACTTTTCGCTAAAGTAAGCGATTGGCTTTCCATCCTGCAACAAAACAGCTCCGATGCCTACTCCAGATGCATCACATTCAAGCTCAAACATGTTATCAAAGTTAGGCAAAGAAAGAATTGGTGCAGTTGTAAGTTTTTCTTTAAGGAGATTAAAAGCATGCTCTTGTTTTTCTCCCCAATAAAAACAAACATCCTTTTTCACAATTTCATTCAAAGGTGCAGCAATTGTACTAAAATCCTTGACAAACCTCCTATGAAAACTTGCAAGACCATGAAAACTTCTAACTTGTGCTACATTTTGAGGAATTGGCAATTCTAAAATAGCTTTCACCTTCTCCTTTTCCATTTCAATCCCATTAGCACTTATAACAAAACCAAGAAAAACAACTTTATCCATGCAAAATGAACACTTCTTGAGATTAGCATACAATGATTCTTTTCTTAAGGTGTCCAAAATAGCATGCACATGGTTAAGATGTTCATCCATATTTTTGCTATAGACAAGAATATCATCAAAATAAACAACCACAAATTTTCCAATGAATTTTCTCAAAACATGGTGCATCAATCTCATGAAAGTGCTTGGTGCATTAGTTAAACCAAAAGGCATGACTAACCACTCATATAGACCAAATTTTGTTTTAAAGGCTGTTTTCCATTCATCTCCTTCTCTAATGCGAATTTGATGATAACCACTTTTCAAATCGATCTTACTAAACACAACAGATCCATGCAATTCATCAAGCATATCATCTAGCCTAGGAATAGGATAGCGATACTTTACAGTGATTTTGTTGATTGCTCGACAGTCGGTGCACATCCTCCATGATCCATCTTTCTTAGAAACAACAATTACCGGCACAGCACATGGACTCATGCTCTCACGGATTTTTCCTTTCTCCAACAACTCCTGCACTTGCCTTTGAATTTCCTTAATCTCTTCGGGATTGGCCCTATAGGCTGGTCGGTTTGGTAGAACTGCACCGGGAACAAAGTCAATTTGATGTTCAATACCTTTTTTTTTTTTTTTTTTTTTTTTTTTTTTTTTTAAACACCTTTACGGTGGAGGGTTCGTGGGTCCCTCATCCCTATATTTCAAAATGAGGTAATTACAAAGCGCGGCCACACCCGAAGGTGGTGTGCCAAGACAAAAACCAAGAGTAGTATGCGGTCCGATCCCACAAGGGTCGGACCTCATCATACTCCCGACAAAATTACAAGAAGCAAGTGAAAACAATTCTAGTCCCCGTCCCTTCCTAGGGTACGAACATGTGAAAGGCCCATTTGATCCATGCGGACGAGGTCCGCAAGCTCTCTCGGCACCGAGTCTTGTTGCATTTGTTGGCCTCTATCTCTCCCTAGTCCCATTCTCGCAAGGAAATCCGCCGCCTTGTTTCCCTCCCGGTGAATGAAGGTGGCACAGAATTTAAGTTGGCGCTTAAGAAGGATCAGATGCGCCATGGCTTCCCGGGCTAGCGCCGGTCCCCATCCTGCCCCATTAATCAATTTGATAGCTTGTTCGGCGTCTGATTCGATCCAAATAGGGAGGCCAAATTCCTTGGCGATGTTCAGCCCGTGGATCATTGCCAACAATTCCGCCTCCAGAGCCGATTGTGCTTCAAAAGGTATGCAAAAGGCCACAAGCATTTTACCCGAGAAATCGCGAATGACTCCTCCCCCTCCTGCTTTGTTGATCGCTTCATTGAAGGAACCATCCGTATTCACTTTAATCCAAGGGGGGTCCGGTGGCTCCCATTTGATCGCCATGGCGAGAGGCAACGCCCGAATGGCTTCCGCTTGTTGAGGGATGTTAATTCCAAGTTTAACTCCTCGCCAGTGCTTCGGCTTCAGGCACCCGTTTACCATAGAATTCCGGATGTACATGTGGACCTGCCATATTACATTGTGGGGTTTAAATCTTGTATCTTGGTGTCGGCTCCTATTCCTCTCCGACCAGATGAACCATAGGATGAGGTAGGGCATGGCTCGGCTAAGGTGCTTCCTATTCGGCTGATTGCATCTTTGCATCCAAACTTCAATTCTCGTTGGGATTGTGTCATTGATTGAAAGGCGGGGGGATGTACCTTCAAACCATTCATCAAATTCTCTCCATACTCTACGGGCTCCGAATCCCTGAATGAAGAGGTGCTGGAGGGACTCAATGTTCGGTCGAATTGGGCAGCATTGGCACTTAGAGGCTAGCTCAATCTCCCGCCATTGAAGTTTTGTGTCAACCGGCACCCGATTGGAGAGTAGCCTCCAGATAAAGATGGCTATTGAGTTGGTGAGTCCCGCCTTCCAAACATCCCCCAAACCTTGGATGATCGGGTTTCGCCCTCGGAGTGTGTCCCATGTCGAAGCCACCGTGAATTCCCCATGCTTAGAGAGATTCCACCTAAGGATATCCTGTTCGTCATGGAGGATCGGTGTATTAATGATGCCATCGATAACATGCTGAGGAAGGCCGGCCTGATTGTGAAGGAGTTGGAGCTTGGGCACATCCCAAACACCATTTGTAATGAACTCCGACACCCGGGTGGTTGGTCTTCCCCTATCATCAAGGCTAATTTCCCTCAGAGGACTATTACCAAACCAAATGTCATCCCAGAAGTAGATGTCCCCTTGTCCCACTAGCCATCTCATGTGCGGTTGCGCGAGGGGCCAGGCTCTTGAGAGCCTTCTCCACGTAGGGCTACTCCTGCTCGGCAGTCTCAAGGTGAGCGGTGTGGAGTTGGTGCAATATTTTGCCATCATGTATCTTGCCCAAAGGGAGTTTTGCTCCCGAAAGCGCCACCAAAGTTTGATATTGAAGGCGCGGAGGACCTCCTTAGTTTTTCGGATCCCAAGGCCTCCTTCTTCAGTGGGGCGGCACATTTGTTCCCATCCAATCCAATGGGTCCGCTTCTTCTCATTCGTAGACCCCCAAAAGAATCGGGCCATTTGTTGATCAAGTTGCTTTACGGTACCGGTCGTGGGCTCGACAGCTTGGAAGATGTGCAAGGGGATCGCTTCAAGAGTGCTCTTAATCAACGTGAGCCTTCCTCCAAAAGAGAGATGACGGTGTGCCCATCCTGAAATCCTTCTTGCAATCTTTTCCCGTAGGAAGAGGAACATGTCCGTGCGCTTGACTCCACGGTAGATAGGGACACCGAGGTAGAGAAAAGGAAAGGCCCCTCTAGAGAAGCCTCCTTCCGCCTGGATCAAGTTTGCCCAATGCTCATGGTTTTCGGCGATATAGAAATTACTCTTGGCAAGGCTGACTTGTTGGCCGGAGACTCTTTCATACTTCTCGAGACAAGCTCTTAGCCGGCGCATAGGCATTGCCGCCGCTTGAGTGAAGATAATTATGTCGTCCGCATAGGCTAGATGGCTGATCTCCATGCATCTTCGGGAGGCTTTGAACGTCATGTCCTTTTGGCCAAGGATGAGCTTATCTAAGGCTCGGGACAGGTATTCCGCAGCGATCACGAACAGAGCAGGGGAGATCGGGTCTCCTTGTCGAAGTCCTCGAGTTGATCTAAAGAAGCCCGAGGGTGCCCCGTTAACAAGAACCGAGAACCAGCAATAGCCAATACACCTCTCCATAAGTGAAATCCATGGATCCGGGAATCCCATACGGCGTAAAACTTTGAAGAGGAAGGGCCATTGGACCCTATCATAGGCTTTAGCCATGTCAATCTTAACAGCCACATTAGGCGCTGGAGAGCATCTAGCAAGCTCATGGAACATTTCTTGAGCCAGTAGTGCGTTGTCATTAAGGAGCCGGCCTTTGACAAACCCACTTTGGTTTGGGGAGATGACCTGTGGAAGGAAGGGGGAGAGGCGAGAGGTGAGTACCTTGGTAATGATCTTGTTTAAAACATTGCAAAGACTAATGGGTCGGTAGTCGGTCCATGACTCTGGCGAGGCCTTCTTTGGGATAAGGACAATGCTTGTGGCCGTGATGCTCCTTGGCAGGAAGGCCCCTCTGAAGAACTGTCTGATTGCTTCCACTACCTCCGGCCCCACAATGTGCCAGCAGGCTTGATAGAAAGTGGCCGAGAAGCCGTCGGGTCCGGGTGCACTATCTCCGGAAATGCAAAAGGTGGCACTCTTGACCTCATCCGCACTTGGGGCGTCTGCGATGCCAACGAACTGCTCGGCTGAGTGGGCCTGCTGGATTAGGTCGAGGTCTGGATCTTCAAGTGTCGGATTGTTGGGGGCAAGGAGTTGTTGGTAAAACTCCACTGCGGACTTTTTAATCTCGGCTTCCTCGGTGAGCTCCTGCCCATTGGCACGAATTGAGTGGATGCGGAGACGGACCCTCTTTTGTTTCACCCAGCTTTGATAGAACCGGGTATTTTTATCTCCCTCGGCAAGCCACCTCAAGGCTGCCTTCTGTCGCCAAAAATCTTCTTCCATTCTCAACAAAAGGATGTACTCGGCAATGTGTTTGTTGATTGCTGTCCTGTGATTCGGTGTCGGCCTTGCCTCGAAACTAGCTTGAGCCACAGCAATTTCTTCCTCCTTTTCCTTTAGGTTAGCATGGATGTTCCCAAAAACCTCTTTGTTCCACTCCTTAAGAGCCTTTTTAACTCTGGCCTGCTTGATTTGAATGTTTAGGAGTCCACCCGCCCCCGTGGGCTCCTCCCATGTTTTTTGCACTACGGCCATGAATCCTTCATGCCGGATCCACATGTTCTGGAACCTGAATGCCTTGGCTCCAGCGGATGTGTTCAGCTTCGTGCACCTTGCAAGAACTGGTCCATGGTCCGAGGCAACCCGGGGGAGATTCGTTACCCGGGTAGCCTCGAAGGTCTTAGTCCATTCCTCACTGACAAGCACTCTATCCAACCTTTCAAAAAGGCCATTCTTGGCCCATGTGAATGCCGCTCCATCAAATCCAGGATCAAGCAGCCTACAGTCTTCCGTTGCCTCCGCAAAATCAACCATCTCGGCTTGCCGGTTGGTATCACTTCCGACTCTGTCTTGGTGTGATAGGATGGTGTTGAAATCACCACCGATGATCCAAGGTGTTCCCTCGAGAGGCCCGGCGATCTCCCTCATCTTGTCCCATAAGTGATGTCTTTCGACCCTTGTGCATTTGGCGTACACGGCTGAAATGGCCACCGGTCTAGCAAGGCGGTGGGACTTGAGGCGCCCGTGAAGAATTTGTTCCGAGTCATCCTCAATATCAAAGGTGGACCCCTCTTTCGCAAACAACCAAATCTTCCCGTTCGTGTTCGAACCAATGTAGGGTAGCCCCAAGGCTTTGGAGAATCGGTCCGGGTCCGGGGGAGTGAGCGGTTCCATTATTGCAAGAAATAAAACATTATGACAACTAATAAGTCTTTTTAAAACGTTTTGAGTGGGCGCGTTCGCGATCCCCCTCACGTTCCAAAACATGAAATTGTAAGACATCATTGACAAGAAGGGTGCGTACCCAAAGAGGATGAAGGCCCTCCTTGATAGTCAATGCGGTGTTGCTCTTTGTTCGGGGCGGCCTCCTCGGCGTCGTCGGCCGGAATGTTGCCTCCAAACCTCTCGTCCCCCCCGTACAACTCCATGGGGTCTTCGTCCACATCCCCACCATTCTCAACATCAAATTCTCCATTCGCCATGAGAGAGTAATATTGGTTAGTGCTCATGTGGTTCTTTGCCGAAAAGAACCCACGCCCCCTTGTCATAGCATGGCGCGCGCCTCCTCTCGGATTCCTTCGATAATCTGGTGAAACCGAGCACCTCGCATTGGGGGAGCCCCACTCCACTTCCATGTTCCCACGTGTTGTTGGTGGTTCGGTGGTGGGGTGCGAAAGGTTCCCCCCATTCGGCGGGGACTTCCCAACCTCGGGCTTGAGCCCCGCATTTTGAGTTCCGGAGCTCGATCTGCTCCCCAAAGTAGAGTCACCCATAATGTCCGGTCCCTCCCAAGAAATATCACCGGTATCCTCCCCATTTGTTTTGTTATTGTTTGGTCGATCACCGGCCTTGCCTTGTTTCTTCCCATGACGTTTCCATTCATTGGAGTTGGGGACATTCTTCCCCGTATCTTGTTTCCCCTTCTCGGTTTGTCTCTCGGGTTGTGGCTGTTTTGGCGGGCCGTTGTGGTAATTTCTCTTCGGCGGCCGTTCCTTCTTGCCCGTCGCATAGCACACCTCACTTGAATGGCCGACGTGTTTGCATTCTTGGCAATATGATGGTATTTTGTCCCATCGGACTCGCTGCACCGTTTCTCGCCCACCAAGGTCAAGGATTATCTCTTCGGGAGGCGGTTTTGTGATGTCTATCTCGACGCAAATTCGGGCAAATGAAAGTCGAGTCTTGTTTGCCGTGGCTCGATCAATTTGTATTGGAGTGCCGAGAAGCTTGCCGATGGCGAATAAGGCAGATTGGTCGAAAAGATGAATGGGGAGGCCAATTAGGTTGCACCAAATTGCCGCAATGGGGGACTCGCAATATGCATCAAAGTCCGGGCACCATTTGAAGACCCTCATCGGGTGTCGGTCAATGAGCCATACGGGCGTACCCTTTGGGCCTCCAAGGATTCGGGCATAGTCCGCCAAGTCCTCGCATTGAATGAGAATGTGTTTAGCATTAATGTACTTCCAACTAAATCCACACCGAAGTTTAATATTATTAAGGGTCTTTTGGATTTGAAGTCCCGTGGGGATAGAGTGAGAGAACTTACCCACAATGGCGTGGCCCATGCGCTCAGCTAGCTTTTGAGTTTCCGCTCCGGAGAAGTAAATGGCCGGGATGCCGTTGGACACAGAGGCAAATCCAATATTTTGGAGCTTATCCGGCTCAAAGGCTTGAGGGCCGATAGGGTCAGTCGAGCTTTTAAGCATGTCCGCCAAAGTTTTCGGCCGGTCGGGGTGGCTTGAGGCGCCTTCGCCCCCGCCTTGTAGAGTGTTACTCGCCGAGCCCAAAGGTGTACCCTTAAACAAGTCCGCCATCGATTTCGGCCACGACGAGGGCCCCGGGGTATCATCTACCCCCCCATGTTGATTAACTTCATTCAGCCCTTGTTTTGCGGCATCCGCCGTGGACATAGGTGTATTTCCACTTCTCTTCGGGTTGTTGTGCTCGGCTTTTCCATTCTCGGTTAGGGTCTTCTCGGCACCTACGTTGCCGTTGTGTGCCCTTCTCGGCTTTTCCATTCTCGGCTTTTCGGCTTTTCCCTTCTCGGTGTGGATCTTCTCGGCCTTTTCATTCTCGGTGTGGATCTTCTCGGCCTTTTCATTCTCGGTGTGGATCTTCTCGGCCTTTTCATTCTCGGTGTGGATCTTCTCGGCCTTTTCATTCTCGGTGTGGATCTTCTCGGCCTTTTCATTCTCGATGTGGATCTTCTCGGCATCATCCATAGGCGTATCGTTGGGTGTTGGTGTTTCCCTTGTCACTACAACCATCTCGGCACTAGGCGTGGCCTTGTTCGTCGTCTCGGTAACAAGCTTTTCTCGGTTGGCGTTAGGGTTCGACTTAGGCCGCGGCTGGCCGAGCTCCGCACAATAATGTTTCGAGCTGGCCTCAAACGAAGCTCGGATCTTGCTAGTTCGTCCTCGTTCGAGAGGAGGGAAGTCCTCAAGAGAAGGTCCACTCCCATCCCAAGGAGTGTGTGTGATACTTTGCATGCATCCCGAAGAGTTTTGGGGGAACTCCGGAGGTTTGTAACTGGCCGCCGGTAGGTTTCCGGTACGAAGAGGCTGCGCCGCCACTGCATCCAGCATTTCCACCGAGTCCAACGCTGCAAGGTGTAGGATCTCATCTAGTTTTGGGTTCCTTGGTGGAGATCCAAACGATGCAGCTCGTGCCATACAAGAGGGGAAAGAGGAGAAGGCACTTTCAAGGGGAGCTATTGTACTTGCTAACATTTTAGGCAAGTTTGCTTTTGTACCTGATGGCTTAGGTAGGAAAGGTGGATTGGTGCTTTCCAAGTCAACTTTTGTACCTGCCTCAAGATTAGGTAGGTTTGCTTTTCCACTTTCCAATGGGGCAGGGACAACACATGGGGCAGCTTGAACTTCACGTGACCTAGCAAGCTTTGGTTGGGGATTGTGGAGGGGGGGGACTTCGCCGGAAACGGCCATAAGCTCGACGGCGGGAGCAGCAGATTCCGGCAGGCCGCCTCCTTCCGGTACGGTTCTACCGTTGGGGCCATCGAACTCTTCTTCACATTCATTCCAATGCTCCGCTTCCTTTTCCTTCTTATGAGGCAATACGGGGTCCTCCATCCTGGAAGAGACCCCCAAGTCGAGGGACGGAGTCGCCGGGAACAGGGATCCTTTGCATTTGGGACTACCGGCCGCAGGTCCTTCCTCCTCACCGAAGTCTATCTTCTTCCTTAGTTGCTTGTCCTCGGGCATCGGAGACGGGACAAATCTCTTACGACCATTGCCTTTAGTAGGAGGCGCCGGCGTACTTTTCCGGCCTTTGAGCTTTGCTTTAGCAATTTTTAGTTCCATGGATTTGGTAGGACGTTGAAGGGAAGCGGCGTCGCCAGCTCGGAAGACCATTTGCTGATCGGAGAGGACCCGAGCTCCCTCATCCCCGGAACCAATGTCAGGCAAATGAACCGGATTAATGGCCGGAGTGTCTCTCTTTTCATCGGGGTCCGGCGGCTGCCCCATTGTTTCGGCCAGCCGAGAGGGCTTCGGCAAGGTGTGGCCGAGACGTGGAGTAGAGATTGACGGGAGCCGCGAGCCAAGTCCGACGATGAAGTCGCTTTCGTCGGGGATGGGCCGGGGGTGACAAGCGGAGTGGGATTGGGAGGAGGACGGCAGGGTGGTAACCACCAAGGAGGATGAAGAAAGGTGATGAACCGTTGGACGAGGGAGTGGTGGCTGGGGTCGGCGAATGTCGTCGGGTGGCGAGGTGGTGGTGGGAGATTGGCGGCGGAGGTCAAAGGTGGTACAGTAGGGTGGAGAATTTTAGAGAGAAGGAGGAGCTTCTCTCACTTCGAAGTTCTCATTCCTCGATGTTCAATACCTCTTAATGGAGGTAATCCACTTGGTTCATCCTCGGGAAAGACATCCTCGAATTCTTGTAAAAGAGACACAAAAGTACTTGACAAAGAAGTGGTTAATTCGTTAGTGGTAAACAAAGACTCTTTGTACACTAAGATGAAAACACTCTTTTCTTTAACTATTGCACTCTTTATTTCTTTTGCTCTCACATAGAAATTCTTTTTTTCTTTTCCCTCATTCTTACTTTTCTCTCGACTCTTTTCACTCGACTCTTTTTCAATGCCCTCGCTTTTTTTTCTCTCAACCTCACGAGCTCTCCTTGCTTGAGATAATTTCTGTTGATCTTCTTGAACTTGTTGAGGTGTCAAAGACACAAGCATGATAGACTTGTTGTTGTGCTTGAAGGTGTAGTGGTTGTGAAATCCATCATAAGTCACTCTACGATCAAACTGCCATGGCCTCCCCAAAAGAATGTGACTAGCATGCATTGGCACAACATCACAAAGAACATCATCTTTATAATTGCCAATTGAAAACGAAATTAGAACTCGCTTAGTCACTCGAAATTAGAACTCGCTTAGTCACTCGAACTCGCTCAGCTTTTCCACCATTTCAGAACTTGCAACATTTGCACAACTACCACCATCAATAATCATTATGCAAAGTTTACCTTGGACCAAACACCTTGTGTGGAAGATGTTCTCCCTTTGTTGATTATCATTTCTGTTTTGCATGTTTAGAGCCCTTCGAACGACCAAAAGTTCTCCATGTTCTGGTCCAATCTCCTCCAATTGTTTATCCTCCTCCTCATCATCATCATCTTCACGTTCACTTTCAGATTCTATCTCTCCATTTGGCTTCAAAATCATCACCCTTTTGTTTGGACATTGAGATGCAATGTGTCCAACACCTTGACAACGAAAACATTTGATATCTCTATTTCGAGTAGAAGTAGAAGTAGAAATACCTTTACCCTTCTCAAATTCTTTGGACTTGGATGTCGACGCTTCATTTTGGGGTTTAGAACCTGCCCCAAAATTGGATTTGGATGAAGTCCACTCTTTTGTCCTTGAAGAATGAGAACTTGTTGAAAAATTCTTTTGGATTGTTCCCTTCTTCTTCAATTGTCCCTCCACCTTCATGGCCATATGAACCATGTCCTCCAACTCCACATAGTGTTGAAGCTCTACAATGTTTGCAATCTCCCTATTCAGCCCACATAAGAATCGAGCCATAGTTGCTTCTCTATCTTCTTCAACATTTGCCCTAATCATGGCAATGTCCATGTCTTTGTAGTACTCATCAACAGATTTAGTACCTTGTTTCATAGATTGTAATTTTTGATACAATTCACGAAAATAATGAGAAGGTACAAATCTCTTACGCATTATGCTTTTCATTTCTTCCCAAGTCGAAACCGGTCTTCCTCCATATCGCCTTGTACTAGTTGTCAATTGATCCCACCAAACTATAGCATAGTCAGCGAATTCAATAGCAGCAAGTCTAACCTTTTCCTCCTCGGAATAGTTGTGACATTCAAAGATGAGATCCACCTTTCTCTCCCACTCCAAATAAGCTTCGGGGTCACTCCTTCCTTGGAATGTTGGGATCTTCAGTTTGATGCTTCTCAAATCACCATCCACTTCATTTGTACGCCCTCTTCTACCGTTTCCACCTCTCTCATTTCGATGCCTATATGAAGCATCATATTCTCCTCCACTCTCTTCCTCCTCGTTATTATTTTCATTTGTTTCCTGAACTTCTAGCCTCTCCAACCGCCCTGAAACACTTTCCAGAATCCGTGCAAACCTTGCAAATTATTGTTGCATGGCTTTCAACGTAGGATCAACTGGAATATGATCGTCAGTAGAATCCATCCTCACAGTTCACTCGTGTATCACACAAAAAATAAACCTCACAAAACACTCGTGTATATCACTCGTTGGCTTTTACCTCCCCTCAAATAACCTCACCTCTCAAGCCTTTTACCACTCTTTCTCTTTTGCAAAGAAAACACAAGTATAAAACAAATCAAGAACAAACAAGAACAAATAGAAATCAACCAACTTTAGCCCTTGAATGAAGGATGAAAGGAAATGGTCGAGAAAATGATGTGAAAAATGTATTTGGGTTTTTTTTTTCTGGTTTGTTTGTTTGCTTCTTTTTGTAAAGCAAAAAAAGATAATGGATAAAAGAAGGTAAAGATGTTTACTATATGTACTTGGCTTGCCTAAGAGGTTACCAATTGCCATATAGTGAGAGAAGCTCCCACATCTCTCTAGAAAGTCTTGCCCCAACCATCTCACGTCCAACGCCGACGGTCTCCCTCACCTTTGGGTGAGGTGGATATGCGGCCGGCCTAACGTCGGTCATGGTCCAGCCCGGAAGGGACTCACCGGGGAAGGAGGTCAAGGGCACGAGTCCCTCTCCCTCGCCGAAATGGGTTTTCCGACCAACTAATGCGAAACGGAATATGAAAAAGTCAGCCACTCCCCACCCCATTAAAAACGGTGGTAATACAAAACGCAGCGCTTGTGTGCCATTGACGGAGACCGGAAGGGTGAGGAAGAAGATTGTCTTTGAGTTCGATGAGCTTATTGCTGGAACTAATGGTGGAGGTAGCGCCATTGCCGGAAAAGACGGTTGGAGCTCCCTGCCCGGGGAGAGAGAGAAGGGCCGATGGAAGAGAAAGGCACGACCTGGCCCTTTTGAAGCCAGCACCGGAGCGTTTGAGGTGGTGCCGGGAGTTCTCCCATTACTCGCGGGGGAGCTCCGTTTCTCCATGGGACAAAAGGACGGCTCGGCCAGGCACCAGCCGGAAGTTGTGACCGGAACTCGGCTGGAGGGTGCATTACCGGAGGTGAATGAGGCCGTTGCACAAGGGGTACTCCGGTCAACGCGCGTGGAGGCGGCTGCAAGTGCAGCTGTCTTGGACGAGGACACATCCTCGGAAAGGTATGGTGCCAACATGCTTTTTGACCCACCCACTCTTGCTGCACCATTTCCGGAAAAGGATAGGCATGTACTAGCTAGTGAGACATGTGACTCACTTATGGGTCAAAGCCTCTTGCAATTCAAATCTGGTGATGGTACAATTTTCAAGGCCGAGCACAATGGAGGGGGTGAGGCCGGGCTCAACGGGAAGCCGTCGGCGCCGGATAACCCGTCGGACCCGCCGAACAAGCTGCTGGACCAGGACAGGGACCAGCCGGAAATCCTACCCAAGCACTCGGCGTCTGAGGTAGGCATCGACGTGGCCTCCCCCGTTGGGAGTCCGCCGACGTTGGGTCACTCGCTGGAATTCATCACGGACAAGGCCGCTCAAGCCGAGACCCAACCTGTTGAGCCAGATCTAGATGAAAAGCCCGCGAACACGGGTGCCGGGCTGGATAGTGGAGGACCACCGAAATCCAACGCGGTGAACCTTGATGCTGATCACGACACGGAGATGGGGACATTCGGATGGTGTGAAGGGATCCCTTCGCTTACATTCTCAAACGAGGAAACAAAGTGCTTGGTGGACAAGGTAGGGCACGCCATTATCGGAAAGTTCTCCCACACCCTCCCAACACCACAACAAATCCAAAAATCCCTTTCCAACATCAACTTCGTCGATGGATTCAAATGGAAGTTCGTTAACGCCAAGCACATCCTAATCCAATTCCGTGATGTACGAGATTACGGCCGGATGCTCAATGGTCCCAATGGAGCGCCGGTTTGGTTTGTCGAGCATCACCCAATGCGGGTGTTCAAATGGACTCCGGAGTTCGACACATTTTTTGAGACACCTATTGCCGCCGTTTGGTGTAAGGTGGTGGGACTCCCGATCCATCTCTATGACCAAGTAGCCCTCATTGCGATTGGCAAGTTGTTGGGGAAGCCAATCCAAGTGGACCATGCGACCTTCAACCAAACCCGACTCACCTTTGCCCGGATGTGTATTGAGATTGATATCTCGACGCCTCCACCGGTGGAGATCATTCTCAACATCCTAGCCAAAGACACTAGGTACAAGGTGGTATGGGATCGGATTCCCCTATTTTGTGCGGAATGTAAGCATGTTGGGCACGTCAAGGAAACATGCCTTATCCTAGGGAGGAGAAAGGAGCAGGCCACCACGGATCCCACCCGACCACCACAACCCCGCCGACCCCACTCTGCGTCAAATCCCATCCGCCGGGAATGGAGGCTGAAAACTAACGTGCATGGCACCCACAACCCGGAGCCGGGCCAAGGGTCTATGCCAAAGGGGGAGACCGAGCCGGGGACACACAAAGAGACGAGCGGTGCGGAAGCGGCTCCTAGCTTGAAAGCAACACCGAGGGTGCAAGCCCAGGTAGATGACGATGGTTTCCAAGTGGTGTCTAGGAAGAAGAAAGGAAAGGTCCACGAGGGTGATGGGTACATCAGAGCTCTCCACAATGATAAGTTGCATCTTAAGGAGAACGTAGCAACGGTTACTTTTAGGGCCGACGACTAGGGTGCAAATGAGCCGGGCATTGGCTCAATGAGGGTTCCTAAGCCGGGAAATGGAGGGCTTCATCGAGGACCTCGATCCGGGAGGGGTTGTCCCATGTGGGGGCACCCCTATCGCTGGCCTCAACTAGGTGACGGACTTAAGTTTTTGACGATGCGATGGCTGCATCATTATAATTGTAATAGGGATGCTAAGAGTATTTAGATGACCACCCTAGTTTATTGGGAGGCCCTCGTTGTACTCTAATTGGTCGTGGTGAGCCGTCACTTTTGGGCGGCTCAATGGTTGTTTGTTTTGGCTGCAATTGCTGTTGGTAATGCACAGGTGTGGGTCCGCCTTAACCCTCCACCCTCGGGGTGCTTTTAAAAAAAAAATGTTTACTATATGTACTTTTTTTTTTTTGCCCCTTTTTATTTTCTTTTTTGCAACAACTAGATAAAATGAAGATAAAGTTGTGCTAGCCTTTCTCACTTTTTTTTTTCAATTTTTTTTTGAAACTAAGATATGAATGTAAGGTAAAGCTAAGAATAGATCAATACCAGATGGCTTGTGATACCAAATGATATGGATTGGGATAGGACGAAGGACCCGTTGGATATATTGATCCAAGAACCCCACGTATAAGGTTTGGCAGCGGACTCCCTTGATTGATAATCTGGTTTGATCCACTTCCAGAGCTTGGAAAACCTCGACCCGTTGGCTATATGATCAGCCAAGAACCTCGGTATGGTTGAACGCCACAAGAACTTGCTCAAAGTATCTTGATAAGTTCCAAACAAGTGAAAAACTCTACAAAGAGAATTCAACTCACAAGACAAAGTCTATTTTCGTATTTGATCAATGGTCTCCTCAAATGACATGCTTACAAGCCTATTTATAGGCTAGAATGGACTCTTGAAAGTCTCATATCATTAGTACAACTTAAGACCTTTAGAATGACTCATAATAAGTGAAAAGTAACTCCTAAACTATTGGTGTGACTTTAGGACATCTAAAGTCACTTATTTAACTCAAAAAGAAACTTAAAAATGACTCTTCATTTTGGTTGCTCCAACTTGGACGAAAATGCATCAGGTATCTTCAATTTGGGCCTCCAAAATGTGATATATAGTGACTCAAAACTTCATGCATTGGGCTTCCCACTAACTTGAATAATATTCACCATTTGGCCCAATGTAGATTGGTCTTGGAATTGGGCTTTTATTTCATCAACTAAAAGCATCATGGACTCCTTTATCTTCTTAGCTCTAGCTCTAATTGGTCCACTTTGAATGAACAATGGATCCATCTTCTTGTCCTTGTAGATCAGCTTGGGTGTAGCTCCATCACCTTTCATCCCACGGCCAAAGACGAAGAGGGCCAGGACTCCTTTCCCTGAGAGAGGCCGACGTGAGCTGAAACGCACAGGCCTTGAGACTATTTCGGGGGTTAGTCGAATCAAGAAAAAAATGATCTTCGAAATGGCCGAGGAGCTACTCGCCGGGAAAAATGATGAGGAGACGGCATCGCCGGAAGGAGAGTAACCTTACGATGGGTATACGATGAGAACGTTTGCTCAAATGGCGAGGCCGGGCCCCTTCGAAGCAGCTACGGGTCACTTACTCCTTCTCGACCATGAACAGTATTTTGCTGCCGGAATCTCGGACGATGACCTAGTGGACCCACCAGTCAAATCCGGTTTCCGGGAGGTAGTTGAGCCGATGAAGGAGTCCACAGCAAAGATGGAAGAAAAGAAGAAGAAGATTGCAATGGAAATGCTCAACTCCGAGGAGGTGGCCGGAATTTGGCCGGCGCCGGCGAGTCGGAGTGAGCTGGACCACCACCCAACCGGTGCAAGTACAATACATCACATGGGTCCTAGGCTAGATGATGGGGTGGCATGTGATGTGTTGGAATCATGTGACTTGCAAAAAAGAGGTAGAGACAAAGACCACTTTGCATGGGGAAAAGAAGGTGTTGCTCCAAATGGGGAAAATGACAATTTGTACTCACAAGCAATACCATGTGCTACTTACCTCCACCTTGAGGCTGATGCACGCATGGAAGACCGTGCCCCCGTGGCACAACCGCCGGAGCCGTCACCGGAAAAGCTGGCACCGCCGGAATCTTCGCCGAAAACGCTGGCAACGCCGGCGAATGTGTGGAAGGCGGCAACGAATCATTCCAACCGCTGGGGGACCGGGGTCGTGGAGGGTTCATCAGCCCCAAATTGAAAGTCCGAGGCAATCCCCTTGGACGACGGCAAGACCAAGCCTTTGGGTACAGCCGGCTCTTTTGAAGGTACGCCATCGTTCTCCTTTTCCGATTTTGAAACGGATTTTCTCTCGGAGAAGCTAGGGCTTGCTATTGCCGGGAAGTTCTCCCATTCACTCCCGTCCACAACCCAAATTCAAAAAAGTCTTAGTGGCATGGGACTAGTTGGAGCATTCACATGGAAATACTTGAATGCTAAGCATATTTTACTCCAATTTCAAGAGGTGGCCGATTATGCTAAGGTGCTTAATGTCCCTAATGGGAGTCCGAATTGGTATGTTGATTGCCATACGACACGTTCTTTGAGTCGCCAATTGTTGCCGTGTGGTGTAACATATTAGGTATACCGACTCATCTCTATGAGGAATCGGCCCTCTTGGCAATCGGTAAGCTCCTTGGCAAGCCACTACAAGCCGATCATGCCACAATTCATCAAAGCCGACTCTCCTTCGCAAGGATTTGCGTAGAGATTGACATCTCTACTCCCCCGACGGAAGAGATCATCCTTAATATCCGAGGCAAAGACTCGAGGTACAAAGTGGCATGGGACCGTGTTCCATTGTTTTGTGATAATTGTAAACATGTTGGGCATGAGAAAGAGGATTGCTATGCAGCGGGAAGGAAGTCTCGGGGTAGAGACAAGGGTCGCCGAGCATCATACAAGGAGAACCTTTCAAGCCATGCTGCCAAGATCATCCACCGTGAGTGGCGCCCAAAGGCGAATGGCACTCCATCGTCCATTGGACATTTGGAGAAGTCCAAAGATTGTAACAACCACGCGGAGTACATCGAGGGTACATTGGGTGCAGGATCGTCGAAGTCAAGAGTGGCTAGTAGGAGTCACCCAAATGTGGATGAGGATGGCTTCCAATTGGTGTCGAGGAGGAGGAAAGGAAAAGTGCATGAGGGCGATATGCACACCAAGGCTCCACACGTGGATGATTGGCATTTGAAGGAGAATGTTGCTACGGTGACATTTGGGAGTGTCCCATCGGGTGCGAATGACGCGAGCTTTAGCTCCATGAGTGTCGCATGTGGGCGCCCCAACCGGGAGATAGAGGGCCACATCGAGGACCTTGATCCAGGAGGGCATGTACCTAGAGGAAGTATCCCTATTGCGGGCCTTAGCTAGGTGATGGACAGAAGTGTTGGGGATACAAAGGTTGTATCAAATGGTAATTGGATTTTGAGAGTATATAGATGACCACCTCTAGATGTTAGGGAGGCCCTCGTTGTACTCTAATTTGTCATGCCTTGGCGAGTCGTCACTTTTGGGCGACTCGGTGTATGTTTGTTTGTAACCAATGGTTTTGGTAATTGATATGGATTGGGATACGACGAAGGACCCGTTGGATATATTGATCCAAGAACCCCACGTATAATGATTGGCAGCGAATTTCCTTGATTGATAATCTGGTTTGATCCACTTCCAGAGCTTGGAAAACCTCGACCCGTTGGCTATGTAATCAGCCAAGAACCTCGGTATGGTTGAACGCCACAAGAACTTGCTCAAAGTATCTTGATAAGTTCCAAACTAGTGAAAAACTCTACAAAGAGAATTCAACTCACAAGACAAACTCTATTTTCGTATTTGATCAATGATGTCCTCAAATGACATGCTTACAAGCCTATTTATAGGCTAGAATGGACTCTTGAAAGTCTCATATCATTAGTACAACTTAAGACCTTTAGAATGACTCATAATAAGTGAAAAGTAACTCCTAACTATTGGTGTGACTTTAGGACATCTAAAGTCACTTATTTAACTCAAAAAGTAACTTAAAAATGACTCTTCATTTTTGCTGCTCCAACTTGGACGAAAATGCATCATTTATCTTCAATTTGGGCCTCCAAAATGTGATATATATTGACTCAAAACTTCATGCATTGGGCTGCCCACTAACTTGAATAATATTCACCATTTGGCCCAATGTTGAATGGTCTTGGAATTGGGCTTTTATTTCATCAACTAAAAGCATCATGGACTCCTTTATCTTCTTAGCTCTAGCTCTTGTAATTGGTCCACTTTGAATAATTAATGGATCCATCTTCTTGTCCTTGTTGATCAGCTTGGGTGTACCTCCATCATTCCCTTCTTCTTCAAGAGGATTCGTCCTCGAATCTAATTCACCAACATAAGGAGATAAATCAGAAACATTGAAAGTAGCACTTACATTAAACTCACCAGGTAAGTGAAGTTTGTAAGCATTATCATTGACTTTTCCAATCACTTGGAATGGTCCATCTCCTCTTGGCTGCAACTTGGACTTTCTTTTCGAAGGAAATCTCTCCTTTCTCATATGCAACCAAACCCAATCTCCCGGCTCAAAGATGACTTGTTTCCGACCCTTGTTGGCTTGCTTTGCATATTGTTCTGTCCTCTTTTCAATGTTGAGTCTTACCCTTTCATGCAATCTTTTCACCATTTCAGCCTTAGCTTTTCCATCAAGACTTGCACGATCTTCAATAGGTATTGGAATCAAATCTAGTGGACTCAATGGATTGAAACCATACACAACTTCAAATGGGGAAAAGTTAGTAGCAGAATGGACACTTCGATTATAAGCAAACTCAGCAAAAGGTAAGCATTCCTCCCAACTTTTCAAGTTCTTTTTAACTAAAGTTCGTAGTAATTGAGACAAAGTCCTATTAACTACTTCAGTTTGTCCATCAGTTTGTGGATGACAAGTAGTAGAAAACAAGAGTTTAGTTCCCAACTTATTCCACAACACTCGCCAAAAATGACTCACAAATTTAGCATCTCGATCACTCACAATTGATCTAGGAACACCATGCAAACGGACAATTTCTTTAAAGAACAAATCAGCGATATGAGATGCATCATCAGTTTTGTGACATGGAATAAAATGTGCCATTTTTGAAAACCTATCAACAACCACAAAAACTGAATCTCTACCTCTTTTTGTTCTTGGCAAACCAACAACAAAGTCCATTGAAATATCCTCCCAAGGTGCACTAGGAATTGGTAACGGTTTGTACAAACCATGTGGGTGTGATTTAGACTTGGCTTGCATGCAAGTTATGCATCTTTTACAAATTCTTTCAACATCCACACGCATTTTAGGCCAAAAGAAATGTTCAAGCAAAACATTCATTGTCTTATGGACTCCAAAATGACCCATTAAACCACCACCATGAGCTTCACGCACAAGCAATTCACGCATAGAACCTTTAGGAATGCATAATTTGTTTTCTCTAAACAAATAGCCATCATGCCTATAGAACTTGTCAAATGCAGCATGCTCACAAGCTAAATAGATAGAAGAAAAGTCCGGGTCATTATCATACATTTCCTTAATCAACTCAAAACCAAGCAACTTAGAACTCAAAGTAGTGATCAAAATGTACCTCCGAGATAATGCATCAGCCACAATATTTTCTTTTCCCTTTTTGTATTTGATTACATAGGGAAATGATTCAATGAATTCCACCCACTTAACATGTCTCTTGCTAAGCTTACCTTGACCTTTCAAGTACTTGAGAGATTCATGATCCGTGTGAATTACAAACTCTCTAGGCCACAAGTAATGCTTCCATGTTTCCAAAGCTCTAACCAAAGCATATAACTCCTTGTCATACGTTGGATAGTTCAATTGAGCTCCTTTCAACTTTTCGCTAAAGTACGCGATTGGCTTCCTATCCTGCAACAAAACAGCTCCTATGCCTACCCCAGATGCATCACATTCAAGCTCAAACATGTTATCAAAGTTAGGCAAAGAAAGAATTGGTGCAGTTCTAAGTTTTTCTTTAAGGAGATTAAAAGCATGTTCTTGTTTTTCTCCCCAATAAAAACAAACATCCTTTTTCACAATTTCATTCAAAGGTGCAGCAATTGTACTAAAATCCTTGACAAACCTCCTATAAAAACTAGCAAGACCATGAAAACTTCTAACTTGTGCTACATTTTGAGGAATTGGCCATTCTAAAATAGCTTTCACCTTCTCTTTTTCCATTTCAATCCCATTAGCACTTATAACAAAACCCAGAAAAACAACTTTATCCATGCAAAAAGAACACTTTTTGAGATTTGCATACAATGATTCTTTTCGTAAGGTATCCAAAACTGCACGCACATGGTTAAGATGTTCATTCACATTTTTGCTATAGACAAGAATATCATCAAAATAAACAACCACAAATTTTCCAATGAATTTTCTCAAAACATGGTGCATCAACCTCATGAAAGTACTTGGTGCATTAGTTAAACCAAAAGGCATTACTAACCACTCATATAGACCAAATTTTGTTTTAAAGGCTGTTTTCCATTCGTCTCCTTCTCTAATTCGAATTTGATGATAACCACTTTTCAAATCGATCTTACTAAACACAACAGAACCATGCAATTCATCAAGCATATCATCTAGCCTAGGAATAGGATAGCGATACTTTACCGTGATTTTGTTGATTGCTCGGCAGTCGATGCACATCCTCCATGATCCATCTTTCTTAGAAACAACAATTACCGGAACAGCACATGGACTCATGCTCTCACGGATTTTTCCATTGTCCAACAACTCTTGCACTTGCCTTTGAATTTCCTTAGTCTCTTCGGGATTGGCTCTATAGGCTGGTCCATTTGGTAGAACTGCCCCGGGAATAAGGTCAATTTGGTGTTCAATACCTCTTAATGGCGGTTATCCACTTGATTCTTCCACGGGAAAAACATCTTCGAATTCCTGTAAAAGAGACACAAAAGCACTTGGCAAAGAAGTGGTTAATTCGTTAGTGGTAAACAAAGACTGTTTGTACACTAAGATGAAAACACTCTTTTTTTCAACTATTGCACTCTTTATTTCTCTTGCACCCACATAAAAGTTCTTTTTTTCATTCTGACTCTTTTCACTTGACTCTTTTTCAATGCCCTCACCTTTTTTCCTCTCATTCTTACTTTTCTCTCGACTCTTTTTTTCACTCGACTCTTTTTCAATGCTCTCACTTCTTTTCCTCTCAACCTCACGAGCTCTCCTTGCTTGTGACAATTTCTGTTGGTCCTCTTGAACTTGTTGAGGTGTTAAAGACACAAGCATAATAGACTTGTTGTTGTGCTTGAAGGTGTAGTGGTTGTGAAATCCATCATAAGTCACTCTACGATCAAACTGCCATGGCCTCCCCAAAAGAATGTGACTAGCATGCATTGGCACAACATCGCAAAGAACATCATATTTATAATTGCCAATTGAAAACGAAATTAGAACTCGCTTAGTCACTCGAATTTCTCCACATTCATTAAGCCATTGTAGCTTGTACGGATTAGGATGTTTTTCCGTTGTTAAGCTCAACTTTTCCACCATTTCAGAACTTGCAACGTTTGCACAACTACCACCATCAATAATCATTATGCAAAGTTTACCTTGGACCAAACACCTTGTGTGGAAGATGTTCTCCCTTTGCTGATCATCGTTTCTGTTTTGCATGTTTAGAGCCCTTCGAACCACCAAAAGTTCTCCATGTTCTGGTTCAATCTCCTCCAATTGTTTATCCTCCTCCTCCTCATCATCATCTTCACGTTCACTTTCAGATTCTATCTCTCCATTTGGCTTCAAAATCATCACCCTTTTGTTTGGACATTGAGATGCAATGTGTCCAACACCTTGACAACGAAAACATTTGATATCTCTATTTCGAGTAGAAGTAGAAGTAGAAATACCTTTACCCTTCTCAAATTCTTTGGACTTGGATGTCGACGCCTCATTTTGGGGTTTAGAACCTGCCCCAAAATTGGGTTTGGTTGAAGTCCACTCTTTTGTCCTTGAAGAATGAGAACTTGTTGAAAGATTGTTCCCTTCTTGTTCAATTGTCCCTCCACCTTCATGGCCATATGAACCATGTCCTCCAACTCCACATAGTGTTAAAGCTCCACAATGTTTGCAATCTCCCTATTCAGCCCACATAAGAATCGAGCCATAGTTGCTTCTCTATCTTCTTCAACATTTGCCCTAATCATGGCAATCTCCATGTCTTTGTAGTACTCATCAACAGATTTAGTACCTTGTTTCATAGATTGTAATTTTTGATACAATTCACGAAAATAATGAGAAGGTACAAATCTCTTACGCATTATGCTTTTCATTTCTTCCCAAGTCGAAACTGGTCTTCCTCCGTATCGCCTTGTACTGGTTGTCAATTGATCCCACCAAACTATAGCATAGTCAGTGAATTCAATAGCAGCAAGTCTAACCTTTTTCTCCTCAGAATAGTTGTGACATTCAAAGATGAGATCCACCTTTCTCTCCCACTCCAAATAAGCTTCGGAGTCACTCCTTCCTTGGAATGTTGGGATCTTCAGTTTGATGCTTCTCAAATCACCATCCACTTCATTTGTACGCCCTCTTCTACCGTTTCCACGTCTCTCATTTCGATGCCTATATGAAGCATCATCTTCTCCTCCACTCTCTTCCTCCTCGTTATTATTTTCATTTGTTGCCTGAACTTCTAGCCTCTCCAACCGCCCTGAAACACTTTCCAGAATCCGTGCAAACCTTGCAAATTGTTGTTGCATGGCTTTCAACGTAGGATCAACTGGAATATGATCGTCAGTAGAATCCATCCTCACAGTTCACTCGTGTATCACACAAAATTAAACCTCACAAAACACTCGTGTATATCACTCGTTGGCTTTTACCTCCCCTCAAATAACCTCACCACTCAAGCCTTTCACCACTCTTTCTCTTTTGCAAAGATAACACAAGTAAAAAAACAAATCAAAAACAAAACAAGAACTAATAACGACCAACCAAACTTCAGCCCTTGAATGAAGGATGAAAGGAAATGGTCAAGAAAATATGAGGTGAAATACGTATTGGGGTTTTTTTTTCGGATTTTTTTTTTGGATTTTTTTTTTCGAATTTTTTTTCTGATTTTTTTTTCGGATTTTTTTTTTATTTTTTTTTTTTTTTGGATTTTTTTTTCAAGGATATGAAAGATAAACAATGTAAGATAAAGCTATGGATAGATCAATACCAGTTGGCTCGTGATACCAAATGATATGGATTGGGATACGACGAAGGACCCGTTGGATATATTGATCCAAGAACCCCACGTATAATAATTGGCAGCGGATTTCCTTGATTGATAATCTGGTTTGATCCACTTCCAGAGCTTGGAAAACCTCGACCCGTTGGCTATGTAATCAGCCAAGAACCTCGGTATGGTTGAACGCCACAAGAACTTGCTCAAAGTATCTTGATAAGTTCCAAACAAGTGAAAAACTCTACAAAGAGAATTCAACTCACAAGACAAACTCTATTTTCGTATTTGATCAATGATGTCCTCAAATGACATGCTTACAAGCCTATTTATAGGCTAGAATGGACTCTTGAAAGTCTCATATCATTAGTACAACTTAAGACCTTTAGAATGACTCATAATAAGTGAAAAGTAACTCCTAACTATTGGTGTGACTTTAGGACATCTAAAGTCACTTATTTAACTCAAAAAGTAACTTAAATTTGACTCTTCATTTTTGCTGCTCCAACTTGGACGAAAATGCATCATTTATCTTCAATTTGGGCCTCCAAAATGTGATATATATTGACTCAAAACTTCATGCATTGGGCTGCCCACTAACTTGAATAATATTCACCATTTGGCCCAATGTTGAATGGTCTTGGAATTGGGCTTTTATTTCATCAACTAAAAGCATCATGGACTCCTTTATCTTCTTAGCTCTAGCTCTTGTAATTGGTCCACTTTGAATGATTAATGGATCCATCTTCTTGTCCTTGTTGATCAGCTTGGGTGTACCTCCATCAGTAATGCACAGGTGTGGGTCCGCCTCAACCCTCCGCCCTTTGGGGTGTGTTTGATTAAAAAAAACAAAAAAACCATAGGATGAGGTATGGCATGGCTCGGCACAGGTGTTTCCTATTTTGTTGTTGAATCCTTTGTGACCACACTTCAAGTCTCTCCGAGATTGTGCCATTGATTCTGATCGGTGGAGAGGGCCCCTCGTACCATCCATCAAAATCTCTCCAAATTCTAGATGCCCCCCGGCCTTGTATGAAGAGGTGTTGAAAGGATTCGATGTTCGGTCCGGGATGGCAACATTGGCATTTGGATGCCATCTCGATTCCTCTCCATTGGAGCTTGGTAACGACCGGAATCCGATTCGACAGGAGGCGCCAATTGAAGATTGCAATTGACTTGGTGAGCCCAGCTTGCCAGATATCATCAAGTCCCGGGATGATCGGCCTTTGAGACCGGATGGTTTCCCATGTCGTGGCCAGCGAAAAGTCACCCATTCGGGAAAGGGTCCATCGCGGGATGTCCGGCTCCCCCGAGAGGATTGGTGTGTCAAGGATTTGCGCAATCGCTTGCTGAGGGAACCCGGCTTGGTCGTTAAGCACTTGGAGTTTGGCCTCGTCCCATGTCCCATCCCGAATAAAGTCCGAGACCATGGTCAGGGGAGCTCCCCTATCATCGATGCATAGGTCCCTGAGCGCGGCCTCTCCAATCCAGAGGTCATCCCAGAAATAGATGTGTCCTAACCCCACCACCCATCGAATGTGGGGGTGAGCCTGGCGCCGCGCTTTCAACAGCCTTTTCCACGTCGGGCTATTTCTGCCCGAAGCTCTAGAAGTGAGCGGGGAGGTTTTATAGCAATATTAGGCCATTAAGTACTTTTCCCACAGGGAGCTCTGTTCCCGGAATCTCCACCAAAGTTTAATATTGAAGGCACGGAGTACCTCTTTAAGCTTGCGGATGCCAAGGCCCCCTTCGGCAGTGGGAAGGCAAATCTGGTCCCAGCTAATCCAGTGTGTCCTTTTCTTCTCACTCGTCGATCCCCATAAGAAGCGGGCCATTTGTTGGTCCAATTGCTTGAGTGCTTCGCTAGTAGGCTCAATAGCTTGAAAGATGTGTAGTGGAACCACCTCAAGCGTGCTCTTGATCAAGGTAAGTCTTCCCCCAAAGGAAAGGTATCGGTGGGCCCAACCTGAGATTCTGGCCGCTATCTTCTCCCGAAGAAACATAAACATATCCAACGCTTCAATCCACGGTAAATAGGGGCCCCCAAATAAAGGAAAGGGAAAGTACCTCTAGAGAAACCCCCTTCCATTTGAATTGTGTTCGACCAACCTTCGTGCGCATCAGCAATGTAGAAGTTACTCTTGGCAAGGTTGATTTGTTGGCCAGACACCGCTGCATAATGGTCAAGGCACGCCCGGAGTCTCCTGAGAGATGTCGTGGCCGCTTGTGTGAATATGATGATGTCGTCGGCATAGGCGAGGTGGCTGACCTCCAAGCAACCACGAGTGGATTTGAAAGTCATCTCCTTGTTTCCAAGTATAAGTCTATCAAGGGAGCGTGATAGATAATCAGCTGCTAACACGAACAGGGCAGGAGAAATAGGGTCACCTTGCCTAAGCCCTCGGGTAGACTTAAAGAAACCTGATGGGGCACCATTAATGAGGATCGAGAACCAACAAGTGCTGATGCATTGTTCAATAAGCGCAATCTAAGGCCCCGGGAATCCCATTTGTCTCAAAACCGTGAGTAGGAAGGGCCCTTGGCATCCGCAAGTCAAAGGAGGTTCTCCGAGCCTTCAATGTCAAATTGTGGTGGCGATTTAGGGAGCAAAACTCTCTTTGGGCTATTTATATGATGACCAAGTACTGTACCATGGCTTCCCCTCTTGTGGCTAGGCCCTCGGGACGAAGTAGCCCTAATTGGAAACGGCTCATGAAAGTTCGGGCGCAAGCACAGCCGCACATCAGATGGGTGGTGGGGCTAGGCAAGATCTTTTTCTGGGACGACATTTGGCTCGGCAATTGCACCTTAAGGGAGCTAGCGCTTGATGATCGAAGATGCGCAAGGGATAGGATCGAGGACTATACCCGGGATGGAGTATGGGACGAAACCAAACTCCAACTCCTCCAAACCCAAGCCGGCCTCCCGCACCATGTAATCCAGCAAATTATCGGCACCCCAATTGTTCATGGAGAACCGGACATCCTAAGATGGAACATCTCTCGGCTCGGGGACTTCTCCCTTGCCACGACATGGGAGACCATCCGTAACCGGAGGCCTATCATCCGGGGCTTGGATGACTTATGGAAGGCCGGCCTTACACACTCAATTTCCATCTTCATTTGGAGGTTGCTCTCTAACCGTATCCCGGTCGACACAAAGCTCCAGTGGAGAAAGATTGAGATGGCCTCTAAATGCCAATGTTGCCAATTTAGGCCAAACATTGAGTCCCTACAACACCTCTTCATCCAAGGAACGGGGGGCTACCAGGGTGTGGAGGGAGTTTGACGCTTGGTTTGAAGGATCAGCACCACGAATCCAGGTCAATGACACCATTCCGGAACGACTGGAGGTCTGGTCGAGAAGAACCAGGCAAGATAACAAGAAACACCTGAGCCACGCTATGCCTTATCTTATCATGTGGTTCCTATGGGCCGAGAGGAATCGTAGTCGTCACCAAATGACCCAATTCAAGGCGTACAACGTGGTGTGGCAGGTACAAACTTATATCCGAAACAGCATGATTAATGGGAACATAAAGAAAAAACATTGGAAGGGAGTGAGATTCAATTTTCACCTACCGGCCGAAGCGGAGAATAGGGTGCCGAGGCCTCTTGTTGTATCAATTAAGTGGCACCCTCCGGACGGGGCATGGATCAAGATCAATACGGAAGGTGCCTCCCTGGAATCCTTGGATAAGGCCGGAGGGGGAGGAATTATCCGTGACTGTGCAGGGCGAATGTTAGTCGCCTTCACCACACCACTCCGAGCCCACTCGGCCCTTGAGGCTGAACTCAAGGCCATCCATCACAGACTAACCTTGGCGAAGGAGTTTAACCGACCTATTTGGCTCGAGGTGGACTCTGAACAGGCGCTTAACCTCCTTAATGGTGCGAGCTGGGGGCCGCCCCAAGTTAGACATGAAGTAGCTCGTCTAATCGTCCTCAAACGACATATAACACTCCGCACATCCTTTATTCATCGGGAGGGAAACAAAGTGGCTGATTTCCTAGCAAAAATGGGTGCAGAGAAATTAGAGTATCACCGCATGAACGATAGCACAGCCCCTCGGCTATTAAGGGCAATGATCCGCTTGGAGGAGATGGGCATTCCGAATATCCGAGTCCGAGATGAACACTCTACCTAGTCTAGGTCGTTTTTATCGTTTTGAGTTTTGAATGGAGTAGGGCGAGGTCCGCACCATGTTGGCGCGGACCGCTCACTACTCTAATGGCTCTTTCTTTGTCGGGACACCACTTTCGGGTGTGGCCATGAATTGTAACCTACCCCCTTTTTTGAAATATAGGGATGAGGGACCCACGAACCCTCCACCGTGACGGTGTTTATTAAAAAAAAAAAAAAAATGCACACGATCATAGGCCTTGGCCATGTCAAACTTGATTGCGACATTCGGGGCCGGTGTGCATCGGGCAAGCTCATGGAACATTTCCTGTGCGAGGAGTACAATATCATTTAGCAGTCTTCCTTTGACGAACCCGCTCTGGTTTGGGGAGACGACGCTGGGTAGGAAGGGTGCGAGTCTCTTCGTGAGGATTTTCGTCACCACTTTGTTAATGACATTGCACAGGCTGATGGGCCGGTAGTCTCCCCAACTTTCGGGCGACAACTTCTTAGGGATTAGCACAATACTTGTTGCCGTAAAGCTCCGCGGGAGATAGGCCCCACCAAAAAATTGTCTAACCGCATCCACCACATCCGGTCCGGGGGCACTATTGCCAGAGATATCAAAAACCGCTAGTTTCACTTCATCCGCATCCGGCGGTGTTGGAAGGCCCTCCAGTTGTTCCGAAGGGGGAAGTTGGTGCAAGATGTCTAGTTCCGGGTAATCCAACACTGGATTGGTTGGTGCAAGGAGATTTTGGAAGAACTCGACCGCCGAGTCTTTGATTGCAAGGTCATCCGTAATCTCCCTCCCATTTGCGGTAACCTTGTGAATTCTCAGCCGGATTCTCTTCTGCTTCACCCAACTTTGATAGAACCTAGTATTTTTGTCCCCCTCTTCCAGCCATCGGAGAGCCGCCTTCTGGCGCCAGAAATCTTCTTCCATCTTGAGTAGGAGGATGTACTCCGCAATTTGCTTGTTGATCTCCGATCTGTTCCGAGGCGAGGGGTCTTCTTCGAAGTCAGATTGAGCCATGGCGATATTCTCCTCACATTGTTGGAGGTTTTCATGTATGTTCCCGAAGACTTCCTTGTTCCACCTTTTGAACGTCTTTTTGATCCTTGCTAATTTGATCTTCAAGTTAAGAAGGCCCTCGGCTTCGGTGGGGGCCATCCAATCTTCCCGCACCAACTCGGCAAAGCCCTCGTGCCGTACCCACATGTTTTGGAATCAGAAGGCTCTCCCACCCTCGTGGTTGCTCGGCACTCTGCACCTGACAAGGATAGGACCATGATCCGAAGCTACCCGCGGGAGGTTTGTGACACGAATTGCGTCAAAGGGCTGGGCTGCCATTTCGCTGACCAGCACCCTATCCAATCTTTCCAAGAGGCCATTCTTAGCCCAGGTGTAGTCCGAACCATCAAAGCCCGGGTCCAGGAGTCTACAATCCTCGATGGCCTCGGCGAAGTCCACCATCTCCACCTGTCGATTAGTGTCGCTTCCCATCCTATCTCGAGTGGAGAGGATAGTATTGAAGTCCCCTCCAATGAGCCACGGCATTCCTTCCACCTCTTGAGAGATACCTCTCATCTTGTCCCAAAGTGCAAGCCGCTCCCCTCTCGTACACTTGGCATACACGGCCGAGAGCCGAATAGGAGCCGGTAGCCGAGGGCAAATGAAGCGCCCATGAAGCAACTGTTCCGATTCATCCTCAACTTCAAAATTCGCCCCCTCCTCCACAAAGATCCATATCTTCCCATTGATGTTCGAACCCTTGTAGATCAGCCCCAAGGACTTTGAGAACTTGTCCGGGTTAGGGGTTGTCATCGGCTCCATTATTGCAAGAAAGCAAATATTATGAGATTTGATTAGTCTTTTAAGAATGTTTTGGGTTGACGCGTTTGCGATCCCCCTCACATTCCAAAACAGAAAGTTTATTGACATGATTAACAATGAAGGTTCGTACCCGGCCGGATTGAAGGCCCCCCTTGGAATTCAATTATTTGGAGGTCATTCCTGTCATGGCTTGTCTCGGCCGCCATAATAGTGGGAATGGCTCCACCGTCGCCATCATTGGGGGAAAGGTGCTCTTCCCAATCTTCCTTGTCTTCCCAATCATCCTCCACAAAGTTCTCCCGAGCCATGAGGGTGTAATAGCGATTGGTACTCATGTGACTTGCCGATACTTGCATCTCAGCCCTTTTCAAGTCAAAAGGCTTGAACGAGCCTCTCGGTTGCACTAGTTCTCCCGAAGCTGAGGCTGCCTCGCACCGTCCCCCATCCTTGGCCGAGGGTGTGGGCCGATGGTTAGATGAATCTCCCTGCGGCAAGTTCCCTCGGCCATGCCCAAGGTGAAAAGGTTTGAAGGCCGAACCCCAACCATTCTTTTGACTCGCACTCCACTTCTTGTCCCCCTTGTCGGGGCGGAGGGGCAAGTCCACGTGGTCATCCTCACGCAAATCTCCCATAACATCCGGTCCTTGCCATTCTCCACCTATAATTCCCTCCGAGCCTGGGGTTATAATTGGTTGCATGTCCGTCTCTTTGGGTCTCCGTTGTTGTTTCGGCTCATTATTGTTCGAGTTTCCTATCGGCTGGTCGAGGCCCTCATTCGACCCTTGTGCCCCTTGTTGCGGCTGTTTCGGCATGACAATGTTATAGTTCCTTTTCGGGGGTCGGGTCGCCTTGCCCGCCGCATAGCACACTTCACTCTTATGCCCCACATGCCTATTCTCATTACAATACGCCGGGATCTTATCCCATCTCACTTTTTGCACGGTTTCACGCCCACAGATGTCAAGTATGATCTTCTCAGGAGGTGGCTTCGTAATGTCGATCTCAATGCCTATCCGGGCAAAAGACAATCTTGTCTTGTTGGCTGTGGCGCGGTCCACTTGAATAGGGGTTCCAAGGAGTTTCCTAATGGCGAAAAGAGTTGATCGGTCAAAGAGGTGGATAGGAAGGCCGATTAGATTACACCAAATAGCTGCAATCGGTGATTCACAAAATGCATTAAAATCTGGCGTCCATTTAAAGACTCTCATAGCATGCGGCTGCGGCCACGTCCTGTCCCACAAATGCCCCAGCATTACACCAAAGAGGACAATGCTTGTTGCCGTGACACTTAGGGGAAGAAAGGCCCCTTGGAAGAACTACCTAGTGGCTATGGCCACGTCCTGTCCCACAATGCCCCAGCATGCTTGAAAAAAGGTAGCGGAGAATCCATCCGGACCTGGTGCGCTGTCCCCCGAGATATCAAAGACGGCTCGTTTGATCTCATCCGCATCCGGTGGTATTGAGAGCTCGTCCAGTTCGGCCAAATTTGGGAGCTGTTGGATTCTACTGACGTCCGGTTCCATGAGAGCTACTGGTTCGGGCGCAAGGAGATTTCTAAAGAACTCGATCGCCGAGTGTTTGATCTCTTCTTCATCCGTGAGTTCGCGACCATCCGCACTAATTTTATGAATGCACATCCGGATTCTCTTCTGCTTGACCCAACTCTGATAAAATCTGGTGTTCTTGTCTCCCTCCGCGAGCCAACAAAGGGTTGCTTTCTGACGCTAGAAGTCTTCCTCCATTTTGAGGAGTAGGATGTATTCCGTAATGCATTTCTTGATCCTTGTCCGGTTCTCGGTCGACGCCAGATCCTCAAAATCAGTTTGGGCCTCGGCTATCTGTGCTTCCATGTCCCTGAGATTGCTATGGATGTTACCAAAGACTTCCTTGTTCCACCTCTTTAAGGCTTTTTTTTTAACCCGAGCCAGCTTGATCTGGAGGTTGAGAAGACCCTCGGTCTCCGTCAGGATAGACCAAGTCTCTTGAACGAGATTGGCGAACCCCTCATGTCGAGTCCACATATTTTGGAACCGGAACGCGCTGCCTCTGTTATGGTTATTCATCATTTTGCATCTTACCAGGATTGGGCCATAGTCCGACGAGACGCGCGGGAGGTTAGTCACCCGTGTGGCTTCAAACAACTGTGACCACTGCTCGCTGACTAAGGCTCTATCCAACCTTTCAAACAAGCCATTCTTGGCCCACGTGAATTCCGCGCCATCAAAGCCCGGGTCGAGGAGTTGGTGTCACTCCCGATTCTGTCCCCTAGTGAAAGGATGGTGTTAAAGTCACCCCCAATAAGCCATGGCATCCTCTCGGTCGTATATGCGAGTTCCCTCACAGTGTCCCAAAGGAGGTACCTTTCTGCCCTTGTACATTTGGCGTAGACCGCCGAGATCGCAACCGGACTAGCCAATCAAGGAGACGAGAAGTGCCCATGAAGAATTTGCTCCTCGTTATTCTCAATCTCAGAGTTAGCCCCTTCTTCCACGAAAATCCATATCTTTCCATTAGTGTTCGAGCCTTTGTACACCATCCCAAGTGCCCTAAAAAATCTCTCCGAGCTGGGTGTTGTTAGCGGCTCCATGATTGTGAGACAATTAATATGATGAGAACTAATTAATCTTTTTAGCACGTTTTGGGTAGTCGCATTCGCGATTCCCCTAACGTTCCAAAACATGAAATTAAGGGACATGATTAACAAGGGCGGTACGTACCCAGCGGGCATGAAGGTCCCCCTTGAAATTCGACGAGGTGGAGATTGTTCGTTCCTCGGCTTGAGTCCGCCGTCGGACTAGAGGAGCCATCGCCAACTTCTTCCCAATTAGATTGCATGTCCATCTCCGAGGGGACAACCTCCCCACACTCCTCGGCCGCAAAGTTTTCACTCTCCATGAGAGAGTAATATTGGTTAGTGCTTAGGATGTTCCTCGGTGTCCTGCCCCCTTGCTCCCCCCGCCCCTTGTCGAGGCTTGTCTTGCCGAACCCTGCATGCCACCTCGCCGGGAGGTGAACGATACTCGGAGCTCGTACGTGAAGCCCATCGCTGCACCCTTGTCTCCACCCGCTTGGGTACCGTGCCGATCTCCTTGCTTGGCACGAAAGTCCAGCTCTCCTACACGGTCTTGTTGTAGTTCGCCCATGATGTCCAGTCCAGCCCAACCTGGATCATCCTCCGCCTTTTACATCGGGATGGTCACCAAATGGTTAGCCGCACCTTTATTCTTCCCTTGTTGTCTCCACGCATTGTTGTTCGGAGTTTGTTTCGATTGTCCTTTCTTCCCTTTCGAATGTTGGTCTCCAGAGGGGGCCTGTTTGGGTGCGGCATTGTTGTAGTTCCTTTTCGCGGGCCGTTCCGTCTTACCCGCCGCATAGCACACCTCGCTCTTATGCCCCACATGTTTGCACTCCTGGCAATACGAGGGAATTTTGTCCCACCATACTCGTTGCACTGTTTCTCGTCCGCAAATATCCAGAATGATCTCCTCCGGAGGAGGCCTCGTAATATCAATTTTGATGCAAATACGGGCGAAGGATAAACGAATCTTGTCCGCTGTAGCACGGTCAATTTGAATTGGTGTTCCAAGTAACTTGCCGATCGGGAATAGGGCCGAGTGGAAAAAAAGATGAATGGGGAGTCCGATTAGGTTGCACAAGATCGCCGCGATGGGAGATTCGCAATAGGCATCAAATTCCGGGGACCACTTGATCACCCTCATTGGGTGCCTATCAACAAACCACACGGGAGTGCCTTTGGGGCCACTAGGCAACCGAGCGTAATCCGCAATATCCTCAAATTGAAAAAGAATGTGCTTCGCATTAATATATTTCCATGTAAAACCTCGGCTAAATTTGATATTATCAAGAATGGTGTGGCTGAGGCTTGTCACCAACTTCTCGGTTTCCGAGGCTGAGAAGTAGATGGTCGTGGTGCCATTTGAGGAGGAAGCGAATCCTATGTTCTTGATGGATTAGGGAATGATGACTTGAGGCCCATCTTCTTTCGATTGATCCCGAACCAAATCGGCCATCGTTTTTGGCTTGCTAGCGTGGCTCGTCCCCGCCTCCGCACCACCGGAATGTATTGGGCTATTTAGGTTCTTGTTCCAACCTTACCCATCTTTGCTCGTGAATCCCAAGTTCTTTCTATTCGTGTCCGTCACAAACGCCGGGTTGGTCGCGCCCCTCGTCTCGGACTGATGGAGACACACCCAAGCTGATCTACAAGGACAAGGAGATGGATCCATTGATCATTCAAAGTGGGCCAATTACAAGAGCAAGAGCTAAGAAAATAAAGGAGTCCATGTTGCTTTTAGTTGTTGAAATAAAAGCCCAATTACAAGACCATTCTACATTGGGCCAAGTGGTGAATATTATTCAAGTTTGTGGGCAGCCCAAGGCTTGAAGTTTGGAGTCACTACATATCACATTTTGGGGGCCCAAATTGATGATACATGATGCATTTTCGTCCAAGTTGGAGCAGCCAAAATGAAGGGTCTATTTTAGTTACATTTTATGTTAAATAAGTGACTTTAGATATCCTAGAGTTACACCAAAGGTTTAGGAGTTACTTTTCTTTTATTATGAGTCATTTTTAAGTGTCTTAAGTTGTACTAATGATGTGAGACTTTCAAGAGACCATTCTAGCCTATAAATAGGACCAAGCCATGACATTTTGCTCGGTGGAGCCTTCTTCCCCGAAGCACGTATCTAAGAAGGCGGCAATGAAGCTGGCCAAAGCTAAACTTAAGTCATGGAGGAGCACCCCGGCTCCACCAACCAAAGAGAACGGCCGGAAGAGATTCATCCCGTCTCCACTTCCCGAAGACAAGCAACTCCGGAAGAAGATAGATTTTGGAGAGGAGGAAGGTGCCCCACTTGAGAGTCCCAAATGCAAAGGGGAAATTTTTCCGGCGACTTCAAACGGAGAAATCGAGGGTACCATTCAGCCAAAGACGTGCGAGCAATGTGACCTCTTTGACGAGCTTGATTTGGACAAGCCAATCAAGGTATGTGAAGCCTCTCCTAATAATTCACACTTTTCCGATCAAGATTCCGACCGGACAGCCGGAGAGGGGCCGGTCGCCGACGGGGTAACGGTCACCCAGCCAAGTCACGCCAATACACTTGTACTTGTTGCTGCAAAAGCAAAAGAAGTGTTGGAGGAAGAGAGAGTCAAACTTCTTGAAATGGATATGGGAACAAAAGAACTTTTGGAAAGTGGTTTGGTCTCTTACCACAATGGTGACTCACGTGATGCACTAGACTTGGGAGGCCATGTGCAACCAAATCCTACCAACCTCCTCTTGCATCTTGCCACCCTTGACACGCCGGAGATGTTAGACTCCATGGTGGCGCAGCCCCTTCTCGGAGACAAATGGCCGGCGGACCTAGCCGAAAATGCCGGACCGAACCTCACCATACCATGGACCTCCGGACCAACCCCCGAACCACCCTCGGTAGCAAATGGCCCATCGGTCGAGGATTTCCCGCCCCTTGAACGAGGCCGGACCCGCAAAATCCGAGACGCCTTCGAAAGTGGTCGGCCACTCCCGAGCCAACCCCCACAGCCGGACGCCACACCACATCGAGGTACGTCAGGGCCCTCGGCCCCCGACAAGGCTGCCGAGACGACCGAGAACATGGCCTCGGTTGCGGACGGGAGGCCGGCCAAGGATGACACGCCGATGGCCGATATGTGCCAGCACCGTGGACCGCAAGCCTTGGTTGGAGCCGAACCACTAGGCAACGCTTGGGCGACGCGGCACAAGGCCTCATTGAGAAACTCCCGACCCGAAGGAAATGAAGATGGTGCGCGGAACACAAGCGCACCCAAGAGCATGGCGGATATGGTTCGGATGTCGCCGAACATCGAAGGGCCGAAAGTGTTTGAGCCGGATAACATCCCAAATATTGGCTTTGCGACTACTTCCAATGGCATTCCGGCAATCTACTTCTCCGGAGCGGAAGTCCAAAAGCTAGCCTCGAGCATTGGGCACGCCATTGTGGGTAAGTTCTCCCACTCTATACCCACTTCATACCAAATACAAAAGGCATTAGATAATATCAAATTCAATAGAGGTTTTACATGGAAATATATTAATGCTAAGCATATATTTGTTCAATTCGAGGATATGGCGGATTATGCTCGATTGCTTAGTGGACCGAAAGGGACGCCGGTGTGGTTTATTGATCGGCATCCCATGAGGGTTTTCAAGTGGTCCCCGGATTTTGATGCGTATTGTGAGTCCCCGATCGCGGCAGTTTGGTGCAACATCATTGGCCTCCCAATCCACCTTTTTGATCACGCCGCCCTCTTTGCAATCGGTAAATTACTTGGAACCCCGATACAAGTGGATCGTGCTACGGCCAACAAGTCGAGACTTTCGTTTGCTAGCATTTTCATTGAGATTGACGTCACGAAGCCGTCCCAAGGAGTTCATTCTAGATATTTGTGGACGTGAGACGGTGCTAAAAGTGAAATGGGACAAGATCCCGGCATATTGCATGGAATGTAGGCATGTAGGACACAAAAGTGAGGTGTGTTACGCGGCGGGCAATGTTGAGCGTTCCCCGAAGAGGAACAACAATAATGTAACACCGAGACAGCCACACCATGAGAGTCAAGGGGGAAGGGACAAAACGGAACAACCAAAGGAAATTGCTAGCACTAACGAGTGGAAACATCAAAAGAAAAACAAAGGGTCGAAGGGGCAGCCAAAGGCCGGATCCTCGGCTAATGGCTCCGAGCCGAGGGAGTGATCGGGTCCGGACATCATGGGCGAAGTGCATGGTAACTTTGACCTGGCTCCGGTTGCAAGCGTCCATGAAGGTGGTGAGAGTTCCTATGGCCGAGAAACCTTCGATAAAACCGTCGGAGTGCTTGCTAGCTCTACCCATCGTGGTGGTGAATTCCATGGAGCCACGAACGGGTACACGCCCTCACGACGAGGAGCGTTCACTTGTTGGAGAGGGGGCGCACGGGGAGCGGCAAGGGGCCGAGGGTCCCAAGCAGCCCGAAATGTCCTAAGCTCCAACCAATACTATTCTCTCATGGAGAATGAAGATTTCTTAGAAGATGATGATGAACTGGAGGGGGATGGAGATAAAGAGGGGATTCCCCGAACCATCCCTTTTGCCGATGGGGAAGATCCCATGCTCATGCATGAGGAGGAATGCCTAGGAGAGGAACGACTACGAATGGTGGAATTTCAGGGGGACCTCTCACGGTCATCGGGTAAGATACTTCCCCATTAATCATGTCTGTCAACTTTATGTTTTGGAACGTTAGGGGAGTTGCTAACGCGCCTACCCAAAATGTTCTTAAAAGATTAATTAAGACTCATAATATTCACTTTCTTGCAATATTGGAGCCGCTCACAAGCCCTAACCCGGAGAAGTTCTCAAAGGCTTTGGGGCTGGCTTTCCAAGGCTCGAATAGAAATGGGAAGATCTGGGTGTTTGTTGAGGAAGGGGCCAGCTTCGTGGCCGAGAGAGATACGGATCAGGCCCTATCCGGCCGCTTTGGATCTCCTCGCCTTGCTAGCCACTTGTGTGTCTCGGCGATTTACGCAAAATGCACGAGGACCGAACGACTTCATTTATGGGATGAATTGAGGGAGTGCTCTATACTTTTGGAGGGTACACCCTGGATGATTGGAGGGGACTTCAATACCATTCTCCATCCGCGAGACAGAGTAGGGAGTGACAGAAACCGCCAAGCTGAAATGGTGGACTTTGCGGAGGCCATTGAGGACAGCAGGACACTAGACCCGGGATTTGATGGGTCGGAGTTCACGTGGGCCAAGAATGGCCTTGTTGAAAGATTGGATAGAATCCTTGTGAACGAACCATGGGCACAAACCTTGGAAACTATTCGGATGATGAACCTGCCTCGGATTGCCTCGGACCACGGGCCTGTGTTGGTAAGATGCAAAGTGACAAGCAACAACAGCGGGGGTAGGCCATTCAGGTTCCAAAACATGTGGGTTAGGCACGAGGGATTTGAGGACCTTGTTCGGGGGGATTGGAGCCAACCGACGGAGTCCGAAGGCCTCCTCAATTTCCAAATCAAACTTGCTCGACTAAAGAGAATCCTAAAGGTGTGGAACAAGGAGACCTTTGGGAACATCCATAACAACCTCAGGGATATGGAGGTGAAAATCGCACTTGCCCAAAGCGATTTCGAAGAAAGGCCAACCCCGGAGAACAGGACAGATATCAATAGATGCATTGCCGAGTACATTCGACTCCTTAAAATGGAGGAGGACTTCTGGCGACAAAAGGCTACCCTAAGATGGCTAGGGGAAGGTGACAAGAATACTAAATTCTACCGAAGTTGGGTCAAACAAAAAAGGATCCGCATGCGCATCCACAAGATCAATGTGGGCAGCCGGGAGATCTCGGACGAAATGGAGATAAGAAGTTCGGCGGTGGAGTTCTTCCAAGACCTCCTGGCCCCTGGGCCCCTCACTTTGTCCGAGCCAGACCTTGATTTGATCCATCAACTCCCACCCTTGGATGAAGTGGCTGCTCTCCCCGACCCCCCATCCGCAGAGGAAGTTAAAAAGGCTGTTTTTGACATCTCCGGGGACAGCGCCCCAGGGCCGGATGGTTTCACGGCCTTGTTCTACCAGGCCTGTTGGGCGACGGTTGGGCCGGACGTGGTGGCGGCTATAGGCCAATTCTTCGGGGGTGCCTACCTCCCACGTAGCGTCACGGCCACAAGCATTGTCCTCATCCCAAAAAAGCTTGTGCCGGAGTCGTGGAGCGACTACCGCCCCATTAGCCTTTGCAACGTCGTCAACAAGATTATCACAAAGATAATGTCGAAGAGAATGACTTCGCTCATCCCTATGGTTATCTCACCAAACCAGAGTAGATTTGTGAAGGGACGGCTCCTCAATGATAATGTCCTTTTGGCACAGGAGATGTTCCATGAGCTCTCGAGATGTGCGCCGGCCCCTAATGTCGCGGTAAAAATCGATATGGCTAAGGCCTACGACCGAGTACAATGGCCCTTCCTTTTGAAAGTGCTACACTGGATGGGTTTCCCGGCCCCGTGGGTCTCTTTGATTGAGAGATGCGTGGGCTCGTGTTGGTTCTCGGTGCTGGTCAATGGCACCCCCTCCGGGTTCTTTAAGTCCACCCGCGGCCTCAGACAGGGAGATCCAATATCTCCGACACTTTTCGTAATTGCAGCTGAGTACCTCTCAAGAAAATTAGACAAGCTCATTTTGGGAAAGAAAGAGATGACTTTTAGAGCTACTCGCCACTGCATGGAAATAAGCCACCTCGCCTACGCCGATGACATTGTGATATTCACACAAGCAGCGGAGGGACCTCTTAGGCGGCTGCGGACTTGCTTGGAGACATATGCCGGGGTTTCCGGGCAGCAGATTAACTTTTTTTTCTTTTTTTTTTTTTTTTTTTTTTTTTTAATTTTTTTTTTTTTTTTTTTTTTTTTTTTGCTGTCTTCTGCGGGCAGCAGATTAACTTGGCAAAAAGCAACTTCTACATTGCCGAACAATATGAAGGGTGCGCCAACATTATACAAAATGAAGGAGGCTTCGCACGAGGTACTTTCCCATTTTTGTACCTTGGAGTTCCTATTTATCGTGGTGTCAAACGTACAGATATGTTTATGTTCCTTTGGGAAAAGATAGCTGCACGTATCTCGGGGTAGGCTCATCGACACCTCTCCATTGGAGGTAGGCTTACACTACTCCAAAGCACACTTGAAGCGGTGCCGCTGCACATTTTCCTGGCCATTGAACCAACATCCGGGGCCCTTAAGCAATTGGATCAGCAGATGGCCCGATTTTTCTGGGGATCGTCAACAGAGAGAAAAAAGACACATTGGATTGGGTGGGATCAGATCTGCCTCCCCACCCCTGAAGGGGGTCTCGGCATTCGTAAGACCAAAGAAGTCCTCCCGGCCTTCAGTATCAAACTTTGGTGGAGGTTCCGGGAGCAAAATTCCCTTTGGGCTAGATACATGAAGGCCAAGTATTGTCATAAAAACTCCCCCCTTGCGGCCTCCCCTTCGGGGAGAAGTAGCCCGACATGGAAGCGGCTAATGAAAGTGAGAAATCAAGCAAATCCGCACATTAGATGGGTGGTCGGTCAGGGCGATGCCTACTTTTGGGATGACATTTGGCTTGGTGAATCTCCCATTCGCGAGATCTGCCTTGACGATAGGGGCGCCTCATCGGCCAAGGTCTCGGACTACATTGGGGGTGGAACTTGGGATGAGGCTAAGTTACGTCAACTTCACAACCAGGCTGGAATGCCACAAGAGGTTATCACACAAATCCTTCATACCCCAATCGTCGCGGGAGAACCGGACGTCCCTCGATGGAAGCTTTCTCGGCTCGGGGAGTTCTCGCTCACTACGACCTGGGAGACTATACGTACGCAAAGGCCGAGAATCCAAGGTCTCGACGACATTTGGAGGGCTGGCCTTACAAAATCTATTGCAATCTTCAATTGGCGATAATTGTCAAACAGGATACCGGTTGACTCCAAGCTCCAATGGAGGAAGATTGAGCTTGCGTCGAAATGCCAATGCTGCCCACAGAGGCCTAACACCGAGTCCCTTCAACATCTCTTCATTCGAGGGTGGGGAGCAGCATGTGTCTGGAGGGAGTTCGACGGTTGGTTTGAAGGCTCGGCCCCATCTCTTAGGGTGAACGACACCATCCCGGATAGGTTGCAAGTGTGGTCCGCTAGGACCCAACAGCATGATAGGAGACACCTTAGTCGAGTCATTCCATACCTCATTCTGTGGTTCCTTTGGGCGGAGAGGAATAGGAGTCGACATGAGCAAATTCAGTTCAAACCGTACAACGTTGTTTGGCAGGTTCACATGTTCATCCACAACAACATGACCAATGGTCACATCAAGCCGAAGCATTGGAAGGGAGTGAAACTTGGAATGAGCCCTCCGAATCACCCCGAGACAAGGGGGCTGAGACCGTTAGTTATGCCGGTTAAGTGGTACCCCCCGGAACGCACATGGATCAAGCTTAACACGGATGGGGCGTTCGTTGAGGCAACAAACAAGGGTGGCGGAGGGGGTCTTGTTCAGGACCACAATGGGAAATTACTTGCAGCATTTGCAACCCCCCTCATCGTTCAATCGGCTCTTGAGGCCGAGCTCATGGCCATACACTATGGGTTGGAGGTAGCGAAGGCGTTCAACCTACCCATATGGATTGAATCAGATGCGGAACAAGCTATTAAGTTGCTCAATGGCACGACTTGGGGCCCGGCACAAGTTCGCCGCGTCATTCATAGGGAGGGCAACAAAGCGGCTGATATGCTCGCCAAAATGGGAGTGGAACAAGATAATTTCCAACAAATGTCCCCACAAAATGTTCCAAGAAGGATTAGAGCCATCATCCGGATGGACGAAATGGGAGTCCCCAATCTTCGGGTGAGAGATGATGAACGAGAATAGCACGAGACACGGAAAGTGGTCACTGATCTTGCTTTGTACCGGACGCCGTAGAGTATGTGGGTGTCGGTCCATCCCCGGATTGACCCCTATTTACTCTTGTGGTGTTTTTGTAATAGGGTGTGGTGTAAATTGTTTTTGTCACTCTAGCTTTAGAAAGATTGGTCCTCTTGTAATCAAGTAATGGCCTTTTGTTGATATATAGGGATGAGGGACCCACGAACCCTCCACCGTGAAGGTGTTTGATAAAAAAAAAAATTGAAGACATCATTGATCAAAAACGAAATAGACTTTGCCTTGTGAGTTGAATTCTCTTTGTAGAGGTTTTCACTTGTTTGGAACTTATCAAGATACTTTGAGCAAGTTCTTGTGGCGTTCAACCATACCGAGGTTCTTGGCTGATCATCTAGCCAACGGATCGAGGTTTTCCAAGCTCTCGAAGTGGATCAAACCAGATTATCAATCAAGGGAGTCCGCTGCCAAACCTTATACGTGGGGTTCTTGGATCAATATATCCAACGGGTCTTTCGTCGTGTCCCAATCTATATCATTTGGTAACACGAGCCAACTGGTATTGATCTATCCTTAACTTTATCTTACATTGTTAACTCGAATTTGATGATAGGCCGAAAACTTCAGCCCTTGGATTCAATTGAGAGAAGCTCCTCCTTCTCTCTAAAATACTCCACCCTATTGTACCACCTTTGACCTCCGCCGCCAATCTCCCACCACCACCTCGCCACCCGACGACATTCGCCGACCCCAGCCACCACTCCCTCGTCCAACGGTTCATCACCTTTCATCATCCTCCTTGGTGGTTACCACCCTGCCGTCCTCCTCCCAATCCCACTCCGCTTGTCACCCCCGGCCCATCCCCGACGAAAGCGACTTCATCGTCGGACTTGGCTCGCGGCTCCCGTCAATCTCTACTCCACGTCTCGGCCACATCCTGCCGAAGCCCTCTCGGCTGGCCGAAACAATGGGGCAGCCGCCGGACCCCGATGAAAAGAGAGACACTCCGGCCATTAATCCGGTTCATTTGCCTGACATTGGTTCCGGGGATGAGGGAGCTCGGGCCCTCTGCGATCAGCAAATGGTCTTCCGAGCTGGCGACGCCGCTTCCCTTCAACGTCCGACCAAATCCATGGAACTAAAAATTGCTAAAGCAAAGCTCAAAGCCCGGAAAAGTACACCGGCGCCTCCTACTAAAGGCAATGGTCGTAAGAGATTTGTCCCGTCTCCGATGCCCGAGGACAAGCAACTAAGGAAGAAGATAGACTTCGGTGAGGAGGAAGGACCTGCGGCCGGTAGTCCCAAATGCAAAGGATCCCTGTTCCCGGCGACTCCGTCCCTCGACTTGGGGGTCTCTTCCAGGATGGAGGACCCCGAATTGCCTCATAAGAAGGAAGAGGAAGTGGAGCATTGGAATGAATGTGAAGAAGAGTTCGATGGCCCCAACGGTAGAACCGTACCGGAAGGAGGCGGCCCGCCGGAATCTGCTGCTCCCGCCGTCGAGCTTATGGCCGTTTCCGGCGAAGTTCCCCCCCTCCACAATCCCCAACCAAAGCTTGCTAGGTCACGTGAAGTACAAGCTGCCCCATGTGTTGTCCCTGCCCCATTGGAAAGTGGAAAAGCAAACCTACCTAATCTTGAGGCAGGTACAAAAGTTGACTTGGAAAGCACCAATCCACCTTTCCTACCTAAGCCATCAGGTACAAAAGCAAACTTGCCTAAAATGTTAGCAAGTACAATAGCTCCCCTAGAAAGTGCCTTCTCCCCTTTCCCCTCTTGTATGGCACGAGCTGTATCGTTTGGATCTCCACCAAGGAACCCAAAACTAGATGAGATCCTACACCTTGCAGCGTTGGACTCGGTGGAAATGCTGGATGCAGCGGCGGCGCAGCCTCTTCGTACCGGAAACCTACCGGCGGCCAGTTACAAACCTCCGGAGTTCCCCCAAAACTCTTCGGGATACATGCAAAGTATCACACACACACCTTGGGCTGGGAGTGGACCTTCTCTTGAGGACTTCCCTCCTCTCGAACGAGGACGAACTAGCAAGATCCGAGCTTCGTTTGAGGCCAGCTCGAAACATTATAGTGCGGAGCTCGGCCAGCCGCGGCCTAAGTCGAACCCTAACGCCAACCGAGAAAAGCTTGTTACCGAGACGACGAACAAGGCCACGCCTAGTGCCGAGATGGTTGTAGTGACAAGGGAAACACCAACACCCAACGATACGCCTATGGATGATGCCGAGAAGATCCACACCGAGAATGAAAAGGCCGAGAAGATTCACACCGAGAATGAAAAGGCCGAGAAGATCCACACCGAGAATGAAAAGGCCGAGAAGATCCACACCGAGAAGGGAAAAGCCGAAAAGCCGAGAATGGAAAAGCCGAGAAGGGCACACAACGGCAACGTAGGTGCCGAGAAGACCCTAACCGAGAATGGAAAAGCCGAGCACAACAACCCGAAGAGAAGTGGAAATACACCTATGTCCACGGCGGATGCCGCAAAACAAGGGCTGAATGCAGTTAATCAACATGGGGGGGTAGATGATACCCCGGGGCCCTCGTCGTGGCCGAAATCGATGGCGGACTTGTTTAAGGGTACACCTTTGGGCTCGGCGAGTAACACTCTACAAGGCGGGGGCGAAGGCGCCTCAAGCCACCCCGACCGGCCGAAAACGTTGGCGGACATGCTTAAAAGCTCGACTGACCCTAACGGCCCTCAAGCCTTTGAGCCGGATAAGCTCCAAAATATTGGATTTGCCTCTGTGTCCGACGGCATCCCGGCCATTTACTTCTCCGGAGCGGAAACTCAAAAGCTAGCTGAGCGCATGGGCCACGCCATTGTGGGTAAGTTCTCTCACTCTATCCCCACGGGACTTCAAATCCAAAAGACCCTTAATAATATTAAACTTCGGTGTGGATTTAGTTGGAAGTACATTAATGCTAAACACATTCTCATTCAATGCGAGGACTTGGCGGACTATGCCCGAATCCTTGGAGGCCCAAAGGGTACGCCCGTATGGCTCATTGACCGACACCCGATGAGGGTCTTCAAATGGTCCCCGGACTTTGATGCATATTGCGAGTCCCCCATTGCGGCAATTTGGTGCAACCTAATTGGCCTCCCCATTCACCTTTTCGACCAATCTGCCTTATTCGCCATCGGCAAGCTTCTCGGCACTCCAATACAAATTGATCGAGCCACGGCAAACAAGACTCGGCTTTCATTTGCCCGAATTTGCGTCGAGATAGACATCACAAAACCGCCTCCCGAAGAGATAATCCTTGACCTTGGAGGGCGAGAAACGGTGCAGCGAGTCCGATGGGACAAAATACCATCATATTGCCAAGAATGCAAACACGTTGGCCATTCAAGTGAGGTGTGCTATGCGACGGGCAAGAAGGAACGACCGCCGAAGAGAAATTACCACAACGGCCCGCCAAAACAGCCACAACCCGAGAGACAAACCGAGAAGGGGAAACAAGATACGGGGAAGAATGTCCCCAACTCCAATGAATGGAAACGTCATGGGAAGAAACAAGGCAAGGCCGGTGATCGACCAAACAATAACAAAACAAATGGGGAGGATACCGGTGGTATTTCTTGGGAGGGACCGGACATTATGGGTGACTCTACTTTGGGGAGCAGATCGAGCTCCGGAACTCAAAATGCGGGGCTCAAGCCCGAGGTTGGGAAGTCCCCGCCGAACGGGGGGAACCTTTCGCACCCCACCACCGAACCACCAACACCACGTGGGAACATGGAAGTGGAGTGGGGCTCCCCCAATGCGAGGCGCTCGGTTTCACCAGATTATCGAAGGAATCCGAGAGGAGGCGCGCGCCATGCTATGACAAGGGGGCGTGGGTTCTTTTCGGCAAAGAACCACATGAGCACTAACCAATATTACTCTCTCATGGCGAATGGAGAATTTGATGTTGAGAATTGTGGGGATGTGGACGAAGACCCCATGGAGTTGTACGGGGGGGACGAGAGGTTTGGAGGCAACATTCCGGCCGACGACGCCGAGGAGGCCGCCCCGAACAAAGAGCAACACCGCATTGACTATCAAGGAGGGCCTTCATCCTCTTTGGGTACGCACCCTTCTTGTCAATGATGTCTTACAATTTCATGTTTTGGAACGTGAGGGGGATCGCGAACGCGCCCACTCAAAACGTTTTAAAAAGACTTATTAGTTGTCATAATGTTTTATTTCTTGCAATAATGGAACCGCTCACTCCCCCGGACCCGGACCGATTCTCCAAAGCCTTGGGGCTACCCTACATTGGTTCGAACACGAACGGGAAGATTTGGTTGTTTGCGGAAGAGGGGTCCACCTTTGATATTGAGGATGACTCGGAACAAATTCTTCACGGGCGCCTCAAGTCCCACCGCCTTGCTAGACCGGTGGCCATTTCAGCCGTGTACGCCAAATGCACAAGGGTCGAAAGACATCACTTATGGGACAAGATGAGGGAGATCGCCGGGCCTCTCGAGGGAACACCTTGGATCATCGGTGGTGATTTCAACACCATCCTATCACACCAAGACAGAGTCGGAAGTGATACCAACCGGCAAGCCGAGATGGTTGATTTTGCGGAGGCAACGGAAGACTGTAGGCTGCTTGATCCTGGATTTGATGGAGCGGCATTCACATGGGCCAAGAATGGCCTTTTTGAAAGGTTGGATAGAGTGCTTGTCAGTGAGGAATGGACTAAGACCTTCGAGGCTACCCGGGTAACGAATCTCCCCCGGGTTGCCTCGGACCATGGACCAGTTCTTGCAAGGTGCACGAAGCTGAACACATCCGCTGGAGCCAAGGCATTCAGGTTCCAGAACATGTGGATCCGGCATGAAGGATTCATGGCCGTAGTGCAAAAAACATGGGAGGAGCCCACGGGGGCGGGTGGACTCCTAAACATTCAAATCAAGCAGGCCAGAGTTAAAAAGGCTCTTAAGGAGTGGAACAAAGAGGTTTTTGGGAACATCCATGCTAACCTAAAGGAAAAGGAGAAAGAAATTGCTGTGGCTCAAGCTAGTTTCGAGGCAAGGCCGACACCGAATCACAGGACAGCAATCAACAAACACATTGCCGAGTACATCCTTTTGTTGAGAATGGAAGAAGATTTTTGGCGACAGAAGGCAGCCTTGAGGTGGCTTGCCGAGGGAGATAAAAATACCCGGTTCTATCAAAGCTGGGTGAAACAAAAGAGGGTCCGTCTCCGCATCCACTCAATTCGTGCCAATGGGCAGGAGCTCACCGAGGAAGCCGAGATTAAAAAGTCCGCAGTGGAGTTTTACCAACAACTCCTTGCCCCCAACAATCCGACACTTGAAGATCCAGACCTCGACCTAATCCAGCAGGCCCACTCAGCCGAGCAGTTCGTTGGTATCGCAGACGCCCCAAGTGCGGATGAGGTCAAGAGTGCCACCTTTTGCATTTCCGGAGATAGTGCACCCGGACCCGACGGCTTCTCGGCCACTTTCTATCAAGCCTGCTGGCACATTGTGGGGCCGGAGGTAGTGGAAGCAATCAGACAGTTCTTCAGAGGGGCCTTCCTGCCAAGGAGCATCACGGCCACAAGCATTGTCCTTATCCCAAAGAAGGCCTCGCCAGAGTCATGGACCGACTACCGACCCATTAGTCTTTGCAATGTTTTAAACAAGATCATTACCAAGGTACTCACCTCTCGCCTCTCCCCCTTCCTTCCACAGGTCATCTCCCCAAACCAAAGTGGGTTTGTCAAAGGCCGGCTCCTTAATGACAACGCACTACTGGCTCAAGAAATGTTCCATGAGCTTGCTAGATGCTCTCCAGCGCCTAATGTGGCTGTTAAGATTGACATGGCTAAAGCCTATGATAGGGTCCAATGGCCCTTCCTCTTCAAAGTTTTACGCCGTATGGGATTCCCGGATTCATGGATTTCACTTATGGAGAGGTGTATTGGCTATTGCTGGTTCTCGGTTCTTGTTAACGGGGCACCCTCGGGCTTCTTTAGATCAACTCGAGGACTTCGACAAGGAGACCCGATCTCCCCTGCTCTGTTCGTGATCGCTGCGGAATACCTGTCCCGAGCCTTAGATAAGCTCATCCTTGGCCAAAAGGACATGACGTTCAAAGCCTCCCGGAGATGCATGGAGATCAGCCATCTAGCCTATGCGGACGACATAATTATCTTCACTCAAGCGGCGGCAATTCCTATGCGCCGGCTAAGAGCTTGTCTCGAGAAGTATGAAAGAGTCTCCGGCCAACAAGTCAGCCTTGCCAAGAGTAATTTCTATATCGCCGAAAACCATGAGCATTGGGCAAACTTGATCCAGGCGGAAGGAGGCTTCTCTAGAGGGGCCTTTCCTTTTCTCTACCTCGGTGTCCCTATCTACCGTGGAGTCAAGCGCACGGACATGTTCCTCTTCCTACGGGAAAAGATTGCAAGAAGGATTTCAGGATGGGCACACCGTCACCTCTCTTTTGGAGGAAGGCTCACGTTGATTAAGAGCACTCTTGAAGCGATCCCCTTGCACATCTTCCAAGCTGTCGAGCCCACGACCGGTACCCTAAAGCAACTTGATCAACAAATGGCCCGATTCTTTTGGGGGTCTACGAATGAGAAGAAGCGGACCCATTGGATTGGATGGGAACAAATGTGCCGCCCCACTGAAGAAGGAGGCCTTGGGATCCGAAAAACTAAGGAGGTCCTCCGCGCCTTCAATATCAAACTTTGGTGGCGCTTTCGGGAGCAAAACTCCCTTTGGGCAAGATACATGATGGCAAAATATTGCACCAACTCCACACCGCTCACCTTGAGACTGCCGAGCAGGAGTAGCCCTACGTGGAGAAGGCTCTCAAGAGCCTGGCCCCTCGCGCAACCGCACATGAGATGGCTAGTGGGACAAGGGGACATCTACTTCTGGGATGACATTTGGTTTGGTAATAGTCCTCTGAGGGAAATTAGCCTTGATGATAGGGGAAGACCAACCACCCGGGTTTCGGAGTTCATTACAAATGGTGTTTGGGATGTGCCCAAGCTCCAACTCCTTCACAATCAGGCCGGCCTTCCTCAGCATGTTATCGATGGCATCATTAATACACCGATCCTCCATGACGAACAGGATATCCTTAGGTGGAACCTCTCTAAGCATGGGGAATTCACGGTGGCTTCGACATGGGACACACTCCGAGGGCGATACCCGATCATCCAAGGTTTGGGGGATGTTTGGAAGGCGGGACTCACCAACTCAATAGCCATCTTTATCTGGAGGCTACTCTCCAATCGGGTGCCGGTTGACACAAAACTTCAATGGCGGGAGATTGAGCTAGCCTCTAAGTGCCAATGCTGCCCAATTCGACCGAACATTGAGTCCCTCCAGCACCTCTTCATTCAGGGATTCGGAGCCCGTAGAGTTTGGAGAGAATTTGATGACTGGTTTGAAGGTACATCCCCCCGCCTCTCAATCAATGACACAATCCCAACGAGAATTGAAGTTTGGATGCAAAGATGCAATCAGCCGAATAGGAAGCACCTTAGCCGAGCCATGCCCTACCTCATCCTATGGTTCATCTGGTCGGAGAGGAATAGGAGCCGACACCAAGATACAAGATTTAAACCCCACAATGTAATATGGCAGGTCCACATGTACATCCGGAATTCTATGGCAAACGGGTGCCTGAAGCCGAAGCACTGGCAAGGAGTTAAACTTGGAATTAACATCCCTCAACAAGCGGAAGCCATTCGGGCGTTGCCTCTCGCCATGGCGATCAAATGGGAGCCACCGGACCCCCCTTGGATTAAAGTGAATACGGATGGTTCCTTCAATGAAGCGATCAACAAAGCAGGAGGGGGAGGAGTCATTCGCGATTTCTCGGGTAAAATGCTTGTGGCCTTTTGCATACCTTTTGAAGCACAATCGGCTCTGGAGGCGGAATTGTTGGCAATGATCCACGGGCTGAACATCGCCAAGGAATTTGGCCTCCCTATTTGGATCGAATCAGACGCCGAACAAGCTATCAAATTGATTAATGGGGCAGGATGGGGACCGGCGCTAGCCCGGGAAGCCATGGCGCATCTGATCCTTCTTAAGCGTCAACTTAAATTCCGTGCCACCTTCATTCACCGGGAGGGAAACAAGGCGGCGGATTTCCTTGCGAGAATGGGACTAGGGAGAGATAGAGGCCAACAAATGCAACAAGACTCGGTGCCGAGAGAGCTTGCGGACCTCGTCCGCATGGATCAAATGGGCCTTTCACATGTTCGTACCCTAGGAAGGGACGGGGACTAGATTTGTTTTCACTTGCTTCTTGCTCTGTTCCCTTAATCTGTAGCTCTGTGTAACTACTCGTGGTGTTTGAGGGAGTATGATGGGGTCCGAACCATGTTGGATCGGACCGCATACTACTCTTGTAATGTTGGTGGCACACCACTTTCGGGTGTGGCCAAGTTCTGTTTAATTGCCTTGTTGAAATATAGGGATGAGGGACCCACGAACCCTCCACCATGACGGTGTTTGAAAAAAAAAAAAAAAAAAAAAAAAAAAAAAAAAAAACTTTATCTTACATTGTTTATCTTTCATATCCTTGAAAAAAAAACTGAAAAAATCCGAAAAAAACTTAAAAAAAAAAAAGAAAAAAAACGAAATACGTATTTCACCTCATATTTTCTTGACCATTTCCTTTCATCCTTCATTCAAGGGCTGAAGTTTGGTTGGTCGTTATTATCTTTGCAAAAGAGAAAGAGTGGTAAAAGGCTTGAGTGGTGAGATTATTTGAGGGGAGGTAAAAGCCAACGAGTGATATACACGAGTGTTTTGTGAGGTTTATTTTTTGTGTGATACACTAGTGAACTGTGAGGATGGATTCTACTGATAAAAATCAAATTGATCCTACGTTGCAAGCCATGCAACAACATTTCAGAAGGCTTGGACGTGTTCTAGAAAGTGTTTCAGAGCGCTTGGAGAGGCTGGAACTTCAAGCAAATGCAAACAATAGTCCAGAACAGTTTGGCCAATGGTGGAATGAAGCCAACTGGCGACAGAAAGCGGCTCTAGAGAGAGACGCTCTTCCTTCTCTCTAACAATCTCCCCACCCCTAACGGCTCTTCACGGTGCTCTCTTCACCGACCAACCCCCTCCACTTAACCTCCACCACTCACAACGCTCCGCCTCCGGCCAGCCTTCAAATCCCTCAAAACCGACGCCCTCGTCTCCTCCGGTCCCGAGCCACACCTCACCAACCTCCGTTCAACTCCCCGGTGCGGCTGATGTCTTGACTCTCCATCAGCCATGCCGGAACACCCGCCGGACCCTCCACCCGGGTCCGAGGAACCCCGCACCATCTTTTAGACCAGCAAATGGTTCTCCGGGCGGCCGAGGACGCTCCCTCGGTCCAACAAATGACGTTCACGTCGGAAGAGGCTGCCTCCACAAGCCTTCCCTCCAAGAAAATGGCGAGGAAAACCTTGAAAACGAAGGTGAAAGAGAGGAAAAGTACCCCAGCCCCTCTCACCAAAGGCGATGGCCGGAAAGGTTTTGTTCTCTCTCCTATGCCGGAAGACAAGCAACTCCGGAAGAAGATTGACTTTGGGGCCGAAGGTAGCTCACCGGTTGGAAGCCCAAAATGCAAAACATCCATTTTACCGGCGAGTCCCGGCCGCGACTCGAAGGTGGCTCACCCAGGATTGAGGTCGCTACCGTCACCTATGATGAAGGGGATGAGAGAATCGCCATTGTTCTAGACTCTTGCGACAATGCCGGCGAGATTACATCTTCCGTTCAAATTTTCGGCGAAGTCCATGATGCCAGCGGCGGCCAGCCGACCGTTGAAGCAAGTGATGACCCAGCCTGGTACGCCACCCCAACCCCCCTTGCTAGCTCACGTGATGCACAATACCCCATGGTGGAAGGAGTAGTCAACTTGCCAAATATGGATAAAGGTACAAAGTCCCTTTTGAAAAGCTCCTTTGGTTTATCGATAGACATCCCATGAGGGTCTTCAAATGGTCTCCGGATTTTGACGCCTATTGTGAATCTCCCATTGCGGCTATTTGGTGTAATCTAATTGGTCTCCCGATACATCTATTTGACCAAGCGGCCATATTTGCTGTTGGGATGCTCCTCGGCACTCCGATCCAAGTGGATCGAGCTACGGCCAACAAGGCCCGGTTATCCTTTGCACGCCTGTGTATTGAGATTGATATTACCAAGCCGCTTCCCGAAGAAATTATCTTGGATATTTGCGGACGAGAATTGGTGCAACAAGTGAAGTGGGATAAAATCCCATCTTATTGCCATGAATGTAAGCATGTACGCCATAAGGGTGAGGTGTGCTATGCTGCCGGGAAAGGGGTGCGACCGCCGAGACGGAGCTATAATGTGGGAGCACCCAAACAATCGCAACACGGACAGCAAGCCACGAAAGGAAAGCAAGGACAAGTGAACCAAAACAGTAGCAACAAGGATGGGAACCAACAAGGAAACACCGATGGAGATCTTAGCATGGTGGTGGCCGAAAGGAAATTTTGTGGAGAAGAGGGGTGATTTCACGTCGAGAAGAGGAGGGATGCGAGGCTCGGGCCGACATCACGCAACTACAGGCCGAGTTGCCCAAAAGGACCGAACCTTCTTAGCACCAACCAATACTACTCCCTAATGGCTAGCGAAGAATTCATGGGAGAAGAGTTTGAGAGTGCCGACCTTGCGGATACTCTCATGATTGAGGGAGGAGAAGGTGCAACGTATCATCCCCGGGGCTCCAAGGGCGAACGCAAGCACGCTCCCAAGAGTGATCAAAAGAATGCATTCCATGGAGGCCCTTCATGCCTACCGGGTATGAACTCCCAATTTTTTTTTTTTTTTTTTTTTTTTTTTTTTTTTTTTTAAAAAAAAAACACCCCGAGGGGCGGAGGGTTGAGGCGGACCCACACCTGTGCATTACCAGAAACCAATTGAAACAGCCAACCATACACCGAGTCGCCCAAAAGTGACGACTCGTCAAGACATGACAAATTAGAGTACAAAGAGGGCCTCCCTAACACCTAGGATGGTCATCTATCTACTCTCAAAATTCCAATTACAATTTGATGCAGCCTTTGCATCCCCAACACTCTTGTCCATCACCTAGCTAAGGCCCGCAATAGGGATACCTCCGCTAGGTACATACCCCCCTGGATCAAGGTCCTCGATGTGGCCCTCTATCTCCCGGTTGGGGAGCCCACATGCGACACTCATGGAGCAAACGCTCGGGTCATTTGCACCCGATGGATCAGTCTCAAATGTCACCGTAGCAACATTCTCCTTCAAATGCCAATCATCAACGTGTGGAACCTTGGTGTGCAAATCGCCCTCATGCACTTTTCCTTTCCTCTTCCTCAGCACCAATTGGAAGCCATCCTCATCCACACTTGGGTGACTCCTACTAGCCACTCTTGACTTCGACGATCCCGCACCCAATGTACCCTCAGAGTTCTCCGCGTGGTTGTTACAATCTTTGGGCTTCTCCAAATGTCCAAAGGATGATGGAGTGCCGAACCAAGCCTTCGCCTTTGGGCGCCACTCCCGGCGGATGTTCTTGGCGGCATGACTTGATATGTTCTCCTTGGATGGTGCTTGGCGAGCCTTGTCTCTACCCCAAGTCTTCCTTCCCGCTGCATGACAATCCTCTTTCTCATGCCCAACATGTTTACAATTAGCACAAAACAAAGGAATACGGTCCCATGCCACTTTGTACCTCGAGTCTTTGCCTCGGATATTAAGGATGATCTCTTCCGTCGGGGGAGTAGAGATGTCAATCTCTACGCAAATCCTTGCGAAGGAGAGTCGGCTTTGATGAATTGTGGCATGGTCGGCTTGTAGTGGCTTGCCAAGGAGCTTACCGATTGCCATGAGGGCCGATTCCTCATAGAGATGAGCCGGAATCCCCAATATGTTGCACCACACAGCGACAATTGGCGACTCAAAGAACGTGTCAAAATCCGGCGCCCACTTGAACACCCTCATCGGATGGCTATCAACATACCAATTCGGACTCCCATTAGGGCCATTTAGAACCTTAGCATAGTCGGCCACCTCTTGAAATTGGAGTAAAATATGCTTAGCATTCAAGTATTTCCATGTGAATGCTCCAACAAGCCCCATACCACTAAGGCTTTTTTGAATTTGGGTTGTAGACGGGAGTGAATGAGAAAACTTCCCGACAATAGCTAGTCCTAGTTTCTCCGAGAGATAGTCCGTTTCAACATCGGAAAAGGAGAGCGATGGCGTACCTTCATAAGAGCCGGCTGTCCCCAAAGGCTTGGTCTTGCCGGCGTCGAAGGGGATTGGCTCGGGTTTTCGGTTTGGGGCAGATGAGCCTTCCACGGCCCCGGTCCCCCCGCGGTTGAATTGGTTCATTGGCGCCTTCCACACATTCGCCGGCGGTGCCAACGTTTCCGGCGAAGATTCCGGCGGGGCCGGCTTTTCCGACGACGACTCCGGCGGTTGTGCCACGGGGGCACGGTCCTCCATGCATGCATCAGCCTCAAGGTGGAGATAAGAAGCACATGGTGTTGCTTGTGAGTACAAATTGTCATTTTCCCCAATTGGAGCAACACCTTCTTCCCCATGCAAAGTTGTCTTTGTTTCTACCTCTTTTTGCAAGTCACGCGTCTCTACCACATCACATGCCACCCCATCCTCTAGCCTAGGATCCATGTGCTGCATTGTACCTTCACCGGTAGGGTGTTGGTCCAGCTCACTCCGGCTCGCCGGCGCCGGCGATATTCCGGCCACCTCCTCGGAGTTGAGCATTTCCATTACAATCTTGGGAGTAACGGCCTCCCTTTGCTCTGGGGCTGACCGGACTTCCATTTTTCCTTGAGTATCGTTGATCTTCTTCTTCTTTTCTTCCATATTTGATGTCGACTCCTTCTTCGGCTCATCCACCTCCCGGAAACTGGATTTGACTGGTGGGTCCACTAGGTCATCGTCCGAGATTCCGGCAGCAAAATACCGCTCATGGTCGAGAAGGAGTAAGTGACCCGTAGCTGCTTCGAAGGGGCCCGGCTTCGCCATTTGAACAAACGTTCTCATCGGATACCCATCGGAAGGCAGCTCTCCTTCCGGCGACGCCGTCCCCTCATCATTTTTTCCGGCGAGTAGCTCCTCGGCCATTTCGAAGATCATTTTCTTCTTGATTCGACTAACCCCCGAAATAGTCTCAAGGCCTGCGCGTTTCAGCTCACTTCGGCCTCTCTCGGGGAAAGGAGTCCCGGCCCTCTTTTTCTTTGGCCGTGGGATGAGAGGGAGATTCCGTTCCGGCGAGTGAGGAGATTGGGTCGTGTGAGATGAGACCGTAGCAGCCTCAACCGCCGGTTCACCACCGGACTTCACCATGTGTCGGATGCAACAATCACATTTCACCTCCCTCAAAGGGGAGGGAGGGAGAGAGGGCGGATTCTAGAGAGAAGGGAGAGCAACTCTACAAAGAGAATTCAACTCACAAGACAAACTCTATTTTCGTATTTGATCAATGATGGGTATGAACTCCCAATTGTTAATTATGTCATGCAATTTGTTGTTTTGGAACGCTAGGGGAATTGCCAACGCGATGACCCAAAACGTTCTTAAAAGATTAATACATGCTCACTTGATTCATTTTCTTGCAATAATGGAACCACTTACATCGCCCAACCCAGAGAGATTGTCGAAGGCCTTGGGGATGGTCTTCAAAGGTTCGAATAATAATGGAAAGATCTGGGTTTTTGTGTAGGAAGGGGCTGATTTTGAGATTAAGGATGATTCGGATCAGGTCCTATATGGTCCTTATCATCCCCTCGCCTGGCTACCCGCATAGCCCTATCGGCGGTCTATGCTAAATGCTCTAGGGCCGAAAGATACCCACTTTGGGAGAAAATGAAGGACATTGCTCAACTCGAGGAAGGAGCCCCTTGGCTGATTGGGGGCGACTTTAACACTATTTTGGTGTCCCGGGAAAGGGTCGGTAGTAGCACAAATCGGCAGGCCGAGATGATTGACTTTGCGGATACCATCGACGACTGTAAACTCCTGGATCCGGGCTTTGATGGTGCCGAGTTTACTTGGGCCAAGAACGGCTTATTTGAGAGATTGGATAGAGCACTTTTGAGCGAAGCATGGGCGGGAGTTTTTGAGACCACTAGGGTGACGAACCTGCCCCGAGTTGCCTCGGATCATGGGCCGGTCCTCGTCAAATGTACTCTCCCGAGCACAAACCATGGAGGTAAAGCGTTCAGGTTCCAAAATATGTGGATAAGGCATGAAGGATTTTTGGATGTTGTCCGGCAAGATTGGACAAGCCCAACCGAGGCCGGGGGTCTCCTCAACTTACAAATCAAGCTGGCTAGAGTTAAGAAAGCCCTTAAGCGATGGAATAAAGAGGAGTTTGGGAATATCCACGGTAATATTAAGCTAATGGAAGAGGACATTGCCGCGGCCCAAAAGGCGTTTGAAGAAAGGCCGACGCCGAACAATAGGACGTTGATCAACAAACTCATTGCGAATTATATCCTCCTTTTCAAAATGGAAGAGGACTTTTGGAGGCAAAAGGCGACCCTCCGATGGCATGCGGAGGGAGACAAAAACACAAGGTTCTACCAAAGTTGGGTAAAACAGAAAAGAATCCGAATGCGGGTCCATAAAATTAACGCCCATGGCCGAGAGCTTACTGAAGAAAATGAGATCAAGAATTCAGCGGTCGAATTTTATCGGAACCTCCTAGCGCCCGATCCAATGGAGTTAGCAGAACCCGATCTTGGGATTATCCGACCTCTCCCACCTTCGGCATGTATGGAAGGCTTGACCACTCCACCCGACGCAGATGAGGTTAAGCTAGCCGTCTTTGATATGTCAGGAAACAGCACGCCAGGGCCCGATGGATTCACGGCGACCTTTTACCAAGCTTGCTGAGTGTGCGTAGGGCCGGATGTGGTTGAGGCGATTAGACAATTCTTCCATGGGGCCTTCCTCCCTAGGAGTATCACTGCCACTAGTATTGTCCTCATCCCCAAAAAGGACTTACCGGAGGCATGGGGAGACTACATGCCCATTAGCCTTTGCAACGTGATCAACAAAATCATCACGAAGATCCTAATGAAGAGACTCACTCCGCTCCTCCTGAAGGCATCTCCCCGAACCAAAGTGGCTTTGTTAAGGGCCGGCTCTTAAATGACAATGTCCTCCTTGCACAGGAAATGTTTCATGAATTGTGCACCCCGTCTCCCAATGTTGCGATCAAGATTGACATGGCCAAAGCATATGATCGTGTACAATGGCCCTTCCTCCTTAGGATTCTTCGATGCATGGGCTTCTCGGAAACGTGGGTCTCCTTGATAAATAGGTGCATTGGATCATGCTGGTTCTCAGTTTTAATTAATGGTGCACCGGCGGGTTTCTTCAAATCCACCAGGGGCCTCAGGCATGGCGACCCCATCTCCCCGGCCCACTTTGTTATTGCTGCAGAATACCTATCTAGGGCCCTTGATAAAGCTATCCTGGGCCACAAAGACATGGTCTATAAAGCCTCCCGCCGATGCATGGAGATAAGTCACCTTGCCTATGCGGATGATATAATCATTTTCACTCAAGCAGCCGCGGGGTCCCTACGAAAACTTAGAAGTCGTCTCGATGATTATGCGGGGGTCTCGGGGCAAATGATCAACCTCTCCAAGAGTAGCTACTACATTGCCGAGGAGCATGGAGGTTGGGCGAATTTAATTCAAGCAGAAGGGGGCTTCACCCGAGGTACCTTCCCCTTCCTTTACCTGGGTGTTCCAATCTATCGGGGATGCAAACGTTCGGATATGTCATGTTCCTCCGGGAGAAAATTGCTAGAAGGGTCTCGGGGTGGGCACATCGTCATCTTTCCTTCGGTGGGAGGCTCACCCTTATCAAAAGCACCCTAGAGGCGGTTCCTCTTCATATCTTCCAGGCAATTGCACCTACGGGCGAGGCACTAAAGCAATTGGACCAGCAACTTGCCCGATTCTTTTGGGGGCATCGAATGATAAAAGGAAGACTCATTGGATCAGCTGGGATTAGATTTTCCTTCCCTTCGCCAAAGGCGGCCTTGGCGTCCGGAAAACAAAAGAATTGTTACGCGCGTTTAATATCAACCAATGGTGGCGATTCCGCAAGCAAAACTCTCTATAGGCTAAGTACTTGATGGATAAGTATTGCTATAATGCCTCTCCCATAACAGCTAGACCCTCTGGGAGGAACAGTCGAATTTGGAAAAGGCTCCTAAAAGCCCGGCCCCAGGCGCAACCACATATTCGTTGGATGGTGGGGCAAGGGAGAGTATATTTCTGGGATGATGTCTGGATCAAGGATTACCCCCTTCGGGACCATTGCATTGAAGATAGGGGGGGACCCCAAAGCACTTGTTGCGGATTTCATTAGGGATGGGGCTTGGGACGTTTCTAGACTGCAGATGCTCCAAGATCAGGCTGGGTTATCTCAGCAGGTTATTAATCATATCCTTGGCACTCCGATCATGATGGGGGTAGAAGATGTTCCGAGATGGTCCCTCTCGCGACTGGGAGACTTCTCCCTCTCCACAACGTGGGAAACCATCCGGTCGCATAGACCGATCGTCCAAGGCATGGACAATATTTGGAAGGCCGGCCTCACTAACTCTATTGCCATTTTCAACTGGCGCCTCTTATCGAACCGAATCCCAGTTGACTCAAAGCTCCAATGGCGGAGAATTGAGATGGCATCCAAGTGCCAATGTTGTCCACATCGTCCGAACACGGAGTCACTTCAACATCTCTTCATCTAAGGAAGTGGGGCGGTTAGTGTGTGGAGGGAGTTCGATGGCTGGTTCGAGGGTGCCTCCCTATTCCTCCGGATCAACGATACAATCCCGGAGAGGCTTGTGGTGTGGTCCCGGCGGACACAACAACAAAACAAAAGACATTTGTGCTATGCCATTCCATATCTCATCCTCTGGTTCCTGTGGTCTAAGAGAAATAGAAGCCGACACCAATAGGTACAATTCAAACCGTACAATGTAGTGTGGTAGGTCCAAACGTATATCCGGAATAGCATGACAAACGGGCACCTAAAACCGAAGCATTGGAACGGTGTTCGGGTCACTTTTGAAATCCTTAACCGAGCCGATGCAAGAAGGGAGAGGCCGCTAGCCATGGCGATCAAGTGGAACCTACCGGACCGACCATGGATCAAAGTTAACACGGATGGGGCTTTTAATGCGGAAACAGGTAAGGCCGGGGGGGTGGTATGGGATGCCGAGGGCAAGCTGCTTGTGGCCTTTGCAACACCCCTCAAAGCTCACTCGGCCCTCGAGGCTGAACTCATGGCCCTACAACTTGGATTGGAACTCGCTAAGGAGTTTGAGCGACCTATCTGGATTGAATCGGATGCGGAACAGGCAATCAATCTTCTGAAAGGCTCGAAATGGGGCCCGACTCACTCTTGCCGAGCCATGGCGCGCCTTACGATCACCAAGAGACAAATCACTTTCCGGGCCACTTTCATCCACCGAGAGGGTAATAAGCCGGCGGATCTCCTAGCCAAAATGGGGTTGTCGTTGGAGAACTTTAGCCGCTTGACAAGACACACAGCCCCAAGATTACTTACTGCCATGATCAGAATGGACGAGATGGGAATCCCTAATGTTCGGATTCGAGAGGAAGAATAGCCGCTTTTTGAGGGTTGTGTTGTATGAGGCAAAAGTTTTTGTTTTGTAGTAGCCTTTTTTATAACTTTTGTAAGAGGTAGGGTGAGGTCCGAGACACTTGGAATCGGACCGCATACTACTCTTGATTGGTGTAGGCACACCACTTTTGGGTGTGGCCTTGTTTTGTAACCTTTTAACTGAAATATAGGGATGAGGGACCCACGAACCCTCCAACATGAGGGTGTTTTAAAAAAAAACAAAAAAAAAAAAGCAAATGCAAACAATAACGAGGAAGAAGAGAGTGGAGGAGAGGATAATGCTTCACATAGGCATCAAAATGAGAGCCATGGAAACGGTAGAAGAGGGCGTACAAATGAAGTTGATGGTGATTTGAGAAGCATCAAACTGAAGATCCCAACATTCCAAGGAAGGAGTGACCCCGAAGCTTATTTGGAGTGGGAGAGAAAGGTGGATCTCATCTTTGAATGTCACAACTATTCCGAGGAGAAAAAGGTTAGGCTTGCTGCTATTGAATTCACTGGCTATGCTATAGTTTGGTGGGATCAATTGACAACTAGTACAAGGCGATATGGAGGAAGACCAGTTTCGACTTGGGAAGAAATGAAAGGCATAATGCGTAAGAGATTTGTACCTTCTCATTATTTTCTTTAAAGGGGGCTCACCACCAGACTTCACCATTTGTCGGATGCAACAATCACATTTCACCTCCCTCAAAAGGGAGGGAGGGAGAGTGGATGAATTCTAGAGAGAAGGGAGAGCTTCTCTCTCTTCCGAGCTCCTTATTTCAACCTTCTAGAGTTGGGGTGCTAAGAGATGTTGATAGAACTCCACTGCCGAGGAAGGGTATTCCTTGTTTTTAAGAATCTATGGTACTTGATAAAGTGTGGAGAACATAAGTTCTTTATTTTTGATAGACTGATTAGCCTTGCAAATATCTTCGAAAACCTTTCTGACCTTATCAGGAAGAATGATGGGATTTAATCCCCATTCCGAAAACCAGAAAATAAACCACTGAGGAAATTTAGTGGTTTCGCAGTCCCTGAATTCAAGGAACCAATTGTGTTTAGTTTTTCTGTTCTCATAACAGAAGGCTCCTTTCCATGCTTTGATATAATCAAAGTAGTTAAACCATGGCTTATCGCAGGTTCTCTTTTCTTTTGAAACTTCTCGGAAACTATATAAGTCTCCTTGCCACTCTTCTGGGATGATGATCCTTTTGATAAAGGCTTTAGAACAAGCCCATTCTGTTCCAGATCTTGTAACAGAATCAAAATCCACAGATTTTGTGGTGCTCAATATAGCAAAATAATACTGAAATGCCTTAGGGTAGAGAAAGGGATCAGCATACTCCCTCAAATAGAAAGTGGAAATCTCCCCTGGGGAGAGATGAGAATATTTATTCTCAACCGGACAGATCCATTCCGTTGAAAGAGGAACGTATGGATAAATATACTCATTTGTCTGATTAGACTTGGTTGTCAATGCATAAGCATCATCTCTAAGTCTCCTTTCTTTAGGAGTCTTTTCAATAGTTTTAGCTTTGAGCTGTTCTTGTGATTTGGCAATTGCGGCCTTATAAGACTGCAAAGGTAGGTTATCCTTTGAAGGTTTATTAACCTTCTTCTTTCCCTTGTCGATTTGTCGATGAATAATTTCCCTGCAAAAATTCACGAGTTAGAAAGTCGGGTAAAGAATTATCACTTCCTTTAATAAACTCTATGTCAAAGTCAAAAACAGAGAGAGGATTCCCTGCCATCTAGCAAAAATTTGTTTAGATGCTAGATTTTTAACATCTTTTTCAAGGATATCTTTAACAGATTTACAATCGATCCTAACAAGAATTTTTTGGTTTATAAGATCGCTTTCAAATTTTTGAATACAAAGTACTAAAGAAAGAATTTCTTTCTTAACTGTTGAATAATTTTTTCTAGCACCTTGCCAAACACCAGAAGCAAATCTAACAAGAACTTCCTTATTATCAATCCTTTGCTTAAGGATCCCTTCAAAGCCTAGTTCTGAGGCATCAGTTTCTACAATTTTATAGGCATCAGGGTTAGAAATAGCAAGACAAGGAATTTCCTTTATCTTTGTTTTGATTTTAACTACTGCTTGTGTGTGGACTTCCGTCCAATCAGGGGGGTTTTTTCTTAACCTTTCAAATAAAGGCTTAGCATCAAAGGCAAGATTTTTATAAAACTCAGCAACATAGATGAGACTTCCTAAAACCCTCTGAAGTTGATTTTTATCTCTTATTTCGTTAGGGAATTTTTTCGCAAAACAATTGGACCTATCAATAGGGAAAATAGTCCCTTCTTTAATAGTGTGCCCAAGAAATTTTATTTCTGTTTGAAAAAGTTTTAGTTTCTTGGCAGACACAACGAGACCATTTTGAATAACAATATTAATAAATGCTTTGAGATGTTTAAAGTGCTGATCAATGGATTCAGAGAAAATTAGCACATCATCAATATAGCAGATGCAAAAATGCGTGAATGATTTTAATATATCATCCATAATATACTGGAATTCAGATGGAGCATTTTTAAGCCCAAATGACATCACATTCCATTCATAATGCCCAAATGGAACGGTGAAAGCCATTTTATATCTATCTTCTTTCGCAATTTGTACTTGCCAGAACCCAGATTTCATGTCGAATTTCGACATTATCTTGGCTGAATAAAGCCTGTTAAGAAGATCTCTCTTATTTGGAATAGGATACCTAATCCATCTAAGAGCTTTATTTAATGGCTTGTAGTTAATAACAAGCCTGGGTACTCCTCTTTCGAGTTCTGCTGCATTTTCAACATAAAATGCCGGACAACTCCAAGGACTATAAGAAGGTTTAATTAGTTTTTTAAGTAATAACTCTTCTATCTCTTTCTTACAAATTTCCATATGCCTTGGCCCCAAGCAATAGGCCTAGCTTTAGTGGGAATTGAGCTTTCTTTGAAATCTGGTTCATAAGGAAGATGAACAATATGTTTCTTCCTTTCCCAAAAAGCATTTGGAATATTTGCACAAACAGATTTTTCAATAGAGTTTTGAAACTGCTTTATTCTATTTAGAATAGCAGGTTATTTTAAACTTTCATTTAATTTTTTATAATTTAATTCTTGACATAAAGAATTTAAAAGTTTTTCTTTTCTCTTGATTCTTTTTTGAATAACATCAATCTCGTGATATCAAGGTTGAGTTATGAATTTGAAAAAGATTTTTTGTGAGTTAACAGAACTTGTAATCCCTTTTTCATCAATGCTTTGGATGGGATAAGTGAAGATGATAAATCGACATGACCAGGCTGGCCTCCCACAAGCTCTCCCTTCTCTCTAACTTCTCTCTCTAGATTCTCCAACGCCGACGGTAACCTAGGAGGCTTCCCCGCCGACGGGTCAGCCGAGGGAACGTGCGCGGTCTCTTGGCCAAGGCTTACTTTGCTTGGTCGGTGGTGATATGCGCTCGCACCCGCCTACATGGTGAAGGCCGGTGGTGAGTTGCCGGGGGAGGGGGCCACGGCCGTTAGCCATGAGTCGCAATCCCTCTCTAGGCCGGAATGGACCTTCTCAACGATGGATCGGCCAAAAACGAAGAGGATAGGAACCCCATACCCGGTTAAATCACAGCGAGCCCTCAAGCGCACTGGCTTTGAAACGGGTTCGGAGGTGAGTAGGGCTAAGAAGATGATGATGTTTGAAATGGCGGACAACCTTGTCGCCGAACGCCACCCTTTGGAGCATGGATGTTCGGGTCGTGCGGCACGCACCAGCCAGGCACCGAGGCTCGAGCCACTGAGATCTTCACTTGAGACAACCTTCATCGCCTCACTTGAGGAATTCCCACCCCTTGAGAAGGGTAGAACACTCAGAATTCGGGACACATTCGAGAAGGGTACATCGCCTCGGAAGGAGGAGCTGGTTGCGACGAAACCAAAATGGGGAAGTCCCGTGCACCAAGGAATACAACCGAATTCGCCACTACGACTAGGACATGGAGAACCGAACAATGAAGCGGCCACACCGATGGTAATCGAAGATAGGGAGCAGGAGTTGGGTAATAACTACGAACCACCGAGTTTGCATGGGCCGAACCAACAAAACTCCGATTTAGGTGCGGGACCTAGCACGGGACCGAACCATGCGAAACAGCCCAAGAAACATGAGCCACACTCGGAACATGCCGGGAGGCCGATAACCACGGCCGACATGCTTAAAGGCTCATCCGACACAAATGGCCCGCATGTGTTCGAACCGGAGAAAATACAAAACATTGGTTTCGCGTCGTCATCAAACGGCATCCCGACCATATACTTTTCCGGGACGGAGACACGAAGGTTGCCCGAGAGCATGGGGCACGCAATTGTGGGTTAGTTCTCTCACTCTATCCCCACGGGGCATCAAATACAAAAGGCTCTAGACAATATCAAATTGAGTCGTGGCTTTAATTGGAAATATATTAATTCGATGCACATTCTTATTCAATGCGAGGATATTGCGGATTATGCCCGCCTTCTTAGTGGCCCGAGGGGCTCCCCCATATGGTTCATTGATCGTCACCCGATGAGGGTATTCAAATGGTCCCCGGAGTTTGATGCGTATTGTGAGTCTCCGATTGCGGCAATTTGGTGCAACCTAATAGGCCTTCCTATCCATCTCTATGACCATTCGGCCCTATTCGCCATCGGCAAGCTGCTCGGCAACCCAATTCAAATCGACCGTGCCACGGCCAACAAGTCTCGGCTGTCCTTTGGGCGCATTTGCATTGAGATAGATATAACCAAGCCACCTCCCGAGGAGTTCATTCTCGACATTTGTGGGCAGGAGCTGGTACAACAAGTCCGATGGGATAAAATTCCATCATATTGTCAAGAGTGTAAACATGTTGGCCATACGAGGGAGGCTTGCTATGCAACGGGCAAAAAGGAGCGACCGGCCAAGAGGAACTATAATGTCGCCCCACCCAAACAGCCGCATATGGATGATAGAGGTACAAAAGATATGCAAGACATGGGGGTTAAAGATGCTAATCCCAATGAATGGAAACACCAAGGGAGGAAAAAGAATAATGGTGCTGATCGAACATATTACAAAGCAAAAGGGACTAACGGCGTGGAAACAAATTGGCAAGGCCCGGACATCTTGGGCGATTTTAACGTTACTAATGAAGCACCGCCGGAACCGCACCTTGCGGACGGAACGCGAAAAGGCCGAGAGTCCCCAAGCCACCGCAAAGGGTTCAAGCCTTTTATCTACACACACGAGGATGAGACAATGGGTGCTACTAGTCACGACTCGGCCAACAGGGATGGAAAGTCCACCTCGGCCTCCAATGGCCCACGCGGCTCACCAACCAAACCCCCCGGGACTAACGGCAAAAAACAAGAAAAGGCGAGCTACTTGAGTACTAATCAATATTACTCCCTCATGGAAGATGAAGATTATGAGGCGGGTGATCATGAGGATAACGAGACCTTTGAGATGGGCACACATTCTAATGACGATGCCGGTGGTACGAGCAACCGAACCTTGGAGGCCGGGACGGATCATGAAGTGCACGACCAACAAATGATTGAACTCCGAGGGAGGCCTTTGCACCCGCCGAGTACGGAACCTCATTGTTAATTATGTCTATTAATTACATGTTTTGGAACGTTAGGGGTATAGCAAATGCTTCAACCCAAAACGTCTTAAAAAGATTATTAATCAAGACTCACAATGTTCAATTTCTTGCAATAATGGAACCGTTTACTTGCCCCAACCTGGACAAATTCTCTAGGGCGTTGGGGCTAGTGTGGAAGGTTTCGAATGCTAATGGAAAAATTTGGATTTTTGTCGAGGAGGGCGCAAACTTTGTGGTGGAGGATGACTCGGACCAGGTGCTTCACGGCCGTTTCACGTCTCCGCGCCTAGAAAGCCACATTTATGTCTCGGCTGTCTACGCAAAGTGCTCGCGGTCGGAAAGATACCTTCTTTGGGATAAGTTGAGGGAGATTGTGACCCTCACAGATGGGACTCCTTGGCTCGTCGGCGGGGACTTTAATACCATTTTATCCCCACATGATAGAGCCGGGAGTGACACCAACCGGCAGGCTGAGATGGTTGACTTTGCCGAGACTATTGAAGATTGTAGGCTACTCGACCCGGGGTTCGACGGCTCGGCATACACGTGCGCAAAGAACGGACTCATGGAGAGGCTTGATAGAATCTTGGTAAATGATGCTTGGCCACAAGTCTTCGAGGCAACGAGAGTGTCTAACCTCCCCCGCGTCTCCTCGGACCACGGGCCGGTGTTGGCTAGATGTAGAGGCCCTATCCGGTGCCCCGGAGGAAAGGCCTTTCGATTCCAAAATATGTGGATCCGACCGAAGGTTTCTTGAACCTTGTACGACAGACTTGGAGCCAGCCTACTGAGGCCGAGGGTTTGCTTAATCTACAAATAAAGCTTGGGAGAACCAAACAAATGCACAAACTCTGGAAAAAAGAAGTCTTTGGGAACATACATGCCAACCTAAAGGAAATGGAGGAGAAGGTGGCCGGGGCACAGTATGAGTTTGAACTGAACCCGTCTGGTGAAAACCGAACCTTGGTGAACAAGCTCATCGCTAACTACATCCTTCTCCTCAAAATGGAGGAAGACTATTGGCGACAAAAAGCGGCCCTCCGATGGCTAGCGGATGGGGACAAGAATACAAGGTTCTATCAAAATTCGGTTAAACAGAAGAGGATCCCGACTGCGGATTCATAAAATATCCGTGAATGGAGTGGAAATCACCGGGGAGGAGGAGATCAAGAACTCGACGGTGGACTTCGGAGTGGAAATCACCGGGGAGGAGGAGATCAAGAACTCGGCGGTGGACTTCTTTAAGGGCCTCCTCGCTCCCACACCCTCGGCCCTCGGTGACCCGGAACTAGATCTTATCCACCAACTCCCACCTTCGAATGAACTTCGGGACCTCCCTGAACCGCCTGAAGGGGAAGAAATTAAATGAGCTGTGTTTGATATATCCGGAGATAGTGCGCCGGGACCGGATGGATTTACCGCTACCTTCTACCAATCGTGCTGGGATATCGTGGGGCACGATGTGGTGCGTGCGGTGAGACAATTCTTCCTTGGGGCGTTCCTCCCACGGAGTGTCACGGCAACAAGTATTGTCTTGATCCCCAAAAAGCTCACTCCTGAATCGTGGGGGGATTACCACCCCATCAGCTTGTGCAATGTGATCAATAAGATAATAACGAAGGTCCTCACAAAGAGGCTAACCCCCTTCCTTCCCCGTGTCATTGCTCCGAACCAAAGTGGGTTTGTGAAAGGCCGACTCTTGAACGACAACGTGCTCCTGGCCCAGGAAATGTTCCATGAGCTTTCACGGTGCGCCCCTGCCCCTAATGTTGCGCTAAAAATTGATATGGCAAAGGCCTATGACCGCGTTCAATGGCCGTTTCTCATCAAGGTCATACGGCGAATGGGGTTCCCAGAAACTTGGATATCCCTCATCGAAAGATGTGTTAGCACCTGCTGGTTTTCGGTGCTAATTAATGGCGCCCCCTCAGGTTTCTTCAGGTCTACCCGAGGGCTTCGACAGGGCGACCCCATATCTCCAGCCTTGTTCGTGATTGCGGCAGAGTACCTCTCAAGGGCGCTTGACAAACTTATTTTAGGTCATAAAGAGATGGCTTTTAATGCGGCTCGACACTGCATGGAGATAAGTCACCTTGCCTATGCCGACGACATCATCATCTTCGCCCAAGCGGCAGCGTCCTCTATTAGGCGCTTAAGATCATGCCTTGAAGATTATGCGGAGGTCTCGGGTCAACAAATCAACCTCACTAAGAGTAATTTTTACATAGTAGAGATACATGAAGGATGGGCAGGATCAATACATTCGGAAGGAGGATTCTCACAAGGTACGTTCCCCTTCCTATACTTGGGAGTTCCCATTTATCGTGGTGTTAAACGCACAGACATGTTCATGTTCCTTCGGGAGAAAGTTGCGTCGCGGATATCTGGATGGGCTCATAGGCACCTTTCATTCGGGGGGAGGCTTACATTAATCAAGAGTACTTTGGAAGCGGTTCCCCTTCACATCTTTCAAGCTATCGAGCCAACAGCCGGCGCCCTCAAACAGATTGCTCAACAGTTGGCTAGGTTCTTCTGGGGCTCGTCAAATGAAATGAAGAAGACACATTGGATCGGGTGGGACCAGATTTGCCTACCCACCGCCGAGGGAGGACTTGGCATCCGCAAGTCGAAGGAGGTCCTCCAAGCCTTCAATGTCAAATTGTGGTGGCGATTTAGGGAGCAAAATTCTCTTTGGGCAAATTATATGATGACCAAGTATTGTAGCACGGAATCCCCACTTGTGGCTAGGCCCTTGGGAAGAAGTAGCCCAACTTGGAAACGGCTCATGAAAGTTCGGGCACAAGCACAGCCGCACATTAGATGGGTGGTGGGACAAGGCAAGATTTACTTCTGGGATGACATATGGCTCGGCAATTGTACTTTGAGGGATCTAGCGCTTGATGATCGCAGATGCGCGAGGGACATGATCGGGGACTACATCCGGGATGGACTATGGGATGAACCCAAACTCCAACTCCTCCATGCACAAGCCGGACTCCCGCAACATATTGTCCAGAAGATTCTTGGGACCCCAATTGTACATGGGGAACCAGACATCCCAAGATGGAACATCTCTCGCCTTGGGGACTTCTCCCTAGCCACAACATGGGAGACCTTCCGTAATCAAGGGCCTCTCATCCAGGGCTTAGACGAGATTTGGAAGGCAGGCCTCACCCACTCAATTTCCATCTTCATTTGGAGGCTGCTCTCCAACCGTATCCCGGTCGACGCAAAGTTTCAGTGGAGGAAAATTGAGATGGCTTCTAAATGCCAATGTTGCCCACATTGGCTAAGCATTGAATCCCTACAACATCTCTTCATTCAAGGCTCCGGGGCTACTAAAGTCTGGAGGGAATTTGATGGTTGGTTCGAAGGATCATCACCACCAATCCGGATCAATGATACAATACCGGATCGTTTGGAGGTCTGGGCGAGAAGAACCCGACAAAATTGCAAGAAACATCTTAGCCACGTCATGCCATACCTTATCATGTGGTTCCTTTGGGCCGAGAGGAACCGCAGCCGTCACCAAATGACCCAATTCAAGGCTCACAACGTGGTCTGGCAGATACAAACTTATATCCGAAACAGCATGAGCAATGGGAGCATCAAGAAAAAGCATTGGAAGGGTGTGAGAATCAACTTACACGTTCCGGCCGAAGCTGAGCCCAGGCTGCCGAGACCTCTTGCCGTGTCAATCAAATGGCACCCTCCGGATAGAGCATGGATAAAGATCAACACGGACGGTGCGTTCTTGCAGTCCGTGGATAAGGCCGGAGGGGGAGGAATTGTCCGGGACTGCGAGGGAAGGATGTTTGCTGCCTTCGCCACACCACTTCAAGCCCATTCGACCCTTGAGGCCGAGCTCAAGGCCATCTACCACGGCATTATCGTGGCGAAGGAGTTCAATCGACCAATTTGGCTCGAGGTGGACTCCGAACAAGCGCTTAACCTCCTTAATGGTGCTAGCTGGGGGCCGCCCCAAGTTAGACATGATGTTGCTCGCCTAATCGTCCTCAAACGGAATACACCGCTTCGAACATCTTTTATTCACCGAGAAGGGAACAAGGTGGCTGACTTCCTTGCGAAAATGGGTGCGGACAAATCAGAGTTTCACCGCTTGACCGTTAGCACAACCCCACACCTTTTAAAGGCCATGATCCGCATGGAGGAGATGGGTATTCCGAATATCCGAGTCCGAGATGAAGAGTCTATCTAGTCTAGGTTCTTTTGAGATTTTGAGCTTTGAATGGAGTAGGGTGTGGTCCGCGCCATGCTGGCACGGACCGTTCAATACTCTAGCTGTACTTTCTATTGGGACACCAATATCCGGTGTGGCCATGAATTGTAACTTCTTCTTGATGAAATATAGGGATGAGGGACCCACGAACCCTCCACCATGACGGTGTTTGATTAAAAAAAAAACCTTGTCGCCGAACGCCATGGTGAAGGGAGGAGGTCGCCGGAGGTTGAACAAGCTTGTGTTGGGGAGTTGTTGAACGCAATAGCTAAGGAGGGGAGCACGCCAACATGTGATTTGGAGGAACTCGATTGTGAGAAGGTGGCCGGAACTTCGCCGGCGCCGGCCAGCCGGAACGATGATGTACCATCCAAGGAGATGGTGCTGGTCAACCATCAACAAGTGGAAGGTACAAGGGACCATGTGAATCCTTGTCTTGATGTGGGGGTGACATGTGAAAAGTTGGATGCATGTGACTCACCAATGAGGGAAAGCACAAAGCTTACTTTGCATGGGGAAGGAAGTGTTGGCTCTTTTTTGGTAAGTGGCAATTTGAATTCAAATTCTACTCCATGTGCCACACACCCTCCTCCCCTACCAATCGGTCATGGTGAACACAAGGGGGACCGGCCTCCCGATGCCCGGCTGCCGGAAAACTCGCTGGAAAAACTGGTGCCGCCGGCGGGAGCTTAGAAGGTGGCGAAAGTACTCCACCCCCAAAAGGGGTCAGGGAGAGTGGGAGGAGAATCAGCCACGCACAAGCCCTTTAAGGCCGAGCCAATACCTTTGGATGACACCAAGATTAAAGCCGTGGGGAAGGCCGGATGCTTTGAAGGCACACCATCCCTTACCTTCTCCGATTCTGAAACGGACGACCTCTCGGAGAAGCTAGGGCTAACCATCGTTGGAAAGTTCTCACACTCGCTCCCATCTCCCTCCCAAATCCAAAAAAGCCTTGGAGGTTTGGGATTAGTGGGTTCTTTCACTTGGAAATACTTGAATGCGAAGCACATCTTAATTCAATTCCAAGCGATGGCCGACTACACTAAGGTCTTAAATGGCCCCAATGGGAATCCCAATTGGTATGTTGATATCCACCCGATGAGGGTGTTCAAGTGGGCGCCGGACTTTGATACATTTTTTGAGTCGCCGGTTGTCGCCGTTTGGTGCAACATCATGGGAATCCCGGCGCATCTCTTTGAGGAATTGGCTCTCATGGCAATCGGTAAACTACTAGGCAAGCCACTACAAGCCGATCATGCCACAATCCATCAAAGCCGGCTCTCCTTCGCAAGGATTGACATCTCTACTCCCCCGACGGAAGAGATCATCCTTAATATCCGAGGCAAAGATTCAAGGTACAAAGTGGCATGGGACCGTATCCCATTATTTTGTGCTAATTGTAAACATGTTGGGCATGAGAAAGAGGATTGCCATGCAGTGGGAAGAAAGGCTTGGGGTAGAGACAAGGATCGCCGAGCATCGTCCAAGGAGAACCACTCGAGCCATGCCGCCAAGATTATCCGCCGTGAGTGGCGCCCAAAGGCTAATGCTTGGGTCGGCACTCCATCGTCCATTGGACACTTGGAGAAGGCCAAAGATAGTAACAACCACGCGGAGAACATTGAGGGTACATCGGGTGCTGGATCGTCGAAGTCAAGAGTGGCTAGTAGGAGTAACCCAAGTGTGGATGAGGATGGCTTCCAATTGGTGTCGAGGAAGAGGAAGGGAAAGGTGCATGAGGGCGATATGCACACCAAGGCTCCACACGTTGAGGATTGGCATTTGAAGGGGAATGTTGCTACGGTGACATTCGGGAGTGTTCCATCGGGTGCGAATGACTCGAGATTTAGCTCCATGAGTGTCGCATGTGGGCCCCCCAACCGGGAGATAGAGGGCCTCATCAAGGACCTTGATCCAGGAGGGCATGTCCCTAGCGGAGGTATCCCGATTGCGGGCCTTAGCTAGGTGATGGACAAGATTTTTGGGGATGCAAAGGCTGCATCAAATGGTAATTGGATTTTGAGAGTATATAGATGACCATCCTAGTTGTTAGGGAGCCCTCGTTGTACTCTAATTGTCATGTCTTGGCGAGTCGTCACTTTTGGGTGACTCGGTGTATGTTTGGCTGTAGCAAATGGTTCCGGGTAATGCACAGGTGTGGGTCCGCCTCAACCCTCCGACCCTTAGGGTGTTTTAAAATAAAAAAAATTCTTTGGATGGGATAAAGCATATGTAAAAAAGGGTTTCCAAGGATAATGTCATGAGATAAATATTTTACCATTATAACTGGCATCTCAAGACAGATTCCATTATTGCAATAATGGACCCGATGACAACCCCTAACCCGGACAAGTTCTCAAAGCCCCTGGGGCTGATCTACAAGGGTTCGAACATCAATGGGAAGATATGGATCCTTGTGGAGGAGGGGGCGAATTTTGAAGTTGAGGATGACTCGGAACAGTTGCTTCATGGGCGCTTCATTTGCCCTCGGCTACCGGCTCCTATTCGGCTTTCGGCCGTGTATGCCAAGTGTACGAGAGGGGAGCGGATTGCACTTTGGGAGTGACGGCATCATCTTCCGGCCACGCCCCCGGCGCCGACGTTAATATCGTTGAGGAGAGGGTGGACATGCTACCACATGACCCAAAGCAGCCGGTGGTTGGTCCTAGGGAAGGACAAACACCCTTGGTGGGAGTGAAGGTCAACTTACCCGAAATGGAAAAAGAAACAAACCAACTTTCGGAAAGTAGCTTGGTGCCTTTCCAAGCCGAGCCTTCACGTGACACACTAGCCGTTGGCTCCGCAATGCCGCCAAAAAATGACCACATTTTGCAGATTGCCTCTCTTGACTCGGCGGAGATGTTAGACACCATGGCGGCGCAGCCCCTCCTCGGCGCCGGCCGGCCGGCGGATGCTTTCGTGACATCCCAACCACGACACTACCTGCCTTGGACCAACGAGCCGGCTCCGATGTCGAATGCGGCAACCAACACCACCTCTCTTGAGGATTTCCCACCTCTTGAAAGAGGTAGAACTTGGAAACTCCGAGATTCTTTTGAAAATGGCCGGCTACACCCGAGGCCGAGCCCAACGACGGGTGCTCAAGAGACCCGAGACAAGGCACCACCACTAGTCCCGCCTACAACCCGAACCCCATGACGGGGTGGCAAGGCTACAGGCCATTGACACACCAATGTCCGAGGCGGACGCGCTTTCTAGGATCCCAACCGTAAACGTAGCCGAGAGCTGCGACATACCGGGCGAGGTTCGCAGGAAAGGCCCGATGAACATCCCTCATGCTGGTGGAGGCGTAACAGCCGCTAGACACATGAGCAAACCGATGTCTATGGCGGACATGGTCCGAGTCACACCGAATCTCGAAGTCCCGGAAGTGTTCATCCCGGAGAACCTCCAAAACATCGTCTTTGCGACCACTTCAAATGGCATCCCGGCGATCTACTTCTCCGGAGCGGAAATCTAGAAATTGGCTACTAGCCTTGGTCACGCCATTGTCGGTAAGTTTTCCCATTCTATTCCAGCCTCACACCAAATTCAAAAGGCCCTTGATAATATCAAATTTCATCGTGGTTTCAATTGGAAGTATATTAATGCCAAACATATCCTTGTTCAATTTGAGGATGTTGCGGATTATGCTCGTTTGCTTAGCGGACCTAAGGGGACCCCGGTGTGGTTTGTTGATCGGCACCCTATGAGAGTCTTTAAATGGACGCCAGATTTTGATGCATTTTGTGAATCACCTATTGCGGCTATTTGGTGTAATCTAATCGGCCTTCCTATCCACCTCTTTGACCGATCAGCTCTTTTCGCCATTGGGAAACTCCTTGGAACCCCTATTCAAGTGGACCGCGCCACAGCCAACAAGACAAGATTGTCTTTTGCCCGGATATGCATTGAGATCGACATTACGAAGCCAGCTCCTTAGGAGATCATACTTGACATCTGTGGGCGTGAAACCGTGCAAAAAGTGAGATGGGATAAGATCCCGGCGTATTGTAATGAGTGTAGGCATGTGGGGCATAAGAGTGAAGTATGCTATGCGGCGGGCAAGGCGACCCGACCCCCGAAAAGGAACTATAACGTTGCCGTGCCGAAACACCCGCAACAAGGGGCACAAGGGTCGAATGGTGGCCTCGACCAGCCGATAGGAAACTCAAACAATAAGGAGCTGAAACGACAACGGAGACCAAAAGAGACGGACATGCAACCGATTATAACCCCAGCTCGGAGGGAATTATAGGTGGAGAATGGCAAGGACCGGATGTTATGGGAGATTTGCGTGAGGATGACCACGTGGACTTGCCCCTCCGCCCCGACAAGGGGGACAAGAAGTGGAGTGCGAGTCAAAAGAATGGTAGGGGTTTCGGCCTTCAAACCTTTTCACCTTGGGCATGGCCGAGGGAACTTGCCACAGGGAGATTCATCTAACCATCGGCCCACACCCTCGGCCAAGGATGGGGGACGGTGCGAGGCAGCCTCGGCTTCGGGAGAACTAGTGCAACCGAGAGGCTCGTTCAAGCCTTTTGACTTGAAAAGGGCTGAGATGCAAGTGTCGGCAAGTCACATGAGTACCAATCGCTATTACACCCTCATGGCTCGGGAGAACTTTGTGGAGGATGATTGGGAAGACAAGGAAGATTGGGAAGAGCACCTTTCCCCCAATGATGGCGACGGTGGAGCCATTCCCACTATTATGGCGGCCGAGACAAGCCATGACAGGAATGACCTCCAAATAATTGAATTCCAAGGGGGGCCTTCAATCCCGCCGGATACGAACCTTCATTGTTAATCATGTCAATAAACTTTATGTTTTGGAATGTGAGGGGGATCGCAAACGCGTCAACCCAAAACGTTCTTAAATGACTAATCAAATCTCATAATATTTGCTTTCTTGCAATAATGGAGCCATTGACAAACCCTAACCCGGACAAGTTCTCAAAGTCCTTGGGGCTGATCTACAAGGGTTCGAACATCAATGGGAATATATGGATCTTTGTGGAGGAGGGTGCGAATTTTGAAGTTTTTTTTTTTTTTTAAAACACCACGAGGGTGGAGGGTTAAGGCGGACCTACACCTGTGCATTACCAGAGTCAATTGAAACGAACAATCAAAACACCGAATCGCCCGAAAGTGACGATTCACAACAACCAATTAGAGTACAACGAGGGCCTCCCTACCTACTAGAGTGGTCATCAATGTACTCTTAGCAATCCTATTACAATTAACATGACGATACCTTCCCATCACAAAATATACCTCCGTCCCTCAATTGAGACCCGCAATAGGGATACCCCCGTGATGGGTAATCCCTTCCGGATCAAGTTCCTCGATGAAGCCTTCCTTCTCCCGGTCGGGGAGCCCGCATGAGACACTCATTGAACAAGTGCTCGTCTTGCTCGCGCTAGGTTCATCTCGAACAAATGAAACTGTAGCCACATTGTCCTTTGAACGCCAATGATCAATGTGTGGAGCCTTGGAGTGCGTTCCTCCGTTACGATCCATTCCTTTCCGTTTCCGTGACACCAATTGAAACCCATCTTCATCCACACTTGGTTGACTCCCAAAGGACTCTCTTGAACCCATCGGATTGGCCTCCATTTTGCCCTTCTTGATCTCCTCGTGGTAGTCTCTTTCGTTCTCCTTGCAAGTGTGATCACTGTTTGGGGGAGTGCCATCCGTATTCGCCACCTTCGGGCGCCACTCTCGGCGGATGGTCTTGGGGACATGGCTAGGATCAAACACCTTTGTTGATTCTCGGTGGTCCTTGCCTCCAACTCGTCCCTTCCTTCCCAACGCATGACCATCATCGATGGCGTGCCCAACATGCTTACAATTCTCGCAAAACAATGGGATACGATCCCATGCTACTTTGTGTCTTGAATCTTTGCCTAGGATGTTTAGGATGATCTCTTCTTTCGTGGCCTTTGAGATATCAATCTCTACGCATAACCTAGCAAAAGAGAGTCAGGTTTGATTGATTGTGGCATGATCCGCTTGTAGCGGCTTGCCTAGGAGCTTGCCGATCGCCATGAGGGCCGATTCCTCAAAAAGGTGGTTGGGATTCCTATGATATTACACCACACGGCGACGATCGGCGACTCGAAGAAAGTATCAAAATCCGGCGCCCACTTGAACACCCTCATCGGATGATTATTCAAATACCAAATCGGATTACCATTCGGACCGTTTATCACCTTGGCATAATCAGCCACTTCTTGGAATTGGAGTAGTATGTGCTTAGCATTCAAGTATTTCCAAGTGTAATCTCCAACTAGCCCCATGCACCCTAAACTTTTTTGAATTTGGAATGAGGATGGGAGCGAGTGGGGGAACTTCCCCACAATGGCTAGTCCTAGTTTCTTCGAGAGATGTTCCGTTTCAAGATCGGTAAAGGAAAGATATGGGGTACCTTCGACGCTTCCGGCCGCCCCCATAGTGGGAATGGCTCGGCCTTATGGGTCGTGTGTGGAGTTGGAGCTCCCACCATGGGCCCCGTCCCCCCATGTGAGAAGAGGTCTTTAGCCTCCTTCCAAGCATTCGCCGGCGACGCCACCTTTTCCGGTGGAGATTCCGGTGGCCGAGCACCGGGGCCACGTTCATATTTGCCTCCATCATTGTCGAGATGGATATGGATGGCACATGGTGCTTCATTTGAATTCTAAACGTTATTATCCACAAATGGAGCAACAATTTCTTCCCCATGTAAAGTGTCCCTTGTCTTTTCCTCCTTTGGTGAGTCACATGCACCCACACCATCACATGCCACCCCATCCTCACCCCTAGGCTGCACGTGAGAGGGTGTACTTGCAACATCCATCTTGTTGACCAAATCACACTCCAAGCTTGGAGCTTCAAGAATCCGGCCAACCGGCACCAGTTGAGGATGAATCGGAACAGTTGCTTCATGGGCGCTTCATTTGCCCTCGGCTACCGGCTCCTATTCGGCTCTCGGCCGTGTATGCCAAGTGTAGGAGAGGGGAGCGGCTTGCACTTTGGGACAAGATGAGAGGTATCTCTCAAGAGGTGGAAGGAATGCCGTGGCTTATTGGAGGTGACTTCAATACTATCCTCTCCACTCGAGATAGGATGGGAAGCGACACTAATCGGCAGGTGGAGATGGTGGACTTCGCCGAGGCCATCGAGGATTGTAGATTCCTGGACTCGGGCTTTGATGGTTCGGACTACACCTGGGCTAAGAATGGCCTCTTGGAAAGGTTGGATAGGGTGCTGGTCAGCGAAATGGCATCCCAGCCCTTTGACGCAATTCGTGTCACAAACCTCCCGCGGGTAGCTTCGGATCATGGTCCTATCCTTGTCAGATGCTGAGTGCCGAGCAACCACGAGGGTGGGAGAGCCTTCCGATTCCAAAACATGTGGGTACGGCACGAGGGCTTTGCCGAGTTGGTGCGGGAAGATTGGATGGCCCCCACCGATGCCGAGGGCCTTCTTAACTTGAAGATCAAATTAGCAAGGATCAAAAAGACGTTCAAAAGGTGGAACAAGGAAGTCTTCGGGAACATACATGAAAACCTCCAACAATGTGAGGAGAATATCGCCATGGCTCAATCTGACTTCGAAGAAGACCCCTCGCCTCGGAACAGATCGGAGATCAACAAGCAAATTGCGGAGTACATCCTCCTACTCAAGATGGAAGAAGATTTCTGGCGCCAGAAGGCTGCTCTCCGATGGCTGGAAGAGGGGGACAAAAATACTAGGTTCTATCAAAGTTGGGTGAAGCAGAAGAGAATCCGGCTGAGAATTCACAAGGTTACCGCAAATGGGAGGGAGATTACGGATGACCTTGCAATCAAAGACTCTTTTTTTTTTTTTTTTTTTTTTTCAAATTAACTTCATATATTTATATTATATATATGAAGGAGGAAATTACAAATCAACTCCTATAACAAGGAGGAAAGACAAATTACGCCACCCAGGGTTCGAACTCGAGACCTCCAGGATGGACGCGGTATCCAGCACCCTTTACCGCTAGTCCAAGGGGCTTGGATACCTTGCAATCAAAGACTCGACGGTCGAGTTCTTCCAAAATCTCCTAGTACCAACCAATCCGGTGCTGGATTACCCGGAACTAGACATCTTGCACCAACTTCCCCCTTCGGAACAACTGGAGGGCCCTCCAACACCGCCGGATGCGGATGAAGTGAAACGAGCGGTTTTTGATATCTCCGGCAATATTGCCCCCGGACTGGATGGCCTCTCGGCCCTGTTCAACCAAGCTTGTTGGAGCACCGTAGGACCGGATGTGGTGGACACGATTAGACAATTTTTTGGTGGGGCCTATCTCCCGCGGAACTTTACGGCAACAAGTATTGTGCTAATCCCCAAGAAGTTGTCGCCCGAAAGTTGGGGAGACTACCGGTCCATCAGCCTGTGCAATGTCATTAACAAAGTGGTGATGAAAATCCTCACGAAGAGACTCGCACCCTTCCTACCCAGCGTCATCTCCCCGAACCAGAGCGGGTTCGTCAAAGGAAGACTGCTAAATGATAATGTACTCCTCGCACAGGAAATGTTCCATGACCTTGCCCGATGCACACCGGCCACGAATGTCGCAATCAAGATTGATATGGCCAAGGCCTATGATCGTGTGCAATGGCCCTTCCTACTCACGGTTTTGAGACAAATAGGATTCTCGGGGCCTTGGATTGCGCTTATTGAACGATGCATCAGCACTTGTTGGTTCTCGATCCACATTAATGGTGCCCCATCAGGTTTCTTTAAGTCTACCCAAGGGCTTAGGCAAGGTGACCCTATTTCCCCCAGCCCTGTTCGTGTTAGCAGCTGATTATCTATCACGCTCCCTTGATAGACTTATACTTGGAAACAAGGAGATGACTTTCAAAGCCACTCGTGGTTGCTTGGAGGTCAGCCACCTCGCATAAATCGAGAAATGGTCCAAATTTTTATCTACAAGAAATCAAAGAAACTCTAGAGAGAGATGCTCTCCCTTCTCTCTAGCAATTCTCCCTTTTGAACGATAATCCACCTTCCGACCACCCCCCCACGCCGACCTTCCGTTCATCTCCGACCACCACCCTCGTTCGTCCAAGGCCACAACCACAACCTCGGCTCGCTCCTCCGGTCTCGAGCCACACCTCACCAACCTCCGCTCAACTCCCCGGTGCGGCTGGTGTCTTGACTCTCCTTCAGCCATGCCGGAACACCCGCCGGATCCTCCACCGGGGTCCGAGGAACCCCGCACCATCTCGGATCACCAAATGGCCCTCTGGGCAGCCGAGGACCCTCCCTTGGTCCAACAAATGACGTTCACGTCGGAAGAGGCTTCCTCCACAAGCCTTCCCTCCAAGAAAATGGCGAGGAAATCCTTGAAAATAAACGTGAAAGAGAGGAAAAGTAGCCCGGCCCCTTCCACCAAAGGCGATGGTCGGAAAAGGTTTGTACTCTCACCTATGCCGGAAGACAAGCAACTCCGGAAGAAGATTGATTTCGTGGCCGAAGGTGGCTCACCGGTTGGAAGTCCCAAATGCAAAACAACCATCTTTCCGGCGCCTCCCGGCCGCGATATGAAGGTGGCTCCACCCGGGAATGAGGCCGAAATCGTCACCTATGATGAAGGGGATGAGAAAATCGCCATTGTTCCTGACTCTTACGACAATGCCGGCTAGATTCCGTCCTCCGGCCAGGACTCCGGCGACGGCCGGTCGACCGTCGAAGCAAGTGACGAGCCAGCCGCGCACGCTCCCCCACCATCTCATGTTGGACCACGTGATGCACAACTCTCCAAGATGGTTGGTGAAGTCATCTTGCCAAATATGGATAAAGGAACAAAACCACCTCTGAAAAGCTCCTTTGTCCCTTACCCTCCCAATAAAGGTGTCACATGTGCTGCAAAGAATACCTTGAAAGAAGGAGTAGTCAACTTGCCCGAAATGGAGTTAGGAACAAAATCACCTTTTGAAAGTGCCTTGGTGCCTTACCACAATGGGGGCTCACGTGAGTTGCTAGCCGTTGAGGCTCCAATACAGCCACAAACCCATGAACTCATCCACCTCGCCACCTTGGACTCGGCGGAGACCCTCGACACAATGGCCACCCAATCCCTCATCATTGCCGGACCACCGGAGACCGGAAGTAAGCTCTACGTGGCGCGCGCCAGCCGGGTGCCGAGACTTGAACCTCCGGGGTCCTCACCCTCGACGGACCTTATCGCCTCACTTGAGGAGTTTCCACCACTTGAGAAAGGTAGAACACTCAAAATTCGGGACACTTTTGAGAAGGGATCACCGAGTCGGAAGGAGGAGATGGCCGCGACAAATCCAAAACTAAGATGGGGCAGCTCCGTGCCACAAGGAACGCAACCGAAAGCGCCTCTTCGATTAGGATATGGAGTCCCAAGCATTGAAACGTCCATCCCGATGGTAATTGGAGATAGTGACCCGGAGACGAGCAACAACTATACACCCCCGGATTTGCATGGGCCGAACCAACAAACTCCCGAAACAGGGATGGGGCCGAGCACGGGATTGAACCATGCGAACCTGCCCAAGACACACGAGCCACACTCGGTGATCGCCGGGAAGCCGATAACATTGGCCGAAGTGCTAAAAGGCTCCTCCGACCCAAACGGCCCGCAAGTGTTCGAACCGGAGAAGATTCAAAACATTGGCTTTGCCTCAGCATCAAACGGCATCCCGACCATTTACTTTTCCGGGGCGGAGACACGAAAGTTGGCTGAAGGCATTGGGCACGCAATCGTGGGTAAGTTTTCTCATTCTATCCCTACGGGGCATCAAATTCAAAAGGCCCTTGACAACATCAAATTGAGTCGTGGCTTTAATTGGAAATATATTAATGCTAAACACATTCTTATTCAATGCGAGGACATTGGGGATTATGCTCGCCTTCTTGGTGGCCAGAGGGGCTCCCCCGTATGGTTCATTGATCGACACCCGATGAGGGTATTCAAATGGTCCCCGGAGTTTGATGCGTATTGTGAGTCCCCGATCGCGGCAATTTGGTGCAACTTAATAGGCCTCCCCATTCACCTCTATGATCAATCGGCCCTATTCGCCATCGGCAAGCTCCTCGGTACCCCAATTCAAATCGACCGTGCCACGGCCAACAACTCTCGGCTATCCTTCGCACGCATTTGCATCGAGATTGATATTACGAAGCCACCTCCCGAGGAGATCATTCTTGATCTTTGTGGGCGGGAGACGGTGCAACAAGTCCGATGAGATAAGATTCCTTCCTATTGTCAAGATTGCAAACATGTTGGACACACGAGGGAGGTTTGTTATGCAACGGGCAAGAAGGAACGACCGGCCAAGAGAAACTATAATTTCGGCCCACTCAAACAGCCACATTCGGACGACCGAGGTGTTAAAGAAATGCAAGACACCGGGGGGAATGATTCTAATCCTAATGATGCTAATCCTAATGAATGGAAACGCCAAGGGAAGAAAAAGAATAGTGGTGCTGATCGAGCAAACTACAAAGCAAAAGGAACCAAAGGTGCGGACACACATTGGCAAGGCCCGGACATCTTAGGAGATTTCAATGACAACAAGGAAGCTTCGTCGGAATCACATCGTGCGAGTGGAACTCGGAATGGTCGAGAGGCCTCAAGCCATCTTAAAGGCTTCAAGCCTTTTGCCTATCCACTCGAGGAAGCGACACCGGGTGTCACTAACCGGGTCTCGGCCGTCCGGGGTGGGAATCCCGTCACGGCACCCATCGGCCCAAGCGGCTCAACAACAAAGACCACCGTGGCCAAGAGTAGAGAACAAGAGAAGGCAAACTGTTTGAGCACTAATCAATACTTCTCCCTCATGGAAGATGAAGAATATGAGGATGATGATCATGATGCCAATGAGAGCTTCGAGAGGGGCGCGCACAATAGTGATGATGCTGGTGGTGCGAGCAACCCAACCTTGGAGGCCGAGACGGATCACGAATGGCACGACCAACAAATGACCGATTTCCGAGGGGGGCCTTCACACCCGCCGGGTACGGAACCTCACTGTTAATTATGTCCTTAAACTATATGTTTTGGAACGTTAGGGGTATTGCGAATGCTCCAACCCAAAACGTTTTAAAAAGATTGATCAAGTCTCATAATGTTCAATTTCTTGCAATAATGGAGCCGTTTACAGACCCTAACCCGGAGAAATTCTCTAGGGCATTGGGGCTAGTGTTTAAAGGCTCAAATACTAATGGAAAAATTTGGATTTTTGTTGAGGAGGGCGCCAACTTTGTTGTGGAAGAGGACTCGGATCAAATGCTCCACGGCCGTTTCCTTTCTCCTCGCCTTGAAAGACACACTTCAGTCTCGGCTATCTACGCGAAGTGCTCACGGACGGGAAGATACCACCTTTGGGATAAATTGAGGGAGATTGCGGTCATCACCGACGGAACACCTTGGATCGTCGGCGGGGACTTCAACACTATTCTATCCCCACATGAGAGAGTTGGGAGCGACACCAACCGGCAAGCTGAGATGATTGACTTCGCCGAGACAATTGAGGATTGCAGGCTTCTTGACCCGGGGTTTGACGGATCGGACTACACGTGGGCAAAGAACGGACTTATGGAGAGGCTCGATAGAATTTTGGTGAATGATGCTTGGCCACAGGTTTTCGAGGCAACGAGGGTTACTAACCTCCCACGCGTCTCATCGGATCATGGGCCGATCTTGGCAAGATGTAGATGTCCTAATCGGCAGCCCGGAGGAAAGGCCTTCCGATTCCAAAACATGTGGATCCGCCATGAGGGCTTCTTGGATACTGTACGCAATACTTGGAACCAGCCTACGGAGGCCGAGGGATTGCTTAATCTTCAAATCAAGCTTGCGCGAACAAAAAAAATGCTCAAACTTTGGAATAAGGAAGTCTTTGGAAATATACATGCCAATCTAAAGGAAATGGAAGATAAGGTGGCTGAGGCCCAAAGTGAGTTTGAAATAAACCCGTCGGGCGAAAACAGAGCCTTTTTTTTTTTTTTTTTTTTTTTTTTTTTCAAACACACCCCAAAGGGCGGAGGGTTGAGGCGGACCCACACCTGTGCATTACTAAAACCATTGATTACAAACAAACATACACCGAGTCGCCCAAAAGTGACGACTCGCCAAGGCATGACAAATTAGAGTACAACGAGGGCCTCCCTAACAACTAGAGGTGGTCATCTATATACTCTCAAAATCCAATTACCATTAGATACAACCTTTGTATCCCCAACACTTCAATCCATCACCTAGCTAAGGCCCGCAATAGGGATACCTCCGCTAGGCACATGCTCTCCTGGATCAAGGTCCTCGATGTGGCCCTCGATCTCCCGGTTGGGGCGCCCACATGCTACACTCATGGAGCTAAAGCTCGCGTCATTCGCACCCGATGAGACACTCCCAAATGTCACCGTAACAACATTCTCCTTCAAATGCCAATCATCCACGTGTGGAGCCTTGGTGTGCATATCGCCCTCATGCACTTTTCCTTTCCTCCTCCTCGACACCAATTGGAAGCCATCCTCATCCACATTTGGGTGACTCCTACTAGCCACTCTTGACTTCGACGATCCCGCACCCAATGTACCCTCGATGTGCTCCGCGTGGTTGTTACAATCTTTGGACTTCTCCAACTGTCCAATGGACGATGGAGTGCCATTCGCCTTTGGGCGCCACTCACGGTGGATGATCTTGACGGCATGGCTTGAAAGGTTCTCCTTGTATGATGCTCGGCGACCCTTGTCTCTACCCCGAGACTTCCTTCCCGCTGCATGGCAATCCTCTTTCTCATGCCCAACATGTTTACAATTATCACAAAACAATGGAATACGGTCCCATGCCACTTTGTACCTCGAGTCTTTGCCTCGGATATTAAGGATGATCTCATCCGTCGGGGGAGTGGAGATGTCAATCTCTACGCAAATCCTTGCGAAGGAGAGTCGGCTTTGATGAATTGTGGCATGATCGGCTTGTAGTGGCTTGCCAAGGAGCTTACTGATTGCCAAGAGGGCCGATTCCTCATAGAGATGAGCCGGTATACCAATTATGTTGCACCACACGGCAACAATTGGCGACTCAAAGAACGTGTCAAAATCCGGCGCCCACTTGAACACCCTCATCGGATGGCAATCAACATACCAATTCGGACTCCCATTAGGGCCATTTAGCACCTTAGCATAATCGGTCACCTCTTGAAATTGGAGTAAAATATGCTTAGCATTCAAGTATTTCCATGTGAATGCTCCAACTAGCCCCATGCCACTAAGACTTTTTTGAATTTGGGTTGTGGACGGGAGTGAATAGGAGAACTTCCCGACAATAGCTAGCCCTAGCTTCTCCGAGAGAAAATCCGTTTCAAAATCGGAAAAGGAGAGTGATGGCGTACCTTCAAAAGAGCCGGCTGTACCCAAAGGCTTGGTCTTGCCGTCGTCCAAGGGGATTGGCTCGGACTTTCGATTTGGGGCCGATGAACCCTCCACGGCCCCGGTCCCCCCGCGGTTGGAATGATTCGTTGCCGCCTTCCACACATTCGCCGGCGGTGCCAGCGTTTCCGGCGAAGATTCCGTCGGTGCCAGCTTTTCCGGCGACGGCTCCGGCGGTTGTGCCACGGGGGCACGGTCTTCCATGCGTGCATCAGCCTCAAGGTGGAGGTAAGTAGCACATGGTATTGCTTGTGAGTATAAATTGTCATTTTCCCCATTTGGAGCAACACCTCCTTCCCCATGCAAAGTGGTCTTTGTTTCTACCTCTTTTTGCAAGTCACATGATTCCAACACATCACATGCCAACCCATCTTCTAGCCTAGGACCCATGTGATGTATTGTACTTGCACCGGTTGGGTGGTGGTCCAGCTCACTCCGGCTCGCCGGCGCCGGCGAAATTCCGGCCACCTCCTCGGAGTTGAGCATTTCCATTGCAATCTTCTTCTTCTTATCTTCCATATTTGATGTCGACTCTTTCGTCGGCTCATCTACCTCCCGGAAACTGGATTTGGCTGGTGGGTCCACTAGGTCGTCGTCCGAGATTCCGGCAGCAAAAAACCGCTCATGGTCGAGAAGGAGTAAGTGGCCCGTAGCTGGTTCGAAGGGGCCCGGTTTCGCCATTTGAGCAAACGTGCTCATCATATACCCACCGGGAGGCTGCTCTCCTTCCGGCGACGCCGTCCCCTCATCATTTTCCCGGTCGAGTAGCTCTCCGGCCATTTCGAAGATCATTTTCTTCTTGATTCGACTAACCCCCGAAATTGTCTCAAGGCCTACGCGTTTCAGATCACGTCGGCCTCTCTCGGGGAAAGGAGTCCCGGCCCTCTTCGTCTTTGGCCGTGGGATGAAAGGGAGACTCCGTTCCGGCGAGCGGGGTGGTTGGAACGTGAGAGATGAAACCGTAGCAGCCTCAACCGCCGGTCCCGGCCCTCATTGCCAATTACATCCTTCTCCTCAAAATGGAGGAAGACTATTGGAGACAAAAAGCGGCCCTCCGATGGCTAGCGGATGGAGACAAGAACACAAGGTTCTATCAAAGCTGGGTTAAACAGAAGAGGATTCGATTGCGGATTCATAGAATATCCGTGAATGGAGTGGAAATCACTGGGGAGGAAGAGATCAAGAACTCGGCGGTTGATTTCTACAAGAACCTCCTAGCACCCCCACCCTTGGCCCTCGGCGTGCCGGACTTTAGTTTGATCCGCCAGCTCCCACCTTCGGAAAAACTCTGGGATCTTCCTACACCACCTGAGGGGGATGAAATTAAGCGAGCTGTGTTTGATATATCTGGGGATAGTGCACCAGGACCGGATGGTTTTACGGCTACCTTCTATCAAACGTGTTGGGGTATCGTGGGACAAGATGTGGTTCATGCGGTTAGACAATTCTTCCTTGGGGCGTTCCTCCCGCGGAGTGTCACAGCAACAAGTATAGTCCTGATCCCCAAGAAGCTCACTCCTGAATCGTGGGGGGACTATCGCCCCATCAGCTTGTGCAATGTGATCAACAAGATCATTACAAAGGTCCTTACGAAAAGGCTTACTCCTTTCCTTCCCCACGTCATTGCCCCAAACCAAAGTGGGTTCGTGAAAGGTCGACTTTTGAACGATAACGTGCTCCTGGCCCAGGAAATGTTCCACGAGCTTCCAAGGTGCTCCCCTGCCCCGAATGTTGCTCTTAAAATTGACATGACAAAGGCCTATGACCGCATCCAATGGCCGTTTCTCATCAAGGTCATACGACAAATGGGATTTCCGGAAGCTTGGATCTCCCTCATTGAAAGATGTGTTGGCACTTGTTGGTTCTCGGTACTAATTAATGGCGCCCCTCGGGCTTCTTCAAGTCTACCCGAGGGCTCCGACAGGGCGATCCTATCTCACCCGCCCTGTTTGTGATTGCGGCGGAATACCTCTCTAGGGCGCTTGATAAACTTATTTTGGGACACAAAGAGATGGCTTTCAAGGCGGCCCGGCACTGCATGGAGATTAGCCACTTAGCCTATGCCGATGATATCATCATCTTCACCCAAGCGGCGGCGCCCTCTATTAGGCGCCTAAGAGCATGCCTTGATGATTATGCGGAGGTCTCGGGCCAACAAGTCAACCTTGCTAAGAGTAATTTCTACATTGCCGAGATTCATGATGGTTGGGCAGGATCAATCCACTCGGAAGGAGGATTCTCTCAAGGTACATTCCCTTTTCTTTACTTGGGAGTACCCATATTTCGAGGAGTTAAACGAACGGATATGTTTATGTTCCTCCGGGAGAAAGTGGCGTCGCGGATCTCGGGATGGGCTCATAGGCATCTCTCGTTCGGGGGGAGGCTAACACTAATCAAGAGTACCCTGGAAGCGGTTCCCCTTCACATTTTTCAAGCCATCGAGCCAACAGCCGGCGCTCTCAAACAGATTGATCAACAGCTGGCTAGGTTCTTCTGGGGATCCTCAAATGAAAGGAAGAAGACACATTGGATCGGGTGGGATCAAATCTGCCTACCCACCGCCGAGGGCGGCCTTGGCATCCGCAAGTCAAAGGAGGTTCTCCGAGCCTTCATTGTCAAATTGTGGTGGCGATTTAGGAAGCAAAACTCTCTTTGGGCTATTTATATGATGACCAAGTATTGTACCATGGCTTCCCCTCTTGTGGCTAGGCCCTCGGGACGAAGTAGCCCTAATTGGAAACGGCTCATGAAAGTTCGGGTGCAAGCACAGCCGCACATCAGATGGGTGGTGGGGCTAGGCAAGATCTTTTTCTGGGACGACATATGGCTCGGCAATTGCACCTTAAGGGAGCTAGCGCTTGATGATCGAAGATGCGCAAGGGATAGGATCGAGGACTATACCCTGGATGGAGTATGGGACGAAACCAAACTCCAACTCCTACAAACCCAAGCCGGCCTCCCGCACCATGTAATCCAGCAAATTATCGGCACCCCAATTGTTCATGGAGAATCGGACATCCCAAGATGGAACATCTCTCGGCTCGGGGACTTCTCCCTTGCCACGACATGGGAGACCATCCGTAACCGGAGGCCTATCATCCGGGGCTTGGATGACTTATGGAAGGCCGGCCTTACACACTCAATTTCCATCTTCATTTGGAGGTTGCTCTCTAACCGTATCCCGGTCGACACAAAGCTCCAGTGGAGAAAGATTGAGATGGCCTCTAAATGCCAATGTTGCCAATTTAGGCCAAACATTGAGTCCCTACAACACCTCTTCATCCAAGGAACGGGGGCTACCAGGGTGTGGAGGGAGTTTGACGCTTGGTTCGAAGGATCAGCACCACGAATCCAGGTCAATGACACCATTCCGGAACGACTGGAGGTCTGGTCGAGAAGAACCAGGCAAGATAACAAGAAACACCTGAGCCACGCTATGCCTTATCTTATCATGTGGTTCCTATGGGCCGAGAGGAATCTTAGTCGTCACCAAATGACCCAATTCAAGGCGTACAACGTGGTGTGGCAGGTACAAACTTATATCCGAAACAGCATGATTAATGGGAACATAAAGAAAAAACATTGGAAGGGAGTGAGATTCAATTTTCACCTACCGGCCGAAGCGGAGAATAGGGTGCCGAGGCCTCTTGTTGTATCAATTAAGTGGCACCCTCCGGACGGGGCATGGATCAAGATCAATACGGACGGTGCCTTCCTGGAATCCTTGGATAAGGCCGGAGGGGGAGGAATTATCCGTGACTTTGCAGGGCGAATGTTAGTCGCCTTCACCACACCACTCCGAGCCCACTCGGCCCTTGAGGCTGAACTCAAGGCCATCCATCACGGACTAACCTTGGCGAAGGAGTTTAACCGACCTCTTTGGCTCGAGGTGGACTCTGAACAGGCGCTTAACCTCCTTAATGGTGCCAGCTGGGGGCCGCCCCAAGTTAGACATGATGTAGCTCGTCTAATCGTCCTCAAACGACATATAACACTCCGCACATCCTTTATTCATCGGGAGGGAAACAAAGTGGCTGATTTCCTAGCAAAAATGGGTGCGGAGAAATTAGAGTATCACCGCATGAACGATAGCACAGCCCCTCGGCTATTAAGGGCAATGATCCGCTTGGAGGAGATGGGCATTCCGAATATCCGAGTCCGAGATGAAGACTCTACCTAGTCTAGGTCGTTTTTATCGTTTTGAGTTTTGAATGGAGTAGGGCGAGGTCCGCACCATGTTGGCGCGGACCGCTCACTACTCTAATGGCTCTTTCTTTGTCGGGACACCACTATCGGGTGCGGCCATGAATTGTAATCTACCCCCTTTTTTGAAATATAGGGATGAGGGACCCACGAACCCTCCACCGTGACAGTGTTTATTAAAAAAAAAAAAAACCTCGCCTATGCTGACGACATCATCATATGAACACAAGCGGCCATGACATCTCTAGAGGTACTTTCCCTTTCCTTTATTTGGGGGTCCTTATTTACCATGGACTGAAGCATTCGGATATGTTTATGTTTCTTCAGGAGAAGATAGCGGCCAGAATCTCAGGTTGGGCCCACCGACACCTTCCCTTTGGGGGAAGACTTACCTTGATCAAGAGCACGTTTGAGGTGGTTCCACTACACATCTTTCCAGCTATTGAGCCTACTAGCGGAACACTCAAGCAATTGGACCAACAAATGGCCCGCTTCTTCTGGGGATCGACGAGTGAGAAGAAAAGGACACACTGGATTAGCTGGGACCGGATTTGCCTTCCCACTGCCGAAGGGGGCCTTGGCATCCGCAAGCTTAAAGAGGTACTCCGTGCCTTCAATATTAAACTTTGGTGGAGATTCCGGGAACAGAGCTCCCTGTGGGCAAAGTACTTAATGGCCAAATATTGCTATAAAACCTCCCCGCTCACTTCAAGAACTTCGGGCAGAAATAGCCCGACGTCCAAAGGCTGTTGAAAGCGCGGCGCCAGGCTCACCCCCACATTCGATGGGTGGTGGGGTTAGGACACATCTATTTCTGGGATGACCTCTGGATTGGAGAGGCCGGCTCAGGGACCTATGCATCGATGATAGGGGAGCCCCCCTGACCATGGTCTCGGACTTTATTCTGGATGGGACATGGGACGAGGCCAAACTCCAAGTGCTTAACGACCAAGCCGGGCTCCCTCAGCAAGCAATTACGCAAATCCTTGACACACCAATCCTCTCGGGGGAGCCGGACATCCCGCGATGGACCCTTTCCCGAATGGGTGACTTTTCGCTGGCCACGACATGGGAAACCATCCGGTCTCAAAGGCCGATCATCCCGGGACTTGATGATATCTGGCAGGCTGGGCTCACCAAGTCAGTCGCAATCTTCAATTGGCACCTCCTGTCGAATCGGATTCCGGTCGACACCAAGCTCCAATGGAGAGGAATCGAGATGGCATCCAAATGCCAATGTTGCCATCCCGGACCGAGCATCGAATCCCTTCAACACCTCTTCATACAAGGCCGGGGGGGCATCTAGAATTTGGAGAGAATTTGATGGATGGTTCGAGGGGCCCTCTCCACCGATCAGAATCAATGATACAATCCCGGAGAGACCTGAAGTGTGGTCACAAAGGATTCAACAAAATAGGAAACACCTGTGCCGAGCCATGACATACCTCATCCTATGGTTCATTTGGGCGGAACGCAATCGGAGCCGGCATGATCAAGTTCCCTTCAAATCTTACAACGTGGTATGACAAGTGCAAATCTTTATCCGTCAGCACCTTCCTCAAGGAGAGTGAGAGTGAGAGAAGCTCCCACATCTCTCTAGAAAGTCTTGCCCCAACCATCTCACGTCCAACGCCGACGGTCTCCCTCACCTTTGGGTGAGGTGGATATGCGGCCGGCCTAACGTCGGTCATGGTCCAGCCCGGAAGGGACTCACCGGGGAAGGAGGTCAAGGACACGAGTCCCTCTCCCTCGCCGAAATGGGTTTTCCGACCAACTAATGCGAAACGGAATATGAAAAAGTCAGCCACTCCCCACCCCATTAAAAATGGTGGTAATACAAAACGCAGCGCTTGTGTGCCATTGACGGAGACCGGAAGGGTGAGGAAGAAGATTGTCTTTGAGTTCGATGAGCTTATTGCCGGAACTAATGGTGGAGGTAGCGCCATTGCCGGAAAAGACGGTTGGAGCTCCCTGCCCGGGGAGAGAGAGAAGGGCCGGTGGAAGAGAAAGGCACGACCTGGCCCTTTTGAAGCCAGCACCGGAGCGTTTGAGGTGGTGCCGGGAGTTCTCCCATTACTTGCGGGGGAGCTCCGTTTCTCCATGGGAAAAAAGGACGGCTCGGCCAGGCACCAGCCAGAAGTCGTGACCGGAACTCGGCTGGATGGTGCATTACCGGAGGTGAATGAGGCCGTTGCACAAGGGGTACTCCGGTCAACGCGCGTGGAACCGGCTGCAAGTGCAGCTGTCTTGGACGAGGACACATCCTCGGAAAGGAATGGTGCCAACATGCTTTTTGACCCACCCACTCTTGCTGCACCATTTCCGGAAAAGGATAGGCATGTACTAGCTAGTGAGACATGTGACTCCCTTATGGGTCAAAGCATCTTGCAATTCAAATCTGGTGATAGTACAAATTTCAAGGCCGAGGATAACAATGGAGGGGGTGAGGCCGGGCTCAACGGGACGCCGTCGGCGCCGGATAACCCGTCGGACCCGCCGGACGAGCTGCTGGACCAGGACAGGGACCAGCCGGAAATCCTACCCAAGCACTCGGCGTCTGAGGTAGGCATCGACGTGGCCTCCCCCGTTGGGAGTCCGCCGACGTTGGGTCACTCGCTGGAATTCATCACGGACAAGGCCGCTCAAGCCGAGACCCAACCTGTTGAGCCAGATCTAGATGAAAAGCCCGCGAACACGGGTGCCGGGCTGGATAGTGGAGGACCACCGAAATCTGACGCGGTGAACCTTGATGCTGATCACGACACGGAGATGGGGACATTCGGATGGTGTGAAGGGATCCCTTCGCTTACATTTTCAAACGAGGAAACAAAGTGCTTGGTGGACAAGGTAGGGCACGCCATTATCGGAAAGTTCTCCCACACCCTTCCAACACCACAACAAATCCAAAAATCCCTTTCCAACATCAACTTCATCGATGGATTCAAATGGAAGTTCGTTAACGCCAAGCACATCCTAATCCAATTTCGTGATGTACGAGATTACGGTCGGATGCTCAATGGTCCCAATGGAGCGCCGGTTTGGTTTGTCGAGCATCACCCAATGCGGGTGTTCAAATGGACTCCGGAGTTCGACACATTTTTTGAGACACCTATTGCCGCCGTTTGGTGTAAGGTGGTGGGACTCCCGATCCATCTCTATGACCAAGTAGCCCTCATTGCGATTGGCAAGTTGTTGGGGAAGCCAATCCAAGTGGACCATGCGACCTTCAACCAAACCCGACTCACCTTTGCTCGGATGTGTATTGAGATTGATATCTCGACGCCTCCACCGGTGGAGATCATTCTCAACATCCTAGGCAAAGACACTAGGTACAAGGTGGTATGGGATCGGATTCCCCTATTTTGTGCGGAATGTAAGCATGTTGGGCACGTCAAGGAAACATGCCTTATCCTAGGGAGGAGAAAGGAGCAGGCCACCACGGATCCCACCCGACCACCACAACCCCGCCGACCCCACTCTGCGTCAAATCCCATCCGCCGGGAATGGAGGCTGAAACTAACGTGCATGGCACCCACAACCCGGATCCGGGCCAAGGGTCTATGCCAAAGGGGGAGACCGAGCCGGGGACACACAAAGAGAAGAGCGGTGCGGAAGCGGCTCCTAGCTTGAAAGCAACACCGAGGGTGCAAGCCCAGGTAGATGACGATGGTTTCCAAGTGGTGTCTAGGAAGAAGAAAGGAAAGGTCCACGAGGGTGATGGGTACATCAGAGCTCTCCACAATGATAAGTTGCACCTTAAGGAGAACGTAGCAACGGTTACTTTTGGGGCCGACGACTCAGGTGCAAATGAGCCGGGCATTGGCTCAATGAGTGTATCATGTGGGTTCCTAAGCCGGGAAATGGAGGGCTTCATCGAGGACCTCGATCCGAGAGGGGTTGTCCCATGTGGGGGCACCCCTATCGCGGGCCTCAACTAGGTGACGGACTTAAGTTTTTGACGATGCGATGGCTGCATCATTATAATTGTAATAGGGATGCTAAGAGTATTTAGATGACCACCCTAGTTTATTGGGAGGCCCTCGTTGTACTCTAATTGGTCGTGGTGAGCCGTCACTTTTGGGCGGCTCAATGGTTGTTTGTTTTGGCTGCAATTGCTGTTGGTAATGCACAGGTGTGGGTTCGCCTTAACCCTCCACCCTCGGGGTGCTTTATAAAAAAAAAAAAAAAAAAAAGTGCAAATCTTTATCCGTAACAGTATGGCCAATGGTAGCATTAAGCCGAAGCATTGGAGAGGCATGACACTTAAGATGAGTGTTCCGAGTCAAGCTACGCCGCGGACGATTAGACCACTTGCCATGCAAATCAAGTGGCAGCCCCCGGACCAGCCCTGGATCAAGATTAACACGGATGGTGCACTCAAGATGGCGACGAACAAAGCAGGTGGAGGAGGGATTGTCCGAGAGTGTGCTGGGTATTCACAATCATAGAATACAACGATGTCGAGGGCCATGGGTTGATTGGGGTCCGAGAAGAGGGTGGAGACATGTCAAGGTGCCAAGCCAAATTCAGAGGTCTGATTCAAACTGAAATTTCACTATGAAGATAAAATCCAAATGCACTCCTCGGACCACTATTGTCTTTATCGTCAAAAGAGCTTCGCATGGGTATCTTGCATGCCTCAATCGGAGCCCAGATGAGGAAGTTATGATCGTTTTAAGAAAGTCGTGCAATGTAGAACAAAACGCGCGGTCAGGCGATAATCCTCATGCAAAACGCCCGGTCGGGTGTTTTTGTCGAAAGCTCAGTTTTTGTCCAGAAACTTCACGCGGCTGGGTGAAATGAGCCTAGGGAAACGCCCGGTCTGGCGTTTTGTCCGGGATGTGACTTTATGACCAAGTTTTGTTTTATTTTGCTCCTTTTCACTCCTAGTATAAATAGACATGTTAGGGTTTTTCTATGCACACTTTGAATGATATTGTAAGAACAAAGACTCCATTTGTGAGCACCCATCTTCATTTTTGAAGATATATCAAAATCCCTTGTGGTTGCATTCCAATCTATTGCCGGGCTTAGGTTGAATGTTAAGGTATGCTTTACTAGTTCTTGTGTTGCTAGTTTTGTGGAGCCATTAGGTTTTTGTTTGTGAAAGTAGCCATTGGGTTTTCTTTCTTGAGCTTGAATCTAAATCATAACACTTATCATCTTCTTCTTCTTTTCCATCTTTTTATTGTCATACTTCTTGTTTCGGTTATTGGATATTATTGCAAGAACAAATCCGGGCAACATATGTTTCTTGAATCCTTAAGATTCACATTAAAAGGTTTGCTTGTTGGCCAAGTAAACAAATATATAAGAGTTATGCTTCAAATAAGCTGATAAGATATGACAATTCCTATGATGTTATATCGATGAAAATGATTCTATCTTGATGCAATTACCTAACATAGATCATACAATGAAAGTTTGTACTTCATTTGGATGGAAATGGTTTGCTTGTTGGGGACTCGCCTGAAGAAACCTCCTCCTCAGCTGGTGACGGCGGAGATGTTCACCGGTGAAGGACGTGCATAGACGGATGCGGCCGCCCTATAAACGTGTGCCTCTACCACGCCCTCCCTTCAGCTCCTGTCCCCACGGCCAGGCAGATTGTCATCCTCCACCACCCCCACGAGCGCCGCCACAAGCTTGCCACCGTCCCCATCCTTGCCAAATGCCTCCAGAACTGTGAGATCATCGTCGGACGCAAGCTGAAATACGGGCAATCGGAGCTTCTGGATTCTCTCCACGATCAAGCCATAGAAAACCTTAATTTGCCTCTCCCTCGAGCTGTTTATCTCTTCCCTGGTCCAGATGCACTGCCATTTGGAGAAGTCAGTCGTATGCATTCCTCTCTCGATGATGCAGGCAGGGAGGGTCTTGTTCTAATTGTTTTCGATGGAACTTGGAAGCACGCCAAGGAAATGCTGGTTGCAAGTCTAACATGTATATCCAACTTTGTTGTGCCAGTTTGTTTAGATTTTGATGCTGCAGCAGATGGTGGCACTATTTTTGACTCGGAGTTGATTCTAAGGAAAGAGCCGTTTGCTGGGTGTGTGAGCACAATGGAGGCGGTTCCCAGGTGTTTACATGTACTTGAGCCTGATGGCCCTGATATTGCGTCGAGGATCATTGAAGTTTTGAGAGCTATGGATAGTTTCCAAGCTTGTTACTTGAAGCCCTTGAGGCCTAGAACTAAGTTACTGAAAAATAATGCAAGGCAAAACGAGATAAATGAGAATGCTAGAAAATCTCTGTTCCCATAATGTCATCAAATTGTTATATTTATGTGGCAATGATGAATTTGCATCTTAAGTCTCTGTTTAAAAAAAATGGTTTGCTTGTTGGCCAAGTAAAGCAAAATACAAAGAGTTATGCTCTAAATGAAATTCAATGGACAACCATGACTTCTCGGCCACCTTCTATCAAGCCTGCTGGTCCATTGTGGGGCCGGAGGTAGTGGAAGCAATCAGACAGTTCTTCAGAGGGGCCTTCCTGCCAAGGAGCATCACGGCCACAAGCATTGTCCTTATCCCAAAGAAGGCATCGCCGGAGTCATGGACCGACTACCGACCCATCAGTCTCTGCAATGTTTTAAACAAGATCATTACCAAGGTACTCACCTCTCGACTCTCTCCTTTCCTCCCACAGGTCATCTCCCCAAACCAAAGTGGTTTTGTCAAAGGTCGGCTCCTTAACGACAACGCACTTCTGGCTCAAGAAATGTTCCATGAGCTTGCTAGATGCTCCCCAGCGCCTAATGTGGCAGTAAAGATTGACATGGCTAAAGCCTATGATAGGGTCCAATGGCCCTTCCTCTTCAAAGTTTTACGCCGTATGGGATTCCCGGATTCATGGATTTCACTTATGGAGAGGTGTATTGGGTATTGCTGGTTCTCGGTCCTTGTTAACGGGGCACCCGCGGGCTTCTTTAGATCAACTCGCGGACTTCGGCAAGGAGATCCGATCTCCCCCGCTCTGTTCGTGATCGCTGCGGAATACCTGTCCCGAGCATTAGATAAGCTCATCCTCGGCCAAAAGGACATGACGTACAAAGCCTCCCGGAGATGCATGGAGATCAGCCATCTAGCCTATGCGGACGACATTATCATCTTCACCCAAGCGGCGGCAAATCCTATGCGCCGGCTAAGAGCTTGTCTTGAAAAGTATGAAAGAGTCTCCGGCCAACAAGTCAGCCTTGCTAAGAGTAATTTCTATATTGCCGAGGCCCATGAGCATTGGGCAAACTCGATCCAAGCGGAAGGGGGCTTCACTAGAGGGGTTTTCCCTTTCCTCTACCTCGGAGTTCCTATCTATCGTGGTGTCAAACGCACGGACATGTTCCTCTTTCTACGAGAAAAGATTGCAAGAAGGATCTCAGGATGGGCACACCGTCACCTATCCTTTGGAGGAAGGCTTACGTTGATTAAGAGCACCCTTGAAGCGATCCCCTTACACATCTTCCAAGCCGTCGAGCCCACGGCCGGTACCCTTAAGCAACTTGATCAACAAATGGCCCGTTTCTTTTGGGGGTCTACGAATGAGAAGAAGCGGACCCATTGGATTGGTTGGGAACAAATGTGTCGGCCCACTGATGAAGGAGGCCTTGGGATCCGGAAAACTATGGAGGTCCTCCGCGCCTTCAACATCAAACTTTGGTGGCGCTTTCGGGAGCAAAACTCCCTTTGGGCAAGATACATGATGGCAAAATATTGCACCAACTCCACACCGCTCACCTTGAGACTGCCGAGCAGGAGTAGCCCTACGTGGAGAAGGCTCTCAAGAGCATGGCCCCTCGCACAACCGCACATGAGATGGCTAGTGGGACAAGGGGACATCTACTTCTGGGATGACATTTGGCTTGGCAATAGCCCTCTGAGGGAATTTAGTCTTGATGATAGGGGAAGACCAACCACCCGGGTTTCGGAGTTCATTACTAATGGGGGTTGGGATGTGCCCAAGCTTCAGCTTCTTCACAATCAGGCCGGCCTCCCTCAGCATGTTATCGATGGCATCATTAATACACCGATCCTCCATTATGAACAGGATATCCCGAGGTGGAACCTCTCTAAACATGGGGAATTCACGGTGGCTTCGACATGGGACACACTTCGAGGGCGAAACCCGATCATCCATGGTTTGGGGGACGTTTGGAAGGCAGGCCTCACCAACTCAATAGCCATCTTTATCTGGAGGCTTCTCTCCAATCGGGTGCCGGTTGACACGAAGCTTCAGTGGCGGGAGATTGAGCTAGCCTCTAAGTGCCAATGCTGCCCCCACCGACCGAATACCGAATCCCTCCAACACCTCTTCATCCAGGGACATGGAGCTCGCAGAGTTTGGAGTGAGTTTGACGGTTGGTTCACAGGCCCGTCCCCCCGCATCCATATCAATGATACAATCCCTACGAGAATCGATGTGTGGGCGCGAAGGTACCAACAGCCGAACAAGAAACATCTTAGCCGAGCCACTCCATACCTCATTCTGTGGTTTATCTGGTCGGAGAGAAACAGGAGTCGCCACCAAGGCACACAGTTTAAACCACAAAACGTGGTATGGCAGGTCCACATGTTCATTCGGAATGCTATGTCCAATGGAAGCTTGAAGCCGAAACATTGGAAGGGAGTTATACTTGGAATCAACATTCCTCAAGCGGCGGCAATCAGGGCGCTACCCCTAGCCATGGCAATCAAATGGAACCCCCCGGACCAGCCGTGGATAAAGCTCAACACAGATGGCTCCTACAATGAAGCGAACGGTAGAACAGGGGCTGGAGGGATTATTCGAGACCACTTGGGTAAGATGCTCGTCGCCTTCAGCACACCCCTAGAAGCACACTCGGCGTTAGAGGCGGAGCTGTTGGCCATGCTCCACGGGCTAAATATAGCCAAAGAACTCGCCCTACCAATCTGGATTGAGTCCGATGCAGAGCAAGCAATCAAATTGGTCAATGGGACAGGATGGGGCCCGGCACTCGCCCGGCAAGCGGTGGCGCAACTAACCCTTCATAAACGCCAACTCAAATTCCGAGCCACCTTCATACACAGGGAGGGGAACAAAGCAGCGGATTTCCTTGCGAAAATGGGGCTAGTCCAAGACAGTGGTCTACGAATGCACTACAACTCAGCACCGAGAGAACTGTTGGACTTGGTTAGATTGGACGAGATGGGAGTGTCGCACATCCGATACCTTGACGGGAACGGGCATCAAAGTTGATAATGAGACGATGGGAGACAATAGTGACTAGCTTTTTGGTTAATTGTATTTTGGAAAAGAGTATGATGAGGTCCGAACCTTGTGGGATTGGACCGCATACTACTCTTGATTTGTTACGGCACACCACTTTTGGGTGTGGCCACGCCTTGTAATTACCGCCTTTGGAATTATAGGGATGAGGGACCCACGAACCCTCCACCGTAGAGGTGTTTGATAAAAAAAAAAAAAAAAAAAAAAAAAAATGGACAACCATGACTATTCTGCTCTATTGACCAAAATGATTTTGTCTTTGATGCCATTACGTTACACACATCACAAAATGTACAATTGTGGGCAATTTTGATTCAAAAGGATTGCTTGTTGGCCAAGTAAACCCTTGTGCATTACCAACACTTGTGCATTACCAACGACAATTCGACCCAAACAAACAACCATCGAGCCGCCCAAAAGTGACGGCTCGCAATGACCAATTAGAGTACAACGAGGGCCTCCCTATCTACTAGGGTGGTCATCTATATACTCTTAGCATCCCTATTACTATTACAATGATGCAACCTTCGCATCTCCAAAAACCTAAGTCCGTCACCTAATTGAGGCCCGCGATAGGGAGGCCTCCGCAGGGGACAACCTCTCCTGGATCAAGAACCTCGATGAAGCCCTCTGTTTCCCAGTTTGGGAACCCACTTGATACACTTGAATGTAACCGTAGCTATGTTCTCCTTTAGATGCAACTTATCATTGTGGAAAGCTTTGGTGTACCCATCCCCCTCGTGTACCTTGCCTTTCCTCTTCCTCGACACCAATTGGAAACCATCATCATCCACCTTTGCTTGGCTCCTACTCGCCACTCTTGTCTTCCACAGATCAGCATTCGTTGTAACCTCCATGGACTTCACTAGGATGTCACATTCTTTAGCCTTATTCGAATGCCCTCCGGTTGATGGGGAGCCGACCCATGTATCCGCCTTCGGGCGCCATTCTCGGTGGGTGATCTTGGGGGTTTGGGTCGAGTAATACACCTTTGTTGGTGCTCGGAAATTCTTGCCTCCCCCTCGTTCCTTTCTTCCCAGTGCATGACAATCGTCTTTCACGTGCTCCACGTGCTTACAATTGGCACAAAACAAGGGGATACGATCCCATGCCACTTTGTACCTTGAGTCTTTACCTCGGATCCGACGGGGGATAGAGGTCTCAATCTCAACACATATCCTAGCAAAGGAAAGCCGACTTTGATGAATTGTGGCATGGTCGGCTTGAAGTGGCTTGCCTAGGAGTTTTCCAATTGCCATTAGAGCCGATTCCTCAAAGAGATGCGCCGGGATTCACATGATGTTGCACCAAACGGCAACAATTGGCGACTCGAAGAATGTGTCAAAGTACGGTGCCCATTTGAACACCCTCATCGGGTGGATATCAACATACCAAATCGGGCCCCCATTAGGACCATTTAAAACCCTGGCATAGTCGGTCATCTCTTGGAATTGGATTAAGATGTGCTTAGCGTTCAAGTATTTCTAAGTAAATGCACCAACTAGCCCGAAACCTCCTAGGCTTTTTTTATATTTGACATGTAGATGGGAGCGAATGGGAAAACTTTCCAACAACGGCAAGCCCTAGCTTCTCCGAGAGGTATTACGTTTCTAAATCGGAGAAGGAAAGGGATGGTGTACCTTCAAAATTGCCGGCTATCCCCAAAGCTTTGATCTTGGTGGCATCCAACGGGATTGGCTCGGCCTTTTGGGGCTTGTGTGTGGCTGATGCTCCTTCTACGGACCCCATCCCCCAACGGAGATGGGTACTTTCACCGCCTTCCAAGCTCCCGCCGGCGGCAACGGCTTTTCCGGTGAGGGTTCCGGTGACTGTGCACAGGGGACCCGGTTACCCTTGCATCCATCCAAACCGAGGAGGGGGGAAGGAGGGTGTGTAGCACATGTTGCATTTGAATTCAAATTGGCATTTTCCAAAAATGGGTCAATATCTCCTTGCCCATGCAAAGTAGACTTTTGCCTTTCCTCCTTTTGTGAGTCACATGCATCAATCTCCTCACATGCCACCCCATCACCTAGCTTAGGATTCACATGTGGCATTGTACTATCAACGTTCAAATGGTTGACCAGCTCCATCTCTCCTTGCGTGGCTAACCAAGATTCCGGCCAGCCGGCGCCATCGACATTCCGGCCACCCCCTCCCATTCGGCTCCATCCATTTCACACGCCGGCGCACTCCTTGCCTTAGCCATTTGCGCTAAAGAACTCAACATTTCCCCAACATGAACTTGTTCAATTTCCGGCGTCCTCTCCCCCTCTCCATGGAGTTCGGCGTGAAGGTTGTCAACCATTTCGAAAACCATCCTCTTCTTGGCCTTACACACCTCCGAACCAGATTCAAGGCCAGCACGTTTGAGGGCTCATTTTTTTTAATTCAAACACTTTCACGGCGGAGGGTTCATGGGTCCCTCATCCCTATATTGCATAAGAATAGGATACATCATTATGATTACAAGGCAAACCGATCACCCTATCTATGCCTAGAAGGTCAAAAAACATGTACAAACTCTAGGACAATTACACCATAAGAGTAGGTAAGGGACATGTTAATGGTGGCTCGACACCTACATACTCTTCGGCGTTTGATGACGACGAGATCGGTGTAATCCTTCCTTGGAATCCTTTCCTACTCACGCTATCCATCCTGTTCCCAGACATGAGTATTGGGGATCCCCATTTGCTCCATTCGAATGATATCCTTGAAGCCTCTCGGCACGGCTTGGGCATTCAAAACTTGTCCACTACTCAACTCCAACCCCATTTTCGCTAGAAAGTCAGCCGCCTTATTTCCTTCGCGGTGAATGAAGGTGGTGCGAAGTGTTAGGCGACGCTTGTGTAGAGCGATATGTACCATGACCTGGCGAATGTGTGTATGTCCCCATCCTTTTCCTTCCACCAAATTGGTTGCTTGCTCGGAATCCGCTTCGAGCCAGGTTGGTTTTCCAAAATCCTTAGCCATGGTGCATGGCTAGTAACTCGGCCTCAAGAGCTGATTGTGCGTTGAGCGGTAGCGCAAATGCTACGAGCAGCCTTCCCAAATGGTCCCGTATGAGGCCTCCTCCCCCGGATTTTCCGGTTGACTCGCAAAATGAACCATCCGTGTTGAGTTTCAGCCATGGTTGGTCCGGTGGGTTACATTTGATCATCATGGCTAGTGGCTGGGGAGATTGATTCCAAGCCTAACATCCTTCCAAAGCTTCAGCTTGAGGCTGCCGATGGACATGCTATTCCGAATGAAAGTGAGGGTCTGCCACACAACGTTGTTCGCCTTGAATTGGACCTCTTGGTGTCTGCTTCTATTCCTTTCTGCCCAGATAAACCAAAAAATGAGGAATGGCATGAGTCGACTAAGGTGTTTCTTACCCGGTTGCTGCAATCTTGTCGCCCATACTTCGAGCCTAGTTGTAATGGTATCATTGAGCCGAAGTGGGGGGGAGGAGCCTTCGAACCACCCATCAAATTCCCTCCACACCTTAGAAGCGCTTACTCCTTGGATGAAAAGGTGTTGTAGGGACTCGGTGTGTGGCCTATAGGGGCAGCATTGACACTTGGACGCAAGCTCAATCTTCCGCAATTGGAGCTTTGAGTCGACTGGAATTCGGTTAGATAGGAGCCTCCAATTAAAGATGGCAATGGTTGTGGTGAGGCCTGCCTTCCATATATCTTCAAGGCCTTGGATGATGGGCCTTGGCGTCCGGAATGTTTCCCATGTCAAGGCTAGCGAGAACTCACCGCGCCGGGATAGGGTCCATCTCGGTAAGTCCGGCTCCCCGGAGAGAATTGGTGTGTTGAGGATATCAGTGACGATCCGTTGTGGGAGTCCAGCCTGGTCATGTAATAGCTGCAATTTAGGTTCATCCCAGGCACCTTCCTTGATAAACTCCGAAACGGTCGTTGTGGGGTTACCCCTCTCATCGATGCAGAGCCCCCTAAGTGGTGAGTTACCCAGCCAAATATCATCCCAAAAGTAGATCCTTCCTGAGCCGACTATCCATCGAATGTGCAGGTGCGCATGGGCCCAAGCTCTGGCCAGCCTCTTCCATGTTGGGCTACTTCTTCCCGAGGTTCTCGTGGTGAGAGGCGAGGATGTGGAACAATATTTACTCATCATGTAGCGTGCCCATAGAGAGGTCTGTTCTCGAAATCGCCACCACAATTTAATATTGAAAGCTCGCAACACCTCCTTGAACTTGCGAATTCCAAGCCCCCCTTCATTGGTGGGGAGGCACATTTGGTCCCAGCTAATCCAGTGGGTTCTTTACCCTTCATTGGTCGAGCCCCAAAAGAAACGCGCCAACTGTTTGTCAAGGAGTTTAAGCGAGCCAACTAATCTCAAGGCTGTCTTTTGCGCGGTCCCAAGTCGTGGACACCGATAGGGATGTGGTAGAGAGAGACACTCCTCCTTCTCTCTAGATTTTCCCTATTGTCTCACGCTGTTACAACCCCGCCATTCACCACCTCCGCCGGTTTCCCCCCTTCAACTCCACGGTTTTCCCCCCACCGGTCGTTCACACCACCTGCCCATCACCCCCGACAATACGACACTTACTTCGTCTCACAACACCCCCTCCGCCGACCTAGACGCCTACCCACCGGACCCCAGTCCGTGCCGAAGGCTCTTTCTCGGCTGGCCGAAGCAATGGGTCACCCACCGGATCCCGAGGAGGCCTTAGTCATATCGGATCAACATATGGTATTCTTGTCGGAGGAGAAGTCATCTCCGAAACAACTATCCAAGAAATTGGCTATGAAGGTCAAGAGAGCAAAGGTCAAGACTCGTCGGAGCACCCCGGCGCCACCTACCAAAGGGAATGGCCGGAAGAGATTTGTTCCCTCTCCACTTTCCGAAGAAAAGCAACTACGAAAGAGGATCGACTTTGGAGAGGAAGGTGGCTCCTCGGCCGGAAGTCCCAAGTGCAAGGGCCCTATCTTTCCGGTGAACTCGAGCCATGGTACGGGGACCACTACTCCACCGGAGGAGCAAGAGCAAGATGGAATCAACAAGGGACTTGAAATGACGAGGCCGTGTGCGAAACTAGACAAACCCCCCGCCATCCTACCATTTTCCGGCTATGATGGAGGTACACCCAAGCTGATCAACAAGGACAAGAAGATGGATCCATTAATCATTCAAAGTGGACCAATTACAAGAGCTAGAGCTAAGAAGATAAAGGAGTCCATGATGCTTTTAGTTGATGAAATAAAAGCCCAATTCCAAGACCATTCAACATTGGGCCAAATGGTGAATATTATTCAAGTTAGTGGGCAGCCCAATGCATGAAGTTTTGAGTCAATATATATCACATTTTGGAGGCCCAAATTGAAGATAAATGATGCATTTTCGTCCAAGTTGGAGCAGCAAAAATGAAGAGTCATTTTTAAGTTACTTTTTGAGTTAAATAAGTGACTTTAGATGTCCTAAAGTCACACCAATACTTAGGAGTTACTTTTCACTTATTATGAGTCATTCTAAAGGTCTTAAGTTGTACTAATGATAAGAGACTTTCAAGAGTCCATTCTAGCCTATAAATAGGCTTGTAAGCATGTCATTTGAGGACATCATTGATCAAATACGAAAATAGAGTTTGTCTTGTGAGTTGAATTCTCTTTGTAGAGTTTTTCACTTGTTTGGAACTTATCAAGATACTTTGAACAAGTTCTTGTGGCGTTCAACCATACCGAGGTTCTTGGCTGATTACATAGCCAACGGGTCGAGGTTTTCCAAGCTCTGGAAGTGGATCAAACCAGATTATCAATCAAGGAAATCCGCTGCCAATCATTATACGTGGGGTTCTTGGATCAATATATCCAACGGGTCCTTCGTCGTATCCCAATCCATATCATTTGGTATCACGAGCCATCTGGTATTGATCTATTCTTAGCTTTACCTTACATTCATATCGTAGTTTAAAAAAAAATCGAAAAAAAAAGTGAGAAAGGCTAGCACAACTTTATCTTTATTTTATCTAGTTGTTGCAAAAAAAGAAAAAAAAAGGGGCAAAAAAAAAAAAAAGTACATATAGTAAACATCTTTACTTTCTTTTATCCATTATCTTTTTTTTGCTTTACAAAAAGAAGCAAACAAAAAAAACCAGAAAAAAAAACCCAAATACATTTTTCACATCATTTTCTCGACCATTTCCTTTCATCCTTCATTCAAGGGCTAAAGTTGGTTGATTGCTATTTGTTCTTTTTTTTTTTTTTTTTTTTTTTTTTTTTTTTCCAAACACACCCCAAAGGGCGGAGGGTTGAGGCGGACCCACACCTGTGCATTACTAAAACCATTGATTACAAACAAACATACACCGAGTCGCCCAAAAGTGACGACTCGCCAAGGCATGACAAATTAGAGTACAACGAGGGCCTCCCTAACAACTAGAGGTGGTCATCTATATACTCTCAAAATCCAATTACCATTTGATACAACCTTTGTATCCCCAACACTTCAATCCATCACCTAGCTAAGGCCCGCAATAGGGATACCTCCGCTAGGCACATGCTCTCCTGGATCAAGGTCCTCGATGTGGCCCTCGATCTCCCGGTTGGGGCGCCCACATGCTACACTCATGGAGCTAAAGCTCGCGTCATTCGCACCCGATGAGACACTCCCAAATGTCACCGTAACAACATTCTCCTTCAAATGCCAATCATCCACGTGAGGAGCCTTGGTGTGCATATCGCCCTCATGCACTTTTCCTTTCCTCCTCCTCGACACCAATTGGAAGCCATCCTCATCCACATTTGGGTGACTCCTACTAGCCACTCTTGACTTCGACGATCCCGCACCCAATGTACCCTCGATGTGCTCCGCGTGGTTGTTACAATCTTTGGACTTCTCCAACTGTCCAATGGACGATGGAGTGCCATTCGCCTTTGGGCGCCACTCACGGTGGATGATCTTGGCGGCATGGCTTGAAAGGTTCTCCTTGTATGATGCTCGGCGACCCTTGTCTCTACCCCGAGACTTCCTTCCCGCTGCATGGCAATCCTCTTTCTCATGCCCAACATGTTTACAATTATCACAAAACAATGGAATACGGTCCCATGCCACTTTGTACCTCGAGTCTTTGCCTCGGATATTAAGGATGATCTCATCCGTCGGGGGAGTAGAGATGTCAATCTCTACGCAAATCCTTGCGAAGGAGAGTCGGCTTTGATGAATTGTGGCATGATCGGCTTGTAGTGGCTTGCCAAGGAGCTTACCGATTGCCAAGAGGGCCGATTCCTCATAGAGATGAGCCGGTATACCAATTATGTTGCACCACACGGTAACAATTGGCGACTCAAGACTTCCTGGTGATCATTGATCAAATACGAAAATAGAGTTTGGAATTCAAGACCGAATGGTAAGTTAGAGAGAGACGCTCTCCCTTCTCTCTAGAATCCCCCACCACGTTTTGAGTTCCCACATCGCCGCCTACCCCCATTCTCAGTCGGCTCACCACCGTCGACGGTCCCCCTCACGCCCCCGCTCCACCAGCCACCCACCACCCTCCCGACCTCGGATTCTCACCAACCAACCCACTCCATTGGCTAAGGCACGAACAAAGCTCCGGAGCGGCTGGTGACTCGACTCGCTCTCTCGATCATGCCGGAGCTCCCGCCGGATCCCCCCCCGGAGTCCGAAGAACCGCGCACCATCTCGGACCAGCTAATGGTCCTCCGGTCGGCCGAGGACCCTCTCTCGGACCAGCCAATGACTTTCACGTCGGAGGAGTCTTCCGCCATAATTTCTCCCTGCAAGAAAATGGCGAGGAAAACTTTGAAAATGAAGGTGAAGGCACGGAAAAGTACACCAGCCCCTCCCACCAAAGGCACTGGTCGGAAAAGGTTCGTACCCTCACCGATGCCGGAGGACAAGCAACTTAGGAAGAAGATTGATTTCGGGGCCGAAGGGAGCTCGCCGGTCGGAAGTCCAAAATGCAAAGGCCCCATCTTCCCGACGTCGATGGAGCCCTCCCCTAATCCCAACGGTGAAGATGAAGCTAAGATTAATGAAGAACTTGCCGGCGCCGGAACTGTTGGCAACGCTTCGGCCGATGACCTTGCGGTCGGCGCAAACGCGGGGACCGGTGACGGAGGAGAGCACAACCCCCCACATGATGGCTGCTTGGAGAGAGATGGCTCTAGCATGGGTCAAAAGGCCTTGGTGGACGCGCTAGTCAACTTGCCCGAAATGGGCACAACAACAAAATCACTTTCCGAAAGTTCCTTGACGCCTTGCCACTTCGGAACACCACGTGATGCTGGCCCCAATGCATCCGTTGAGCCCCCAAAACAACAAAAATCTAGCTCCTTTCTGCAGCAACCCAACCTTCCCGAATTGGCTTGGAGACCAAAACCTCCTTCCGAAAGTGCGCTAACTCCTTTCCGTTCCAAGAGCTCACGTGAGATGATTGTCGTGGAGGCCCCAACGCAACCAAAAAAGGCCGAAATCATCCACTTAGCCGCCTTGGACTCGGCGGAGATGCTAGACACATTGGTTGCGCAACCTCTCATTACGGCCGGTCACAAACCACCAGAGTTCCCCCTAAACTCTTCGGGATGCATGCAAAGTGTCACACACACACCTCGGGATGGGAATGGACCCTCTCTTGAGGACTTCCCCCCTCTCGAACGAGGACGAACTAGCAAGCTCCGAGCTACGTTTGAGGCTAGTTCGGAACATTACAGTGCGGAGCTCGGCCAGCCGCGACCGAAGTCGAACCCTAACGACTACCGGGAAAAGCCTTTTATCGAGACGACGAACAAGGCCACGCCTAGTACCGAGATGGTTGCAGTGACAAGAGACACACCAACATCCAACGATACGCCTATGGATGATGCCGAACAGATCCTCACCGAGAAGGAAAAAGTCGAGAAGATCCACACCGAGAAAGAAAAAGCCGAAAAGCCGAGAATGGAAAAGCCGAGAAGGGCACACAACGGCAACGTAGGTGCCGAGAAGATCCACACCGAGAACGGAGAAGCCGAACTCAACAATCCGAAGAGAAATGGAAATACACCTAAGTCCACGGCGGATGCCGCAACACGAGGGCCGAATGTAGTTAATCAACTTGGGGGGGTAGAAGCTACCCCGGGGTCCTCGCCGTGGCCGAAATCGATGGCGGACTTGCTTATGGGTACCCCGTCGGGCTCGGCGAGTAACACTCTACAAGGCCGGGGTGAAGGCGCCTCATGCCACCCCGGTCGGCCGAAAACGATGGCGGACATGCTTAAAGGCTCGACTGACCCTACCGGCCCTCAAGCCTTTGAGCCGGATAAGCTCCAGAACATTGGATTTGCTTCAGTGTCCGACGGCATCCCGGCCATCTACTTCTCCGGAGCGGAAACTCAAAAGCTTGCTGAGAGCATGGGACACGCCATTGTGGGTAAGTTCTCTCACTCTATCCCTACGGGACTGCAAATCCAAAAGACCCTCGATAATATTAAACTTCGATGTGGATTTAGTTGGAAGTACATTAATGCTAAACATATTCTCATTCAATGCGAGGACTTGGCGGACTATGCCCGAATCCTTGGAGGCCCAAGGGGTACGCCCGTTTGGCTCATTGACCGACACCCGATGAGGGTCTTCAAATGGTCCCCGGACTTTGATGCTTACTGCGAGTCCCCTATTGCGGCAATTTGGTGCAACCTAATTGGCCTCCCCATTCATCTTTTCGACCAATCCGCCTTATTCGCCATCGGCAAGCTTCTCGGCAATCCAATACAAATTGATCGAGCCACGGCAAACAAGACTCGGCTTTCATTTGCCCGAATTTGCGTCGAGATAGACATCACAAAACCACCTACCGAAGAGATAATCCTCGACCTTGGTGGGCGAGAAACGGTGCAGCGAGTCCGATGGGACAAGATACCATCATATTGCCAAGAATGCAAACATGTCGGCCATGCAAGTGAGGTGTGCTATGCGACGGGCAAGAAGGAACGGCCGCCAAAGAGAAACTACCACAACGGCCCGCCAAAACAGCCACAACCCGAGAGACAGACCGAGAAGGGGAAGCAAGATATGGGGAAGAATGCCTCCAGCTCCAATGAATGGAAACATCAGGGGAAGAAGCAAGGCAAGGCCGGTGATCGACCAAACAATAACAAAACAAATGGGGAGGATACCGGTGGTACTTCCTGGGAGGGACCGAACTCCAAGGGTGACTCTACTTTTGGGAGCGGACCGAGCTCCGGAACTCAAAATGCCGGGCTCATTGTCGGGATCGAGATTGGGAAGTCCCCACCGAACCGGGGGAATCCATTGCATCCCACCACCGAACCACCATCACCATGTGGGAACATGGACGTGGAGTGGGGCTCCCCCAATGCGAGGAGCTTGGTCTCACCAGTTCGGCGAGGGAATCCGAGAGGAGGCGCGCGTCATGCTTTGACAAGGGGGCGTGGGTTCTTCTCGGCAAAGAACCACATGAGCACTAACCAATATTATTCTCTCATGGAGAACGGAGAATTTGATGTTGAGAATTGTGGGGATGCGGACGAAGACCCCATGGAATTGCACGTGGGGGCCGAGAAGTTTGGAGGCAACAGTTCGGCCGAGGACGCCGAGGAGGTCGCTCCGAACAAAGAGCAACACCGCACTGACTATCAAGGAGGGCCTTCAACCTCTTTGGGTACGCACCCTTCTTGTTAATAATGTCGTACAATCTCATGTTTTGGAACGTGAGGGGGATCGCGAATGCGCCCACTCAAAACGTTCTGAAAAGACTTATTGATTGTCATAATGTTTTATTTCTTGCAATAATGGAACCGCTCACACAACCGGACCCGGACCGTTTCTCTAAGGCCTTGGGGCTGTCCTTCATTGGTTCGAACACGAACGGGAAGATTTGGATGTTTGCGGAAGAGGGGTCCACTTTTGATATTGAGGTTGACTCGGAACAAATTCTTCACGGGTACCTCAAATCCCACCGCCTTGCTAGGCCGGTGGCCATCTCAGCCGTGTACGCCAAATGTACAAGGGCTGAAAGACATCACTTATGGGACAAGATGAGAGAGATTGCCGGGCCCCTTGAGGGAACACCTTGGATCATCGGTGGCGATTTCAACACCATTCTATCTCACCAAGACAGAGTCGGAAGTGATACCAACCGGCAAGCCGAGATGGTAGATTTTGCGGAGGCAACGGAAGATTGTAGGCTGCTTGACCCTGGTTTTGATGGAGCGGCATTCACTTGGGCCAAGAATGGCCTTTTTGAAAGGTTGGATAGAGTGCTTGTCAGCGAGGATTGGACTAAGACCTTCGAGGCTACTCGGGTTACGAATCTCCCCCGGATTGCCTCGGACCATGGACCAATTCTTGTCAGGTGCACGAAGATGAACACATCCGCTGGAGCCAAGGCTTTCAGGTTCCAGAACATGTGGATCCGACATGAAGGATTCATGGCCGTAGTGCAAAAAGCATGGGAGGAGCCCACGGGGGCGGGTGGAATCCTAAACATTCAAATCAAGCAGGCCAGAGTTAAAAAGGCCCTTAAGGAGTGGAACAAAGAGGTTTTTGGGAACATCCATGCTAATATAAAAGAAAAGGAGGAAGAAATTGCTCTGGCCCAATCTTGTTTCGAAGCAAGGGCCGACTCCGGATCACAGGACAGCGTTCAACAAACACATTGCCGAGTACATCCTTCTGCTGAGAATGGAAGAAGATTTTTGGCGACAGAAGGCAGCTTTGAGGTGGCTTGCCGAGGGAGACAAAAATACCCGGTTCTACCAAAGCTGGGTGAAACAAAAGAGGGTTCGTCTCCGCATCCATTCGATTCGTGCCAATGGGCAGGAGCTCACCGAGGAAGCCGAGATTAAAAAGTCCGCAGTGGAGTTCTTCCAACAACTCCTTGCCCCCAACAATCCGACACTTGAAGACCCAGACCTCGACCTAATCCAGCAGGTCCACTCAGCCGAGCAGTTCGTTGACATCGCAGATGCTCCAAGTGCGGACGAGGTCAGGAGTGCCACCTTTTGCATTTCCGGAGATAGTGCACCCGGACCCGACGGCTTCTCGGCCACCTTCTATCAAGCCTGCTGGCCCATTGTGGGGCCGGAGGTAGTGGAAGCAATCAGACAGTTCTTCAGAGGGGCCTTCCTGCCAAGGAGCATCACGGCCACAAGCATAGTCCTTATCCCAAAGAAGGCATCGCCGGAGTCATGGACCGACTACCGACCCATTAGTCTCTGCAATGTTCTAAACAAGATCATTACCAAGGTACTCACCTCTCGACTCTCTCCTTTCCTCCCACAGGTCATCTCCCCAAACCAAAGTGGATTTGTCAAAGGTCGGCTCCTTAACGACAACGCACTTCTGGCTCAAGAGATGTTCCATGAGCTTGCTAGATGCTCCCCAGCGCCTAATGTGGCAGTAAAGATTGACATGGCTAAAGCCTATGATAGGGTCCAATGGCCATTCCTCTTCAAAGTTTTACGCCGTATGGGTTTCCCGGATTCATGGATTTCACTTATGGAGAGGTGTATTGGGTATTGCTGGTTCTCGGTCCTTGTTAACGGGGCACCCTCGGGCTTCTTTAGATCAACTCGAGGACTTCGGCAAGGAGACCCGATCTCCCCCGCTCTGTTCGTAATCGCTGCGGACTACCTGTCCCGAGCATTAGATAAGCTCATCCTCGGCCAAAAGGACATGACGTTCAAAGCCTCCCGGAGATGCATGGAGATCAGCCATCTAGCCTATGCGGACGACATTATCATCTTCACTCAAGCGGCGGCAAATCCTATGCGCCGGCTAAGAGCCTGTCTCGAAAAATATGAAAGAGTCTCCGGCCAACAAGTCAGCCTCGCCAAGAGTAATTTCTATATTGCCGAGGCCCATGAGCATTGGGCAAACTCGATCCAGGCGGAAGGAGGCTTCTCTAGAGGGGCCTTTCCTTTTCTCTATCTCGGAGTCCCTATCTATCGTGGTGCCAAACGCACGGACATGTTCCTATTTCTACGGGAAAAGATTGCAAGAAGGATCTCAGGATGGGCACACCGTCACCTATCCTTTGGAGGAAGGCTTACGTTGATTAAGAGCACTCTTGAAGCGATCCCCTTGCACATCTTTCAAGCCGTCGAGCCCACGGCCGGTACCCTCAAGCAACTTGATCAACAAATGGCCCGATTCTTTTGGGGGTCTACGAATGAAAAGAAGCGGACCCATTGGATTGGATGGGAACAAATGTGCCGGCCCACTGATGAAGGAGGCCTTGGGATCCGAAAAACTATGGAGGTCCTCCGCGCCTTCAATATCAAACTTTGGTGGCGCTTTCGGGAGCAAAACTCCCTTTGGGCAAGATACATGATGGCAAAATATTGCTCCAACTCCACACCGCTCACCTTGAGATTGCCGAGCAGGAGTAGCCCTACGTGGAGAAGGCTCTCAAGAGCATGGCCCCTCGCGCAACCGCACATAAGATGGCTAGTGGGACAAGGGGACATCTACTTCTGGGATGACATTTGGCTTGGCGATAGCCCTCTGAGGGAACTTAGTCTTGATGATAGGGGAAGACCAACCACCCGGGTCTCGGAGTTCATTACAAATGGTGGTTGGGATGTGCCCAAGCTTCAACTCCTTCACAATCAGGCCGGCCTTCCTCAGCATGTTATCGATGGCATCATTAATACACCGATCCTCCATGACGAACAGGATATCCTGAGGTGGAACCTCTCTAAGCATGGGGAATTCACGGTGGCTTCGACATGGGACACACTTCGAGGACGAAACCCGATCATCCATGGTTTGGGGGATGTTTGGAAGGTAGGCCTCACCAACTCAATAGCCATCTTTATCTGGAGGCTTCTCTCCAATCGGGTGCCGGTTGACACGAAACTTCAGTGGCGGGAGATTGAGCTAGCCTCTAAGTGCCAATGCTGCCCCCACAGACCGAACACTGAGTCACTCCAACACCTCTTCATCCAGGGATATGGAGCTCGCAGAGTATGGAGTGAGTTCGACGGCTGGTTCACAGGGCCGTTCCCCCGCATCCATATCAATGACACAATCCCTACGAGAATCGAAGTGTGGGCGCGAAGGTGCCAACAGCCGAACAAGAAACATCTTAGCCGAGCCACTCCATACCTCATCCTTTGGTTTATCTGGTCGGAGAGAAACAGGAGCCGCCACCAAGGCACACAGTTTAAACCACAAAACGTGGTATGGCAGGTCCACATGTTCATTCGAAATGCTATGTCTAATGGAAGCTTGAAGCCGAAACATTGGAAGGGAGTTAAACTTGGAATCAATATTCCCCAACAAGCGGCGGCAATCAGGGCGCTACCCCTAGCCATGGCAATCAAATGGAACCCCCCGGATCAGCCGTGGATAAAGCTCAACACGGATGGCTCCTACAATGAAGCGAACGGCAGAACAGGGGCTGGAGGGATTATTCGAGACCACTCGGGTAAGATGCTCGCCGCCGTCAGCACACCCCTTGAAGCCCACTCGGCTTTAGAAGCGGAGCTGTTGGCCATGATTCACGGGCTAAATATAGCCAAGGAATTCGGCCTACCAATCTGGATTGAGTCAGATGCAGAGCAAGCAATCAAATTGGTCAATGGGACAGGATGGGGCCCGGCACTAGCTCGGCAAGCGGTGGCGCAACTAACCATTCTCAAACGCCATCTCAATTTCCGAGCCACCTTCATACACAGGGAGGGGAACAAAGCGGCGGACTTCCTTGCGAAAATGGGGCTAGTCCAAGACAGTGGCCTACGAATGCACTACAACTCAGCACCGAGAGAACTGTTGGACTTGGTTAGATTGGACGAGATGGGAGTGTCGCACATCCGAAACCTAGACGGGGACGGGCATCAAAGTTGATCATGAGACGATGGGAGACACTAGTGACTAGCTTTTTGGTTAATTGTATTTTGGAAAGGAGTATGATGAGGTCCGAACCTTGTGGGATCGGACCGCATACTACTCTTGAATTTGTCACGGCACACCACTTTTGGGTGTGGCCACGCCTTGTAATTATCACTTTTGGAAATATAGGGATGAGGGACCCACGAACCCTCCACCGTAGAGGTGTTTGAAAAAAAAAAAAAAAAAAAAAAAAAAAAAAAAAAAAAAAAAAATTGGCGACTCAAAGAACGTGTCAAAATCCGGCGCCCACTTGAACACCCTCATCGGATGGCAATCAACATACCAATTCGGACTCCCATTAGGGCCATTTAGCACCTTAGCATAATCGGTCACCTCTTGAAATTGGAGTAAAATATGCTTAGCATTCAAGTATTTCCATGTGAATGCTCCAACTAGCCCCATGCCACTAAGACTTTTTTGAATTTGGGTTGTGGACGGGAGTGAATAGGAGAACTTCCCGACAATAGCTAGCCCTAGCTTCTCCGAGAGAAAATCCGTTTCAAAATCGGAAAAGGAGAGCGATGGCGTACCTTCAAAAGAGCCGGCTGTACCCAAAGGCTTGGTCTTGCCGTCGTCCAAGGGGATTGGCTCGGACTTTCGATTTGGGGCCGATGAACCCTCCACGGCCCCGGTCCCCCCGCGGTTGGAATGATTCGTTGCCGCCTTCCACACATTCGCCGGCGGTGCCAGCGTTTCCGGTGAAGATTCCGGCGGTGCCAGCTTTTCCGGCGACGGCTCCGGCGGTTGTGCCACGGGGGCACGGTCTTCCATGCGTGCATCAGCCTCAAGGTGGAGGTAAGTAGCACATGGTATTGCTTGTGAGTATAAATTGTCATTTTCCCCATTTGGAGCAACACCTCCTTCCCCATGCAAAGTGGTCTTTGTTTCTACCTCTTTTTGCAAGTCACATGATTCCAACACATCACATGCCAACCCATCTTCTAGCCTAGGACCCATGTGATGTATTGTACTTGCACCGGTTGGGTGGTGGTCCAGCTCACTCCGGCTCGCCGGCGCCGGCGAAATTCCGGCCACCTCCTCGGAGTTGAGCATTTCCATTGCAATCTTCTTCTTCTTATCTTCCATATTTGATGTCGACTCTTTCGTCGGCTCATCTACCTCCCGGAAACTGGATTTGGCTGGTGGGTCCACTAGGTCGTCGTCCGAGATTCCGGCAGTAAAAAACCGCTCATGGTCGAGAAGGAGTAAGTGGCCCGTAGCTGGTTCGAAGGGGCCCGGTTTCGCCATTTGAGCAAACGTGCTCATCATATACCCACCGGGAGGCTGCTCTCCTTCCGGCGACGCCGTCCCCTCATCATTTTCCCGGTCGAGTAGCTCCTCGGCCATTTCGAAGATCATTTTCTTCTTGATTCGACTAACCCCCGAAATTGTCTCAAGGCCTACGCGTTTCAGATCACGTCGGCCTCTCTCGGGGAAAGGAGTCTCGGCCCTCTTCGTCTTTGGCCGTGGGATGAAAGGGAGACTCCGTTCCGGCGAGTGGGGTGATTGGAACGTGAGAGATGAAACCGTAGCAGCCTCAACCGCCGGTTCTCCGCCGGCCTTCACCATAGTCGTGTCTAAAGCTTACATATCACCTCCCTCAAAGGGGAGGGAGGAAGAGGGGCGAATTCTAGAGAGAAGGGAGAGCTTCTCTCACTTCTCCAAAACGAAATTTTGTTTGACCGATTGCTATTTGTTCTTGTTTGTTCTTGATTTGTTTTATACTTGTGTTTTCTTTGCAAAAGAGAAAGAGTGGTAAAAGGCTTGAGAGGTGAGGTTATTTGAGGGGAGGTAAAAGCCAACGAGTGATATACACGAGTGTTTTGTGAGGTTTATTTTTTTTTTGTGTGATACACGAGTGAACTGTGAGGATGGATTCTACTGACGATCATATTCCAGTTGATCCTACGTTGAAAGCCATGCAACAACAATTTGCAAGGTTTGCACGGATTCTGGAAAGTGTTTCGGGGCGGTTGGAGAGGCTAGAAGTTCAGGCAACAAATGAAAATAATAACGAGGGGGAAGAGAGTGGAGGAGAAGATGATGCTTCATATAGGCATCGAAATGAGAGACGTGGAAACGGTAGAAGAGGGCGCACAAATGAAGTGGATGGTGATTTGAGAAGCATCAAACTGAAGATCCCAACATTCCAAGGAAGGAGTGACCCCGAAGCTTATTTGGAGTGGGAGAGAAAGGTGGATCTCATCTTTGAATGTCACAACTATTCCGAGGAGAAAAAGGTTAGACTTGCTGCTATTGAATTCGCTGACTATGCTATAGTTTGGTGGGATCAATTGACAACTAGTACAAGCCGATATGGAGGAAGACCGGTTTCGACTTGGGAAGAAATGAAAAGCATAATGCGTAGAGATTTGTACCTTCTCATTATTTTCGTGAATTGTATCAAAAATTACAATCTATGAAACAAGGTACTAAATCTGTTGATGAGTACTACAAAGACATGGAGATTGCCATGATTAGGGAAAATGTTGAAGAAGACAGAGAAGCAACTATGGCTCGATTCTTATGTGGGCTGAATAGGGAGATTGCAAACATTGTAGAGCTTCAACACTATGTGGAGTTGGAGGACATGGTTCATATGGCCATGAAGGTGGAGGGACAATTGAAGAAGAAGGGAACAATCCAAAAGAATTTTTCAACAAATTCTCATTATTCAAGGACAAAAGAGTGGACTTCATCCAAATCCAATTTTGGGGCAGGTTCTAAACCCCAAAATGAAGCGTCGACATCCAAGTCCAAAGAATTTGAGAAGGGTAAAGGTATTTCTACTTCTACTTCTACTCGAAATAGAGATATCAAATGTTTTCGTTATCAAGGTGTTGGACACATTGCATCTCAATGTCCAAACAAAAGGGTGATGAATTTGAAGCCAAATGGAGAGATAGAATCTGAAAGTGAACGTGAAGATGATGATGATGAGGAGGAGGATAAACAATTGGAGGAGATTGGACCAGAACATGGAGAACTTTTGGTCGTTCGAAGGGCTCTAAACATGCAAAACAGAAATGATGATCAACAAAGGGAGAACATCTTCCACACAAGGTGTTTGGTCCAAGGTAAACTTTGCATAATGATTATTGATGGTGGTAGTTGTGCAAATGTTGCAAGTTCTGAAATGGTGGAAAAGTTGAGCTTAACAACAGAAAAACATCCTAATCCGTACAAGCTACAATGGCTTAATGAATGTGGAGAAATTCGAGTGACTAAGCGAGTTCTAATTTCGTTTTCAATTGGCAATTATAAAGATGATGTTCTTTGTGATGTTGTGCCAATGCATGCTAGTCACATTCTTTTGGGGAGGCCATGGCAGTTTGATCGTAGAGTGACTTATGATGGATTTCACAACCACTACACCTTCAAGCACAACAACAAGTCTATTATGCTTGTGTCTTTAACACCTCAACAAGTTCAAGAGGACCAACAGAAATTGTCACAAGCAAGGAGAGCTCGTGAGGTTGAGAGGAAAAGAAGTGAGAGCATTGAAAAAGAGTCGAGTGAAAAAAAGAGTCGAGAGAAAAGTAAGAATGAGAGGAAAAAAGGTGAGGGCATTGAAAAAGAGTCAAGTGAAAAGAGTCCGAATGAAAAAAAGAACTTTTATGTGGGAGCAAGAGAAATAAAGAGTGCAATAGTTGAAAAAAAGAGTGTTTTCATCTTAGTGTACAAACAGTCTTTGTTTACCACTAACGAATTAACCACTTCTTTGCCAAGTGCTTTTGTGTCTCTTTTACAGGAATTCGAAGATGTTTTTCCCGTGGAAGAATCAAGTGGATTACCGCCATTAAGAGGTATTGAACACCAAATCGACCTTATTCCCGGGGCAGTTCTACCAAATCGACCAGCCTATAGAGCCAATCCCGAAGAGACTAAGGAAATTCAAAGGCAAGTGCAAGAGTTGTTGGACAATGGAAAAATCCGTGAGAGCATGAGTCCATGTGCTGTTCCGGTAATTGTTGTTTCTAAGAAAGATGGATCATGGAGGATGTGCATCGACTGCCGAGCAATCAACAAAATCACGGTAAAGTATCGCTATCCTATTCCTAGGCTAGATGATATGCTTGATGAATTGCATGGTTCTGTTGTGTTTAGTAAGATCGATTTGAAAAGTGGTTATCATCAAATTCGAATTAGAGAAGGAGACGAATGGAAAACAGCCCTTTAAAACAAAATTTGGTCTATATGAGTGGTTAGTAATGCCTTTTGGTTTAACTAATGCACCAAGTACTTTCATGAGGTTGATGCACCATGTTTTGAGAAAATTCATTGGAAAATTTGTGGTTGTTTATTTTGATGATATTCTTGTCTATAGCAAAAATGTGAATGAACATCTTAACCATGTGCGTGCAGTTTTGGATACCTTACGAAAAGAATCATTGTATGCAAATCTCAAAAAGTGTTCTTTTTGCATGGATAAAGTTGTTTTTCTGGGTTTTGTTATAAGTGCTAATGGGATTGAAATGGAAAAAGAGAAGGTGAAAGCTATTTTAGAATGGCCAATTCCTCAAAATGTAGCACAAGTTAGAAGTTTTCATGGTCTTGCTAGTTTTTATAGGAGGTTTGTCAAGGATTTTAGTACAATTGCTGCACCTTTGAATGAAATTGTGAAAAAGGATGTTTGTTTTTATTGGGGAGAAAAACAAGAACATGCTTTTAATCTCCTTAAAGAAAAACTTACAACTGCACCAATTCTTTCTTTGCCTAACTTTGATAACATGTTTGAGCTTGAATGTGATGCATCTGGGGTAGGCATAGGAGCTGTTTTGTTGCAGGATAGGAAGCCAATCGCGTACTTTAGCGAAAAGTTGAAAGGAGCTCAATTGAACTATCCAACGTATGACAAGGAGTTATATGCTTTGGTTAGAGCTTTGGAAACATGGCAGCATTACTTGTGGCCTAGAGAGTTTGTAATTCACACGGATCATGAATCTCTCAAGTACTTGAAAGGTCAAGGTAAGCTTAGCAAGAGACATGTTAAGTGGGTGGAATTCATTGAATCATTTCCCTATGTAATCAAATACAAAAAGGGAAAAGAAAATATTGTGGCTGATGCATTATCTCGGAGGTACATTTTGATCACTACTTTGAGTTCTAAGTTGCTTGGTTTTGAGTTGATTAAGGAAATGTATGATAATGACCCGGACTTTTCTTCTATCTATTTAGCTTGTGAGCATGCTGCATTTGACAAGTTCTATAGGCATGATGGCTATTTGTTTAGAGAAAACAAATTATGCATTCCTAAAGGTTCTATGCGTGAATTGCTTGTGCGTGAAGCTCATGGTGGTGGTTTAATGGGTCATTTTGGAGTCCATAAGACAATGAATGTTTTGCTTGAACATTTCTTTTGGCCTAAAATGCGTGTGGATGTTGAAAGAATTTGTAAAAGATGCATAACTTGCATGCAAGCCAAGTCTAAATCACACCCACATGGTTTGTACAAACCGTTACCAATTCCTAGTGCACCTTGGGAGGATATTTCAATGGACTTTGTTGTTGGTTTGCCAAGAACAAAAAGAGGTAGAGATTCAGTTTTTGTGGTTGTTGATAGGTTTTCAAAAATGGCACATTTTATTCCATGTCACAAAACTGATGATGCATCTCATATCGCTGATTTGTTCTTTAAAGAAATTGTCCGTTTGCATGGTGTTCCTAGATCAATTGTGAGTGATCGAGATGCTAAATTTGTGAGTCATTTTTGGCGAGTGTTGTGGAATAAGTTTTTTTTTTTTTTTAAATTATCTTCATATATTTATATCATATATATGAAGGAGGAAATTACAAATCAACTCCTATAACAAGGAGGAAAGACAAATTACGCCACCCAGGGTTCGAACTCGAGACCTCCAGGATGGACGCGGTATCCAGCACCCTTTACCGCTAGGCCAAGGGGCTTGGATAAGTGTTGTGGAATAAGTTGGGAACTAAACTCTTGTTTTCTACTACTTGTCATCCACAAACTGATGGACAAACTGAAGTAGTTAATAGGACTTTGTCTCAATTACTACGAACTTTAGTTAAAAAGAACTTGAAAAGTTGGGAGGAATGCTTACCTTTTGCTGAGTTTGCTTATAATCGAAGTGTCCATTCTGCTACTAACTTTTCCCCATTTGAAGTTGTGTATGGTTTCAATCCATTGAGTCCACTAGATTTGATTCCAATACCTATTGAAGATCGTGCAAGTCTTGATGGAAAAGCTAAGGCTGAAATGGTGAAAAGATTGCATGAAAGGGTAAGACTCAACATTGAAAAGAGGACAGAACAATATGCAAAGCAAGCCAACAAGGGTCGGAAACAAGTCATCTTTGAGCCGGGAGATTGGGTTTGGTTGCATATGAGAAAGGAGAGATTTCCTTCGAAAAGAAAGTCCAAGTTGCAGCCAAGAGGAGATGGACCATTCCAAGTGATTGGAAAAGTCAATGATAATGCTTACAAACTTGACTTACCTGGTGAGTTTAATGTAAGTGCTACTTTCAATGTTTCTGATTTATCTCCTTATGTTGGTGAATTAGATTCGAGGACGAATCCTCTTGAAGAAGAAGGGAATGATGGAGGTACACCCAAGCTGATCAACAAGGACAAGAAGATGGATCCATTAATCATTCAAAGTGGACCAATTACAAGAGCTAGAGCTAAGAAGATAAAGGAGTCCATGATGCTTTTAGTTGATGAAATAAAAGCCCAATTCCAAGACCATTCAACATTGGGCCAAATGGTGAATATTATTCAAGTTAGTGGGCAGCCCAATGCATGAAGTTTTGAGTCAATATATATCACATTTTGGAGGCCCAAATTGAAGATAAATGATGCATTTTCGTCCAAGTTGGAGCAGCAAAAATGAAGAGTCATTTTTAAGTTACTTTTTGAGTTAAATAAGTGACTTTAGATGTCCTAAAGTCACACCAATAGTTAGGAGTTACTTTTCACTTATTATAAGTCATTCTAAAGGTCTTAAGTTGTACTAATGATAAGAGACTTTCAAGAGTCCATTCTAGCCTATAAATAGGCTTGTAAGCATGTCATTTGAGGACATCATTGATCAAATACGAAAATAGAGTTTGTCTTGTGAGTTGAATTCTCTTTGTAGAGTTTTTCACTTGTTTGGAACTTATCAAGATACTTTGAGCAAGTTCTTGTGGCGTTCAACCATACCGAGGTTCTTGGCTGATTACATAGCCAACGGGTCGAGGTTTTCCAAGCTCTGGAAGTGGATCAAACCAGATTATCAATCAAGGAAATCCGCTGCCAATCATTATACGTGGGGTTCTTGGATCAATATATCCAACGGGTCCTTCATCGTATCCCAATCCATATCAGGCTATAATCCCGACCATGTTGCCGGAGAGGAGTCGGCCGGCCTCGGCATGATGTACACCCAGCCGGGTCATGAAAAAAGTAAGCCACTTGGTGCTGCAAATTCAAAAGACACCTTGTACGAAGAGAGAGTCAACTTACCCGATTCGGGTATGGGAACAAAAATGCTTTTGGAAAGTAGTTTGGTGCCTTGCCACAATGGAGAGTCACATGATTCGTTAGCCGTTGGAGCCTCCTTGCTGCCTACGCCTACCATTCTATTCCAAGTTGCCTCCTTGGAATTGGCGGACATGCTAGATGTCCTAGCGGAGCAACCTCTTCTCAACGCCGGCGCGGCGGAGGGTGGTCGACCGGCGGCCGAGCTAAATCATGCACCCCAATCCGGTACGAACTCTCCCTTGATATCACCCCCGTCCGTCTTCAAAGTCTATCAAGTGGAGTTCCCACCGTTGGAGAAAGGTGTGGGATTCCTTTGAGCGCGGCTGGCCGAAAGGTGCAGGGACGGTGCCGAGCTCGCTCTCGCCTCAGCACGCACCTCCTAACACGCACAACATGCCGGGCGCGGGCGAAGACAACACGGTCCCGGATAGTATGCCCGAGACCCCAAAAAATGGGGAGAGCCCGTCATTAACATCCATGTCCGGGGTAATGGCAGACCTTTTTAAGGTCACTCCAGCAGCCACAACGAATGGGCCACAAATCCATAGAGATGAGGGAGCCGAGGACGGGTCAATTGGCAACACGTCAATCAACGGTGCCGAGGCGGGGCCGGAAACTTCAAACGCGTGGCGCTCAATGGCGGATATGATCAAGGGGGCTCCCGACCCGAATGGACCACAAGTGTTCATGCCCGACAAGATCCAACACATTGGACTTGCATCAGTTTCAAATGGAATACCGTTAATCTACTTCTCGGGGCTAGAAATCCGAAAGCTTGCCGAAACCGTAGGGCACGCCATTGTAGGTAAATTCTCACACTCTATCCCGGCAGCCGGACAAATTCAAAAGGCTCCAAATAATATTAAATTTCAATGTGGCTTTACATGGAAATACATTAACGCCAAACATATTCTTATCCAATGCGAGGACTTGGCGGATTATGCTAGGCTCCTTGGTGGCCCGAAGGGCACGCCGGTGTGGTTCATAGATCGCCACCCAATGAGGGTATTCAAATGGTCTCCGGACTTCGACGCTTATTGTGAGTCCCCGATGCAGCGATATGGTGTAACCTTATTGGCCTCCCGATCCATTTGTTTGACCAATCAGCCCTCTTCGCCATCGGCAAGCTCCTAGGGACGCCAATTCAAGTAGACCGAGCCACCGCGAACAAAACAAGGCTGTCCTTTGCGCGCATTTGTGTCGAGATTGACATCACAAAGCCGCCCCCCGAGGAAATTATTCTAGACATTTGTGGGAGAGAAGTGGTGCAACAAGTCCGATGGGATAAGATCCCTGCCTATTGCCGGGAATGTAAGCACGTTGGGCATTCAAGTAGCATGTGCTATGCGGTGGGTAACACCGAGAGGCCGAGCAAGGGAAACTACAACAACAATACAACTCTTCAAAAGACAACCCAAGGAGCAAATGGACCGGCCGAAAAGCAAGCAAACACAGATGTTACATCCAATGACAACAACGAGTGGAAATGGCAAAAGAAAAACAAGGGGAAAGGGGCAGCGCTAAGGAATAAACCGGATGGGGAGAAAAGGTTTGACCCGGCGTGGGAGGGTCCGGACATAGTGGGAGAAGACCGAGAAGTGGGCGGCTTGGATAAGGAACCGCAAAACACTAAAAGAGGTCAACTGGAGAGATCGGCAACCAAGCATGCAAGAGGCCCCTACCGAGATTCTAAGGTGGTTAATGGACCTAGGGATGGGACATGGGACCGAGATGGCTCACATCGAAGGATGTCCCCGGAGTCCCGCGAGGGTGGACGAGGAGGCTCGAGTGGTGGATTTCGGCCATTCTCAATTGAGAACGGATGGAATGGAGACGAGATGTCATGAGTACGAATAAATACTACACTCTCATGGACAATGGAGAGTACGATGTTGAGGGCTGTGGCGAGGAGAATGTGGCGGCAATGGATTTCCAACCACATTTGGAACATGCCGAGGATTCCCCTTTGCAAATTGACGCCGGGGAACACACAAGGGAGGATGATCGACGGATTGTCTTGTTTCAAGGAGGGCCTTCATACCTTCCGGGTACGAACCTAACTTGTTAATATGTCTTACAATCTAATGTTTTGGAACGCTAGGGGAGTCGCTAATGCGTCGACCCAAAACATTTTAAAGAGATTAATTAAATGTCACAATGTTATGTTTCTTGCAATAATGGAGCCACTCACAACCCCCAATCCGGACCGATACTCTAAGGCGCTCGGACTAAAGTTCAAAGGCACTAACACAAACGGCAAGGTTTGGATCTTCACCGAAGAAGGGGCTCATTTTGATATTGAAGAAGATGGAGATCAGATTCTACATGGAAAGTTGACTTCCCAACGCATGACTAGCCCCATCTTTGTCTCGGCCATCTATGCAAAGTGCTCAAGATCGGAACGATACCCATTATGGGACAAAATGAGGGACATCTCGAACCTAGTGGATGGAATGCCATGGTTAATTGGAGGGGACTTCAACACGATTCTCTCACATGTTGATCGGGTAGGGAGTGATACCAATCGGCAGGGCGAGATGATTGATTTTGCGGAAACTATTGAAGATTGCCGCCTCCTTGACCCGGGCTACGATGGAGCGGAGTACACGTGGGCCAAAAACGGGCTGTTCGAAAGGCTGGACAGGATGTTTGTGAGCGAGGCATGGACCAAGATTTTTGAGGCTTCGAGGGTGACCAACTTGCCGAGAGTATCATCAGATCATGGCCCGATCCTCGCACGGTGCAAGATGACGAGACCTAACACCGGGGGAAGTGGATTCCGCTTCCAAAACATGTGGATCTGACATGAAAGCTTTATGGAGATAGTCCATGACTGTTGGGAGCAACCCACCTGGCGGCCGGGCTCCTAAATCTCCAAATCAAGTTGATACGAAGCAAAAAAGTCTTAAACACATGGAACAAAGAAGTCTTCGGGAACATACATGCTAATCTCACGAGAATGGAAGAAGAGATAGCAAAGGGCCAAGCAAATTTCGAAGCTGACCCCATGCCCTGGAACAGGACCCAGATAAACAAGAACATCGCCGAAAACATCCTCTTACTTAAGATGGAGGAGGATTTTTGGCGACAAAATGCGGCCTTGAGGTGGCTTGCGGAGGGAGACAAGAATTCCAGATTTTATCAAAGCTGGGTGAAATAGAAGAGGGTCAGGTTGCGAATCCACTCCATTCGGACAAATGGCCGGGAGATTTCAGATGATGCTGAGATTCGCAATTCGGCAGTTGGGTTTTTCCAGGGTCTTCTTGCTCCGGACATTCCAGCACTCGAGGAGCCGGACCTAGACTTGATCCACCAAATACCACCTTCGGACGACCTTACGAACCTCCATAAGGCCCCGGATCCGGACGAGGTGAAGAGAGCAGTTTTTGAAATATCCGGGGATAGAGCACCTGAACCAGATGGATTCTCGGCCCCGTTTTATCAAGCGTGTTGATCGATTGTTGGAAGGGACGTTGTGGAAGCGATCTCTCAGTTTTTCAAAGGGGCTTACCTCCCCCGAAGTGTCACGGCCACAAACATAGTTCTTATTCCAAAGAAGGCGTCGCCCGAGACATGGGCTGATTACCGCCCTATTAGCCTATGCAATGTCCTCAATAAGATCATTACCAAAGTCCTAACGGCCAGACTCGCACCTTTCTTGCCGCAGGTCATATCTCCCAACCAATCTGGTTTTGTGAAGGGTCGGTTTCTGAACGACAATGTTCTCCTAGCCCAAGAAATGTTCCATGAGATTGATAGGTGCTCCCCGGCCCCAAACGTGGCGATCAAGATTGACAAGGCCAAGGCCTATGACAGGGTCCAGTGGGGCTTCCTTACAAAAGTACTCCGACGCATGGGTTTCTCGGAGCCATGGATCAGCCTTATTGAAAGGTGCGTTGGTTCCTGTTGGTTCTCTGTTCTTATTAATGGTGCCCCCGCTGGCTTTTTCAGATCAACCCGAGGTTTACGACAAGGAGACCCCATCTCACCTGCCTTGTTTGTAATGGCGGCAGATTACTTGTCGAGGGCCCTTGACAAGCTAATTCTCGGACGGAGGGAGATGACATTTAAAGCCTCGAGGCGAATTATGGAAATAAGCCACTTAGCATACGCCGATGATATCATTATCTTCACACAAGCAACTTTTACATCGCAGAAGTTCATGAACAATGGGCACATGCAATCCAATCTGAAGATGGCTTTGCTCGGGGGACTTTCCCCTTCCTCTACTTGGGAGTCCCCATATATCGAGGAGTCAAGCGCATGGATATGTTCATGTTTATCCGGGAAAAGGTTGCAAGAAGGATTTCCGGTTGGGCGCATAGACATCTATCCTTTGGAGGGAGGCTAACTCTCATCAAGAGTACCCTGGAGGCGATCCCTATCCATATTTTTCAGGCTATTGAGCCAACAATCGGCTCCCTTAAGCTCCTTGACCAACAGTTGACGCGTTTCTTTTGGGGCTCGACAAATGAAAGGAAACGAACCCATTGGATTAGTTGGGACCAGATGTGCCTCCCCTCCAATGAAGGAGGGCTTGGAATTCGTAACTTCAAGGAGGTGCTGCGAGCCTTCAACATAAAATTGTGGTGGCGATTTCAAGAACAAAATTCTCTATGGGCACGCTACATGATGTGTAAGTATTGTTCAACATCATCGCCTCTCACCACGAGAACCTCGGGAAGGAGTAGCCCAACGTGGAAGAGGCTGGCCAGAGCTTGGGGCCATGCGCACCCGCATATACGATGGATTGTTGGGGCTGGAAGGATCTATTTTTGGGATGACATTTGGATGGGCAACGAACCACTCAGGGGGCTTTGCATTGACGATAGGGGCAGCCCTGGTATGACAGTCTCGGAGTTCATCACGGAAGGTGCTTGGGACGAACCTAAATTGCAGTTACGCCATGACCAGGCTGGCCTCCCACAACAGATTGTTACCGATATCCTCAACACCCCGATTCTCTCCGGGGAGCCGGACGTACCGAGATGGACCTTATCCCGGCGCGGTGAGTTTTCGCTAGCCTCAACCTGGGAAGCACTCCGGGTGACAAGGCCCATCATCCAAGGACTGGAAGATATTTGGAAGGCAGGCCTCACTACAACCATTGCCATCTTTATTTGGAGACTCTTGTCTAACCGTATTCCAGTCGACTCGAAGCTCCAATGGCGGAAGATTGAGCTGGCGTCCAAGTGTCAATGCTGCCCCCATAGACCACACACTGAGACCCTACAACACCTCTTCATCCAAGGAGTGGGCGCTTCGAAGGTGTGGAGGGAATTTGATGGGTGGTTTGAAGGCTCCTCCCCACCACTTCGGATCAACGATACCATACCAACTAGGCTCGAAGTCTGGGGGACAAGATTACAGCAACTAGGTAGGAAACATCTCAGTTGCCTCATGCCTTACCTTATCTTCTGGTTTGTCTGGGCAGAAAGGAATAGAAGCAAGCACCAAGAAGTCCAATTCAAGGCGAACAATGTGGTTTGGCAGACTCTCACTTTCATCCAGAATAGCATGGCGAACGGCAGCCTCAAGCCGAAGCATTGGAAGGGCGTCAACATCCTGAGTCATGCCGTCCCAAGAAGTCCGCAGCCACTAGCCATGATGGTCAAATGGAACCCCCCCGGACCAACCGTGGCTGAAACTTAACACGGATGGTACATTTTGCGAAGCAACTGGGAAAGCCGGGGGCGGAGGCCTCTTCCGGGACCACTCGGGAAGGTTGCTAGTAGCCTTTGCGCTCCCGCTCACCGCACACTCAGCTCTTGAGGCCGAGTTATTAGCCATGCACCATGGCTTGACAATGGCTAAGGAATTTGCGAAACCAATATGGCTCGAAGCGGATTCCGAGCAAGCAATTAAATTGGTGGAAGGAAAAGGTTGGGGGCACGCAAATATCCGACAGGCCATGGTATATATCACCCTACACAAGCAGTGCCTCACCTTCCGCACTACCTTCATACACCGCGAAGGAAATAAGGCGGCCGATTTCCTTGCCAAAATGGGGTCCGAGATTGATGAATTCGAACGCATGACCACATCCACGGCTCCACGGCTCTTGAAGGCCATGATCCGCATGGAGGAAGTGGGAATCCATAATCTTTGAGTCCGAGGGGAAGAGCCTCCCTAGAATAGGTGATCATGTTTTTGTTCTTGTTGGAGTATGATGAGGTCCGCCCATGCGGGGTTGGACCGCCTACTACTCCTATTGTCTCTATTGGCACACCACTTTTGGGTGTGGCCTCGAACTGTACTTATTTCGATTTGAAATATAGGGATGAGGGACCCACGAACCCTCCACCATGATGGTGTTTGGGAAAAAAAAGGCTATCTTTTGCGCGCATTTGTGTTGAGATTGACATCACTAAGCCACCCCCAGAAGAAATCATTCTAGACATTTGCGGAAGAGAGCTGGCACAACAAGTGCGGTGGGATAAGATCCCAGCCTACTGTAGGGAGTGTAAGCACGTCGGACACTCAAGCAATGTGTGCTATGCAGTAGGGAAGACTGAAAGGCCCCCGAAGAGGAACTACAATAGTGCAACTCTGTCGAGGGCAAATCATGAAGGAAATGGTCCATCCGAATTGCAAGCTCAAGTGAAGGCCAAGCCAATTGTTAACAATGAGTGCAGACGTCAAGGGAGAAACAAAGGAAAAGGCACTTCCCCGAAAACTAGACCGACTGGGGAGAAGAGTTCTGAGCCGGAGTGGGAGGGGCCGGATATTGTAGGCGACCCTCATGAAGAAGTAGAGATGGACAATAGCCAACATGTTACTAGCTTGGTGCGAAGGGAGGGAGGCGCCACCAAGTTCTCCAAGGGCCCGGGCCGACCCAACACGAGGGATGGTGCATCATTGGATGAGACGCGGGAACATGGTGACACACCTCACCGGATGGTATCGAGTTCCCGAGGGGGATCACGAGGGGGGTGGCGACACCCCACGTCCAACCATGGAAGGAGTGGAGATGAATGGATGGGAAATGTCATGAGCACAAACAAGTACTACTCGCTCATGGCAAATGGGGAGTTTGTTATTGATGGATGTGGAGAGATGGATGCGGTGGAAATGGATATCCAAAGCCTCGGCGAGCATGCCGCGGACATCCCCTTGCCAATTGACGCCGGAGATCACACGAGGGAGGAAGAACAACGGATTATTATATTTCAAGGAGGGCCTTCATACCTTCCGGGTACGAACTTAACTTGTTAATCATGTCTTGTAATTTCATGTTTTGGAACGCTAGGGGAGTCGCTAATGTGCCAACCCTAAATGTTCTAAAAAGACTAATTAAGTGTTATAATGCTATGTTTCTTGCAATAATGGAGCCACTTACCAACCCCGACCCGGATCGATATTCAAAGGCGTTGGGGTTAAAATTCAAAGGGTCAAATATGTCCGGTAAAATATGGATCTATGCCGAGGAAGGAACCAATTTTGATATTGAGGAGGATATGGAACAAGTCCTACATGGAAAGCTAACTTCACACCGCATGGCGAATCCTATCTACATCTCGGCGGTCTATGCTAAGTGTACAAGACTAGAGAGACACCCTTTGTGGGATAAAATGAGGGAGATCTCAAATCAGGCGGAAGGAACACCTTGGTTGATTGGAGGGGATTTTAACACGATTCTCGCTCACGGCGACAGAATGGGTAGTGAGATATTGGCAGGCGGAGATGATTGATTTTGCCAAAGCCATTGAAGATTGTAGGCTTCTCGACCCGGGGTTTGATGGCGCGGAGTTTACTTGGGCCAAAATTGGGCTGTTCGAAAGGCTTGATAGGATGTTTGTTAGCGAGGCATGGACCAACGCTTTCGCGGCTACAAGGGTGACCAATCTCCCAAGGGTCTCCTCGGATCACAGACCGATCCTTGCTAGGTGCAAGATGCCGATGCCTTTTCTTGGGGGTAGTGCATTTCGGTTTCAAAACATGTGGGTCCGGCATGATGGGTTCATGCCGCTGGTACAAGATACTTGGGATCAGAAGTACTTGCAATTATAGAGAGAGACGCTCTCCCTTCTCTCTAACAACACCCCCCCCCCCCCACTTGATTCTTTCCGCCGTCCAGCCATACGCACCCACGATCCGCCGCGACTCTTCTCACGCCGACCACCACACCTCACCTCCGCACCCCCATAACCGCCGAGACCTTTTCCACGCCGGTCGTCACACCACCCGCGCTCTACCCCGCCGACTCCCTACCTTTGTACGGCGTTGCAGTCATACCCTCGAACGGCCATGCCGGACCCCCCCCCCCCCCCCCGAACCCCACCCCTGCCCCTCCGGACCCCGAGGAGGCTAGGTCTATCCCGGACCAACTTATGGTTTTTCACTCAAGCGATGACCCAACACCGAAGATCTCGGCCAAAGAAGTGAAAATGCAAAGCAAGAAGCATAGGATGATGGCTAGAAGAGCACGCCGGCACCTCTCACCAAACAACTTAGGAAGAAACTCGACTTTGGAGGAGATGAGACCTCCGAGGCCGAGACCTCTCCGCCCTTGATAGCCCTAAATGCAAGGTAACTCTATTGCCGGCTGGCTCCATCGATAGCAAGGAAGCACTAGGCCTAGGAACCCATCCTAAGGCCCCTATGTCCGAGGATGGAGCCCGAATGGAGGTGGTGGTTCATGGAAATGCACCGGCAGCGGCGGTGGCGCCACCCTCCGACCATGGACCCGTCATGAGCGAGACGACCGTTGGAGGAGATGATGTCGGATCCCTAAGCGTATCCCAAGAGGATTTGGCCGTAGCATGTGTGCCAAAAAGTACATTGGGGAATGAGATAGTCAACTTGCCCGAAATGGGCAGGGAACAAATCACCTTTCGGAAAGTGCTTTTGTCCTTTACCAAAACCGGAAGTCACATGTGGAGCCTTGTTCATCTCTACCAATGCTGCAAATGGAGACAAAAAAGAGTGATATCCTCCAAATCATAGACTTGGCTGCGGCGGAGATGCTTGATGCGACGGCCGCGCAGCCCCTCCTCGCCGGATCCCCACCGGCCACGGTCTACACGACGAAGGGCCAACCCTTTTCCAAATCGGAGAGACATAGATATTGAATAATGCGTGCCTCTCATTGAGAATGGCCCATCCCTTGAAGATTTCCCACCTCTCGAAATGGGAAGGACTCAGAAAATCCGAGCATCATTCGAAACTGCCTCGGCACTAGAGAGAACGGGATGGCCGAAGACCAAGACAATCCGCAACCCCCCTCGAGACACGCCCGCGCCTTCGGCCTCGAAACGCAAGCGACGGACCCGACGCCGACCGAGATGGAAATGGAAACGCCGCGGCCTCCCGACGAAACCATGGACGAGAGGGACCCGTGTGAAGGACCGCAAACCGACACTCACGGTGGGGCTAAATCGAAAGGAAATCCGATAAACAACCCCTTAGGAGGCAATACCGAGCCGGGTGTGAGGAACCCCACCAAGCCAAAATCCATGGCCGACATGGTGCGGGTGCCATCGGCTGTTGAAGGCCCGCAAGTCTATGCCCCGGAGAACATCCAAAATATCGGCTTTGCTTCCATGTTAAACGGAGTGCCATCCATCTACTTCTCCGGGTCAGAAATCCAAAGGTTGTCCTCGTCTCTCGGCCATGCTATTGTAGGTAAGTTCTCGCATTTAATCCCTGTTGCCTACCAAATCTAAAAGGCCCTAGACAATATTAAATTTTGCCGTGGCTATACTTGGAAATATATTAACGCCAAACATTTTGTTGTTCAATTTGAGGACTTGACGGATTATGCTCGGCTCCATAGTGGACCCAAAGGGACACCGGTGTGGTTCATTGATCGGCATCCGATGAGAGTCTTCAAATCGTCTCCGGACTTTGACGCCTATTGTGAGTCTCCAATTGCGGCGATATGGTGCAACCTAATTGGAATCCCGATCCACCTTTATGATCAATCGGCCCTCTATGCCATTGGGAAACCCCTTGGCAACCCGATCCAAGTAGATAGAGCAACGACCAACAAATCGACTCTCCTTTGCGCGGCTATGCATTGAGATCGACATCACAAAACCGCCACCCGACGAGATCATCCTTGACATTTGTGGGCGCCATTTGGTGCAGCAAGTAAAGTGGGATAAGATCCCGTCCTACTGTGGAGATTGCAAACATGTCGGTCACAAAAGTGAAGTTTGTTATGCTTCCGGGAAGGTGGATCGAACTCCGAAGCGAAACTACAACGTAGCAACACCAAAACAGCCACAACATGGAGGAATAGGAGCTAAGAAGAACAATGCTGAATCGAGGCAAACCGATAATAACATGGAATGGAAACAACAAGGGAAATACAAGGGAAAGGTAGGTAACATCCGGATGAACCCGAAAGCCAATGTGCATTCGGGGGCGGAGTGGTCGGGGGTGGACTTTTTGGGTGATATGCAAGGTGCGGGGAGTAAAGACATGATCATCATCAATGATGAGCAAAACGCCAATCCACCTAAAGGGATGCTCGCTAAATTCCCATCATTTGGAAGTGGGCGCGGGGGTAAGCCAAGAGGAGCGGATATGGCGCGGCGAGAATTGAACCCGGCCTCTGGTGACCTAGTGCAACCGAATGGCTATTTTAAACCCTTCGATTTAGAGAAAACCGAGGCACAAGGGTCATCAAGTCACATGAGTACCAATCGATATTTCTCCCTCATGGCTCAAGAGAACTTAATGGAGAATGATATGGAAGACGAGGAAAATTGGGAAGATACCATTTCCCACAATGAAATCGATGATGGAGCCAATCCCGCCCTTTTGGAGGCCGCGGCATCTCAAGGAGGGAATGACCTTCTAATCATTGAATTCCAAGGGGGGGCATCAATCCCGCCGAGTACGAACTCCTCTTGTTAAACATGTCATTAAATTTTCTATTTTGGAACGCTAGGGGAATCGCAAACACGTCAACCCAAAATGTCCTAAAAAGACTAATTAAATCTCATAATATTGGTTTTCTTGCAATAATGGAACCGCTTACCCCCCCCCCCCCCTAACCCGGACAAATTTTCGAAAGTGTTGGGGCTGTCCTACAAGGGGTCGAACATCAATGGGAAAATATGGATTTTTATGGAGGAAGGGATGGATTTTGTTGTGATGGATGACTCGGAACAGCTGCTGCATGGGAGGTTCACATGTCCTCGGATTTCAACCCCTATTATTATCTCGGCCGTGTATGCCAAATGCACAAGAGGAGAGCGGTATGCCCTTTGGGAAAAGATGAGTGATATCACCCAAGACTCGGAAGGAATGCCGTGGTTTATTGGAGGGGACTTCAACACAATCCTCTCCACTCGAGATAGGACGGGGAGCGACACAAACCGTCAGGCTGAAATGGTTGATTTCACCGAGGCTATTGAGGATTGCAAACTAATGGACCCAGGCTATGATGGGTCTGAATTCACCTGGGCTAAGAACGGCCTCATGGAAAGATTGGATAGGGTGCTGATTAGTGAGATGACGTTCCAAATGTTTGATGCAATAAGGGTCACAAACCTCCCCCGTATTGCTTCGGATCACGGGCCTCTCCTCGTCAGATACAGACTGCCTAATACCCACGGGGGTGGTAGAGCGTTCCGGTTCCAAAACATGTGGGTTCGGCATGAGGGATTTGGTGCGTTGGTGCAAGAAGATTGGATGGATCCCACGGAGGCTGAGGGCCTCCTCAACTTGAAGATGAAGCTAGCAAGGATCAAAAAAATGTTTAAAAGGTGGAACAAAGAAGTTTTTGGGAATATACACGCCAACCTCATAACTTGTGAAGAGAACATTGCATTGGCTCAATTGGAGTTTGAAGGTGACCCTTCGGCCCGGAATAGAACGGAGGTCAACAAACAAATTGCTGAGTACATCCTTCTTCGTAAGATGGAGGAAGACTTTTGGCATCAGAAGGCGGCCCTACGTTGGCTGGAAGAAGGGGATAAAAACACTAGATTTTACCAAAGTTGGGTGAAGCAGAAGAGGATTCGGCTACGTATCCATAAGATTAACGCTGATGGACGCGAACTCACGGATGACACGACCATCAGAGAATTGGCGGTTGAGTTCTTTCAAAACCTCCTAGCCCCAAGCCACCCGAAGCTCGCGGATCCGGACCTCAGCCTCTTACATCAACTCCCTCCCTCGGAGCATTTGGCGGGCCTCCCCAAACCTCCGGATGCGGATGAGGTGAAACGAGCGGTCTTTGATATCTCGGCCAACAGTGCGCCCGGCCCGGATGGCATCTCGGCTCTGTTCTTCCAAGCTTGATGGGGCATTGTGGGACCACACGTGGTGGAAGCGGTTAGGCAATTTTTTGGTGGGGCTTTTCTTCCCTGAAGTTTCACGGCCACGAGTATAGTACTCATCCCCAAGAAGCTTATACCCGAGACTTGGGGAGACTATAGACCCATTAGCTTGTCTAACGTGATCAACAAGGTGATTACTAAAGTCCTCACGAGGCGGCTCGCCTCATTCCTTCCATGTGTTGTGGCACCGAATCAAAGCGGGTTTGTCAAAGGAAGGCTTCTCAATGACAATGTGCTTCTTGCAGAGGAGATGTTCCATGAGCTCCATAGAAGTACACCAGCCCCTAATGTTGCTATCAAGATTGACATGGCTATGGCCTATGATCGGGTCCAATGGTTGTTCCACCTAAAAATCCTCAAGCAAATGGGCTTCCTCGAGCCTTGGGTGGCGCTCATCGAAAGGTGCATTGGGACATGCTGGTTCTCGATCCTTATTAACGGGGCTCCGACGGGTTTCTTCAAATCCACTCGTGGGCTTAGGCAAGGGGACCCCATTTCCCCCGCCCTCTTCGTCCTTGCTGCGGACTATCTCTCGGGATCACTTGATAAACTTATCCTCGGAAACAAAGAGATGACATACAAAGCAACCCGAGGCAGCATGGAGATCAGCCACCTCCCCTATGCGGACTACATCATCATCTTCACGCAAGCGGCCGTGAACCCCCTCCGGAGGCTGCGTGCATGTCTTGATCATTATGCCGAGGTGTCCGGACAACAAATCAACCTCGGCAAGAGCAACTTCTACATTTCCGAGGCGCATGAAGGCTGGTCAAACATAATCCAAAGTGAAGGAGGCTTCTCCCGAGGTACGTTCCCTTTCCTTTACCTTGGAGTCCCTATTTACCGGGGGGTGAAGCGCACGAATATGTTCATATTCCTTCAAGAGAAAATCTCGGCTAGGATCTCTGGGTGGGCTCATCGGCACCTTTCCTTTGGGGGGAGACTCACCTTGATAAAAAGCACACTTAAGGCGATCCCCTTACATATTTTTCAAGCTATCGAGCCAACCGGCGGTGCCCTCAAGCAATTAGATCAGCAAGTGGCTCGTTTCTTTTGGGGGTCGAGTAATGAGAAGAAAAGGACGCACTGGATAGGATGGGACCAGGTTTGCCTACCCACGGCCGAAGGGGGATTGGGCATTCGGAAGATCAAGGAGGTCTTACGTACCTTTAATATAAAATTATGGTGGAGGTTCCGGGAACAAAACTCCCTTTGGGCTATGTACATGATGGCTAAATATTGTCATAAGGCGTCCCTACTCACAGCTAGAGCCTCGGGGAGGTGTAGCCCTACCTGGAAGAGGCTTTTGAAGGCTCAAGCGCAGGCACAACCGCACATTCGATGGGTGTTGGGAGAAGGAAAGATTTTATTTTGGGATGATTTATGGCTTGGAGATGTTCCTTTGAGGGAACTTAGTCTCGATGATAGGGGAGGCCCTCTTGTTCATGTTGCTGATTACATCATTGATGGAGCTTGGAATGAAACCAAGTTGCGGATTCTCCAAGCGCAAGCCGGCTTTGCACAACACATCATCCGAAAGATCCTTGGCACGCCAATCATCCCGGAGGGGCCGGATGTGCCGAGATGGAGGTTATCTCACAATGGGGAGTTTTCACTAGCATCAACTTGGGAGACCATCCGAACTCAAAGACCTATCATCCAAGGACTTGATGACATATGGAAAGCGGGCCTCACGTCTTGTATTGCTATCTTCATATGGAGACTCCTTTCCAACCGAATACAGGATACGAAGCTACAATGGAGAAGAATGGAAATGGCATCTAAATGCCAATGCTGCCCTCATAGACCGGGCATCGAATCACTTCAGCATCTCTTCATCCAAGGGGCTGGCGCCCGCGGTGTGTGGAGGGAGTTTGACTCCTGGTTCGAGGGAACTTCACCACCCCTCCGGATCAATGACACTCTCCCAGAAAGGCTCGAAGTTTGGGCACGGAGAGTCCAACAACCCGGTAAGAAACACCTCAGCCCGGCGATGCCGTACCTTATTCTCTGGTTCATTTGGGCGGAGCGAAACAGGAGTCGCCATCAATCGGTGCAATTTAAGCCTTTCAATGTGGTATGGCAAGTGCAAATGTTCCTTAGAAATAGCATGGCCAACGGATCCTACAAACCGAAGCATTGGAAAGGAGTCCGCCTCAAGATCAATGTCCCGAGTCAGGCCGAGCCACGGAGGACCAGGCCCCTTGCGATGGTGGTCAAATGGAACCCGTCGGATGAACCGTGGATCAAACTCAACACTGACAGAGCATACATTGAGGCAATAGATAAAGCCGGGGGGGAGGAATTGTTCGTGACCAGGAGGGCAACATGCTTGCAGCCTTTGCCTCCCCACTCGAGGCTCACTCAGCCCTCGAAGCGGAGCTGCTGGCCATCCAATTCGGGTTGACACTCGCCGCAGAATTCAGAAGGCCTATATGGGTTGAGTCGGATGCACAACAAGCGGTCAAGCTCCTTAATGGCTCATGCTGGGGACCGGCCCATATTAGCCGGGCGATGGCGCGACTCGCAATCCTCAAGCGCCAACAAAACACTCGTATCACCTTTATCCACCGGGAAGGGAATAGAGCAGGAGATCTCCTCGCCAAAATGGGATTAGAAAGAAATGACTACTGCCATATGAATGCCCTCACGGCACCAAGGCACCTCACAGAGATGATTAGGATGGATGCAATGGGAATTCCGAACATTCGGGTCCAAAATGAAGACGAAGAATAGGCTCGAGTGTTGGATGAAAGGAATGTATAGTCTTTGGTTTGTGCTGAATTGTATTTTGCCTTTTGAAAGGGAGTATGATGAGGTCCGGGTTTGTGGAACCGGACCGTATACTACTCCTAATTTTTGTGTAGGCACACTACTTTCGAGTGTCGCCACGTTTTGTATACAACTCCTTTTGAAATATAGGGATGAGGGACCCACGAACCCTCCACCGTGAAGGTGTTTGATTATAAAAAAAAAAGATACTTGGGATCAGCCGACGGGGGCGAGTGGGCTTCTGAGTTTCCAAATTAAGCTTGCCAGGAGCAAGAAGGCCCTAAAGGCTTGGAATAAGGAAGTTTTTGGCAATATCCATGCAAACCTCAAAGCGATGGAGGAAGGGATTGGCGGGCTCAAGCCGAATTTGAGGCTGATCCATCGCCCCAAAACAGGACTGAGATCAACAAGAACATTGCCGAATACATTCTCTTACTCCGGATGGAGGAGGACTTCTGGAGGCAAAAAGCGGCTCTAAGGTGGCTTGCGGATGGAGATAAAAACACCAGGTTTTATCAAAGCTGGGTAAAGCAGAAGAGAGTTAGACTCCACATACACTCCATTAATGCGGATGGCTGGGAGATTGCGGATGAAACAGAGATAAGAAACTCGACGATTGAGTTCTTTCGGAGCCTCCTTGCACCGGACACCCCTGAGCTTGAGGAACCGGATCTTGATATAATTCAACAACTCTCCCCCTCAACGGACCTAGAGGAACTACAAAAGCCACCAGACCCCGAGGAGGTGAAGAAAGCGGTGTTTGACATCTCCGGGGACAGTGCACCTGGTCCGGACGGCTTCTCGGCCGTCTTCTATCAATCTTGTTGGGGGACCATTGTTGCAGATGTGGTGGAAGCTATACAACAGTTTTTTTCAAGGGGCTTATCTCCCCCGAAGCGTCACGGCCACAAATATTATTCTTATCCCGAAGAAGGCCTCGCCCGAGATGTGGGCCGACTATCGACCCATAAGACTATGTAATGTCCTCAACAAGATCATCACAAAAGTACTTACTGCTCGACTTGCTCCCTTCTTGCCCCGGTTATTTCCCCGAACCAGAGCGGTTTCGTGAAGGGTCGGCTCCTACATGACAACGTTCTTCTCGCCCAAGAGATGTTCCACGAGTTAGCAAGGTGTTCCCCAGCACCGAACGTGGCAATTAAGATCGATATGGCTAAGGCTTACGACAGGGTCCAATGGAGTTTCTTGCTCAAGGTTCTTCGGCGCATGGGTTTTCCGGACGCATGGATTGGCCTTATTGAGAGATGTATTGGTTCATGCTGGTTCTCAGTACTTATTATTGGCGCTCCGCCGGGTTCTTCAAATCAACCCGAGGGCTCAGACAAGGAGACCCCATCTCACCGGCATTGTTCGTGACTGCCCTGGAGTATCTTTCTCGCGCCCTCGACAAGCTCATTCTAGGCAAGAAGGAGATGACCTTCAAAGCCTCCAAAAATTGCATGCAAATCAGCCATCTAGCCTATGCCGATGACATTATTATCTTCACACAATCAGCCGCACTCCCCTTGCGCCGGCTCAGATCGTGCCTAGACGAGTATGAGAGAGTCTCCAGGCAACTGATCAGCATCGCCAAAAGCAACTTCTATATTGCCGAAGCACACGAGCAATGGGCTCATGAAATTCAAAGAGAAGGAGGCTTTGCGCGCGGGACGTTCCCTTTCCTCTATTTGGGAGTTCCCATCTACCGGGGAGTCAAACGCATGGAAATGTTCATGTTCATTCGGGAGAATATTGCTAGGAGAATTTCCGGATGGGCGCATCGGCACTTATCTTTTGGAGGGAGGCTTACCCTCATTAAGAGCACCCCTGAGGCGGTTCTTATCCACTTTTTCCAGGCTATTGAGCCGACAGCTGGTGCCCTTAAGCTCCTCGATCAACAAATGGCACGATTTTTTGGGGCTCGACGAATGAAAGAAAACGGACTCACTGGATCAGTTGGGACCAAATGTGCCTCCCCACCAATGAGGGAGGATCGGCATCCGTAAGTTCACTGAAGTCCTACGAGCCTTTAACATCAAATTGTGGTGGCACTTTCGAGAGCAGAGTTCCTTGTGGGCACGTTACATGATGCACAAGTATTGCGCCTCATCATCGCCCCTCTCCCCAAGAACCTCGGGAAAAAATAGCCCAACATGGAAGAGGGTGGCCAAAGCTTGGGCCCATGCCCACCCGCACATCCGATGGCTAGTTGGGCTTGGAAGGATTTACTTTTGGGACGATATTTGGCTTGGCAACGAACCTCTCAGGGGGCTATGCCTTGATGAGCGGGGCAGCCCGGTGACGACCGTCTCGGAGTTCATTAATGACGGCGAGTGGGATGCCCCTAAGCTACAGGTACTTCATGATCAAGCTGGCCTTCCACAACAGATCATTGACCAAATATGTAAAACTCCGATCTTAGCTGGGGAGTCGGATATCCCGCGATGGACGCTCTCCCGGTGAGGAGACTTCTCGTTAGCCTCGACTTGGGAGACGACCCGAACACCTAGGCCCATCATCCAGGGACTCGAGGATATTTGGAAGGCTGGTCTCACTACCACTATTGCCATCTTCAATTGGAGACTAATGTCTAATCGAATCCCTGTCGACGCAAAGCTCCAATGGCACAAGATCGAACTTGCATCTAAATGCCAATGTTGCCCTCATCGGCCAAGCACCGAGTCCCTCCAGCACCTCTTCATTCAAGGCGCTGGTGCGATTAGAGTGTGGAGGGAATTCGACGGATGGTTTGAAGGCCTGTCCCCTCCCCTCGGGATGAATGACACCATACCATCAAGACTTGAAGTGTGGGCGCGAAGATCGCAGCAACCGGGAAGGAAGCACCTCAGCCGAGCCATGCCTTTCCTAATCTTTTGGTTCCTTTGGGCAGAGAGAAATAGAAGTCAGCACCAAGGCACCCGATTTAGGTCGAGTAATGTGATTTGGCAGACACTTACTTTTGTCCGAAACAGCATGGCTAATGGAAGGCTCGGCGTCAGCATTCCAAGTCAAGCCGAACCCCAACGGCCACCGCGACTTGCAATCATGATCAAGTGGGAGCCGCCGGATCAGGCCTGGATAAAACTTAACACAGATGGGTCTTTTATTAATGCGACAGGAAGCCGGGGGAGGAGGTCTTATTCGGGACTACTTGGGCAGGGTGATCGTTGCTTTTGCCCTTCCACTCGACGCACAATCACCCCTCGAAGCTGAGTTGCTTGCCCTGCATCATGGACTAAAGATGGCCTCGGAATTTTAAAAGCCAATATGGCTTGAGTCGGATGCCGAGCAAGCAATCAACTTAATCAGAGGACCAAACTGGGGGCCGGTTCACGTTCGCCAAGCTATGGCTCACATGGCCTTACACAAGCGGCAGCTCACCCTCTGAATAACCATCATCCACCGAGAAGGCAACACGGCGGCCGACGTACTTGCGAAGTTAGGTGTGGATTCGAGCCATTGTCGAACCTTGGATGCTCAAGACATGCCGAGAGCCGTTAGAGATATCGTCCGAATGGAACAAATGGGGATCCCCAATCTCCGAGTCCGAGCTGATGAAAGAGAGTAGATAACCAACGTAGAGTAGGCAGTTGTCGAGCCAATTGCGACACGTCCCCTACTTACTCTTGTGATGGATTGGTTTTTGTTTTGTTTTTGATTGATCTTTGTTTGGGCTGTAATAGTTTTGTGTAACCTTAGGCCGTGTGCTAGGGCAATTGTAACCTAGCAATATTCAGATATATAGGGATGAGGAACCCACGAACCCTTCACCGTGAAGGTGTTTGACAAAAAATGAACATGAACATATCCGTGCACTTAACTCCTCGGTATATGGGGACTCTCAGGTAGAGGAAGGGAAAGGTCCCCCGAGCAAAGCCACCTTCAGATTGGATTGAATGTGCCCATTGCTCATGCACTTCAGCAATGTAAAAGTTGCTTTTGGCGAGGTTGATCTGTTGCCCGGAGACTCCCTCATACCCATTAAGGCATGCTCTAAGTTGGCGCAAGGGGGTCTCGGCAGCTTGTGTGAAGATAATGATATCATCGGCGTATGCTAAGTGGCTGATTTCCATGCACCGCCTCGAGGCCTTGAAAGTCATCTCCCTCCGGCCGAGAATGAGCTTGTCAAGGGCCCTCGACAAGTAATCCGCCGCCATGACGAACAAGGCAGGTGAGATGGGGTCTCTTTGTCATAAACCCCGGGTTGATTTGAAAAAACCAGCGGGGGCACCATTAATAAGGACCGAGAACCAACAGGAACCAACGCACCTTTCAATAAGGCTGATGCAGGCCTCCGAGAAGCCCATGCGTCGGAGTACTTTTGTAAGAAAACCCCACTGAACCCTTTCATAGGCCTTGGCCATGTCAATTTTGATTGCAACATTCTGGGCCGGGGAACACCTAGCGATCTCATGGAACATCTCTTGGGCGAGGAGGACATTGTCGTTCAGAAGTCGTCCCTTCATAAAGCCAGATTGGTTGGGGGATATGACCTGTGGCAAAAAAGGAGCGAGTCTAGCCGTTAGGACTTTGGTGATGATCTTATTGAAGACATTACAAAGGCTAATAGGGCGATAGTTGGCCCATGTCTCGGGCGAAGCCTTCTTTGAGATAAGAACGATGTTTGTGGCCGTGACACTTCAGGGGAGGTAAGCCCCTTTGAAGAATTGTAAGATCGCTTCCACGATATCCGTTCCAACAATCGGCCATCACGCTTGGTAGAACGTGGCCGAGAAACCATCCGGCCCGGGTGCACTATCTCCGGATATCTCAAAAACTACTCTCTTAACCTCATCCGGATCTGGGGGCTTATGAAGGTCCGCAAGGTCGTCCGAAGGGCGTATTTGGTGGATCAGGTCTAGGTCCGGCTCCTCGAGGTCTGGATTGTCCGGTGCAAGGAGACCTTGGAAGAATTCAACCGCGGAATTTCTAATCTCAGCATCATCCGTGATCTCCTGACCATTTGCACAGATGGAGTGGATTCACAGCCTGACCCTCTTCTGTTTCACCCAACTTTGGTAGAAACTGGAGTTTCTGTCTCCCTCCGCGAGCCACCTCAAGGCCGCCTTTTGCCTCCAGAAGTCCTCCTCCATCTTAAGTAGGAGGATGTATTCGGCAATGTTCTTGTTTATCTCAGTACTGTTCCGGGGCGATGGGTCAGCTTCAAAGTTAGCTTGGGCCTTCGCAATCTCCTCTTCCATACGCTTAAGGTTAGTATGTATATTCCCAAAGATCTCTTTATTCCAGGCCTTTAGGACTTTTTTGCTTCTTACCAACTTGATTTGGAGATTTAGTAGCCAGATCGCCCCGGTTGGCTGCTCCTAAGCATCTTGAACAATCTTCTTAAAGCCTTCGTGTCGGGTCCCCATGTTTTAGAACCGGAAGGCACTAACCCCTAAGTTAGGTCCTGCCAACATGCACCTTGCAAGGACCGGGCCATGGTCCGAAGCGACTTTCGGGAGGTTGGTCACCCTCGAGGCCTCAAACACTTTGGTCCATGCCTCGCTAACGAACATTCTGTCCAGCCTTTCGAACAAGCCGTTTTTTGGCCTACGTAAACTCAACTCCATCATAACCAGGGTCAAGGAGTCGGCAATCTTCAATTGTTTCAGTCAGCGAAGTCAATCATCTCGCCCTGTCGATTGGTGTCACTCAGCCAAGGCATCCCTTTCACATGGTTCGAGATGTCCCTCATTTTATCCCATAGTGGTTGTCTTTCCGATCGGGAGCATCTTGCATAAACGGCCGAGATGAGGATGTGGCTAGCCATGCGGTGTGAAGTTAGCCTTCCATGGAGAATTTGGTCCCCATCTTCTTCGATATCAAAAAGAGCATCAGCTTCGGTGAAAATCCAAATCTTGCCGGAAGCGTTAGAGCCTTTGAACTGAAGCCCAAACGCCTTAGAGTATCGATCCGGATTGGGGGTTGTCAGTGGCTCCATTATTGCAAGAAACATAACATTGCAACATTTGATTAGTCTTTTTAAAACGTTTTGGGTCGACGCATTAGCGACTCCCCTAGGGTTCCTAAACATTAAATTGTAAGACATATTAACAAGGGAGGTTCGTACCCGGAAGGTTTGAAGGCCCTCCTTGAAATAGGACAATTTGTCGGTCTCCCTCCTTTGTGTGTTCCCCGGAACCGATTTGCAAAGGGATGTCTTCGGCTTGTTCATAGTGTGGCTGGATATCCATCGCCTCCACATCCTCCTCGCCACACCCATCAACATCATATTCTCCATTGGCCATGAGAGAATTGTACTTATTCGTACTCATGACATTTCTAGGCACATCATCTCCACTCCAACCACCCTTAATCAAGAGCGGCCTAAACCCTCCACTCGAACCCCCTCGTGAGCCTCGGTGGGAGCCCGGAGCCATTCGTCGGTGTGAGCCATCATGATCCCATGTCCCGTCCCTATTCCCTTTTTCGTGCGAGGGATCCCGGGATGGGCCACTTTTATGCTTGTGAGCCACTCCCTCCAATCGGTCAATTCTAAGATTTTGTGGATCCATTTCCATTTCGCCATCCTTTTGAACGTCGCCCACAATGTCTGGGCCCTCCCACACTGGGTCGGAGCTTGTCTCCCCAATCGGTGTAGCCCTTGGTGGTGCCCCTTTCCCCTTGTTTCTCCTTTGTACTTTCCATACATTGTTGTCACTTGGTATTGCGCTTGTGTTTGCTTGCTTTTCGGCTGAACCATTCACCCCTTGATTTGCCCTTTGTGGAGTTGCAATGTTGTAGTTTCTCTTGGGCGGCCTTTCGGTCTTTCCCGCCACATAACATACATTACTTGAGTGCCCGACGTGCTTGCACTTCCGACAAAAGGCCCTGTCCCAACGGACTTATTGCACCATTTCTCTCCCGTAAATGTCTAGGATGATATTTTCGGGGGGTGGCTTTGTGATGTCAATCTCGACATATATTCGCGCGAAGGCAACTGATAAAGCTGGAGGGGAAGGTGTGGTTCGGGACTGTTCCGGGAAAATGCTCGCTGCCTTCGCCGCACCCCTTGACGCCCATTCGGCCCTAGAAGCTGAGCTCATGGCCCTGGAAGCTTGACCCTGGCCTCAGATTTCGGACAAGCCATCTGGGCCGAGTCCGACGCGGAACAAGCCTTCAAGCTCTTCAATGGGGCCTCCTGGGGACCAGCCCACATTCACCGAGCCATGGCACGATTAGTTCTCCTGAAGTAAGACCAGATCATCCGAGCCACCTTCATTCACCGGGAAGGTAACAAAGCCGTGGATTTGCTCGCAAAAATGGGCCTTGAACAACCTTCCTACTTACGCATAACACCACACACTGCCCCAAGAATGCTCAAAGCCATTGTTCGGCTGGAAGAGATGGGAATCCCCAACATCCACATTAGAAATGAAGACCAAGAGTAGAGTTTGGCCTGAGAGCGGCCCCATTGATCCTGACCTTATTGGACGTTTTTTTTTTTAATTAAACACCATTACGGTGGAGGGTTCGTGGGTCCCTCATCCCTATATATCAAAAAGGGGGATTACAGAACTTGGCCACACCCGAAAGTGGTGTGCCATAGCAAAGGCAAGAGTAGAAAGCGGTCCGACTCCACACGGCTCGAACCCCATCCTACTCCCTTCAAAAGTGCAATTAAACAAAACAAAGACTCTATGATCTTCCATCTCCGAGTAACCGACTCTAGTATCCGTCCCCATCTAGGGTTCGAATGTTTGGAACACCCATTCGGTCCAAGCGGACGAAGTCCATGAGGTCTCTTGGTGCAGAATTATGATCCAATTGTCGACCGCTATCAAGCCTTAGGCCCATTCTTGCAAGGAAATCCGCTGCCTTGTTCCCCTCCCGGTGTATGAAGGTGGCTCGGAATTTAAGTTGGCGCTTGAGCAGGATCAATTGCGCCACTGCTTGCCAAGCTAGAGCCGGCCCCCACCCTGTTCCATTGACCAGATTAATGGCTTGCTCGGCATCTGATTCGATCCAGATTGGTAAGTCAAGATCCTTGGCTAAGCGCAGCCCATGGATCATGGTCGTCAGCTCAGCCTCCAGAGCCGAGTGTGCTTCAAGGGGCGTGCTAAACGCCACCAGCATGTTGCCCGAGCTGTCCCAAATGATTCCTCCCCCCCTGCTTTGTTGGTCACTTCATTGAAGGAGCCATCCGTGTTTAGTTTAATCCAAGGGTGGTCCGGGGGGTCCCATTTGATTGCCATGGCTAGCGGCTGCGCCCTAGCTGGTTCCACTTGTTGCGGGATGTTGATTCTAAGTATGACCCCTCGCCAATGCTTCGGCTTCAAGTTCCCGTTGGCCATGGAGTTCCGGATGAACATGTGGATCTGCCATATCACATTATGCGGATTGAACCTCGTGTCTTGGTGTCGGCTCCTGTTTCTTTCCGCCCAGATGAACCACAAGATGAGGTAGGGGATGGCTCGGCTAAGGTGCTTCTTGTTAGGTTGGTGACATCTTCGCATCCAAGTTTCAATTCTCGTTGGGATTATGTCATTGATTGGGGTCACCCCATCAAACCACGAATCAAACTCATTCCATACTCTGCGAGCTCCGTAACCCTGAATGAAGAGATGTTGGAGGGACTCAATATTCGGTCGAAGAGGGCAACATTGGCACTTGGAGGCAAGTTCAATCTCCCGCCACTGAAGTTTTGTGTCGACTGGCACCCGATTGGAAAGAAGCCTCCAGATGAAGATGGCTATTGACTTAGTGAGGCCTGCCTGCCAAACATCACCCAGGCCTTGAACGATCGGGTTCCGCCCTCGGAGTGTGTCCCACGTCGATGCTACCGTGAATTCCCCGTGCTCAGAGAGGGTCAACCACGGGATATCCTGTTCGTCTTGGAGTATCGGGGTGCTAAGGATGCGATCAATAATATGCTGTGGGATGCCGGCTTGATCGTGCAGGAGTCGGAGCTTGGGTTCATCCCAAGTGCCATTTGTAATGAACTCCGAGACCCGGGTGGTTGGCCTTCCCCTATCATCAAGGCTGAGGTCCCTGAGTGGGCTGTTGCCAAGCCAGATGTCATCCCAGAAGTAGATATTCCCTTGCCCCACAAGCCACCTCATGTACGGTTGCGCGAGAGTCCAAGCTCTAGAGAGCCTCCTCCATGTAGGGCTACTCCTGCTCGGCGTTCTCAAGGTAAGTGGTGTGGAGATGGAGCAATATTTTGCCATCAGGTATTTTGCCCAAAGGGAGTTTTGTTCCCGGAAGCGCCACCATAATTTTATGTTGAAAGCACGTAAAACCTCCAAAGTTTTCCGAATCCCGAGACCTCCTTCCTCGGTAGGGCGACACATTTGATCCCATCCAATCCAATGGGTTCACTTTCTCTCACTCGTAGATCCCTAAAAGAATCGGGCCATTTGTTGATCAAGTTGTTTTAAGGTGCCGGCAGTGGGCTCAATGGCTTGGAAGATGTGTAAGGGGATCGCTTCAAGGGTGCTCTTAATCAGCGTGAGCCTCCCTCCAAAAGATAAGTGCCGGTGTGCCCAGCCCGAGATCCTTCTTGCAATCTTTTCACGTAGGAAGAGGAACATGTCCGTGCGCTTTACACCACGGTAGATGGGGACGCCGAGGTAGAGGAAAGGAAAGGTGCCCCTAGTGAAGCCTCCTTCCGCTTGGATCGAGGGTGCCCAATGGTCATGGATTTCGGCGATATAGAAGTTACTCTTGGTGAGGCTGACTTGTTGGCCGGAGACATTTTCATAGTTCTCGAGACAGGCTCGGAGCCGGTGCAGGGGGGTTGCCGCCGCTTGTGTGAATATTATAATATCATCCGCATAGGCTAGGTGGCTGACCTCAATGCATCTCCGGGAGGCCTTAAACACCATATCCCTTTGGCCAAGTATAAGCTTATCCAAGGCTCGAGACAGGTAGTCCGCGGCAATTACAAACAACGCAGGGGAAATCGGATCACCTTGTCGGAGTCCCCGTGTTGATCTGAAGAATCCTGAAGGTACCCCATTGACAAGGATCGAGAACCAACACCAGCCTATGCACCTCTCCATGAGTGAGATCCATGTGTCCGGGAATCCCATTCGCCGAAGCACCTTGAAGAGGAAAGGCCATTGGATCCTATCATAGGCTTTCGCCATGTCGATTTTCACCGCTACATTAGGCGCTGGGGAGCATCTTGCAAGTTCATGGAACATCTCTTGGGCCAACAGAGCGTTATCATTGAGGAGCCGCCCTTTCACGAAACCACTTTGGTTTGGGGAGATGACCTGTGGAACGAAAGGGGAGAGTCGAGTCGTGAGTACCTTGGTGATGATCTTGTTAAAGACGTTGCAGAGGCTGATGGGTCGGTAGTCGGTCCATGACTCGGGCGATGCCTTCTTTGGGATGAGGACAATGCTTGTGGCCGTAATACTTCGTGGCAGGAAAGCCCCTCTAAAGAACTGGCCAATTGCTTCCACCACCCCTGGCCCCACAATAGTCCAACAGGCTTGGTAGAAAGTGGCGGAGAAGCCATCGGGTCCGGGGGCGCTATCTCCGGAAATGCTGAAAACGACGCTCCTGATCTCGTCCGCACCCGGCGCATTTGCGATGTCCGCAAAGTGCTCGGCTGAGTGTACTCGCTGGATAAGGTCAAGGTCTGGCTCGTCTAGAACCGGGTTGCTGGGCGCTAGGAGTTGTTGGTAGAAATCTACCGCTGACTTTTTTATTTCGGCCTCCTCAGTAAGCTCCTGGCCATTGACACGAATGGAGTGGATGCGTAGGCGAACTCTTTTTTGTTTCACCCAGCTTTGATAGAACCGGGTATTTTTGTGGCCCTCCGCAAGCCATCTCAGGGCTGCCTTTTGCCGCCAAAAATCCTCTTCCATTTTCAGCAACATGATGTACTCGGCAATGTATTTATTGATCATTGTCCTATTTTCCGGTGTTGGCCTTGCCTCGAAGATGGATTGGTCCACGGCAATTCCTTCCTCCTTTTCCTTGAGGTTGGCATGGATGTTCCCAAAAACTTCTTTGTTCCACGCCTTTAGGGCTCTTTTCACTCTAGCATGTTTGATTTGAATATTTAGGAGTCCACTCGCCCCCGTACTCTCCTCCCATGCATTTTGCACTACAGCCATGAACCCCCCATGTCGGATCCACATGTTCTGGAATCGGAATGCGTTGCCTCCGATGGTAGTGTTCAGCGTCTTACATCTTACAAGGACCGGCCCGTGGTCCGAAGCAACCCGAGGGAGGTAACCCGAGTAGCTTCGAAGGCCCTAGCCCAACCCTCACTAACAAGCACTCTATCCAATCTTTCAAAGAGGCCATTTTTGGCCCATGTGAATTCCGCCCCAACGAACCCCGGATCAAGGAGCCTACAGTCTTCAATTGCCTCCGCGAAGTCGACCATCTCGGCTTGCCGGTTGGTGTCGCTCCCAACCCTATCTCGGTGTGATAGGATGGTGTTGAAGTCGCCACTGATAATCCATGGTGATCCTTCGAGGGGCCCAGCAATCTCTCTCATCTTATCCCACAGGAGGTGTCTTTCGGATCTTGTGCATTTGGCATACACGGCCGAAATGGCCAGCGGCCTAGCAATGCGGTGGGACTTGAGACGCCCATGTAGGATTTGTTCCGAATCACAATCAATATCAAAAGTGGATCCCTCTTCCGCAAACAACCAGATTTTTCCGGTCATGTTCGATCCAATGTAGGACAGCCCCAGGGCCTTGGAGAACCGGTCCGGATCCGGTGTTGTGAGTGGTTCCATTATTGCAAGGAATAAAACATTATGAGATTTAATTAGCCTTTTCAAAACGTTTTGGGTTGACGCATTTGCGATTTCCCTCACGTTCCAAAACATGATATTGTAAGACATGATTAACAAGTAGGATGCGTACCCGAAGGAGACGAAGTCCCTCCTTGATATTCAATGAGATGTTGCTCTTTGTTCGTTGCGTGCTCCTCGGCATCGTCAAGTGGAGAGCCGTCTCCAATCCTCTCGGTCCCCACTTGCATGTCCATGGCCGAGTTGTCCGCTTCCCCACAATTGTCGACATCAAATTCTCCATTCGCCATGAGGGAGTAGTATTGGTTAGTGCTCATGTGATTCTTACTTGAGAAGAAACCACGCCCCCTAGTCATTGCATGGCATGCGCCCCCTCTCGCACTCCCTCGTGTAGGCGCGGACACCGATCGGCTCGCCTTGGTGTACTCCCATTCCGCATCCATATCTCCATGAATTGGTGAAGGTGGGTGTTGGGTTCCCTTTTTCCCCTCCCCCGCGCTTGAGGCCCACTTTGAATGTTCCGGGGCGCGAAGCATTCCCTCCTTGGGTTCCACCCATAATGTCCGGACCATCCCAAGTTGTATCCCTTTGCTCCTCTCCATTTGAATTGTTGTTAGGATGATTCCCGGCATTGCCCTTATTCTTCCCTTGGCGGTTCCCTTCATTGGAGTTAGGATTGTGCCTCACCGCATCTTGCATGCCCTTCATACCGTGGCCTTCGGGGTTTGCCTTCTTTGGCGGGTTGATATTGTAGTTTCGTTTCGGCGGCCTTTCCTTTTTGCCCATCGCATAGCACACATCACTTGCATGGCCAACATGTTTACACTCTTGGCAATAGGATGGAATCTTATCCCACCGGACTTGTTGCACCAACTCGTGGCCGCACAAGTCAAGGATTATCTCTTCAGGGGGCGGTTTGGTGATGTCAATCTCAATACAAATGCGGGCAAAGGAGAGTCTCGTCTTGGTAGCCGTGGCCCGATCAACTTGGATTGGATTGCCGAGGAGCTTGCCGATGGCGAAAAGAGCGGATTGATCAAACAAGTGAATTGGGAGTCCGATTAAATTACACCAAATTGCTGCTATCGGGGACTCACAATATGCATCGAAATCCGAGGACCATTTGAAGACCCTCATTGGGTGGCGATCAATGAGCCAAACGGGTGTTCCCTTTGGGCCTCCGAGAAGCCGGGCATAATCCGCCAAATCCTCGCATTGGATAAGGATATGTTTAGGATTAATGTATTTCCAATTGAAGCCACATCAGAATTTAATGTTATCTAGAGTTTTTTGAATTTGATGGCCCGTAGGAATAGAATGTGAAAACTTACCCACGATGGCGTGCCCCATGCTATCAGCAAGCTTTTGTGTTTCAGCCCCGGAGAAGTAGATGGCCGGAACTCCATTGGACATGGAGGCAAAACCAATGTTTTGGATCTGTTCCGGCACGAAGACTTGAGGACCATTGACCTTATTGGACGCTTGAGAGTACGCAGGAGTCGAGCCACCCTTGGCATGTCCTCCACCTACTCTTGTAGTGTAATTGAGCTAGTGTACTTTGTATATTGTTTTGTGTACCTAGATACCGATGGATAGGGACTCTTGTAATCTCCGATTATAATCCTTTTGTGTGGCAATATAGGGATGAGGGACCCACGAACCCTCCACCGTAACGGTGTTTAGATTAAAAAAAAAGGACAGTCTTGACTTGTTGGCGGTGGCTTGATCGACTTGGATTGGTGTCCCTAGGAGTTTGTCGATTGCAAAGAGCGCCGCATGATCAAACAAATGGATTGGGAGGCTAATTAGATTGCACCAAATCACTGCTATCGGAGACTCACAATAGGCATCAAAGTCTGGGGACCATTTGAAGACCCGCATTGGGTGTCAGTCAATGAACCATACCGGCGTTCCCTTCGGCCCACTCAAGAGCTTAGCATAGTCTGCCAAATCCTCGCATTGTATGAGAATATGTTTGGCATTAATGTATTTCCAAGTAAAACCACGATGAAATTTAACATTAACTAGGGCCTTTTGGATTTGTGCGGCTGTCGGGATAGAGTGGGAAAATTTACCTACAATGGCATGACTGACGTTCTCGGCGAGCTTTTGAATTTCCATCCCCGAGAAGTAAATGGCCGGTACTCCATTAGAGGTTGCTGCAAACCCAATATTTTGGATCTTGTCGGCCTCAAACACTTGTGGTCCAGCCGGGTCGGGGACCCCCTTGATCATGTCCTCCATGGTGTGCCACGCATTGTTGTGCTTTGGGGCCGTTTCGTCTCCATCAACCTTTGTGTTACCGTTCAATCCGGCCCCGAATGAACTCCCTGATTCGGTGTGACTCCCATTCATTGAAGATGTGGGGTTTGTTTTGAGTAGATCAGCCATTGTGCTCGGCGTTGCGGATGGGCTCGGGTCCTTCTCGGTTACCCCCGTCGCGGGGCCATTAGCCGCGTCCTTGGGGGTTTCGGCCCCACCCAAGCGTGCATTCGCGTTAGTAGTCGCGCCTTGGTACTTATGAGCTCTCGGCCGCGAGTGCCCCTCAGCCGCACTACCAACTTTCCTCGGCAAACCACTCTCAAAATTATTTCGGATCTTGAGGGTCCGGCCTTTCTCTAAGGGGGGAATTCCTCATGATAGGGTTTGAAAACGGACGATGAGGTCGGCAAATTTACTTCAATCTCCGGCTGGTTTGTGAGGTGTGGTTCGGCCACCATCCGTTCAGTCTCCTCCTGGCCGGCGGCGAGTAGGGGTTGTGCGGCCATGGTGTCGAGCATGTCCGCCTCGTTCACGGCTGCAAGGTGGATTAGTTAGCACGGTTTTGGCTGCACATGGCCCCCAACGGCTAGTGGATCACGTGAATGGTCAAGGTGGCAAGGGACCAAGGAACTTTCTAAAGGCACTCTTGTTCCTATTACAGTATTACCATTTCAGGTAGTTTGACTATCTCATCCCCCAAGATTCCTTTTGCTTTTGCAGCACTTAGTACCATATCTTTGTCTTGACCCGATGAGGTGCCCTCCTTCTTTCCGGAGCCGGTCAGCTCCTCGCCGGCTGCGTGGTCGGTCTTTTGGCCGGGAAGATTCATTTTCGCGGAGGACGTGTGCATTAGGAGCATACCGGCCCCTTCCTCACGTGATGCATCGGGTGGGAAAGATTCCAAGGGACTTTCGAAAAGGAACATTGTTGTTATTCTTTTCGTGTAAGTTGACCTCCACCACTTCGAAGGGGTTTTGTCCCATGCTAGGACCAGCCGGCGGCTCTTGATCGGCGCATGGAGACTTGTCATTGTCTTCCTCGATGGGCTCCGTGGCCTCGCCGGGGTTTTTGCCGGCGACCACGCCCTCACTCGAGCTTCCGCTGTCGACTTGAGTCTCGCTATTCATAGAATCATCTCTAAAGGTATAATGAGGGGGCTGACCAACCGTCTCCAGTGGCCCTTCAACGGCATGAATGGAGGAGGTCGAGAAGATAACCCCCTTACATTTGGGACTACCGTAGGCGGGACTTTCTTCACCTCCGAACGAAAGCTTCTTTCGGAGTTGCTTATCCTCCGGGAGTGGGGAGGGGATGAAACGTTTCCGGTCGTTGCCCTTCGAGGGAGGGGTCGGGGTAAGCTTGCGGATTTTGCATTTGGCGTTAGTCGCCTTTACTGATTTTAGGACCAATTTCTTGGAGGTTGAGTTCGGGGAGGAGGCCTCCGTCGCCATGAATGTCATTTGTTTGTCCGAGAGCGTAACCGGCGCCTCGGGGTCCGGTGGGTGACTCATGGGGCCGGCCACCCTAGACGAAAAGGCTGGTCGGGTCCTCGGGCAGCCTTGAGGGGAGAGATCGACAACACCGGGGCGAGCTAGCCGAGGGGATCTTCGGTGACCGGCGGAGAAAAGCCTTGAGATGGATGGGGAGGCTAAAAGGAGGTGGTTTGTTGACCGGCGTGGTGTGAGCCGCGGCCGTGGGTGTGAATGGATGAACGACGACGAGCTTCAAGGTGGGGGGGATTGTTAGAGAGAGGGGAGAGCGTCTCTCTCTAAAAGTCTCAACTTATCAAGATCTCGTTTGAGGGCTCGTTGTGCTTTCTCCGGGTGCGGCGTGCCCACCCTCTTTGTTTTTGGCCGTGCAATCAGTGAGAAGTTCCATTCCGGCAAGGAGAGGGGCTACCTCATTTGTACCAAGGCCGAACCATCCCCCTCCGGCATCATTCCACCGGATTTCACCATGAAAGCATGTTCAAATGCATGTCACCTCTAGTCGGACGAGAGTTGCCTAGGCCAAGAGACCGTGCACGCCCGCTCGGTGGACCCGTCGGCGAGGAAACCACCAATGTTACCGTCGCCCACTTGAGTTTAGAGAGAGAAGTTAGAGGGCTCGAACTAGGCACTTCTTACAATAATGTCTAAGCTCCTTGTCGCTAGGACAAAGGCTCTGGACAAATAAGCTGTTAAGATATGACAATTTCTATGATGTTATTTCGATGAAAATGATCCTATCTTGATGCAATAACCTAACAGAGATCGTACAATCAAAGTTTGTAGGTCATTTGGATGGAAATGGTTTGCTTGTTGGCCAAGTAAACTCAAGCACAAGATTCTTTCCAACATATGTCTCCACATAATGTTCCAAGAATGATCAGAGCCATTATCTGAATGGATGAATTGGGAGTCCCCAACCTTCGGGTGAGAGATGATGACCGTGAGTAGCTCGAGGCTCGGAATGGGGCACACCGATCTTGCTTCGTACCGGACGCCGTAGAGTATGTGGGTGTCGGACCACCCTAGGCTTGACCCCTATCTACTCTTGTGGTGTAATTGTCATAGGGTGTGATGTAAATTGTTTTTTGTTCCCCTAGCTTTAAAAAGAATTGGTCTACTTGTAATCATTCGCTTGTAAAAGCCTTTTGTTGATATATAGGGATGAGGGACCCACGAACCCTCCACCGTGAAGGTGTTTGATTAAAAAAAAAGTAAACTCAAATACAAAGAGTTATGCTTCAAATAAGCTGTTGAAATATGCCAATTGCTATGATCTTATATCGATGAATATGATCCTATCTTGATGCAATTACCTAACATAGATCATACATTGAAAGTTTGTAGGTGATTTAGATGGAAATGGTTTGCTTGTTGGCCAATTAAACCCAAATACAAAGAGTTATGCTCTAAATGAAATTCCACGAGACAACCATGACTATTCTGCTCTATTGACCAAAATGATCTTGTCTTTGTAGCCATTACGTTACACATATCACAAAATGTATAATTGTGGGCAGTTTTGATTCAAAAGGTTTGCTTGTTGGTTAAAATCTTTCTAGGCATCCCCCGCGGCCCCGGGCTCTCCCTTCTCTCCAACTTCTCTCACTAGATTGTCCAACGTCGACGGTAATCTAGCCGGCCTCCCCCGCCGACAGGTCAGCCGAGGGAACGTGCGTGGTCTCTCAGCCAAGGCTCAGTTTGCTCGGTCGGTGGTGATATGCGCTCGCAACCGCCTCAATGGTGAAGGCCGGTGGTGAGTTGCCGGAGGAGGAGGCCACGGGCGTTATCCATGCGTCGCGCACCCTCCCTACACCGGAATGGACCTTCTCAACCTTGGGCTAAGGGAGGAGGTCGCCGGAGGTTGAACATGCTTGTGTTGGGGAGATGCTGAATGCATTAGCTCAAATGGCTAAGAAGGGAAGCGCGCCAACGTGTGATTTGGAGGAACCCGATTATGAGGTAGCCGGAACTTCGCCGGCGCCGGCCAGCCGGAACGATGATATAACACCCAAGGAGAGGGTGCTGGTCAACCATCAGCACGTGGAAGGTACAAGGGTCCATGTGATTCCTTGTCTTGATGTGGGGGTGACATGTGAGGAGTTGGATGCATGTGACTCACAAATGAGGGAAAAGACAAAGCTTACTTTGCATGGGGAATGAAGTGTTGGCTCTCTTTTGGTAAGTGGCAATTTGAATTCAAATTCTACCCCATGTGCCACACACCCTCCTCCCCTACCAATCGGCCATGGTGAAAACAAGGGGGACCGGCCTCCCGCCGCTCAGCCGCCGGAAAACTCGCCGGAAAACATAGGGCCGCCGGTGGGAGCTTGGAAGGTGGCGAAAATTCTCCACCACCAAGGGGGGTCGGGGAGCGGGGAAGGATAATCAGCCTCGTACAAGCCCCATAAGGCCAAGCCAATCCCCTTGGATGACACCAAGATTAAGGCCGTGGGAAAGGTCGGATTCTTGGAAGGCACACCATCCCATACCTTCTCCGATTCAGAAACGGATGTCCTCTCGGAGAAGTTAGGGCTAGCCGTCGTTGGAAAGTTCTCACACTCACTCCCATCTTCCTTCCAAATTCAAAGAGCCTTGGAGGTTTGGGGTTAGTGGGCTCTTTCACTTGGAAATACTTGAACGCTAAGCACATTTCAATTCAAGTCTAGAGCCTTTGTCCTAGTGGAAAGGAGCTTAGACATTATTGCATGAGGTGCCGAGTTCGAGCCCTCTTGAGATCAGTTGTAATTTCCTCCTATCTATAGTATAGGAGTTTATTTGTAATTTCCTCTCTTTATAGGAGTTAATTTAAAAAAAAAACACATTTCAATTCAATTCCAAGCGATGGCCGACTACGCTAAGGTCTTAAATGGCCCCAATGGGAACCCCAATTCGTATGTCGATATCCACCCGATGAGGGTGTTTAAGTGGGTGCCGGACTTTGATACATTCTTCGAGTCGCCGGTTGTTGCCGTTTGGTTTAACATCATGGGAATCCCGGCACATCTCTTCGAGGAATCGGCTCTCATGGCAATCGGTAAACTTCTAGGCAAGCCGCTACAAGCCAACCATGCCACAATCCATCAAATCCGGCTCTCATTCGCGAGGGTTTGTGTAGAGATTGACATCTCTACTTCCCCAACGGAAGATATCATCCTTAATATCCGAGGCAAAGATTCAAGGTACAAAGTGGCATGGGACCGTATTCCATTGTTTTGCGCTATTTGCAAACATGTTGGGCATGAGGAAGAGGATTGCCACGCAGCGAGAAGGAAGGCTCGGGGTAGAGACAAGGATCGCCGAGCAACATCCAAGGAGAACCACCCGAGCCATACTGCCAAGACCATCCGACGTGAGTGGCGCCCATCACCTTCTCACGACCGTCCATCCTCCAACCAACCTCCGTCATTTCCTTCCCCCACGCGCGTTGCCTCCCCCCATCACTCGCAACCCGTAGCCACCCCTCACAATTCTCCAACCCGTTCACTCACCTTGAGCCGGGAGCACCGGTAAGGCCGTTATGGCCGAAACATGTCCATCGGCCCCGGACCCGGGCTCGGCAAGCCCGTTGGAACCTTTCGGCTGCCACCCCATGCCAAGGACCGAAGCCGAAACCTCGCCCAACAAACCCATGGTTTCTCATCCAAATCGAAGTCCCTGGAGGAGAAGAAACCTCACCACAAGATGGTCGTCAAAAATGTTACGGCCAAACTCCGGTCAAGAAAGAGCACACCCGCCACGCCGACGAAAGATGGAGGAAGGAAAAGGTTCATTGCCTCTCTGTTTGCGGCCGACAAACAAATCCGGAAAAAAATTGATTTCAGGTCGAAGACCCCGGGAACGATAGAGGCCAAGACGACTCGCAAGTCCGACCCCCGTGGCCTCGAAGATTCTCCGGTTGAAATGATGAGTCCGGAGATGGGAAAGAGCAACTCCGAAGGCGCTCTTGAGAAAGGTGACACGGAAGCACAGCCTCCGAAATCATCCGCCAACAGCCGCTGCTGGGATGCATCGGTCGGCCCGCTCATCGGAGGAGAGAACATGACCGTTGGGCATGTAGACAAGACAAAAGTACCTCCTAAGGATCCTAGGGGTGTTGTGGCCGAGGAAACAAAGAGCATTTAAGCTTGTGCGGTCAACTTTTCGGATTTGGATATAAACACAAAAAGCAACCAAGAAAGGCAACTTGTCCCATTCCACTTTGAGGAGTCACGTGAATGCATTGAGGAGGGATCCAAAATACAGCCAAATTTATCTCTCTTGCACCTTGCCAACCCTCAATCGGCTGAAGAGCTAGACCGGATAATATCTCAACCACTCATTCCCGGCGACCCCATGGAGGTAGCATGTCCGGCGAAGACGCAACCAACGGCACCACTTCTTCTTCCTCACGGAGCCACGGACATGGGATGGGAGAGAAGCCCACATCCGAGTCCTTACGTCGCCCCTCTTGACCAGTTTCCACCACTCACAAAAGGCCGAATCTGGAAACTTTGCAACACCTTCGAATTGGGAGAGAACTCGGCGTGGAAGAAGTGGGATAAACCAGGCCAAACCCAACAAGATAGAGAGATCGTCCAAAGCTCCGTCACCCCGGGGAATGCGACCAAGAGTGGGGCGAGGCCGGAGGGGACACAACCCTTGCAGCCGGGAGACGGAGAAGCTCACACAACGAAACCAAGCTCAATGGCCGAGATGCTCCGACAATAACCGGACCCGAGTGGCCCACAAATTTTCGAACCGAAGAAGCTTAAGGACATGGGGTTCATCTCTTCGAGCAATGGTATGCCCTCTATATACTTTTCTAGTTCGGAATCGAGAGACTTAGCCGATAACTTAGGGCATGCGGTGGTTAGGAAATTTTCTCATTCTATCCCATCGGCACTCCAAATCCAAAAAGCCCTTAATAATATGAAGTTTAGGAGGGGAGTCTCATGGAAGTATATCAATGCGAAGCATATTCTCATTCAACTCGAGGAACTAGGTGACTATGCTCGGTTACTAAATGGTCCAAAGGATATTCTGGTTTGGTACGTTGACGGGCATCCGATGAGAGTCTTCAAGTGGGCACCGGAATTTGACGTTTTTTTGTGAGTCACCTATTGCCGCAATTTGGTGTAACCTCATAGGATTGCCGATTCACCTCTTTGATCAGTCGACACTATTTGCAATTGGGAAGCTCCTTGGCAATCCGATCCAAATTGATCGAGCCACCGCTAACAAGACGCGGCTATCCTTTGCCCGAATATGTGTGGAAATTGACATCACCAAGCCTCCTCTGGAAGAGTTCATCCTCGACTTATGTGGTCGGGAGATAATCCAGCAAGTTAAATGGGACAAGATCCCATCCTTTTGTTCCGAATGTAAGCACGTGGGTCATGTTGCGGCGGTTTGCTATGCAACCGGCAAGAGAGAGAGGCCACTGAAGAGGACAATGAGCAAGCATTAAGAAGGCCTAAAGGAAATGATCTCACCGCGGCAAAGAACTCACCACAACAACAAGGCAAGAAAACGAACTCCAAACAAAACAAAAAAAATGGAAATCAACAATGAAAACCTAAAACCAGAGGAGGAGAAATGCAACAACTGGCTGCTGAAAACGGAGCCGGCGGAGTGGTCATGGGACGACCAAGCCACCAACAGCGGGGTGTCCAATTGGGACGGGGTGAAGAACAAGCAGGCGCAGAAGTACATGAAGAGCATGAAAATGGGGGATCTCACATGGGTTGGAGAGATTACTCCATTAATACCTTAACAAAGGATGAAGATCCTTTTAAAGGAGAAGCTTTGAAATCTTTTAACTCAGAAGATAATTTTATCAAACAAAAATGGTTTTATTTAAAGAGTCAGAAAAGCTAAGAAAAATGGATCAATCTTTATAAAAAATTCCTTAAAAAGGATAGTGGTTGCTTTCTTGACCTTTTTGAGTTTATTGAAGAATTTTATGCTCTTCAAAAAAGGAAATTTCCCGATTTTGAAGATAAAAAATTTGCTTCAAACATTAGCTCTTCCTATAAGCAATTTGTGACTATTTCGGGGAAAATTGTCAAAAGCATCCATCCTCCCGAAATAAATCTTTCTTTTAAACACAAATTTTATAAACATGATTATAATCATGGAAGTTGGGAGTCCAGCATAATGTCATCATCATCCTGACGACTTGCAGAGGCTGACTCATTTTCAGATAATTTTTCTGTTTCATCTTCATCGCTTCCTTCCTCAGAAAGCTTTTGCTGAAGAAGTTTTTTGAGATATTTTAGATCTTTCCGGAGCTTTTGATAAGTTCTCCCAGAATTTCTGCAAGATCCCTATTAGGGGAATGGAGGAGGTGGAGCCTTGGTAGGCTCGAGGTCAATTATTCCTTTTTTGGAAAAAACTGACTCCTCGAAAAATTCAAATTTTTCCCACCATTTGATGAGAATTCTTCTTCCCAAGTATGGGATATGTCCTTGGACCACTTCAAATTTCTTAGTTGGAATGTTCCGAATAACAACGTCCCATTTAAGAATCCATGGCACTTGATAAAGTGTGGAGAACAGAAGTTCTTTATTTTTGATAGACTGATTAGCCTTGCAGGAATCTTCGAAAACCTTTCTGACCTTATCAGGAAGAATGATGGGATTTAATCCCCATTCCAAAAACCAGGAAATAAACCACTGAGGAAATTTAGTGGTTTCGCAGTCCCTGAATTGAAGGAACCAACTGTGTTTAGTTTTTATGTTCTCATAATAGAAAGCTCCTTTCCATGCTTTGATATAATCAAAGTAGTTGAACCATGGCTTATCGCAGGTTCTCTTTTCTTATGAAACTTCTCGGAAACTATATAAGTCTCCTTGCCACTCTTCTGGGGTGATGACCCTTTTGATAAAGGCTTTAGAATAAGCCCATTCCGTTCTAGATCTTGTAACAGAATCGAAATCCACAGATTTTGTGGTGCTCAGTATAGCAAAATAATACTGAAATGCCTTAGGGTAGAGAAAGGGATCAGCATACTCCCTTAAATAGAATGTGGAAATCTCCCCTAGGGAGAGATGAGAATATTTATCCTCAACCGGACAGATCCATTCCGTTGAAAGAGGAACGTATGGATAAATATACTCATTTGTCTGATTAGACTTGATTGCCAATGCATAAGCATCATCTCTAAGTCTCCTTTTTTTTTATCTAAAAACCGTTACGGTGGAGGGTTCGTGGGTCCCTCATCCCTATATTGCCACACAAAAGGATTACAATCGGAGATTACAAGAGTCCCTATCCATCGGTATCTAGGTACACAAAACAATATACAAAGTACACTAGCTCAATTACACTACGAGAGTAGGTGGAGGACATGCCAAGGGTGGCTCGACCCCTGCGTACTCTCAAGCGTCAAATAAGGTCATGATCAATGGGGCCGCTCTCGGGCCATACTCTACTCTTGGTCTTCATTTCTAATGCGGATGTTCGGGATTCCCATCTCTTCCAGCCGAACAATGGCTTTGAGCATTCTTGGGGCAGTGTGTGGTGTTATGCGTAGGTAGGAAGGTTGTTCAAGGCCCATTTTTGCGAGCAAATCCGCGGCTTTGTTACCTTCCCGGTGAATGAAGGTGGCTCGGATGATCTAGTCTTGCTTGAGGAGAACTAATCGTGCCATGGCTCAGCAAATGTGGGCCGGTCCCCAGGAGGCCCCATTGAAGAGCTTGATGGCTTGTTCCGCGTCGGACTCGGCCCAAATGGGCTGTTCGAAATCTGAGGCCAGGGTCAAGCCGAGGTGCAAGGCCATGAGCTCAGCTTCCAGGGCCGAATGGGCGTCAAGGGGTGCGACGAAGGCAGTGAGCATTTTCCCGGAACAGTCTCGAACCACACCTCCCCCTCCGGCTTTATCTGTTGCCTTCACATATGCTCCATCAGTGTTAACCTTGATCCATGTTCATTCCGGGGGGTGCCATTTAACCTGCATAGCGAAAGGTCTCGGTCTCCGTGTCTCCAGCTGGCTCGGGATGTGCATCTTGAGCGTCATGCCCTTCCAGTGTCTTGGCTTAATCTTCCCATTAGTCATGCTATTCCGGATGAACATTTGGACTTGCCAAACCACATTGAACGGCTTGAATTGGACTTGTTCGTGTCGGCCCCTATTTCGTTCCGCCCAAGTGAACCAAAGAATGAGGTAGGGCATAACTCGGCTTAGATGCAGTCTTGTTGATGCGTACAGCGAGACCACACTTCAAGCCTTTCCGGGATTGTATCATTAATCCGGAGGGAGGGGGCCGAGCCTACGAACCATCCATCAAATTCCCTCCACACGCATGAGGCACCCCACCCTTGAATGAAGAGGTGCTGGAGTGACTCCGTGTTAGGCCTGTGGGGACAACATTGACATTTTGAAGCAAGGTCAATCCTTCGCCATTGGAGCTTACTGTCGACCGGGATCCGATTCGACAAGAGCCACCAATTGAAGATCGCAATGGAGTTTGTGAGACTTGAATTCCACACCTCATCGAGCCCCTGGATAATCGGTCTCCGAGAACGGATAATCTTCCAAGTTGTTGCCAAAGAGAAATCGCCTAGCCGGGAGAGGGACCATCTCGGTATGTCCGGCTCTTCCACCAAGATTGGTGTATCAAGAATCTGTGTGATGATCTGCTGCGGAATTCCTGCCTGGTATTGTAGCAATTGGAGCTTGGGCACGTCCCATGTCCCATCCCTCATGAAGTCCGTGACCGTAGTTAAGGGGGAGCCCCGGTCATAAATACTAAACTCTCTAAGGGCGCTATCTCTGAGCCAGACATCGTCCCAGAAATAGACCTCTCCTCGCCCTACCACCCATCTGATATGAGGGTTAGCTTGCAGTCGCACCCTGAGTAGCCTCTTCCACGTCGGGCTACTTCTCCCCGAAGGTCTCGCCATGAGAGGGGAGACTTTATGACATTACTTAGCTTTCATGTATCTCGCCCACAAGGAGTTTTGTTCACGAAATCGCCACCATAGTTTAATATTGAAGGCACGAAGTACCTCTTTGAATTTGCAGATTCCAAGCCCTCCTTCCCCGGTCGGGAGGCAAATCTGATCCCATCATTGTCCACACTTGGTTGGTTTCGATTTGCCGCTCTTGGGGCCGACGAACCAACATCCATTGTACCTTCCTTGCGCCTCTCTTGGTTGGCACATTCTTTATCCTTATTTCTATGCTCATAGTTCGTTGAAGTGCCGGCCCAAGTATCCACCTTTGGACGCCATTCTCGGTGGATGATCTTGAAGACATTGCTCGAATAGTGCGTCGTTGTTGGCGTTCGGTGGTTCTTACTTCCATCACGTTCCTTCCTTCCCAAAGCATGACACTTATCAATGGTGTGCCCAACATGCTTACAACTGGTACAAAACAAAGGTATACGATCCCATGCCACTTTGTGCCTTGATTCTTTACCTAAGATATTGAGAATAATCTCTTCCGTAGGGGGCGTAGAGATGTCAATCTCAATGCATATCCTAGCAAAGGAGAGTCGGGATTGGTTAATTGTGGCATGGTCGGCTTGTAATGGCATGCCTAGTAGCTTGCCGATCGCCATGAGGGCCGATTCTTCAAAAAGATGCGCCGGAATTCCCATGATGTTACACCAAACGGCAACAATCGGTGACTCAAAAAAAGTATCAAAGTCCGGCGCCCACTTGAACACCCTCATCGGGTGTATATCAATAAGCCAATTCGGATTCCCATTAGGGCAATTAAGCACGTATAATCAGCCACTTCTTGGAATTGGATTAAAATGTGCCTAGCATTCAAGTGTTTCCATGTGAAAGCACCAACTAGCCCCATACCCACAAAGCTTTTTTGGATTTGAAACGTAGATGGGAGCGAGTGGGAGAACTTCCCGACTAAGGCTAATCCTAGTTTCTCCGATAGATATTTCGTTTCTAAATCGGTAAATGAAAGAGATGGGGTACCTTCGTGGCAGCCGGCCGTCCCCATAGGCTTGGCCTTGTCGGCATCAAGCGTGATTGGCTTGGCCTTTTGGCTAGTGTACAAGGTTGAAGCTCCCTCCACCTTCCCCATCCCTCCATGGGAGAATAATTGGCTTGCCTTCTTCCAAGCGGCCGCCGGCCGGACCAGGTTTTCCGGCGAGGATTCCGGCGGTGGTGCGTCGGAGCCGTGGTCATCTTTGCCTCCATCTTTGCCGAGAAGAGGATGCATAGTACATGGTGGTGATTTTGAATTCAAAATGGCCTTTTCTATAAATGCACCAACATTATCTTATCCAAGAAGAGTGGCCTTTGTCTTATCCTCCTTTTGTGAGTCACATGCACCAACCAACTCACATGCCACCCCATCCTTCACGTGGGCCATGGTACTTGCTGTGGTCAGCCGGTTGACCATCACTTTCTCCATGCTTGATCCTCCAAGATTCCGGCCTGCCGGCGCCGGCGACATTCTGGCCATCAGGACCATCGAGCCCTTCCATTCAACTCGTCGGGACGCTCCCTTCCTTGGCCATTTGGGCTAGAGAGCTCAACATATCCCCAAAAGGTGCGAGCTTATTTTCCGATGTCCCTTTCCTTTCACCATGGAGTTCCGCAACGACACTATCAACCATTTCAAAAACCATCTTCTTCTTAGCCCGACTAACCTCCGAATCAGATTAAAGGCCGGCTCGTTTGAGGGCATGTCGAGCTTTCTCCGGGTTAGGCGTGCCAACCCGTTTGGTTTTAGACCGTGCAATCGAATGAAACTTCCACTCCGGCGAGGAGAGGGGCTGCATCGTGTGTTCAAAGGCCGCGGCATCCCCCTCCGGCAACTCACCACCGGACTTCACCATGTGTCGGTTGCAACAATCACATTATACCTCCCTCAAAGGGGAGGGAGGGAGAGAGGGCGAATTCTAGAGAGAAGGGAGAGCTTTTTTAATTTGGCCCGTAGTTTCTACAAATAAACCCGTTAAGGGAGTAAATTACAAATAAACTCCTATACTAGGATAGGAGGAAATTACAACTGATGTCAAGAGGGCTTGAACTCGGCACCTCATGCAATAATCTCTAAGCTCCTTGCCGCTAGGACAAAGTCTCTGGACGGATGGAAATGGTTTACTTGTTGGCCAAGTAAACTCAAATACAAAGAGTTATGCTTCAAATAAGCTGTTAAGATATGCCAATTGCTGTGTGTTATATCGATGAATATAATTCTATCTTGATGCAATTACCTAACAGAGATCGTACAATGAAAGTTTGTAGATCATTTGGATGGAAATGGTTTGCTTGTTGGCCAAATAAACCCAAATACAAAGAGTTATGCTCTAATTGAAATTGCACGAGACAACCATGACTATTTTGCTCTATTGACTAAAATGATCTTGCCTTTCATGCCATTACATTACACACATCACAAAATGTATAATTGTGGGTAATTTTCATTCAAAAGGTTTGCTTGTTGGCCAAGTATATCAATATATAAGAGTTATGCTTCAAATAAACTGTTAAGATATGACAATTGCTATGATGTTATATCTATGAAAATGATCCTATTTTGATGCAATTACCTAACACAGATCGAACAATGAAAGATTGTAGGTCATTTGGATGGAAATGGTTTACTTATTGGCCAAGTAAACTCAAATACATCTGCGGCAATAGCGCTCCGGGGCCGGATTGCTTTACGACCACCTTTTATCAAACGTGTTGGAACATTGTTGGATTGGATGTGGTAGAGGCGATGAGATAGGTTTTTCTCGGGGCTTTTCTTCCCCGGAGCGTCACGGCAACGAGCATCGTCCTCATCCCTAATAAGCTCACGCCGGAGTCTTGGGGGGACTATCGACCCATTAGCCTCTGTAATATCATCAACAAGGTCATCACCAAAATACTCACAAAGAGACTAACCCTTGTCCTCCCGCGGGTTATTGCCCCGAACCAAAGTGGATTTGGGAAAGGGAGGCTCTTGAATGATAATGTTCTCCTCGCTCAAGAGATGTTCCATGAACTTCCACGACGTGCCCCAGCCCTGAACATGGCGATAAAGATTGACATGGCTAAGGCATATGATCGCGTCGAATGGCCCTTCCTCCTAAAGATCCTTAAACAGATGGGCTTCCTGGATGCATGGATATCCCTGGTTGAAAGATGTATAGGCTCTTGCTGGTTCTCGGTCCTAATCAACGGGGCCCCGTCAGGTTTCTTTAAATCCACCCGACGGCTTAGACAGGGTGACCCCATATCCCCGGCCCTGTTCGTGATTGCGGCAGAGTACCTCTCTCGGGCGCTCGACAAGCTTATCCTAGGCCACCGAGACATGACTTTCAAGGCCACCCGACACTAAATGGAGATAAGTCATCTAGCCTACGCGGATGATATTATCATCTTTACCCAAGCAGCTAAGAACTCCCTTCGGCGATTAGGAGCTTGCCTTGCAGACTATGCTGAGGTCTCGGGCCAACAAATCAATCTTGCCAAGAGTAATTTCTACATTGTGGAATGCCACAAAGAATGAGCCACCTCAATCCAGTTGGAGGGGGGGTTCCAACGAGGTACATTCCCGTTCCTTTATCTGGGAGTCCCCATTTATCGGGGTGTTAAGCAAACTGACATGTTTATGTTTCTTCGAGAGAAAATTTCCTCAAGGATCTCCGGCTGGGCCCACTGGCACCTCTTCTTCGGGGGGAGACTTACGCTCATCAAAAGCACACTCGAAGCGGTGCCAATCCACATTTTCCAATCCATTGAACCAACAGCCGGTGCTCTCAAGTAATTGGACCAGCAACTGGCTAGATTCTTCTGGGGTTCATCAAACGATAGGAAAAAGACCCATTGGATCGGAAGAGACCAGATCTGTCTCCCTACCGCCGAGGGAGGCCTTGGAGTCCGCAAGTTCAGAGAAGTCCTACGTGCCTTTAATATCAAACTCTGGTGGTGATTTCGGGAACAAAACTCGCTATGGGCGAAATACATGATGTCCAAGTATTGTAACAACACCTCGCCGCTCACTGCTAGATCCTCGGGGAGGCATAGTGCAACTTGGAAAAGGCTTGCTAGAGTTCCGGCCCAAGCCCAGCCTCACATTCGATGGGTGGCGGGACAAGGCAAGATCTTCTTTTGGGATGATATATGGCTCGGCAAGTCTAGCCTAATATAACTCTCTATTGATGAAAGGGGATGCCTGAAAGCCTTGGTGATGGATTTCATTCGGGAAGGTACCTGGGATGAGCCCAAGCTCCGGCTGTTCCACGCTCAGGCCCCCCTCTCACAGCGAGCTATTGAACAAATCCTTGACACACCGATCGTAGCCAAAGGACCGGACATCCCGCGTTGGAACCTATCCCGCTTCGGGGACTTCTCACTCGCCACGACATGGGAGACCATCCGAGCACAACGTCCTATCATCTGGGGATTAGATGATATTTGGAAGGCCGGCCTTACCACCTCAATCTCCATTTTCATATGGAGGCTGTTATCAAATCGAATCCCCGTCGATACAAAACTCCAGTGGCGGAAGATGGAGATGGCGTCAAAGTTCCAATGTTGCCCGCATAGTCCAGGCATCGAGTCACTTCGACATCTTTTCATCCAAGGGTCGGGAACGATCAGAGTATGGAGAGAATTCGATGCATGGTTTGAAGGATCCTCCCCCCAATCCAGATTAATGATACGATCCAGAGAGACTCGGGGTATGGGCGCGGAGATTACAACAATCATGCAAGAAGCACCTCTGTCACGCAATGTCGTACCTCATTATGTGGTTCCTATGGGCAGAACGGAACAGGAGCCTACACCAAATGACACAATTCAAACCATTTAATGTGGTTTGGCAGGTCCAGACTTTTATTCAGAATAGCATGGCCACCGGAAATATCAAGCCAAAACACTGGAAGGGCGTGAAGCTCAAAATGAGCATCCCGAGCAAGGCCGAGACGAGGCTACCAAGACCCCTTGCCATGCCGATCAAATGGCATCCCCCAGATGGGCCCTCGATCAAAATCAATACAGACGGAGCGTACTCGGAAGCATCGGGTAAAGCGGGAGGGAGAGGAATTATCCGAGACTCCATGGGGAAGATGATCTCCGCCTTTGCTGAACCACTCGACGCCCACTCAGCCCTGGAGGCAGAGCTCAAGGCTGCCCACCTTGGTTTGTCTTTGGCACAGGAACTCACTCAACCTATGTTGCTCGAGATGGATTCGGAGCAAGCGCTTAACCTTCTCAATAGCGCAAGCTAGGGGCCGGCCCACACCCAACAAGAAGTTGCCCGCCTCATGGTCCTCAAGCGACAAACCAATTTCCGCGCCTCCTTCATCCACCGTGGACGAAACAAGGCAGCCGATTTCCTCGCAAAGATGGGCATGGAAAAAACCGAGCTCCACCGCATGAACGCCCTCACGGCACAACGACTCCTCAAGGCCATGACCCGAATGGAAGAAATAGGAATCCCCAACATCCGAGTTCGAGGTGATGACCCCAACTAGTTTTGACTAACCCGACAAGTTGTTCGTCTAATTGTAATTTTGGTGGGAGTATGATGAGGTCCAAACCCTGTGGGTTCGGACCACATACTACTCTTGTTTTTTGTCTTGGCACACCACTTTTGGGTGTGGCCATGTTATGTACATCTCTGATTCTGAAATATAGGGATGAGGGACCCGCGAACCCTCCATCGTGAAGGTGTTTGATTAAAATAAAAAGTAAACTCAAATACAAAGAGTTATTCTTCAAATAAGCTGTTAAGATATGCCAATTATTGTGATGTTATATCGATGAATATAATCCTATCTTGATGCAATTACCTAACAGAGATCGTACGATGAAAGTTTGTAGATCATTTGGATGGAAATGGTTTGCTTGTTGGCCAAATAAACTCAAATACAAAGAGTTATGCTCTAATTGAAATTGCACGAGACAACCATGACTATTTTGCTCTATTGACTAAAATGATCTTGCCTTTCATGCCATTTCGTTACACACATCACAAAATGTATAATTGTGGGCAATTTTGATTCAAAAGGTTTGCTTGTTGGCCAAGTATATCAATATATAAGAGTTATGCTTCAAATAAACTGTTAAGATATGACAATTGCTATGATGTTATATCTATGAAAATGATCCTATTTTGATGCAATTACCTAACACAGATCGAACAATGAAGGATTGTAGGTCATTTGGATGGAAATGGTTTGCTTATTGGCCAAGTAAACTCAAATACTTCTCCGGCAATAGCGCTCCGAGGCCGGATTGCTTTACGACCACCTTTTATAAAACATGTTGGAACATTGTAGGATTGGATGTGGTAGAGGCGATGAGATAGGTTTTTCTCGGGGCTTTTCTTCCCCGGAGCGTCACGGCAACGAGCATCGTCCTCATCCCTAATAAGCTCACACCGGAGTCTTGGGGGGACTATCGACCCATTAGCCTCTGTAATATCATCAACAAGGTCATCACCAAAATACTCACAAAGAGACTAACCCTTGTCCTCCCGCGGGTGATTGCCCTGAACCAAAGTGGATTTGTGAAGGGGAGGCTCTTGAATGATAACGTTCTCCTCGCTCAAGAGATGTTCCATGAGCTTCCACGACGTGCCCCAGCCCCGAACGTGGCGATATAGATTGACTTGGCTATGGCCTATGATCGCGTCCAATGGCCCTTCCTCCTAAAGGTCCTTAAACAGATGGGCTTCTCGGATGAATGGATATCCCTGGTTGAAAGATGTGTAGGCTCTTGCTGGTTCTCTGTCCTAATCAACGGGGCCCCGTCAGGTTTCTTTAAATCCACTCGAGGGCTTAGACAGGGAGACCCCATATCCCCGGCCTTGTTCATGATTGCGGCAGAGTACCTCTCTCGGGCGCTCGACAAGCTTATCCTAGGCCACCGAGACATGACTTTCAAGGCCACCCGACACTGCATGGAGATAAGTCATCTAGCCTACGCGGATGATATTATCACCTTTACCCAAGCAACTAAGAACTCCCTTCGGTGATTAAGAACTTGCCTTGCAGACTAAGCTGAGGTCTCGGGCCAACAAATCAATCTTGCCAAGAGTAATTTCTACATTGCGGAATGCCACGAAGAATGTGCCACCTCAATCCAGTTGGAGGGGGGGTTCCAACGAGGTACATTCCCGTTCCTTTATCTGGGAGTCCCCATTTATCGGGGTGTTAAGTGAACTGGCATGTTTATGTTTCTTAGGGAGAAAATTTCCTCAAAGATCTCCTGCTGAGCCCACCGGCACCTCTCCTTCGGGGGGAGACTTACGCTTATCAAAAGCACACTCGAAGAGGTGCCAATCCACATTTTCCAAGCCATTGAACCAACAGCCGGTGCTCTCAAGTTATTGGACCAGCAACTAGCTAGATTCTTCTGGGGTTCATCAAACGATAGGAAAAAGACCCATTGGATCGGATGGGACCAGATCTGTCTCCCTACCACCGAGGGAGGCCTTGGAGTCCGCAAGTTCAGAGAAGTCCTACGTGCCTTTAATATCAAACTCTGGTGGCAATTTCGGGAACAAAACACGCTATGGGCGAAATACATGATGTCCAAGTATTGTAACAACACCTCGCCCTTCACTGCTAGATCCTCGGGGAGGCATAATGCAACTTGGAAAAGGCTTGCTAGAGTTCTGGCCCAAGCCCAGCCTCATATTTGATGGGTGGTGGGACAAGGCAAGATCTTCTTTTGGGATGATATATGGCTCAGCAAGTCTGGCCTAAGGGAACTCTCTATTGATGAAAGGGGATGCCCGAAAGCCTTGGTGAAGGATTTCATTCGGGAAGGTACCTGGGATGAGCCCAAGCTCCGGCTGCTCCACGCTCAGGCCGGCCTCTCACAACGAGCTATTGAACAAATCCTTGACACACCGATCGTAGCCGAATGACCGGACATCCCGCGTTGTAACCTATCCCGCTTCGGGGACTTCTCGCTCGCCACGACATGGGAGACCATCCGAGCACAACGTCCTATCGTCCCGGGATTAGATGATATTTAGAAGGCCGGCCTTACCACCTCAATCTCCATTTTCATATGGAGGTTGTTATCAAATCGAATCCCCGTCGATACAAAACTCCAGTGGCGGAAGATGGAGCTGGCGTCAAAGTGCATATGTTGCCCGCATAGCCAAAGCATCGAGTCACTTCAACATCTTTTCATCCAAGGGTCGGGAACGATCAGAGTATGGAGAGAATTTGATGCATGGTTTGAAGGATCCTCCCCCCCCAATCCGGATTAATGATACGATTCCAGATAGACTCGGGGTATGGGCGCGGAGATTACAACAATCATGCAAGAAGCACCTAGGTCACGCAATGCCGTACCTCATTATGTGGTTCCTATGGGCAGAACGGAACAGGAGCCGACACCAAATGACTCAGTTCAAGCCATTTAATGTGGTTTGGCAGGTCCAGACTTTTATTCGAAATAGCATGGCCACCGGAAATATCAAGCCAAAACACTGGAAGGGCGTGAAGCTCAAAATGAGTATCCCGAGCGAGGCCGAGATAAGGCTACCAAGACCCCTTGCCATGCCGATCAAATGGCATCCCCCAGATGGGCCCTCGATCAAAATCAATACGGACGGAGCGTACTCAGAAGCATCGGGTAAAAGCGGGAGGGGGAGGAATTATCCGAGACTCCATGGGGAATATGATCTCCGCCTTTGCTGCACCACTCGATGCCAACTCGGCCCTGGAGGCAGAGCTCAAGGCTGCTCACCTTGGTTTGTCTTTAGCATGGGAACTCAATCGACCTATGTTGCTCGAGATGGAATCGGAGCAAGCGCTTAACCTTCTCAATTGCGCAAGCTAGGGGCCGGCCCACAACCGACAAGAAGTTGCCTGCCTCATGGTCCTCAAGTGACAAACCAATTTTCGTGCCTCCTTCATCCACCGTGGAGGCAACAAGGCAGCCGATTTCCTCGCAAAGATGGGCATGGAAAAAACCGAGCTCCACCGCATGAACGCCCTCACGGCATCACGACTCCTCAAGGCCATGACCCGAATGGAAGAAATAGGAATCCCCAACATCCTAGTTCGAGGTGATGACCCCAACTAGTTTTGACCAACCCGACAAGTTGTTCGTCTAATTGTAATTTTGGTGGGAGTATGATGAGGTCCGAATCCTATGGGTTTGGACCGCATACTACTCTTGTTTTTTGTCTTGACACACCACTTTTGAGTGTGGCCATGTTATGTACATCTCTGATTCTGAAATATAGGAATGAGGGACCCGCAAACCCTCCACCGTGAAGGTGTTTAATTAAAAAAAAAAGTAAACTTAAATACAAAGAGTTATGCTTCAAATAAGCTGTTAAGATATGCCAATTGCTGTGATGTTATATCGATGAATATAATCCTATCTTGATGCAATTACCTAACATAGATCGTACAATGAAAGTTTGTAGACCTTTTGGATGGAAATGGTTTGCTTGTTGGCCAAATAAACTCAAATACAAAGAGTTATTCTCTAATTGAAATTGCACGAGACAACCATTACTATTCTGCTCTATTGACCAAAATGATCTTGTCTTTGTAGCCATTACGTTACACACACCTCAAAATGTATAATTGTGGGCGGTTTCGATTCAAAACCTGTGCTTATTGGCCAAGTAAACCAATATATAAGAGTTATGTTTCAAATAAGCTGTTAACATATGACAATTCCTATGATGTTATATCGTTGAAAATGATCATATCTCGATGTAATTACCTAACAGAGATCGTACAATGAAAGTTTGTAGATCATTTGGATGGAAATGGTTTGCTTGTTGGCCAAGTAAAGCAAAATACAAAGAGTTATTCTCTAATTGAAATTGCACGAGACAACCATGACTATTCTGCTCTATTAACCAAAATGATCTTGTCTTTATAGCCATTACGTTACACAAATCACAAAATGTATAATTGTTGGCGGTTTCGATTCAAAACGTTTGCTTATTGGCCAAGTAAACCAATATATAAGAGTTATGTTTCAAATAAGTTGTTAATATATGACAATTCCTATGATGTTATATCGATGAAAATGATCATATCTTGATGTAATTTCCTTACAGAGATCGTGCAATGAAAGATTGTAGATCATTTGGATGGAAATGGTTTGCTTGTTGGGCAAGTAAAGCCAAATACAAAGAGTTATGCTCTAAATGAAATTCCACGAGACAATCATGACTACTCTGCTCTATTTACTAAAATGATCTTGTCTTTCATGCCATTACGTTACACACATCACAAAATGTATAATTGTTGATTCAAAAGCTTTCCTTGTTGGCCAAGTATACCAATATATAAGAGTTATGCTTCAAATAAACTGTTAAGATATGACAATTGCTATAATGTTATATCGATGAAAATGATCCTTTCTTGATGAAATTACCTAACAAAGATGGAACAATGAAAGATTGTAGGTCATTTGATTGGAAATAGTTTGCTTTTTTTTTATCGAACACCTTCACGGTGGAGGGTTGAGTAGGACCCTCATCCCCTATATATCATCAAAACCGAAGAGTTTTAACAAAGACCATCCCAAAAGTGGATTGTCTTGCAAGAAGCAACAAACAAACAAAACAACTATTACAGATGGGAACAAAAAGTAAGTACATATCAGATGAAACTGCATAGTCATCGAACCAGCAACAATCCCCAGCGCCACCCCAGGCCAACACCGCGCCTCCTACCCCTATCTCCCCATCTCTGTCTGCCAAGTAACCAAAGGGAAAATCCAGCTGATCCACAAAATCAGAACCTCCGTCCATTCGGCCAGCCTCACCAGGAACCCCTGCAGCAAAAACCAAAACCAGCAGCCACTTCCAGACACCGAACCAGTCGTGACTTCCTGCACATCAGCTTCCAGCGCCAGCCCCACACCTTCCTCACCAACCTCCCAACATCTGTACCCCATCAAAACTGAAAATTCGGTAACCCTAGCTGATCCAGTCTACAAAGAGCCTTGACCCGAGGAGGCGCCGTGGAATCCGTAAAGACAACCTGTTCACCAGCCTGCAGTCCAGCCCCAACCAGGAAATCTGCCGCCTTGTTGCCTTCCCTGAAAATGTGAGACACCTTCCACTCCAAATCATGCAACGCTTTCTTAATCTTTAGCAGATCAGCACAAACCTCCACTGGACCGAGCTCCCCTGAAGAAAGCCAGCGCACCACCTTTTCAGCATCCATCTCGATCCACAGCCTGCATCCCTGCTGCTTAGCCAGAGACACTCCAAGGAGGAGAGCCACAACCTCAGCCTCCACACCTGAATTCCTTTCAAAACCTGTAGAAAAGGCAGAAATAATGTCTCCCTTAAAATCCCGCAGAACCCCTCCGCCACCAGCTCTTTGTGTTGTCTGAGAAAAAGCGCCATCCACATTGAGCTTCAACCATCCCGCATCTGGAGGCCTCCACTGCACCCTCCCCACTGCCCTCCTTCTAACCTTACGTACCCCATCAGCCATCACCCCTAGTTGCGGGTAGCAGTTCTCCCAACTTTCTAGATCTAACACCTTAACCAAAATCAAGTTTCTCAAGTGAGAAGTAACCCTCCTAATCACATTCTCCACTTCAAAAACTTTCTCCCGGTGCACATTTTCATTTCTTTCCGACCAGATAAACCATAAAATCAAGCAAGGAATAATGGTGCATAGATGGTACCCAGCCCGAATTCCCAAATGTCTTTGCCACCACCTAAATCTCAATTCAATGTTCTCCCCTTCTTCCATGAAAGGCGGGACCTGTGGGAACCACCTCGCAAAATGTTGCCACACTCTTCTAGCTGCCTCGCCATTAACAAATAGGTGTAATCTTGACTCAACCTGCGGCTTTTCACAACATCTACATTTCGATGCAAGAGAAATTCCCCTCCATTGCATCTTTGCATCTACAGGAATCCTATCTGCCAGAAGACGCCAAAGGAACATCGAAATTGATAATCCAATGTTTTTACCCCAAATCATTTCAAAAATTAGCCTCTTACCTGCTCTATTCCTTACCAACTCCCAAGCCGAAGCTAATGAGAAATCCCCATTTCCAGAAAGCTTCCAACGTCCCCTATCTCTAGCCCCCCTATCAAAGGGCGTTTGAAGAATCTTCTCAGCAATCTCCTCTGGAAAACCCTCTTCCTCCACCAGCAGCCTCACCTTTTCTTCATCCCACTGCTCCCCCGCCCAGAGTTCGTTAACTTTCAACGAGGGATATGTTGGGCTTGAGCTGCACAAGCTTGCAAGGGGTATATTTAGGACCCAGGAGTCATACCATACATTAATGTTGCCATCTCCAAGAACCCAACGAACCTTCTCCCGACAAATACTTCCAACCTTGAACAGCCTCCTCCACATCGGGCTGAACCTGTTTGATCTATACATCACTATCGGGAAGGAGATTGAGCAATACTTCTGGAACATATAACGAGCCCACAGAGAATCCTGCTCTCTAAAATGCCACCACATCTTGATACTAAAGGCCTCCACCGAATCTGCCAAGCTTCTGATACCCAAACCCCCCCTCATCGGTAGGGAGGCATACTCTCTGCCATTTAATCCAATGGGTCTTCTTCGAGGAATTACAAGATCCCCACAAAAAGCGAGCCATCACTTGTTCTATCTGCCTCAACGCCCCCTTTGTAGGATCTTGCACCTGAAAAATATGCATTGGGAGGGCCCCAAGAACACTCCTTATCAAAGTGAGACGACCCCCAAAAGACAAATGCCTATGACTCCAACTATAGATTCTTGCCGATATTTTATCCCGGATAAACATGAATAGACTTGTCTTTTTTGGTCCCCGAAAAACAGGAACTCCAAGGTAAAGGAACGGAAGACTTCCTTGCTGAAAACCACTCACCTCTTTCACTTCTCTTACCCAAGCGATATGCTTCTTATCAAGAAAGAAACAGCTCTTCCCCACGTTTACTTTTTGTCCCGAGACCACCATGTAATGGTTTAAGCATTCTTTCACCTCTAGAATCGCTGAGCTTTGAGCCTGAGAAAAAATAATAATGTCATCTGCATACGCCAAGTGAGAAATCCCCAAGGTATACCTTGTCGTGCGATACATCATATCCTTACGTCCCAAAATGAGGCGATCAAGCAACCTTGATAAATAATCAGCAGCCAAGACAAACAGAGAGGGACAGATTGGGTCCCCCTGTCTGAGACCTCGTGTAGACTTGAAAAAACCAGCCACGCTCCCATTAATTAGAACCGAAAACCAACAAGGAGAAATGCAGTTTTCAATAAATCTTACCCATCTGTCCGAGAAGCCCATCTTTCTTAAAACTTTGAGTAAAAACGGCCATTGGACCGGATCATAAGCTTTCTCCATGTCCAGCTTTAGAACCATATTTGGTGAGGCCACACCTTTCCATATCTCATGGAACATCTCCTTGGCCAATAGCACATTATCGCTTAGTAGACGCCCTTGGATGAAACCGCTTTGATTAGGAGCAATAATCAAAGGCAAAAGAGGGGCCATCCTTGAAGCAAGGAGCTTGGATATTGTAATATCCGAAAAAAAAATATATAGAATTTTTCTTTTTAAGGAATGAATTTTGTGAATATCTTGTTTAAGATATGGTTTGGTAAGTCTTAATTGATTTATATTATTTTTGGGGATATGATTATTTACCTAAGCAAAATGTATTTGGGATAATTAATTAATCTATGAATTAAATACCCTAATTAGCTAATTTTCTCTCTCTCTCTCTCTTTCGAAATCTCTCCCCCTCTCCCCACTACTTTCTCAACCTCTCCCCACTCCCACCTAACCGATACACTTCCTCTCATTCTCTCCCTCACATCGGTTTCTCTCATTCTCTCCCTCAATCACTCTCAACATCACGGTAAGGTTTCTCTCTTTCTCCCTCTCGGTTCTCACTTTTCCTCATTCACTCCCTCTCATCGATTTCTTGGATTCATCAAGGTGTTACTCTCTCTCGTATTGAATCGGAGTCGGAGAAGGGAAAGCTTTCGAACTACAATTGAACTCTCCGAGAAAGGTAGCCCAAAACCCTATTTTCATACCAATTCCGAACCACATGCATTTAGGACGAATTCGAGTGTTTTAGATGCTGAATAGGATTTGTGGCTATGTGTTTATGTTGAGTATGTTTTTGGTGGTGACTGGCAGTGGGTTCCGACCCCTTTTTGACTGATCAAACGATCTCTTTTTAGTACGAAATTTTAACTGTATGAACTTTGGTGTATCTTCTGTGTGGTGTTTAAATTTCAGCCTCTTTGGATGTCGGGTGATTTTTTAATGATTTTTGAAAGTAAACTGCGCAGTTCGGCCGTGATGTAGGTTTTTGGGTTTTGCTTAAGTGCAAATTGTGTGAATCTGAGTATTTTGGTATGGTGATGTGTGTGGGTGTGACTGGCCAAGAGATGGCTTGGGAGATCCAGGGTTGTGTTCGTGTGTTTTTGGTTGTTAGCCGAGAGGCCTAGGGTTTGGTCTAGGGTGGTGTTGTGGAGAAGGTTGGAGGATATGAACTCATGTTTTCGGGTGTGTTTTGGGATGTAGAGTGGGTGTTGTGAATGTCGTATAAGGTTTGAGAATCGTTGGTTGGGGAAAAGTTGGTGTGTGCACGTGATCGAGCCAGCGGCCGAGACGCCGAGCCAGGTGCCGAGACATGTGCCGAGCCAGGTGCCGAGACAGGTGCCGAGACATGTGCCGAGACAGGTGCCGAGCCAGGGCCGAGTCAGACGCCGAGACATGTGCCGAGCCAGGTGCCGAGACAGGCGGCCGAGGTACCGAGCCAGACGCCGAGACATGTGCCGAGCCAGGTGCCGAGTCATTATCCGAGACAGACGACCGAGGTGCCGAGTCAGGCAGGGCCGAAGTGCCGAGCCAGGCCGAGATGCCGAACCTTTTGCCGAGCCTTTTACCGAGCTAAGCGAGCCGTATGCACAGTGAGGGTGTTCCGGGGGTGTGAACGTCGTGTGCGTGTCGGGTGCGCGTCTTGTGTGCGTCGTGTGCGTGTCGTGTGCGCGTCTTGTGTGTGTCGGGTGCATGCAAGGTGTGGTTCGGACATGTGGGGTTGTGTGTTTGAAGTGTAGGTTGTTGTAAGTGTGTGTGTAGGTGTATCATGCTAGATATTAAAGTCATCCACGTAGAAAACATGCATTGTTGACTAAGTCTCGTCTTCCCTGAGTCTAATCATGATTTTCATTTATCTTTCAAAAAGGGTGAACTTTTGCGAGGCAATTGTGGTTGAAGAAGGAAACTGTTTAAAAGCTAAGCAATTGAGGTGGGCTTTCCTATCCTACTATACTGTGGGATATCTTTAATACGGACTTGGTTCCGGAAATGTTTTTATGGAGGTGAACTGTTTGTCTTGCCAACTGTTTTATTTTGAAACCTATCTGAAGTGGTTTACCACATATGTTTAATCGAATTCGGGTCTGTTGGGCTGCGAACCCTCAGGCTAGTGTACACGAGACCGGGAGCCATCTGAGAGCAAGTTGGCCGGTCTAGTTGACCTGGGGTGTGGCCACGCCCCTTGTCACCCGTTGGATCAGATAGTGTATGATGGTGGAAATAAGGGTGGCAATGTCTGAAAATGACTGCGCAGTCGAATTTGTGAAATATGTTTTAGTGTACTTGGGTTATTTTTCTTTACACTTAAAACCCCAAGGTTACACTGTTATGGCATGACAAACTATGATTTTGGCGTGTGTCCACTGAGTGCATCAAGTACTCAGCCCTGCATGTTGTTTTCTTAATGTGCAGGTTGAGCGGCGATAGGGATGACGGATGTTGAGCAGTTAAAGCCAAAATGTGTTTTACTTTGTCTTTTGGATGGTGTCGTGTCGTCATACCTGGCATTATCTATCTCTTGGTCTTTTCCGCTGCTTCGTAATCCGATACAATGATTTTTATGAAACTCTGATTACTTTAAATTTTAGTAATGTCGTCACAGTACAATGTTTTGAAGTGAACTTCCTTCTTTTAAATGTTTTTGGGTCAAGTATTCTTGTTCTCCCCCTTTCTTCCCCACTTCTTTATTCCTCCCCTAGTCGCGATCCACCGTGCTTCCTATCCTTAGGAAATGCGGGCGTGACAGAGTGGTATCAGAGCCCAGGTTCTTTCTGCTCTGGATCCAAGAGTCTTTTTCTGTCTTGATCTAGTTGTATTCCTAGATCAAAATAAATAATTGAGTAAGTTTTAAAAAGTGTCACTGGCTCAACATCCGACTTGTCGCACTCAACCTGAAATGAGGCAATGAAAAATTTTGGATTTTTGGAAAGTATGTGGAAAGTGGAGGAAATTGTGATTTTGGTTTTGTTGGAACGTGGATGAAAAGAGTTGGGTTTTCGAGAAAGTGGGGAATGGTTTGTGAGTAGTGGTTGAATTTCAAAAAGTTTTGGAGAAAATGATTTTTGGAAAGTTTGAGTAAATGTTGATGCATGTAGAAGGGTGCAAATTGATGTGAAGAGTTGGAAATTGTTTGAGTTATGAACTGTTTTTGTGTGTCGAACTTATATGAAAGCATGTGGCTGATATGTGATGATATGATGACGTGATTGTTGAGGTGAGCTTGTTATGTGAGAATGTGTTGGTCTTTGAAATGTTTGACGTTAGACGTAAGAGGATTTCACTAGTGCTTTTGGACCATTAGTAGATAAGAATTTTATGGCCTTTGAACACCAACGGGTTGGAGTTAGAATAGCGATACGTCTGCATACACATATCTTTCTCTTCTCCGGTTATGCACTCTGAATAGTATACGCGAGGCGATTGTTGTTTTTTTTTTCTTTCCTATAGATGGCGCGTATGATCCGAACCCCGCGACGGAGTGATCGTGATAGACTTAGGGCACAGAGGGTGCTCAGGGAGTATAGAGTGTACCGGAAGAAGGATCACATACCGTTGATCGAGTTCGTAGCACACTTCGACACCCTCTGGAGGGCAGCTCAGGAGTTCGGGGTGACGGAGCATGACGGCATTGAGAAGCTAATAGAGTTGCTCCCTGATAGCTGGAAAGAGTGGGCTAACAAGACGGCTAGGCGGTACACGTGGCGTGAGCCCGTTACCGAAGGCATGATGGGTGACATGGCGGGCTTCCGGAAGACCGTGTATTGTGCACTGGTAGACTCTCGCGAGGAACAGCCCCCACAAGATGTGCAAGAGAGGATCGTGTATGAGGACAAGTACGTGAGTGTGTACGAGGGTGAGCAAGGGTGTGAAGATGACTATGAGGAGGAACCCGAAGAGGATCCTGAGGAGGAACCCGAGGAGGCTCCGCAAGGGTACTCAGAGGAGGACGAGGACGAGGACCCGGAGGAAGAGCCTATGGATGAGGATGTTTAGGTCGTAGTTTAGAGATAAGATTTTTATGGTGTCTTTTAGTGTTCGTTTGGAGGTGGTCTTTTCCGTTTTTGCGTTTTAGTACGATCTACTTCTGTGAAACAATCAGCAACCTTCGTTTTATTTTAATGAGGATTTGATTTTGATATATCCTACGTGTTGCATCTTATACTACATGAAGAATTTTTTTTTTTTTTATGAGAAAATTTTGAGAAGGTGGTAATTTTGGATGAGAATTGTAGTAACACTTTATGTGTATGGAATCAGAATGCCGCCAAGACGTGAACGCCGCCCACAACAAGAACCTAACGCAGAGGTACCGCCTCCACCACCACCTCCACCCCCGCCACAGCAAGAAAGATTCATAGTGACGTTCTCCAGGCAGAACCCCCCTAAATTCGATGGACAAGGAGATCCATCAAAAGCTGAGGAGTGGATACGCGGCCTCGAGCGTATTTTCAGGGTCATGGAGTGTACAGATAAGGAGCGCATTGCTTGCGCCACCTTTCAACTATCAGGTGATGCCGATTACTGGTGGGAGACTCGGCAAAGAACTATGAATCCTGCACGCCTGGAAGCGCTAACATGGGAGGAGTTTAAAATGGAGATTGATAACAAGTATGTCCCAAAGACGTACAGACGGGCCAAGGTGGTAGAATTCCACACACTGAGCCAAGGCCGAATGACTGTAACTGAGTACGACCGAGCCCTCACGCAGATGGCACGATATGCGCCCGAGTTGATGGATACCGATGAGAAATGGGCGGTGAGGTTCCGGGCCGGGCTCAAAGATGAGATAAAAGCCGCTTTGGCTAGCCGAGGAGAACTCTCCTACTCGGAGATCTTGACTTGTGCACTGGACGTGGAAGATGCACTCCCTAAACCAAGAATAGTGGCGACAACGAACGCAACACCCCTGCAAGCTCAGCCAAATCATCAAGAGAAGAGAAGGTGGGATGGTGATCAGACTCAGTACGGTGGTAAGAGGCCACAACACATGAGAAACCCACCCTACAATGGCGGGAGACAGAATACCTATCACCAGAGGGCAAACTTTCCGCCAAGGAACCCTCAATGTGGAAAGTGCTTCAAGTACCACACCGGAGAGTGTCGGGACCTCAGGTGCTTCAACTGTGGTGGAAGTGGCCACTACCTCCGAAATTGCCCGAGTAAGAACATGGGAACGGGAATGAGGCAGAACCAGCTAGGCTTCCGTCCACAATCTCAGGCACTACCTGCACCTCAACCCCAACAACGCCGCCAAGGACTGCCGCCACAAGCAAGGGCTTATGCCTTGAAGGGGAAGCAGCCGGCAAACGGACAAGGAACCTTTGGACAAGGAAACTTGGCAGGTATGGGCACACTTCTCAACATGCCAATAGTTGTTGTTTGATACGGGTGCATCGCACTCCTTTATATCAGCTTCTTGTGTGGATGCTTTAGAATTACCTACTGTTAAGACCGAACCCACAATGAGTGTGACCTCACCTGTAGGCGGGATTATAGATATATCCCGATCTTGCTCGAGTGTGAACTTTGGGTTAGGCGAACTTAGTTTATTGGCCCATAATTTGCAAGTAATGACGATGGGAAGTATAGACATAATTTTGGGTATGGATTGGTTAGCGGAGAACCACGTTACCCTTCGTTGTAAAGAAAGGGAAATCTCGTTCGAAACCCCGGGAAAGGAGCCGACGACGTTTTATGGAATCTCGATGAACCGGCGCAAGTCCATTGTCTCTGCGTTGCAAGCCAATACGATGATGAGGAAAGGATGTCCAGCGTACCTTGTTTATTTGAATGAAGAGGAGAAGAAAGAAAGGAAGATAGAAGACGTGGCGATAGTGAGTGAATATCCCGATGTTTTCCCCGATGCTTTGCCGGGACCCCCACCCGACAGGCAAGTAGAATTCACGATCGATCTGGAGCCCGGATCGGCACCAATATCCAAAGCACCTTATAGGATGGCGCCAAAAGAGTTGGAGGAACTTAAGGTGCAACTGCAAGAGCTACTGGATTTGGGATTTATCAGACCAAGCGTGTCGCCATGGGGAGCACCAGTTTTATTTGTAAAGAAGAAGGATGGAACGATGAGGATGTGCATCGACTATCGGGAGCTAAACAAACTGACGCTGAAGAACAAGTATCCACTACCAAGGATAGACGACTTGTTTGACCAACTTCGAGGGGCAGGAGTCTTCTCTAAGATGGATTTGAGGTCTGGGTACCATCAGCTGAGGGTTCGGCAAGAAGATGTACCCAAGACGGCTTTCCGAACAAGATATGGTCATTATGAGTTCGTTGTGATGCCTTTTGGACTGACGAACGCCCCGGCGGTGTTCATGGACCTTATGAACCGCGTGTTCCATCCATATTTGGATCGGTTTGTTCTAGTTTTCATCGATGATGTGCTCATTTACTCAAAGAACGCGGAGGAGCACAAAGAGCACCTGAGAACCGTCCTAGCAACTCTAAGGGACGAGAAACTATATGCCAAGTTCAGTAAATGCGAGTTTTGGCTCAAGGAAGTGAACTTTCTTGGACATGTAGTAACCTCAGATGGGATTCGTGTAGACCCGGCCAAGGTGGAAGCTGTACAGGAATGGAAGTCACCTTCTACACAAAATGAAATTCGAAGCTTTTTAGGACTGGCGGGCTATTATCGAAGGTTCATTGAGGGATTCTCGAAGATAGCAAGGCCAATGACTCAACAACTGAAAAAGGGAGTCAAGATGAATTGGACACCAGAGTGTGAGGCGAGCTTTCAGTTGTTGAAGGAGAAATTGACCACCGCACCAATTCTAGCTGTGCCGGAGTCAGAGACTGACTATGCGGTGTATACAGATGCGTCGAAGGTGGGACTTGGATGTGTGCTTATGCAGAAGGGGAAAGTGATTGCATATGCATCGAGACAATTGAAGCCCCATGAGCTGAACTATCCGACACATGACTTAGAACTGGCAGCCGTGGTACACGCACTGAAGATCTGGAGACATCATCTCTATGGAGTCCGTTGTGAGATATATACGGACCATAAGAGTCTAAAGTACTTCTTTGAGCAAAAGGAGTTGAACATGCGCCAACGTAGATGGCTCGAGTTGGTGAAGGACTACGATTGTGGTATAAACTACCATCCGGGAAAAGCAAACGTAGTGGCCGATGCTCTTAGTAGGAAGTCTCAATCTCAGCTGGCCACCTTTCTTACTACCGAGGAGAGTCTAATCCAAGAGTTCGGTAAGATGCGGTTGGAAGTAGTGAGAATGCCCGAGACTGTGGAAAGAATAGTAGCCACGTTGGTGATGGAACCCGACTTAAGAGCCAGAATTGTGGAAGCTCAACGGCGAGATACGTTACTAGAGAAGATTCGCTCGGAAGTGGGGACGGGTGAACTCGGAAATTTTCGTGAGGCAGCGGATAATGGTCTCACATACAAGGGAAGGTTGTGTGTGCCTAAGGATGAAGGCCTGAGGAACGAAATCATGAGAGAAGCACATGAAACCCCATACGCTGCTCATCCAGGAAGCACCAAGATGTATCAAGACATGAAGAGGCAATTTTGGTGGAACGGTATGAAAAAGCATGTTGCAGCATTTGTGGAGAGATGCCTAGCATGTCAACAAGTAAAGGCGCTACACCAACGGCCCTATGGGAGATTGCAACCCCTCGAGATTCCAGAATGGAAGTGGGAACATATTGCAATGGACTTTGTGACAGGACTGCCAAAATCCCAGCGAGGAAACACTGTGATTTGGGTGATTATAGATCGCCTCACCAAATCTGCTCATTTTATACCGGTTCGTGCTACATATGGATCCAGCCAGTTGGCAAAGATATATGTGCGGGAGATTATACGCTTGCATGGAGTACCAACGACAATTACATCCGATCGCGACACTAAATTCACTTCTAGATTTTGGACGAGCCTGCAGCGCGAGTTGGGGACTAAGTTGAATTTTAGTACTGCCTTCCACCCACAAACCGATGGGCAGTCAGAGAGAACGATACAGACCTTAGAAGATATGCTGCGAGCCGTGGTGCTAGATCGAGGCGTAGGTTGGGAAGAAGTGTTGCCATTGGTAGAGTTCGCTTACAACAATAGTTACCAGGCGACTATCAACATGGCTCCATATGAGGCATTGTATGGGAAGAGGTGTAGATCACCACTTTATTGGGATGAAGTGGGTGAGAGAAGAGTGCTTGGACCAGACTCTGTGGAAGAAATGATAGAGATTGTTTGACAAATCCGTGGGAGGATCAAGGAGGCGCAGGATCGACAGAAATCATACGCCGATGCTCGGAGGACCGATCTACAATTCGAACCTGGAGAGAATGTTTTTCTGAAAGTTGCCCCTTCTAAAGGAATAACTCGTTTTGGAGTGAAAGGAAAGCTGAGACCCCGATTTATCGGACCGTATGAGATTTTGGATAGAGTCGGTGCGGTAGCATATAGATTGGCTCTACCACCAAGCTTTGGAAATGTGCACAACGTCTTCCATGTGTCACAATTGAGGAAGTATGTGTTTGACCCCACTCACATAGTTCACCAAGAGGAGATGATGATCCTAAACCCCGACCTAAGTTATGAGGAGAATCCCGAGGCTATTTTGGATCGAAAGGTGCAAGAATTGAGGAATAAATCAATTGTTTCGGTGAAAGTACGATGGAGGAATCATGGAGTCGAAGAAGCAACGTGGGAATTAGAGGATAAGATGAAAGATAAGTACCCAGGTTTGTTTGAGTGATCTAGGAAAATTTCGGGACGAAATTTTTTTTTAAGGTGGGAGGAATGTAATATCCGAAAAAAAATATATAGAATTTTTCTTTTTAAGGAATGAATTTTGTGAATATCTTGTTTAAGATATGGTTTGGTAAGTCTTAATTGATTTATATTATTTTTGGGGATATGATTATTTACCTAAGCAAAATGTATTTGGGATAATTAATTAATCTATGAATTAAATACCCTAATTAGCTAATTTTCTCTCTCTCTCTCTTTCGAAATCTCTCCCCCTCTCCCCACTACTTTCTCAACCTCTCCCCACTCCCACTTAACCGATACACTTCCTCTCATTCTCTCCCTCACATCGGTTTCTCTCATTCTCTCCCTCAATCACTCTCAACATCACGGTAAGGTTTCTCTCTTTCTCCCTCTCGGTTCTCACTTTTCCTCATTCACTCCCTCTCATCGATTTCTTGGATTCATCAAGGTGTTACTCTCTCTCGTATTGAATCGGAGTCGGAGAAGGGAAAGCTTTCGAACTACAATTGAACTCTCCGAGAAAGGTAGCCCAAAACCCTATTTTCATACCAATTCCGAACCACATGCATTTAGGACGAATTCGAGTGTTTTAGATGCTGAATAGGATTTGTGGCTATGTGTTTATGTTGAGTATGTTTTTGGTGGTGACTGGCAGTGGGTTCCGACCCCTTTTTGACTGATCAAACGATCTCTTTTTAGTACGAAATTTTAACTGTATGAACTTTGGTGTATCTTCTGTGTGGTGTTTAAATTTCAGCCTCTTTGGATGTCGGGTGATTTTTTAATGATTTTTGAAAGTAAACTGCGCAGTTCGGCCGTGATGTAGGTTTTTGGGTTTTGCTTAAGTGCAAATTGTGTGAATCTGGGTATTTTGGTATGGTGATGTGTGTGGGTGTGACTGGCCAAGAGATGGCTCGGGAGATCCAGGGTTGTGTTCGTGTGTTTTTGGTTGTTAGCCGAGAGGCCTAGGGTTTGGTCTAGGGTGGTGTTGTGGAGAAGGTTGGAGGATATGAACTCATGTTTTCGGGTGTGTTTTGGGATGTAGAGTGGGTGTTGTGAATGTCGTATAAGGTTTGAGAATCGTTGGTTGGGGGAAAGTTGGTGTGTGCACGTGATCGAGCCAGCGGCCGAGACGCCGAGCCAGGTGCCGAGCCAGGTGCCGAGACAGGTGCCGAGACATGTGCCGAGCCAGGTGCCGAGACAGGTGCCGAGACATGTGCCGAGACAGGTGCCGAGCCAGGGCCGAGTCAGACGCCGAGACATGTGCCGAGCCAGGTGCCGAGGTACCGAGCCAGACGCCGAGACATGTGCCGAGCCAGGTGCCGAGTCATTATCCGAGACAGACGACCGAGGTGCCGAGTCAGGCAGGGCCGAAGTGCCGAGCCAGGCCGAGATGCCGAACCTTTTGCCGAGCCTTTTACCGAGCTAAGCGAGCCGTATGCACAGTGAGGGTGTTCCGGGGGTGTGAACGTCGTGTGCGTGTCGGGTGCGCGTCTTGTGTGCGTCGTGTGCGTGTCGTGTGCGCGTTTTGTGTGCGTCGTGTGTGTGTCGGGTGCGTGCAAGGTGTGGTTCGGACATGTGGGGTTGTGTGTTTGAAGTGTAGGTTGTTGTAAGTGTGTGTGTAGGTGTATCATGCTAGATATTAAAGTCATCCACGTAGAAAACATGCATTGTTGACTAAGTCTCGTCTTCCCTGAGTCTAATCATGATTTTCATTTATCTTTCAAAAAGGGTGAACTTTTGCGAGGCAATTGTGGTTGAAGAAGGAAACTGTTTAAAAGCTAAGCAATTGAGGTGGGCTTTCCTATCCTACTATACTGTGGGATATCTTTAATACGGACTTGGTTCCGGAAATGTTTTTATGGAGGTGAACTGTTTGTCTTGCCAACTATTTTATTTTGAAACCTATCTGAAGTGGTTTACCACATATGTTTAATCGAATTCGGGTCTGTTGGGCTGCGAACCCTCAGGCTAGTGTACACGAGACCGGGAGCCATCTGAGAGCAAGTTGGCCGGTCTAGTTGACCTGGGGTGTGGCCACGCCCCTTGTCACCCGTTGGATCAGATAGTGTATGATGGTGGAAATAAGGGTGGCAATGTCTGAAAATGACTGCGCAGTCGAATTTGTGAAATATGTTTTAGTGTACTTGGGTTATTTTTCTTTACACTTAAAACCCCAAGGTTACACTGTTATGGCATGACAAACTATGATTTTGGCGTGTGTCCACTGAGTGCATCAAGTACTCAGCCCTGCATGTTGTTTTCTTAATGTGCAGGTTGAGCGGCGATAGGGATGACGGATGTTGAGCAGTTAAAGCCAAAATGTGTTTTACTTTGTCTTTTGGATGGTGTCGTGTCGTCATACCCGGCATTATCTATCTCTTGGTCTTTTCCGCTGCTTCGTAATCCGATACAATGATTTTTATGAAACTCTGATTACTTTAAATTTTAGTAATGTCGTCACAGTACAATGTTTTGAAGTGAACTTCCTTCTTTTAAATGTTTTTGGGTCAAGTATTCTTGTTCTCCCCCTTTCTTCCCCACTTCTTTATTCCTCCCCTAGTCGCGATCCACCGTGCTTCCTATCCTTAGGAAATGCGGGCGTGACAGATATAATCTTATTCATTACGTTTCACAAACTAATCGGCCTAAACTCAGCCCATTTTGTAGGGTTTTCCTTTTTTGGAACCAGAACAATTAAAGTTGCCGCAATACCTCTTGGGATTTGAGATCCCGCAAAGAAGTCCAGCACCGCCGCAGCCACGTCAGCCCCTATGATCTCCCAACAAGCCTGGAAAAAGAGGGCAGAATACTCGTCCGGCCCTGCCGCGCTTTCTGCATTGATACTAAAGACGGTCTTCCTTATTTCATCTATAGTAGGAGCCCTCTCCAAAAACTCCATGTTCACTTGAGAAGGGAGGGTTGGGAGGATTTCTAGATCCAGCTCCTCTAAGAATCCCACATCATCTGAGAGAAGACCTTTGAAGAATTTTTCTGCCGAGCTTCGAATATCAACATCTTCAGTTAGAGTCTGATTTCCATCCTCAATCGAGAGGATTCTTGATTTTACCCGTTTCTGTTTTACCCATTTCAAAGCCGCTTTCTGACGCCAAAAATCTTCCTCCATCTTTAACCTTAACAAAAACTCAGCTGCTGATTTGTTCATTTCTGATCTAAGCTCAGGAAGAGGGTTCTGCTCATATCTTTCAAGAGCTTCCTTGGCCTCCAATTCGGCTTTTTTCAATCTTTCAAAAATATTTCCAAAAACCACTCGATTCCATATTCTCAAGCTCCTCTTAAGCCGGCTAAGTTTGATTTGCACATTAATCATGCCACTAGTACCAGTTCCCTCCCTCCAGCACCTTTCAACTTCCTGAAGAAACAAGTGATGTCGAACCCACATATTTTGGAACCGAAAGGATGGCTTTATTCTAGGACCTGGGACTTGACATCTCACCAAAAGTGGGCAATGATCAGACAGAATTCTGGGAAGGTTTGTTACTCTAGAAGACTTAAACATACTCGCCCATCCTTCACCGATGAGAACTCGGTCTAGCCTTTCAAAAGTTTTCCCCCTTGCCCAAGTAAATTTGGGTCCATCCGCACCCAAATCAAGGAGCTGGCAGTCACTAATAGTCTCAGCAAATTCCAACATTTCTTTGATTTTCCTTCCCTGCCTCCGTACACTTCCCTGTCTCTCCTCTTCCGAAACAAAAATATTGAAATCACCCCCCACCAACCAGGGAAGGCCATCTATCTTTGCTGCAAGATCCCGAAGCTTATCCCACATTCCCCTCCTTCCCACCTTAGAACATTTACCTTAGGCAACAGAAATGAAAAAGGGAGCAGGAAGAAAAGGGGAAACATATCTGCCGTGGAGAACTTGATCTGAGTCATCCCATCCATCCACCTTAATGCCCTCAGCAACAAACAGCCAAATTTGTCCATTACAATTAGAACCCTTAAATTGCAAGCCAAACACCCTACTGAAAAAGTCCGGTCTAGGAGCAACAAGTGGTTCAATGATTGCTAAAACATAAATTCTATTCTCCTTCACCAATCTCTTGATGATGCTCTGGGTGTTTACATTGGCAACTCCCCGAGCATTCCAAATCAGAATATTAAGCGACATGAGAAACCTCAGCCACCAAAGCCCCTACATTAGTTCTGCCCTTCTTTAACACTTTTTCTCCCTCAATCTTTAAGACATCCCTAGCAGCCCCCCTTTTCTCCACAACTTGGACCTGCTGCATTTCAGAGTCAAGGTCCAAATCTTCACCCTCATCCCCACCTGACTCATCTTCATAAGCCTCGGGGTCAAAGTCCCCATTTGGAAGCATCTTCAAATACCACGGCTTAGACGACAGCCCCCGAACAGGAGCCCCCAAGGAAGCCTTATCCGAGCCCAAGGAGGAAGAAGACAGAGCCGCAAACCTGTTGGCCGAGGTCTGCAGAGAAAGGCCCTCAAGGGCCACCCCCTCCTACCACACCTTCTATACTGTCCTTGCCACCTTCCCGAGGCCATGAACCAGACTCCAACGCCAAGCATCCCAGGGAGAACTCAGCCGAGCCTACCCTCGGGAAAAAGCCGCCAAGCAGCCCACTTCCTCCCCCATCAACCGAACCCCTCCTTGAACCACCCCCAACCCCCTGACCTCCTTCCCCAGCAAACCCCTCCTGTAACCCTGAGCCCCCCTTCCCCTGCCTCCCTCGTCTCCTTCCTTGAAGTTGAAAACCCCCCTCATCCTGTCCCAGCCTGCTCCCGACCTCCACAACAACACCCCCAAGCGCATCCTTGCACTTTCCCACAGGCGGAACTCCCAACCCCTGAGGAACATCAGCCCCCCTCTCCCCCATCCGAGAGCTCTCAACATCAGGCCTATTAAAAGCCCTACGCACCGGCTTCTCCCTGCTACCATTTGCATAACACACCTCACTAGAATGACCCACGTGCTTACATTCATGGCAGAAAAGAGGAATACGGTCCCATCTAAGTGACTGTCTTATCTCCCTCCCCTGTATGTTTAGGATGATCTCTTGAACCTGCGTTTTGGAGATGTCTATTTCAATGCAAAGCCTCGCAAAGGACAATCTAGAACGAGAAATTGTTGCATGATCCACCAATAAAGGTTCACCAAGAAGCCCTCCAATCGCAAACAATGCCGACTTTTCAAACAAATGAATGGGAAGCCCTATCAAGTTGCACCATACCGCCGCAATAGGGGATTCAAAAAACGGATCAAAATCTGTTGTCCATTTAAACACTCTCATGGGGTGACGATCCACAAACCAAACTGGCATCCCATTAGGCCCATTTAACAGTTTAGCATAATCCTCAACCAAGGAGAATTGAATTAGCACATGCTTAGCATTTATAAATTTCCACAAAAACTCACCCTTGAATTTCATGCCCATGAAAGCCCTCTGTATGTGAAGACACGAGGGAATAGAATGAGAAAATTTTCCCACGATCGCAAAGCCCATCTTCTCCGCCAAATAAGAGGTCTCCGCACTTGAAAATTGGATTGAAGGAAGCCCACAGCTTTCCCCCGGAACACCCATTCTCCTGATCTTCACTGGATCAAAGCTCACTGGCACCTTCCCCCCATGTTCACCCCATCTGCCACAGCCGCTTTGAAGAGCTTTGTCCCCGACCAACTGTTGCCATGGTTCTTCGAGCTCGAGCCTTCCTTGTTACTGTTTAGGTTCACCTTGACTAAAGAATCAATCACCCTAGGAACCTCTCTCCCTCCCATTCCTATGATCCTCTCTTTCTCTTTAGCAACCCTAAGGTTATCCTTGCTCAGCGCAGGAAAATTCTCAATAACTGGTTGTGCAGAAATAAGATCCAGAGCCAGATCAGAAAGCGATCCTGCCGGAATTACTTCTGCCTGTCCCACAAGCTCAGATCCCCCAGATATCACAGTATCCACACCACAAACCCCTACCTCCCTCTCCTCAACCCCAGACCCTGAACCAACAACCATCTCCCCTGCATCAAAAATTACCATAGCACTATCATCTCCCTCGCCAGCCCCACAACCGTCCAACTCCAGACCACCCAGAGACCCCTCCCCAAAATTCTGAGCATTAGCATTCAAATCTTCCACCATCTCTACCCCAACCCCCTCCAAAGCCCCATCTCCAGCCAACCCCTCCCCACACCCATTATCTTCCCTCAGCCCATCCTTCTCTTCCGGAATCGGTTCCATAACCTGCAAAATATTCCCCCCCGCCTTCTTTTTTCCAGAAAACAACCTCAGATCAGAACCATTAAATCCCTTCGATCTCGATTGTCGCAGCGCCTTACCCTTCAAGCCCCCTTTCCTCATTTCCGCCATTCTCATCAAAGGCGATTTTGGTCTTGGACAAACGTTGCTACCGCGAGTCGAGGTAACCCGTGGCAGTTTCGATCTCTCCGATCTCCTGACCTCAGGCAATTTTGTGTCACCAACCAAAGGCAAATTTTCATGCCCCTCACTCTCCGGAAGAGGATCCCCTGACCCCGCAACCAGACCCAGCACCTCCCCCATTTCTCCCGACTCCGCCATCTTAGATCCCTAAAGCATCTCCGGCGACCCAACGACAATCGCTAGAACACGTAGGGAGAAAATGGTAAGCCGAACAGCTATCAGACGGAAAAAGGAAACCCAGCAGTTCAAACAAAAGTCGGAAACAGGAATCAGGAAACTGAAAACGGAAAGCACAGAGAAAACGGAATGAACAGAGGAATCGGAAAGCACAGTGCAAACGGAAAAGAAACCAGACACAAATTCAGTCAGCGTGTGAAAATCGCACACACTGAAGGTGAAATCGCCTCCATTCGATGTTTGAAATACTCAAAAGGTTTTTGGAAATAGTTTGCTTGTTGGCCAAGTAAACTCAAATACAAAGAGTTATGTTCTAAATGAAATTCAACGAGACAACCATGACTATTCTGCTCTATTGACCAAAACGATCTTGTCTTTGATGCCATTAATTTACACACATCACAAAATGTATAAATGTGGGCAATTTTGATTCAAAAGAACTGCTTGTTGACCAAGTAAACCAATATATAAGAGTTATGCTACAAATAAGCTGTTAAGATATGACAATTGTTATGATGTTATATCGATGAAAATGATCCTATCTTGATGCAATTACCTAACAGAGATCGTACAATGAAAGTTTGTAGGTCATTTGGATGGAAATGGTTTGCTTGTTGGCCAAGTAAACCTATATACAAAGAGTTATGCTCTAAATGAAATTCCACGAGATAACCATGGCTATTCTGCTCTATTGACCAAAATGATCTTGTCTTTAATGCCATTACGTGACACTCATCACAAAATGTATAAACGTGGGCAATTTTGCTTCAAAAGGATTGCTTGTTGGCCAAGTAAACCCATATATAAGAGTTCTGCTTCAAATAAGCTGTTAAGAGATGACAATTGCTATGATGTTATATCAATGAAAATGATCCTATCTTAATGCAATTATCCAACAAAGATCGTACAATGAAAGTTTGTAGGTCATTTGGATAGAAATGGTTTACTTGTTGGCCAAGTAAAACTAAATACAAATAGTTATGCTCTAAATGAAATTCAACGAGACGACCATGACTATTTTTCTATATTGACCAAAATGATCTTGTCTTTGATGTCATTACGTTACACACGTCACAAAATGTATAATTGGTATAATTGTAATGTTACACACATTACAATACTAAACTATACAGTACATACATTGCACACAATACAAACTGTATTCAAAATATACGCTGTGTGCAGACACTCAATATATAAAGAATATACACTATATTATACAAAGAATACACACAATACACGCACCATACACACACTATACACACACCACCACACTAAATACAAAATGTACACTTAACACATAAACACATTTCCCACAAAATACACATAAACACACACTTACCACAAAATACACACAATGCACACTTTACACACAATACACACTATATAAAATACATACATTGTATAATACACATCCCTGGTCAAAATATACACATTAAACAAAAAATACACACAATGCACACCTTACACATAAAGTAGACATAATGCACACACTCCACACTACTTGCACACAGTGCACACTATATAAAATACATAAATTGCATAAAAAAACACACTATTCAAAACAATAACAAACACTGTACACATCCCCGATCAAAATACGCAAAATGCACAAAATGCACACTACTTACATTACACAACATACTGTTGGGGTTTTGGAGCCCCTTGCACAGCGGAAGACTTGTACAAACAAATAAATCAGACATAGGATCTATTTGACCGATTATGAGATTAATCTATTCACATGTTAACACAGAGCTGCATGCTAGAACGCAAATAATTCATGCTCATAGAATATAAATCCTAAACATGAATACACACACTATACACACCTCCGGTCAAAATACATATTATATATAAAATACACACATTGATACTCTTAACACACAATAATACACTTACCACAAAATACACACAATGCACACATTACACACACAAAGTAGACTTTATCGACACACTCCACGCTACTTACATTACATAGAATATATATTATACAAAATACATACATTGTATAAAATACACACACTATACAGAATTTAAAAACACACACTATACACAGATAAATAGAAAATACACAAACTTACCACAAAAAACACACATTGCATATATTGCACATAATACACACGTTACTGAAAATATAAACACACACTATACACAAAGCACGCATAATACATGCACAAAATATATTCACTACACACAATACCCATAACAGACTATAATATTCATATACGAGAACTACATATGTAGCATTATAAACACACTATATAAAACATAAATACACTAAAATCATACACACAAAATACAAACTGTATTCAAAATACACACTACACAAAATACACAATTTCCACACATACATACACACACATCCCAAACAATGCATACTTTATACACAAAGAACACACAATCCACATACTCCAAATTTCGTACATTGCAAAAATAGAAATTAATCAAAATACATACATTGCATAAAATAGACACACTATACACATCCCTGGTCAAAATACAAACATTAATAATAAAATACACACATTAAACATGAAAAACACACATCACAAAATTACATACATTGCATAAAATACATAAACTAAACCAAGTATAAATAAACACTATACACATCCTCGATCCAAACACACATTATAAATAAATTACATACATTAAACACAAAATACACATAGACACACTTCCCACACATAAACACACACTATACACATCTCCAGTCAAAAATACACACACTAATAATAAAATACATAGATTAAACACAAAATACACAATTCACACACAGATACACTCCACAGCATACATTGAACACAATACATTTAATAAAAAATACAAACATTGCGCTACACATATACACTATCCACAAATATATATATATATATATACAATACACACACCGCACACCCTATATACAAGCACACTATAAACAAAAAGATACACATAGGGAAAATAAACTATACACAGTACATACATTGCACACAATATGAACTGTATTCAAAATATACATCTTGTGCAGAGACTCAATATATAAAGAATACACACTATACACGCACCATACACACACTATACACGCACCACCATACTAAATACAAAATGCACACACTTAACACATAGACACACTTCCCACAAAATACACAGAAACACACATTTACCACAAAATACACACAATGCACACTTTACACACAATACATTGTATAATATACACAATACACACTTTACACACAATACACACTATATAAAATACATACATTGTATAATACACATCTCCGGTCAAAATACACACATAAACAAAAAATACACTCACATGCACACATTTCCCAAAAAATACACACAATGCACACCTTACGCACAAAGTAGACATAATGCACACAGTCCACACTACTTGCGCACAATACACACTATATAAATTACATAAATTGCATAAAAACACACTATTCAATATATTAACAAACACTATACACATCCCCAATCAAAATACGCAAAATGCACAAAATGCACAATACTTACATTACACACAACATACACAATACAAAATACACACACTATATAGAACATAAACACACACTATACACACCTCCTGTCAAAATACATATTATATATAAAAAACACGCATTAATACTCTTAACACACAATAATATACTTACCACAAAAAACACATAATGCAGACTTTATCGACACACTCCACGCTAGTTACATTACATAGAATATATATTATACAAAATACATACATTGGCTAAAATACACACACTATACAGAATTTAAAAACACACACTATACACAAATAAATAGAAAATACACAAACTTACCACAAAAAAGTCACATTGCATATACTGCACATAATACACACGTTACTGAAAATATAAACACACACTATACACAAAGCACGCATAATACATGCACAAAATATATTCACTACACACAATACCCGTAACAGACTATAATATTCATATACGAGAACTACATATGTAGCACTATAAACACAATATATAAATTATAAATGCACTAAAATCATACACACAAAATACAAACTATATTCAAAATACACACTACACAAAATACACAATTTCCAACATACACACACATCCCAAACAATGCATACTTTATACACAAAGTTCACAAAATCCACATACTCCAAACTTCATACATTGCAAAAAAAGAAATTAATCAAAATACATACATTCCATAAAATAGACACACTATACACATCCCTAGTCAAAATACAAAAATTAATAATCAAATACACACATTAAACACGAAAAACACACATCACAAAAATACATACATGCATAAATACATAAACTATACCAAATATAAATAAACACTATACACATCCCCGATCCAAACACACATTATAAATAAATTACATACATTAAACACAAAATACACATAGACACACTTCCCACACATAAACACACTATACACATCTCCAGTAAAAAATACACACACTAATAATAAAATACATAGATTAAACACAAAATACACAATTCAGCACACAGACACACTCCACACAACATACATTGAACACAATACACTTAATAAAAAATACAAACATTGCGCTACACATATACACTATCCACAAATATATATATATATATATACAATACACGCACCGCACACCCTATACAAGCACACTATAAACAAAAAGATACACATAGGGAAAATAAACTATACACAGTACATACATTGCACTCAATACGAACTGTATTCAAAATATACACCGTGTGCAGAGACTCAATATATAAAGAATACACACTATACATGCACCATACACACACTATACACGCACCACCATGCTAAATACTAAATGCACACACTTAACACACAGACACACTTCCCACAAAATACACAGAAACACACACTTACCCCAAAATACATACAATGCACACTTTACACACAATACACACTATATAAAATACATACATTGTATAATACACATCTCCGGTCAAAATACACACATAAACAAAAAATACACAATTATGCACACATTTCCCAAAAATACACACAATGTACACCTTACACACAAAGTAGACATAATGTACACACTCCACACTACTTGCACACAGTACACACTATATAAAATACATAAATTGCATAAAAACACACTATTCAAAATATTAACAAACACTATACACATCCCCGATCAAAATACGCAAAATGCACAAAATGCACACTACTTACATTAAACAACATACTGTTGGGGTTTTGGAGCCCCTTGCACAGCGGAAGACTTGTACAAATAAATAAATCAGACATAGGATCTATTTGACCGATTATGAGATTAATCTATTCACATGTTAACACAGAACTGCATGCTAGAACGCAAATAATTCATGCTCATAGATTATAAATCCTAAACATGAATTCTACGGTGTATGGTTACCGATTTGATTCTCCAAAGAATCATCAATTGCTCGCGCTTTCTCCACGATGATCTTCAATACTAGACCACAAATCTTCTGACTGGTGTCCTGAACTGTATTTCGACATCAGGGTGGGCTGATCTTATCGAAACACTAGGACTCGAATAAAGAAGACAGAACTTTCTCACGGAGGAGAGCTGAAAAACTCACGGAGGAGAATTAATTAAAAAAAATCATCCCTTTCTTATTGGGTCCAGTCAGGGATCTATGGAAGGTTTTGGATATGGGCTCCCCCAATTAGCTTTTTACTAATTAAATTGAACCCACAATTTAATACAAGCTTATATTGGAATATTACGAGCAGCCACTACAGACGTAATATTGACCTCCCCATCTAAATCCGAAATTACAAGTAATCCGGGTTTCCATTTTGTTTATTATTTATTTCCCGCGCTTAAGATATAAATTCTATTAATTAATTAAAGTTACTATGGACTTAATTAATTAACATCTTATTAATTCCAAGAGTGGACTTAGCAAGAAACACTTATTTATTATTCATAGAGTAATAAAACTCCAACTGACCAATTTCCGAATAATAAAACCTTGTTCAAGATCCTCTTGAGGACATTATCAAACGAGACTCACCTCACGAACGATTCAACATAATAGCAATCCTAGCACCGCTAGATAATGATCACCACTACCCAATATACCTGGATCGTTGGGTGACGAAAAACCCACACCTTTGGTAAGTCAAAGTAGTAGATACTCAATATCGTATGCTCAATGCTAACGTACATTGATTAAGAAATAGATATTTATCAAGACCTCGTCTTTCAGTAGATAGCATAAAGACACGTCTTGCTGTTAGATCCATTCAGTGCTATACCATACCAACGCCATCTTATTTCAATAAGGCTTAGAAATAATCGGAATGACATTGCAACCTTTCACGATAGGTAGCCAAAGCCTATCTAGGTTGTGAAATTCTTCTTTTTCTTTTGCAAAGCATTGCATAGAACCGACTGTAGTTACCTTAAAGTGGACGACGCCCACAACCAGTCTACTAAGCAAAAGACTTAGGCTTTGTTTACTTCTTATGCATTTAAATGTTTATAAAACATCTTACAAACGCACAAGCAAACACAATGTAATAATTTACTGATTCTATTCGTGCGAAATGCTCGAATAATACTGAATCGGGTCAAAAGTGGATTGTAGAGTTTTTCCATACACAAGCAAGATTCTATTCGTGCGAACTCGCTCGAAACATGCTTTCCAGTATACTAAACCTAACAATCTCCCACTTATACTCAAAACATGCTTTCCAGTATACTAAACCTAACAATCTCCCACTTATACTCAAAACATGCTTTCGAGTATACCCACTGCCAAAAACTCTCCCACTTATACACAAAGCAGGTCTTGGAGCTAGATATATCGAACTACCATTCATTTCACATCATGTTTGAAACATGTTGCCACAAAGGCAATTTCTATGAAAAATCTGCTTGGTTGTTCTCTGATAATATCTTTTGCACCGCTATGTCTTTGCTGCGTACTTGATCTTTAATTAATTTCATCTCTCTATGTGATTGCTTAGCTTATTATCTCGTGTTCCTCTTGAGCTAGCCTTTGCTAGAGTAAAATACTCATAGGCATACTCAAACTTACGATCAAAGCTACTAGGAGTATACTCCTAAGGTAAACACATATAATGAAGATGACTTACTCGATCACTGATTAGTCATAAGACTTAGTCAGTGTAACCCCAAGGACATTACATGAATGACTGGTAAACTAGAATATAGCGATTAGTCTTTCTCAAGTACTATGGTATATCCATTACCTCAATCAAAGTCCTTTGCCATGGTTAAAATGATATATACTTGCTATGCAAAAGCACAACTAATATCAAACTTAGTACACATCATAGCATACATGAGACATCTATCTGCAGAACTAGTCTCATAATTCTTGTTCTCACTAAGTGTCAAACGACACTTGACTAGAGACAAGACAATTCCATCTTGAATGGTAACAACATTTTCATGGAATTTCCAATGCTAAAATGTTCCAAGCTATGTATAGATATAGGATTCCTAAGAGAATCTCAACATTCTTTCTAGCAATCTTAAAGAATTAGATGCTTAGAATGTAATTAGTTTCTCTTAAATCCTTTATTTTAAACTGGGTAGACAACCAGTTTCCTACACTAGATGTCAATCATAGTTGTTTGCAACTTTTATAGATTTCATCATCGTAGAGTACCAATATTACCATATTCAATGCACTTTCAACTTCCTTGTGCTTACAACACGCTTAAGGGAACATGTCAAATTCCAAACATTTGACAATTTCGCTAAAACACATACTCTGATTTAGATGCATGCCTAAGACCATAAAGGTCTTCATTAGCTTCCAATCATGTGTTTCTTGCCATTTATTACATACCCATTAGGATGTTCCATGTAGATGATTTCCTCAAGACTTCTATTAATAGAAAGCTATCTTGACAATCATAATACATACATTCTAATTTATGTAAGTTCTGATAGACAGTAGGATCGAACAAATCTTGGCACAACGACAACGAGAAGATGATATTTCTCTTTGGGCATAGCCCATTGTCACTGTCTAGCCATTTGAGATCCATATTTACACTTGCAATTATACTAGCTCCCACTGACTGACACAGCCTGTACGCAGTATTGCAAGTCTTGTAAAACATGTTGTCTATCTAAGATTGTAGTTTGGAATCTATCACCTTTTCAAGGACGAATATCCAAATGAACCAATTCTACATTGTAGTTAAAGGGATTATGTTCAAGTTAATCTAAGACCGAGTCTTGTGACACTCTTAGACCCATGAACTTGTTATGTTCCTAGGAACGCTCCCACTACGACATGGTTCTAACAATCTTAGGTGTTGAAGTTGATTTTATTAGTGCATAAGCTTCTAATGGTATTAGTCCTTGGTAACGTGGAAAATTCGATATCTCTCTCTGTCCATAGAGTTATCACGCTGTTAGGCTTTTAGTTCCTTTCTTGATCTTCATACAAGAATTATATCTTTGAAGATTACAAAACTTATAATCTTACATCATTTGGGAGAACCTTAAAACATACCTCAGTACTCAACTCCAATTACTTGGATACCTTTCCAACATGCGTTGGAATAACATTACACCTTGAGATGTGCTAGACTAGAGTCGCTCTAGTCCACAACTCGTATTTTGTAGAAGGTACTGATGATGGTAGTTTCTTTAAGGTGTATCTCGTTATATCTAACATTTATCCCATCAATGATAAGATTTACATGAGCACAACTCATCACTTGATCAAACTTGTCTTAGAAAGACTTCGATTCCTTCTTACATAACTATCTCATTCTTTGAAAGAATGGTTGGATTCGTTAATGGAGATTAGACTCCCACTACTGATCATAACGCTTTGCTCATCTCCTTATTGGTGTAAACTATTGAGACTTGCTAGTCTTTCTACGTTGCACTTCTATAAGTATTCTGAATCAAATGATTCTAACTCATAGTGCATCGAATAGACATTCTCGACTTTCAAGCTATTTAACAAACAAATCGTTAAAATCTTGATGGTCTGGATCAGTTTGAACAATAGCTAAGTATTTTCTTAGCCTTAAGACTAAGAGCCATAAATACTTTATCATTCATGGTTTAAGAAGTTGATGTGTTGTTTAATACTCAATCTTGTTGCATCTATATTATTTCAATACTATGATGCCTTAAACATCAACCATAAAACAATAATTGAGCATTAACAGATCTCACTGCAACAAAAACCTAACTGGATCAAGATCTCTTACTTAGAAGTTGCATTTCCATGTAAGTCATTGTCCTTCTTTAAAAGAGGTCAATCCAACTTACAAAACATCTTCACTCGCTTCGGACAAACTTTGATGACAATTCAGGCTCTCCCATTTCCATATCTAGTCTTTTGTTCAAATGAACTAGGACTTAGGAAAAATGCAGCCTTCATGAATTCGTCATCTATCATGTTACTTTCCTCTAACAGTAATATAACGACTAATATTCTGAAGGTTTTCTACTTTTCAGTTAAACCTTGTTGTAGTCATTTCTTATTACTTTAGGCGATGACTTGAGTCAGAAAACTATTTGAGTGATCAAAAGATTCCTCAAAACATTCTGTCCCTCTAGGATATTCCAATCGAATCATCTTGACAAATTCTATTGACATCCATCTTTCATCGTCACTAACCAAGACTTGTCGTGCTACTTAAAAGAAAATAGATTGACCTTATTCCTCAAAGAACTTGTCAAGTACATGCAAGATGCATTCTCGAACAATATTCGTGGAATTATGTTGAGGAAATGGAGGACATGAATCAGTGAGTATAAACTCCAAGTGTTAGCGATGAGAATCTTATCCATTTACGTTTCCAGTCTACATAATTTTGGCATTTGAGTTTATTTCTTTAAGGATCGCAGACAAGATACTGAATGACATAATGAAGATTTGGCAAATAAACTTATTATCACATACTTATGCTCAATACATAATCGCAAATAACAACAAAACAATTATGTATCTTGCAACTGTAAAATTAAAATTTTGTATCCTCCAGAGGAGGTCAATACGCATTAAAATCTTACATTTTTACTGGTCACAATCATCGACGAATAGTCCAGAGACCACAAGTGTGGCTGGCCGCCTAATGTTGCCTAAGCAAGACCACCGAATTTAACATTACAGAGTCTCATTTCTACAACACACTCCCATAACAATGCTCATGTGCTGCTAACAAGATCAAGCTATCTCATAAATTCTGTGTGAACTTCTGAATCTCGCAGTTTCTTAGGATTATTGTCCCCACAGAGCAGGTGGCGATAATATTGGAAACCACATTCTAGTTAATACTATTTATTTTTGAGAAATCTGCCCTCATGAACTCGCTATTTCTTAGGATTATTGTCCCCACAGAGCAGGTGACGATAATATTAGAAAAAGCATCATAAATTGCAGACCAATTGATGGACACCATATACAACGCACTTGTTGAAATTAATCAAAATACATACATTGCATAAATAGACACACTATACACATCCCTCGTCAAAATACAAACATTAATAATAAAAATAAACACATTAAACACGAAAAACAGACATCACAAAAATACATACATTGCATAAATACATAAACTATACCAAATATAAACAAACACTACACACATCCCCGATCCAAACACACATTATAAATAAATTACATACATTAAACACAAAATACACATAGACACACTTCCCACAAATAAACACACACTATACACATCTCCAGTAAAAAATACACACACTAATAATAAAATACATAGATTAAACACAAAATACACAATTCACACACAGACACACACCACAGCATACATTGAACACAATACACTTAATAAAAAATAAAAACATTGCGCAACACATATACACTATCCAAAAAAAATATATATGTATATATATATATATATATATATATATATATATATATACAACACACGCACCGCACACCCTATACACAAAAAGATACACATAGGGAAAATAAACTATACACAGTACATACATTGCACACAATACGAACTTTATTCAAAATGTACACCGTGTGCAGAGACTCAATATATAAAGAATACACACTATACATGCACCATACACACACTATACACGCACCATACACACACTAAATACAAAATGCACACACTTAACACATAGACACACTTCCTACAAAATACACAGAAACACACACTTACCACAAAATACACACAATGCACACTTTACACACAATACACACTATATAAAATACATACATTGTATAATACACATCTCCGGTCAAAATACACACATAAACAAAAAATACACACACATGCACACATTTCCCAAAAAATACACACAATGCACACCTTACACACAAAGTAGACATAATGCACACACTCCACACTACTTGCACACAGTGTAACACTATATAAAATACATAGATTGCATAAAAACACACTATTCAAAATATTAACAAACACAAAATGCACACTACTTACATTACACACAACATACACTATAATAAATACAAACACTATATAGAACATAAACACACACTATACACGCCTCCGGTCAAAATACATATTATATTTAAAATACACGCATTAATACTTTTAACACACAATAATACACTTACCACAAAATACACACAATGCACACATTACACACACAAAGTAGACTTTATAGACACACTCCACGCTACTTACATTACATAGAATATATATTATACAAAATACATACATTGTATAAAATACACACACTATACGGAATTTAAAAACATACACTATACACAAATAAATAGACAATACACAAACTTACCACAAAAAACACACATTGCATATATTGCACGTAATACACACGTTACTGAAAATATAAACACACACTATACACAAAGCACGCATAATACATGCACAAAATATATTCACTACACACAATACCCGTAACACACTATAATATTCATATACGAGAACTACATATGTAGCACTATAAACACACTATATAAAACATAAATGCACTAAAATCATAACACACAAAATACAAACTGTATTCAAAATACCCACTACACAAAATACACAATTTCCACACATACACACACATCCCAAACAATGCATACTTTATACACAAAGTACACACAATCCACATACTCCAAACTTCGTACATTGCAAAAATAGATATTAATCAAAATACATACATTGCATAAAATAGACACACTATACACATCCCTGGTCAAAATACAAACATTAATAATAAAATACACACATTAAATACGAAAAACACACATCACAAAAATACATACATTGCATAAATACATAAACTATACCAAATATAAATAAACACTATACACATCCCCGATCCAAACACACATTATAAATAAATTACATACATTAAACACAAAATACACATAGACACACTTCCCACACATAAACACACACTATACACATCTCCAGTCAAAAATACACACACTAATAATAAAATACATAGATTAAACACAAAATACACAATTCATACACAGACACACTCCACGGCATACATTGAACACAATACACTTAATAAAAAATATAAACATTGCGCTACACATATACACTATTGTAACGACCTTCTAAGACGATATTATTACAAACTATATTATTAGCTTGATTACCTTTATAAGTGACTTTTATGCGACTAAATCCGAGCTATGATAGATTGTCATTGTCTGTTTTTACGTTAGGCAAGTAAATAGAACACATAAAAATATTACACGTATATGAATATAATATATTTAAATAAATAAATAAATAAGGTCCCATAATCAAAATTTTAATGTCCGATACATCCAACAAAAGTCCAACAAAATTTAATACATTCTACGAAAGCGGGTACTACAACGCGGACGGTCACGAACTTGAACCGATTATACCTACACCAAATTAAATGAAAAAGTGAATAAATACTAAATTATTAATTTAATAAACAAATAAAATAAAAAAGAAAAAAAGTGTAGATTTTTTCAGACAGAGCATTAAATGCTGCATTTAATTAGAGATAGGAATGTCAGGCAACTTGCTTACACCGTCCCTCCCATCTCTTCCATAAATCTCTCTCCCTACTCCCTAAATTTCTCCCACATCTCAACCAAATCTTCATCCTCTATAATATTTGCTGCACCATTCGTTTCTCCTGTCTCTGCAGCAAAACAATTATTCTTTAATTTCCTACTCAAGGTAATCTTGCAAACTTCCTTTATGTTACACATTTTTTTATCAATTCATTCGATCTTCTTCCGGCAGAAATTGAGAACCAAATTCGAGAGAGGGAGCTCTCGATAATTCTCTCAAAATCCGTTGAAGGTATACTCCCTCCTAATTTCAAGTTTCAATCATCAATTTATGCATAATCATAGCATCAACGGAACTAATCGCACAACTCAAGCATTTAACACAATTGAACTTTCCCACGGCAAAATCGAAATGCGAAAAGAACGTAATTTGAGTGCAAGAACTTATCTTTTGGGATTGTTCGGGTTGGTTTCGAGGCTGTTCGGAGGTGAATCGGGGCTGTCCCGTTTGAAGTTGGGGGCTGCGACCATGTTTCGGGGCTGCATGAACACCGACGGAGCAGCGGCTACCGGCGGCGACAGCAGCAGCCTGGCCCGGCGTCTGACGGAGGCAGTGGCTGGACGACGGCAGCGGCGGATCGGCGGTAGAACCTCTTCACTGTGACGGCGACTCTGGCAAAACCGAGAAATCAGAAGCCGACAACTTCGGCGACTCTGGCCAAATCAAGTAAGAAGCCGACGGGAATTTGGAATTTTATTCAGTCGACCGAGAGAGAGAAAGCCCAGAGAGAAGAAGAGAGGGAGAGATGAGAGATAGGAGAGGAGAGGGGGAGCCGAGGGAGAGAAAGGAGGGGGAGAAGAAAGAGGTGATGGAGGGAACACGCCGACGGTGGAGCGACGGCGACGCCGGAGGGATGACTGGTCGTTGGCAGCGAGGTGTGAAGTTGGGTGAGGAGACGGAAATTCTGATTTTGGGGGAGGGTTTTCCCTATTTTGTGCAATTTAGGGGAAGAAGAGTGAATAGTGTTGATAGAGAGAGAAACCGACGGTGGAGGGAGTATATAATTTAATTAAAATTAGAATTTGGGGCTGCTCTTTTGTTGATTCATCTATTGGGCCTCTAATTTAATTTGAGTTGGGTAAATTTCTATTTTGGCCCAAAGATTATGGGGTAGTTTATGGACCTTACAGTTAGGCTAGAATAATTAATTGTTGGGTCAAGATTTATCATGGAGCAAGAAGAGCCGTTGGACCGGATGGAATTAATTTCTAAGGGATTTTTGGACTGAAGAATAAAATGGGTAAGAAAGATAAAATAATTAGTTGCAATCCGAATTGTTATAGTTTTGCGTAAAATTTGTAGTAGTGTATGGAATATCACTTTAGTCGGAGCTTGGAATAGCGAAAGAAGGAGTACTAAATGATAATATATGCTTTTTAGAAATTTTCTTAAGGATAAGTGGAAAATAAAAGACATTAATTAGGAGGCATGCATTCCTATTAAAGTTTAAGAATTTCTTGAAGTCTAATTAATATATTATATTATACTTTTTTTCCAAAAGGTTATCTTTGCATGTTAAAGTTGGAGAGAGAATTTCAAGTTAAGGAAATTAGACGAACAAGGTGAGCTTTCTTATACTATAATACAAATCGTATTTTATGAAAACACGAACACATGTTCGTGATTTTAATGATGTTGTCTTGCCACAAATGTTTTGTATATGATGCCTATCTGTTGGCTACGGCCTAGTGAATTATGAATGATGATATATGTGAATCGATTCGATTTTGAGTCCTGGTAGGGTGGTGTCCCTACTTGGAACCTCTGACCGTGGAAGGTGGCCACCTTCCCGGCACAAGGATACCTCTGACATGTTGGACAGGGAAGGTGACCGTATGAGAACACCATCTCAGCGGCACAATGTGATCAGATATGGCTAAAGTACAGGAAAAAGGGGCTGCAGCCCAATGTGAATATTTTTAGTAAGCCCGGGTCCTTTTCAATAACACCCCCGAGTGTTATTGTGATGATGGTTTGACAATATTTTCAAATGTATATGTGTAATTTTTGGCAATGTGTTCACTGAGTACTTTTTGTTCTCAGCCCTGTATATATTTCTAAATGTGCAGGTTGAGCAGCGAAGTGGTGGAGGAAGTGCTATTGACACAAGACATTTAATTCAGTCAGATTTTGACTCTCGGAGGTTCATGTCTTCATACATGGAACCGCGTTCATTTGCTTCCGTTGTGCATCTTAAAAGACTCAAGTCTATTTTGTTCAAAACTCTGATATTTTGAAATTTTTACAAACAATTACTCGAGTCTTCATGATCGAGTATCTTTCTTCTCTGTATCAGCACTTAATTAGTCATGTCTCGCCACCAATGTTTGATTTTATTTTCCCTTATTTCGTTCCCCGCTTCTTATACCCCCGCCCCTAGTCACGGTTCCCCGACTATGCTATCCTTAGCTAGTGCGGTCGTGACAACTATCCACATATATATATATATATATATATATATATATATATATATATATATATATATATATATATATATATATATATATATAGGATTGTATTCAAATCCTTTTTCCATATTTTCTCCTATTTCCTTCTTGATCTCAGCCCCACGATTTTGTCATCCGACGGTTAGATTGATGCCACGTGTCATTTAATAATGCAGATTTTCAGTTAAATAATGCACACCGACTAATAATGCATCATTATAGTGTAATAATGCAGATTTTCAGTTGAATAATACACACCGACTAATAATGCACCATTATAGTGTAATAATGCAGATCATCTGGACCGTTAATGAATGAGATCTAACGGTCCAGATTAAGAAGGAACTTAAATCTAAGGGGAGAAAAGGAGTTTAACACTACCATACATATATAATACACACACCGCACACCCTATACAAGCACACTATAAACAAAAAGATACACATAGGGAAAATAAACTATACACAGTACATACATTGCACACAATATGAACTGTATTCAAAATAAACACCGTGTGCAGAGACTCAATATATAAAGAATACACACTATACACGCACCATACACACACTATACACGCACCACCACACTAAATACAAAATGCACACACTTAACACATAGACACACTTCCCACAAAATACACAGAAACACACATTTACCACAAAATACACACAATGCACACTTTACACACAATATGTGCTATATAAAATACATACATTGTATAATACACATCTCCGGTCAAAATACACACATAAACAAAAAATACACACATGCACACATTTCCCAAAAAATACACACAATGCACACCTTACACACAAAGTAGACATAATGCACACACTCCACACTACTTGCACACAGTACACGCTATATAAAATACATAAATTGCATAAAAACACACTATTTAAAACATTAACAAACATTATACACATCCCCGTTCAAAATACGCAAAATGCACAAAATGCACACTACTTACATTACACACAACATACACTATACAAAATACACACACTATATAGAACATAAACACACACTATACACACCTCTGGTCAAAATACATATTATATATAAAATACACGCATTAATACTCTTAACACACAACAATACACTTACCACAAAATACACACACAAAGTAGACTTTATCGACACACTCCACGCTACTTACATTACATAGAATATATATTATACAAAATACATACATTGTATAAAATACACACACTATACAAAATTTAAAAACACACACTATACACAAATAAATAGAAAATACACAAACTTACCACTAAAAACACACATTGCTTATATTGCACGTAATACACACGTTACTGAAAATATAAACACACACTATACACAAAGCACGCATAATACATGCACAAAATATATTGACTACACACAACACCCGTAACACACTATAATATTCATATACGAGAACTACATATGTAGCACTATAAACACACTGTATAAAACATAAATGCACTAAAATCATACACACAAAATACAAACTGAATTCAAAATACACACTACACAAAATACACAATTTCCATACATACACACACATCCCAAACAATACATACTTTATACACAAAGTACACACAATCCACATACTCCAAACTTCGTACATTTCAAAAATAGAAATTAATCAAAATACATACATTGCGTAAAATAGACACACTATACACATCTCTGGTCAAAATACAAACATTAATAATAAAATACACACATTAAACATGAAAAACACACATCACAAAAATACATACATTGCATAAATATATAAACTATACCAAATATAAATAAACACTATACACATCCCCGATCCAAACACACATTATAAATAAATTACATACATTAAACACAAAATACACATAGACACACTTCCCACACATAAACACACACTATACACATCTCCAGTAAAAAATACACACACTAATAATAAAATACATGGATTAAACATAAAATACACAATTCACACATAGACACACTCCACGGCATACATTGAACACAATACACTTAATAAAAAATACAAACATTGCGCTACACATATTCACTATCCACAAATATACATATATATATATATATATATATATATATATATATATATATATGGTAGTGTTATTCTCCTTTTCCCCCCTTAGATTTAAGTTCCTTCTTAATTGGAACCGTTAGGTTTGATGGTTGGACGATCTGGATTAGAAGCCTACTTATGATTATGTATGTGCATTATTAGGGCCATTTCATGCATTATGTGGGCAAATTGGTAAATTTACATTATTACAACCGCCCAAAAAAGGCAGGTCCGAAATTCAAGCGTGATTTAGCCACGACCTTCCATATTCCCTGCTCATTTCTCACGCCAAATCGCTCTCCCCTCAATATATCAACGCAATTCGTCTCCTCCACTTCCAACCACTTTCAAAACCCTAGCCGCCGCGGACAGTCTCCACCGAACATCGTTCGTCGTCTGTTTCCCTGTCCAACATTCACCCACGTATTGTGCGAGCATTTTCGGAAGTCGACGAAGAGGTAGGGTTCGAAGAAGTTTAATTTATAGGTTCCATCCAACGTTTATCCCCAATTTTCGCCGCCTACCGCAACACCAGTCGGCGTTTCACAAATTTTACCCCCCAAAAAAGGATCTTTTCAAAATCTTACTTCTTTGTGGTTAGGGTTGTCTCGCTAATTGTTTTTGTAATTATTGTGTGGGTTACAAATGTATGTTGACCCATTTTATGGATGAAATCTCGTAGGGGTCTGATTTTTTTGTTCGTTTCCCAGATTAATAATGACGAAAACAGGACGTCCTTCAACTTCACAACAATCGCAATTTGAAGGTGAGCATTCTATTTCAGTAGCATGTCGAATTACCAGGTGATTGCAACTGTATATTCAATGGGTGAATGTAGTATTTGTATGTTCATTAATTGATTGAATCTGTACATTACGTAGCTGTATATATGCATTATATAATTTGTTTTATGCATCATGTGACTGCAGTTGTACATTGGTCAAAGAGTGAATGCAGTATTTGTATGTTCATTACTTGGTTGAATCTGTATATTACGTAGCTATATCTATGCATTATATATTCTGTTTTATGCATCATGTGACTGCTGGTAGTGCATTGGTGAAAGAGTGAATACAGAATTTGTATGTTCATTACTTGATTGAATCTGAACATTATGTTACTATTTTTGTGCATTATTTTTACTGGTTTTTGCATAATGTGACTGCTGTTGTACAAAGGTGAAAGAGTGAATACAATATTTGTAGGTTCATTACTTGATTGAATCTTTACATTAAGTTACTATTTCTATGCATTATATATCTTGTTTTTTTCATTATTTATGTAGTAGTTTACATTATTTGTCAAGTGTTTGGCATTATTTGAATGCTTGCTGAGTGATGTTGGTGAAATGTTGAATGCAATATACCTATGTGCATTATTTGACTGAATCTGTACATTATTTAGCTAGTAGTTTACATTATTTATCATTTATTAGGCATTATGGGACTGCTTGTGTACATAAGTGAATGGTGAAAGTCATATTCTTTTGCGCATTATTTGATTGCTTCTGTACACTAGTTATCAAGTATTATAGATTATTTATCAAGTATAAGGCATTATGTGACTGTTGTGTACATGAGTGAATCGGTGAAAACCAGAACTCCCGAATCTGCTTGTATAATATTCCTAAGTGCATTATTTGATTGAATCTGTACATTATTAAACTAGTAATATACATTATGTATCGAATATTATGCATTATTTGACTGCTGTGTACATAGGTGAATGGGTGAAAGTCATATTTCTTTGTGCATTATTCCATTGCTTCTGTACACTATTTATCAAGTATTATACATTATTTACCAAGTATTATGCATTAATTGACTGCTTGTGTAAATGGGTGAATGATGCATTATTTAATGAAAATGTGACACAATATTGATAGCTTCCCATTTAAATAATGTTATGACGTTGTATGTTGGACAACAGCGAAGCAACTGAGATTCAGGAACAATGAAGTGAAAAAAATCCCAGATAAATACTGAGAAAGCAGATGGATGAAGACGAATCTGTACATTATTAAACTAGTAGTATACATTATGTATCAAACATTATGCATTATTTGACCACTGTGTACATAGGTGAATGGGTGAAAGTCATATTTCTTTGTGCATTATTTCATTGCTTTTGTACACTATTTATCAAATATTATACATTATTTACCAAGTATTATGCATTAATTGACTGCTTGTATACAGGGATACAATCACCACTGTATAAAATCACCAAAAAAACATCTCATCCAACATTTACATTATATATCATAAATGGTCCATTACAGAAACTAAAAAAACCATTATAGAGTAATATATGTACATTATGGGTATCACTAAAAACTACTTCCCTACCCGAGATGATATATAAACCCTAGATGAATGAATGAAACACGTGGACTTTGGCGTCGGTTTTGTAACTTAATACAAACTACACCCTAGCCCCAAGGACTGCTTAACCCTTGGGGAATACATGAAACGTGCTCAGCAAACATTTACATTACAGATCATAAATCGTGCAGTACTGAAAATAAAAAAGCCATTACAGAATAATATATGTACATTATGTGTATCGGTAAAAACTACTCCCTAGCCGAGATGATATCTGAACCGTAGATGAATGAGTGAAACTCGTGCATTCAATCGGTCATCCTCGTTCGACTTTGTCTTGCCTTCCCAATTGCATACAACATAATACGAGGTTGTATCGTCATCAATCTCTAGGGATTGGAATTTCTGACCGATGACAGGCTTCAACTCAGGAGAACAATCAGATACAACCACAACTGTACAAAAACAAAAATAAAAATGGCTCAGCAAACATATACATTACAGCTCATGTCTCGACCATTACTGAACCGAAAACAACCATTATTTAGTATAACATGTACATTATGTACATCAGTCAAAACTACTCCCTAGCTGCGATGATATCTAAACCCTCGTTTAATAACTGAAACTCATGGACTTTGGTAATGATTTTGTCAATTAGTACATACTACACCCTAAACCTAAGGATTGTTAAACCCTGTCGGAAAACAAGAAACGTGCGCCGAACAATCAAACACGACAAAACTTAAATTAAACTGGTCAGTGAAAATGAACATTATAGATCACAAATCGCGCATTACAGAACCTAAAACGACCATTATATAATATAATATGTACATTATGTGTATTAGTTAAAAACTACTACCTAGCGGATATTATTTATAAACCCTAAATGAATGACTGATATTCGTGTACTTTGGCGACGATTTACTTAACTTAGTACATACTACACCCTACCCCCAAGGATTTTTAAACCATTGGGGAAAAGACGAAACGTGCGTCTATCTATCATACACGACCAAATGTAAATAAAACTGGTCAGAAAAAATGTACATTACAGATAACAAATCATGCATTATAGATCCTAAAACAACCATTACATAATATAATACATACATTACGTGTGTCATACTCGCGGTCCTTCGTACAGATTGTGTTTCACCCAATATACTACAACCCTAGCCCCCGAAAATAGGCAACCCTAGGGGAATGAAGAAAACCTAAACCCCACCATATCAAAACCTGGAAATCATGTTTCCATATAAACATAGTGAGATACAACGACCGGCTCATTAAACCTAATCATTGCCGTTTACATATCATGCATTATATAGGCAATAACATCAATTACATATTCATATTTGGTGCATTATTTGAAGCGATTTAAACTACTAACCTAGCCACGATGAAAACTAAGACCTAAAGGAATGCATCATAGTCGCGGTCCTTCGTAGAGTTTGTGTTTCACACAATATACTACAACCCTAGCCCCCAGAATTGGGGCAACCCTAGGGGAATGAAGAAAACCTAAACCCCACCTTATCAAAACATGGAAATCATGTTTCAAAATAAACATAGTGAGACACGACGACACAAAACACGAATTTCCTGCTCTACAACGAACGAATACTGTAACTGATGTGGATTGAATTTAACATCTCCGATACGTAAACTAGAACGGAAAGAGAAAATTACCTTCTTCCATTATCGAGAGAACGATGACTGCCATAACGCCGATAGCAAACATTTATAATACTGAGCATGTGTCGACCAAAGCAACGCCGGTAACGGACGAGCGAAAGCGTGAAGAGAAGGAGTAGGGAGAGAGAGAATTCTGGAGCGTGAGATTGGAAAAAAAATCGAAAAGATTTTTGAGGGAGTAAATCATGGAAATTTCCTTAACAACCATATTGTTGATTCTCTCTATTGCCCTTTACGGTTTTAATATGGATTAAATTTAATGATTTCAGCAAATAAGTTAGGCCATAGGATTTGAGTAAATAAACGCATGAGATTTAGAAGGAGAAATGAGAAATTATGAGAAAAGTAAATGAATACATCCCTAAATATATATATATATATATATATATATACATATATACAATACACACACCGCACACCCTATACAAGCACACTATAAAAAAAGATACACATAGGGAAAATAAACTATACACAGTACATACATTGCACACAATACGAACTACATTCAAAATATACACCGTGTGCAGAGACTCAATATATAAAGGATACACACTATACACGCACCATACACACACTATACACGCACCACCACACTAAATAAAAAATGCACACACTTAACACATAGACACACTGTAACACCCCGACTTTTTCTACCCTTTTTATTTGTTCTCGTAGTGACATCGTTTGTGCATCTGAAATTTTTTTCGACCTTGTTTCTTTTGTCAAGAGAAGAATTTTACTTTTTGAGCCAAACAATTATTCTTTCCTAGCCCAATTTGAAACCCAATTGTTATGAGTCCAAGATACATTTTATTTCTTTCTTTTGAGCCCAATTTCAGAGAAGCCCGATCAAGATTTTAAAAGCATGAGATTTTCTTCCACTCAAATCTAATACAAAGAAATCTGCCACGATCTGCATCGCTTAAAAATAGGAACAAATCTCCTTATCAAATCCCAAAATACAAGCTGTGATATTTATATGCACAATTCACGCCTCCCACGGTTTGCAAATTGAAAGATATCAGAGAAGAGAAAGAGAGTGTAGAGGTATCAAGAGAGAGAGAGAGCGGTGGATAGACGATGAGCCAGTGGTGGCTATGGGCAAATCAATGGGGTTGGACGGCGATGACTCCTACTCCGATCAATAGCCTCGCAACCAACGAACAGCAGCAGCGCGCTGACGAAACTCCGTGGAGGCAGCGGCGGCGGCGCAGCGAGGGGTTGGTGGATCAAAGAGAGAGGGCTCGAGGTGGAGCGCGATACAATGGATGACGAAGACGGAGAGAGTTTGAATGAGGGTTCAGGCGGCCGAGTTCCGACAAGGACAACGGTGGCAGCAGCCCGTTTGAAGGAGCTGCTCGACAGCGAGCTCACCGTCGTTGGACTGTAGTGACAGCGGAGTTCGCAAGTTGGCGACATCAGTGGTAGAGAGGGCGAGGAGCAGGGGCTGACCGCGACGACGGCTTCAGTCTTACATCACGACCGAGCAGCAGCGACGACGTGACCTCGGCTCTGGGCTGGATCGCGCACAACCACGGTGAGGAAAGCAGCCATAAGTCTCCGAGAATGAATCGTGGAAGAGGAAAAATAAAAGAAAGATGGGAGAGATGAGAAGGAATGGTGTGATCTGGCGTGTGAGAAGAAATTGAAGATAGAAGGGTGATTTTGACCGTGTGTCTTGGAGAAGAAAGAATTTTGGAATTCTATTCATTTTTTTTGTTGGTTGTTGGGCCATTAAGTTTTGATCCAAGCAATATGGGTAAATAGTAGTTTGGGCCGGAGTTATGTTTAAAGAGATTGAGTTAATGATTTAATTAGGAGACTTATTGGCTTGTTTATTTGAGTTGGAGTGGAATTTGAATACGAGAATGATGAGAGCTCAGACGGAGTCAATAGAAGGATGAATACGATGTGCTAAAGTCATCGAAAATTTAAAATTTCCTAAAAGGGTAAGATTTATACATGCATAGACTGTTGAAATTAAATTATATTCTTAAAGCCTAATTTTTGCATATTATGTACTTTTAAAAAGGTTGATTTTTGCATGCTATTTGAGATCGGAATGGAAAGAAGAGTTGTGGATTTTAGGCGAACGAGGTTGGCTTTCGAACTAAAGTGTTTTCAAGAGCTTTCGTTTTAATATATCGGTTTGAGCATCATGTTATGTGCGATTGATTTATTATATTTATTCTAATGATGAGGCGAGATATGTGATCAAAGTGAAAGTGTTGTTGCGCATGTTATGTGGTGCTACGTGTTGATTTATTGAGTGATATTATAAATTGCTTGGCTTTGTTGATATGATGTGAATTGATGCTCGACCTTGATAGAAAAGTGATTTGTGTTTCAAATACGTTTTTGAGGAAAATAAAGTTTGCAAAGGGAATATCATGCCATGTTTTTGTTTTGAGAAATGCCTATCTGTTTGTTTAGCAAGGGAGTTGTCCCTAGTAGACCTATTGAAATCGAATTCGGGTCTGACTAGGGAGTGAGTCCTTACTCAGGCTAGTGTACACCAATGAGGACCGTGAGCCGTCTTTTGGGTCGGCCGGTCTAGTGATTGAGTTTGCGGCCACATTCTCATTTCACATTATGATGTTGATGTTGAGGAGATAAATGCTGATTTTGATGATTGCTTAGTGGAGAGTGAGTCCCTACTATGAGTTTAATCGAATTCGGGTCCTAGCAAGGGTGCGTCCCTACTCGAACTAGTGTACACGATGAGGACCGTGAGTCATCGAACGGGTTGGCCGATTTTTGTGCTTGTGGAAAGTGGCCCCCTTACACGGCACCCTAAAGAACAGATATGACAGATTCTTAAATAAATCAAGGAGAAATAGTTGTGATTTAAAATGATGAGGAAAAAGGATTTGAGGATGAGTTGAAAGTTTGTGATTGAGATATTTTTAGTGTCTCGACCCTTTTCAAGTTAAAATCCCGAGGTCACTCAATGGTGGCATGATATAACTGTTTTTATAAAATTATTTTGACATTTGTCCACTAAGTGCATCAAGTACTCAGCCCTGCATTTCTTTTTAAAAATGTGCAGGTTGGGCGTGACGGGCACGGTGGGTGTTGAGCATGAAAGTGAAGAGTAAAAATTTTCTGAATATATTATGTCTTCATACATAATAGTATTCTACTCTCGAACGCTTCCGCTGAATATTGTTTCTTTTGCCAAGTATTGTTGAGATAATATTTGTTTCGAGTTGTTGATTGTTGAGATACTCTGATTTTATTCGAGCTACTCCCATTTGTTTCAAGCTATGGTCGAGTTGTGTTGTTTTTCCCTTTCTTCCCCGCTTCTTTAATCCTCCCTAGTCGCGATCAACCATGTTTTCTATCCATAGAAAATGCAGGCGTGACACACACTTCCCACAAAATACACAGAAACACACACTTACCACAAAATACATACAATGCACAATTTACACACAATATGTGCTATATAAAATACATACATTATATAATACACATCTCCGGTCAAAATACACACATAAACAAAAAATACACACGTGCACACATTTCCCAAAAAATATGCACAATGCACACCTTACACACAAAGTAGACATAATGCACACTCCACACTACTTGCACACAGTACACGCTATATAAAATACATAACTTGCATAAAATCACACTATTCAAAATATTAACAAACACTATACACATGCCCGATCAAAATACGCAAAATGCACACTACTTACATTACACACAACATACACTATACAAAATACACACTATATAGAACATAAACACACACTATACACACCTCCGGTCAAAATACATATTATATATAAAATACACGCATTAATACTCTTAATACACAATAATACACTTACCACAAAATACACACAATGCACACATTACACACACAAAGTAGACTTTATCGACACACTCCACGCTACTTACATTACATAGAATATATATTATACAAAATACATGCATTGTATAAAATACACACACTATACAGAATTTAAAAAAACGCACTATACACAAATAAATAGAAAATACACAAACTTACCACCAAAAAAACACATTGCATATATTCCACATAATACACACGTTACTGAAAATATAAACACACACTATATACAAAGCACGCATAGTACATGCACAAAATATATTCACTACACACAATACCCGTAACACACTATACTATTCATATACCAAACTACATATGTAGCACTATAAGCACACCATATAAAACATAAATGCACTAAAATCATACAAACAAAATACAAACTGTATTGAAAATACACACTACACAAAATACATAATTTTCACACATACACACACATCCCAAACAATGCATACTTTATACACAAAGTACACACAATCCTCATACTCCAAACTTCGTACATTGCAAAAATACAAATTAATCAAAATACATACATTGCATAAAATAGACACACTATACACATCTCTTGTCAAAATACAAACATTAATAAAAAATACACACATTAAACATAAAAAACACACATCACAAAAATGCATACATTGCCTAAATACAGAAACTATACCAAATATAAATAAACACTATACACATCCCAGATCCAAACACACATTATAAATAAATTACATACATTAAACACAAAATACACATACACACACTTCCCACACATAAACACACACTATACACATCTCCAGTAAAAAATACACACACTAATAATAAAATACCTAGATTAAACACAAAATACACATAAACACATAAACACACTCCACGGCATATATTGAACACAATACACTTAATAAAAAATACACACATTTGCGCTACACATTTACACTATCCACAAATATATACAATACACATACCGCACACCCTATACAAGCACACTATACACAAAAAGATACACATAGGGAAAATAAACTATACACAGTACATACATTGCACACAATACGAACTGTATTCAAAATATACACCGTGTGCAGAGACTCAATATATAAAGAATACACACTGTACATGCACCATACACACTCTATACATGCACCACCACACTAAATACAAAATGCACTCACTGCCCACAAAATACACACAATACACACTATATAAAATACATAGATTAAACACAAAATACACAATTCATACACAGACACACTCCACGGCATACATTGAACACAATACACTTAATAAAAAATACACACATTTGCACTACACATATACACTATCCACAAATATATACAATACACACACCGCACACCCTAAACAAGCACACTATACACAAAAATATACACATAGGGAAAATAAACTATACACAGTACATACATTGCACACAATACGATCTGTGCAGAGACTCAATATATAAAGAATACACACTATACACGCACCATACACACACTGCCCACAAAATACGCACAATGAACACTTTATGCACAATACACACTATATAAAATACATACATTGTATGATACACATCTCCAGTCAAAATACACTTATAAACAAAAAATACAGACACATGCACACATTTCCCAAAAAATACACACAATGCACACCTTACACACAAAGTAGACATAATGCACACACTCAACACTACTTGCACCCAGTACATGCTATATAAAATACATAAATGTCATAAAATCACACTATTCAAAATATTAACAAACACTATACACATCCCTGATCAAAATACACAAAATGCACACTACTTACTTTACACACAACATACACTATACAAAATACACACTATATAGAACATAAACACACACTATACACACCTCCGGTCAAAATACATATTATATATAAAATACACGCATTAATACTCTTAATACACAATAATACACTTACCACAAAATACACACAATGCACACATTACACACACAAAGTAGACTTTATCGACACACTCCACGCTACTTACATTACATAGAATATATATTATACAAAATACATACATTGTATAAAATACACACACTATACAGAATTTAAAAACACACACTATACACAAATAAATAGAAAACACACAAACTTACCACAAAAAAAAACACATTGCATATATTCCACATAATACACACGTTACTGAAAATATAAACACACACTATATACAAAGCACGCATAGTACATGCACAAAATATATTCACTACACACAATACCTGTAACACACTATACTATTCATATACGAGAACTACATATGTAGCAATATAAGCACACCATATAAAACATAAATGCACTAAAATCATACATACACAAAGTGTGTACATATTACACAGAATGCACACATTACACACACAAAGTAGACTTTATCGACACCCTCCACGCTACTTACATTACATAGAATATATATTATACAAAATACATACATTGTATAAAATACACACACTATACAGAATTTAAAAACACACACTATACACAAATAAATAGAAAATACACAAACTTACCACAAAAAAAACACATTGCATATATTCCACATAATACACACGTTACTGAAAATATAAACACACACTATATACAAAGCACGCATAGTACATGCACAAAATATATTCACTACACACAATACCCGTAACACACTATACTATTCATATACGAGAACTACATATGTAGCACTATAAGCACACCATATAAAACATAAATGCACTAAAATTATACAAAATACATACATTGTATAAAATACACACACTATACACAAATAAATAGAAAATACACAAACTTACCACAAAAAACACATATTGCATATATTGCACATAATACATACGTTACTGAAAATATAAACACACACTAAACATATATTTACTACACACAATACCCGTAACACACTATAATATTTATATAAGAGAACTACATATGTAGCACTATAAACACACTATATAAAACATAAATGCACTAAAATCATACACACAAAATACAAATTGTATTGAAAATACACACTACACAAAATACACAATTTCCACACGTACACACACATCCCAAACAATGCATACTTTATACACAAAGTACAAACAATCCACATACTCCAAACTTCGTACATTGCAAAAATATAAATTAATCAAAATACATACATTGCATAAAATAGACACAATATACACATCCCTGCTCAAAATACAAACATTAATAATAAAATACCCACATTAAACACGAAAAAACACACATCACAAAAATACATACATTGCATAAATACATAAACTATACCAAATATAAATAAACACTATACACATCCCCGATCCAAACACACATTATAAATAAATTACATACATTAACCACAAAATACACATAGACACTTCCCACACATAAACACACACTATACACATCTCCAGTCTAAAATACATACACTAATAATAAAATACATAGATTAAACACAAAATACACAATTCATACACAGACACACTCCACGACATACATTGAACACAATACATTTAATAAAAAATACACACATTTGCGCTACACATATACACTATCCACAAATATATACAATACACACACCGCACACCCTATACAAGCACACTATACACAAAAAGATACATATAGGGAAAATAAACTATACACAGTACATACATTAAACACAATACGAACTGTGCAGAGACTCAATATATAAAGAATTCACACTATACACGCACCATACACACACTGCCCACAAAATACACACAATGCACACTTTACGCACAATACACACTATATAAAATACATACGTTGTATGATACACATCTCCAGCCAAAATACACTTATAAACAAAAAATACACACACATGCACACATTTCCCAAAAAATACATACAATGCACACCTTACACACAAAGTAGACATAATGCACACACTCCACACTACTTGCACCCAGTACACGCTATATAAAATACATAAATGTCATAAAATCACACTATTCAAAATATTAACAAACACTATACACATCCCCGATCAAAATACGCAAAATGCACACTACTTACATTACACACAACATACACTATACAAAATACACACTATATAGAACATAAACACACACTATACACACCTCCGGTCAAAATACATATTATATATAAAATACACGCATTAATACTCTTAATACACAATAATACACTTACCACAAAATACACACAATGCACACATTACACACACAAAGTAGACTTTATCGACACACTCCACGCTACTTACATTACATAGAATATATATTAACAAAATACCTACATTGTATAAAATACACACACTATACAGAATTTAAAAACACACACTATACACAAATAAATAGAAAATACACAAACTTACCACAAAAAAAAAACACATTGCATATATTCCACATAATACACACGTTATTGAAAATATTAACACACACTATATACAAAGCACGCATAGTACATGCACAAAATATATTCACTACACACAATACCTGTAACACACTATACTATTCATATACAAGAACTACATATGTAGCACTATAAGCACACCATATAAAACATAAATGCACTAAAATCATACAGACACAAAGTGTGTACACATTACACACAATGCACACATTACACACACAAAGTAGACTTTATCGACACCCTCCACGCTACTTACATTACATAGAATATATATTATAGAAAATACATACATTGTATAAAATACACACACTATACAGAATTTAAAAACACACACTATACACAAATAAATAGAAAATACACAAACTTACCACAAAAAAAACACATTGCATATATTCCACATAATACACACGTTACTGAAAATATAAACACACACTATATACAAAGCACGCATAGTACATGCACAAAATATATTCACTACACACAATACCCGTAACACACTATACTATTCATATACGAGAACTACATATGTAGCACTATAAGCACACCATATAAAACATAAATGCACTAAAATTATACAAAATACTTACATTGTATAAAATACACACACTATACACAAATAAATAGAAAATACACAAACTTACCACAAAAAACACATATTGCATATATTGCACATAATACATACGTTACTGAAAATATAAACACACACTAAACATATATTCACTACACACAATACCCGTAACACACTATAATATTTATATAAGAGAACTACATATAAAACATAAATGCACTAAAATCATACACACAAAATACAAATTGTATTGAAAATACACACTACACAAAATACACAATTTCCACACGTACACACACATCCCAAACAATGCATACTTTATACACAAAGTACAAACAATCCACATACTCCAAACTTCGTACATTGCAAAAATATAAATTAATCAAAATACATACATTGCATAAAATAGACACAATATACACATCCCTGCTCAAAATACAAACATTAATAATAAAATACCCACATTAAACACGAAAAAACACACATCACAAAAATACATACATTGCATAAATACATAAACTATACCAAATATAAATAAACACTATACACATCCCCGATCCAAACACACATTATAAATAAATTACATACATTAACCACAAAATACACATAGACACTTCCCACACATAAACACACACTATACACATCTCCAGTCTAAAATACATACACTAATAATAAAATACATAGATTAAACACAAAATACACAATTCATACACAGACACACTCCACGGCATACATTGAACACAATACATTTAATAAAAAATACACACATTTGCGCTACACATATACACTATCCACAAATATATACAATACACACACCGCACACCCTATACAAGCACACTATACACAAAAAGATACATATAGGGAAAATAAACTATACACATTACATACATTAAACACAATACGAACTGTGCAGAGACTCAATATATAAAGAATACACACTATACACGCACCATACACACACTGCCCACAAAATACACACAATGCACACTTTACGCACAATACACACTATATAAAATACATACATTGTATGAAACACATCTCCAGCCAAAATACACTTATAAACAAAAAATACACACACATGCACACATTTCCCAAAAAATACATACAATGCACACATCCCAAACAATGCATACTTTATACACAAAGGACACACAATCCACATACTCCAAACTTCGTACATTGCAAAAATACAAATTAATCAAAATACATACATTGCATAAAATAGACACACTATACACATCCCTGGTCAAAATACAAACATTAATAATAAAATACACACATTAAACACGTAAAACACACATCACAAAAATACATACATTGCATAAATACATAAACTATATCAAATATAAATACACACTATACACATCCCCGATCCAAACACACATTATAAATAAATTACATACATTAAACCCAAAATACACATAGACACTTCCCACACATAAACACACATTATACACATCTCCAGTAAAAAATACACACACTAATAATAAAATACATAGATTAAACACAAAATAGACAATTCATACACAGACACACTCCACGGCATACATTGAACACAATACACTTAATAAAAAATACACACATTTGCGCTACACATATACACTATCCACAAATATATACAATACACACACCGCACACCCTAAACCAACACACTATACACAAAAAGATACACATAGGGAAAATAAACTATACACAGTACATACATTAAACACAATACGAACTGTGCAGAGACTCAATATATAAAGAATACACACTATACACGCACCATACACACACTGCCCACAAAATACACACAATGCACACTTTACGCACAATACACACTATATAAAATACATACATTGTATGATACACATCTCCAGCCAAAATACACTTATAAACAAAAAATACACACACATGCACACATTTCCCAAAAAATACATACAATGCACACCTTACACACAAAGTAGACATAATGCACACACTCCACACTACTTGCACCCAGTACACGCTATATAAAATACATAAATGTCATAAAATCACACTATTCAAAATATTAACAAACACTATACACATCCCCGATCAAAATACGCAAAATGCACACTACTTACATTACACACAACATACACTATACAAAATACACACTATATAGAACATAAACACACACTATACACACCTCCGGTCAAAATACATATTATATATAAAATACACGCATTAATACTCTTAATACACAATAATACACTTACCACAAAATACACACAATGCACACATTACACACACAAAGTAGACTTTATCGACACACTCCACGCTACTTACATTACATAGAATATATATTAAACAAAATACATACATTGTATAAAATACACACACTATACAGAATTTAAAAACACACACTATACACAAATAAATAGAAAATACACAAACTTACCACAAAAAAAAACACATTGCATATATTCCACATAATACACACGTTACTGAAAATATTAACACACACTATATACAAAGCACGCATAGTACATGCACAAAATATATTCACTACACACAATACCTGTAACACACTATACTATTCATATACAAGAACTACATATGTAGCACTATAAGCACACCATATAAAACATAAATGCACTAAAATCATACAGACACAAAGTGTGTACACATTACACACAATGCACACATTACACACACAAAGTAGACTTTATCGACACCCTCCACGCTACTTACATTACATAGAATATATATTATAGAAAATACATACATTGTATAAAATACACACACTATACAGAATTTAAAAACACACACTATACACAAATAAATAGAAAATACACAAACTTACCACAAAAAAAAACACATTGCATATATTCCACATAATACACACGTTACTGAAAATATAAACACACACTATATACAAAGCACGCATAGTACATGCACAAAATATATTCACTACACACAATACCCGTAACACACTATACTATTCATATACGAGAACTACATATGTAGCACTATAAGCACACCATATAAAACATAAATGCACTAAAATTATACAAAATACTTACATTGTATAAAATACACACACTATACACAAATAAATAGAAAATACACAAACTTACCACAAAAAACACATATTGCATATATTGCACATAATACATACGTTACTGAAAATATAAACACACACTAAACATATATTCACTACACACAATACCCGTAACACACTATAATATTTATATAAGAGAACTACATATGTAGCACTATAAACACACTATATAAAACATAAATGCACTAAAATCATACACACAAAATACAAATTGTATTGAAAATACACACTACACAAAATACACAATTTCCACACGTACACACACATCCCAAACAATGCATACTTTATACACAAAGTACAAACAATCCACATACTCCAAACTTCGTACATTGCAAAAATATAAATTAATCAAAATACATACATTGCATAAAATAGACACAATATACACATCCCTGCTCAAAATACAAACATTAATAATAAAATACCCACATTAAACACGAAAAACACACATCACAAAAATACATACATTTCATAAATACATAAACTATACCAAATATAAATAAACACTATACACATCCCCGATCCAAACACACATTATAAATAAATTACATACATTAACCACAAAATACACATAGACACTTCCCACACATAAACACACACTATACACATCTCCAGTCTAAAATACATACACTAATAATAAAATACATAGATTAAACACAAAATACACAATTCATACACAGACACACTCCACGGCATACATTGAACACAATACATTTAATAAAAAATACACACATTTGCGCTACACATATACACTATCCACAAATATATACAATACACACACCGCACACCCTATACAAGCACACTATACACAAAAAGATACATATAGGGAAAATAAACTATACACAGTACATACATTAAACACAATACGAACTGTGCAGAGACTCAATATATAAAGAATACACACTATACACGCACCATACACACACTGCCCACAAAATACACACAATGCACACTTTACGCACAATACACACTATATAAAATACATACATTGTATGATACACATCTCCAGCCAAAATACACTTATAAACAAAAAATACACACACATGCACACATTTCCCAAAAAATACATACAATGCACACCTTACACACAAAATAGACATAATGCACACACTCCACACTACTTGCACCCAGTACACGCTATATAAAATACATAAATGTCATAAAATCACACTATTCAAAATATTAACAAACACTATACACATCCCCGATCAAAATACGCAAAATGCACACTACTTACATTACACACAACATACACTATACAAAATACACACTATATAGAACATAAACACACACTATACACACCTCCGGTCAAAATACATATTATATATAAAATACACGCATTAATACTATTAATACACAATAATACACTTACCACAAAATACACACAATGCACACATTACACACACAAAGTAGACTTTATCGACACACTCCACGCTACTTACATTACATAGAATATATATTAAACAAAATACATACATTGTATAAAATACACACAATCCACATACTCCAAACTTCATACATTGCAAAAATACAATTTAATCAAAATACATACATTGCATAAAATAGACACACTATACACATCCCTGCTCAAAATACAAACATTAATAATAAAATACCCACATTAAACACGAAAAACACACATCACAAAAATACATACATTGCATAAATACATAAACTATACCAAATATAAATAAACACTATACACATCCCCAATCCAAACACACATTATAAATAAATTACATACTTTAAACACAAAATACACATAGACCCGTCCCACACATAAACACACACTATACACATCTCCAGTCTAAAATACACACACTAATATTAAAATATATAGATTAAACACAAAATACACAATTCATACACAGACACACTCCACGGCATACATTGAACACAATACATTTAATAAAAAATACACACATTTGCGCTACACATATACACTATCCACAAATATATACAATACACACACCGCACACCCTATACAAGCACACTATACACAAAAAGATACCTATAGGGAAAATAAACTATCAGCACATACATTGCACACAATACGAACTGTATTCAAAATATACACCGTGTGCAGAGACTCAATATATAAAGAATACACACTATACACGCACCACCACACTAAATACAAAATGCACACACTGATCACAAAATACACACAATACACACTATAAAATACATACATTGTATGATACACAACTCCAGTCAAAATACACTTTCACACAAAAAATACACACACATGCACACATATCCCAAAAAATACACACAATGCACACCTTACACACAAAGTAGATATAAGGCACACACTCCACACTACTTGCACACAGTACACGCTATATAAAATACATAAATTGCATAAAATCACACTATTCAAAATATTAACAAACATTATACACATCCCCGATCAAAATACGCAAAATGCACACTACTTACATTACACACAACATACACTATACAAAATAGACACTATAAAGAACATAAACACACACTATACACACCTCCGGTCAAAATACATATTATATATTAATACTCTTAATACACATTAATACACTTACCACAAAATACACACAATGCACACATTACACACACAAAGTAGACTTTATCGACACACTCCATGCTACTTACATTACATAGAATATATATTATACAAAATACATACATTGTATAAAATACAAACACTATACAGAATTTAAAAACACACACTATACACAAATAAATAGAAAATACACAAACTTACCATAAAAAACACACATTGCATATATTGCACATTATACACAAATAAATAGAAAATACACAAACTTACCACAAAAAACACATATTGCATATATTGCATGCACAAAATATATTCACTACACACAATACCCGTAACACACTATACTATTCATATACGAGAACTACATATGTAGCACTATAAGCACACCATATAAAACATAAATGCACTAAAATTATACAAAATACATACATTGTATAAAATACACACACTATACACAAATAAATAGAAAATACACAAACTTACCACAAAAAACACATATTGCATATATTGCACATAATACACACGTTACTGAAAATATAAACACACACTAAACATATATTCACTACACACAATACCCGTAACACACTATAATATTCATATAAGAGAACTACATATGTAGCACTATAAACACACTATATAAAACATAAATGCACTAAAATCATATACACAAAATACAAACTGTATTGAAAATACACACTACACAAAATACACAATTTCCACACGTACACACACATCCCAAACAATGCATACTTTATACACAAAGTACACACAATCCACATACTCCAAACTTCGTACATTGCAAAAATACAAATTAATCAAAATACATACATTGCATAAAATAGACACACTATACACATTCCTGCTCAAAATACAAACATTAATAATAAAATACCCACATTAAACACGAAAAACACACATCACAAAAATACATACATTGCATAAATACATAAACTATACCAAATATAAATAAACACTATACACATCCCCGATCCAAACACACATTATAAATAAATTACATACATTAAACACAAAATACACATAGACCCTTCCCACACATAAACACACACTATACACATCTCCAGTCTAAAATACACACACTAATAATTAAATACATAGATTAAACATAAAATACACAATTCATACACAGACACACTCCACGGCATACATTGAACACAATACATTTAATAAAAAATACACACATTTGCGCTACACATATACACTATCCACAAATATATACAATACACACACCGCACACCCTATACAAGCACACTATACACAAAAAGATACATATAGGGAAAATAAACTATCAGCACATACATTGCACACAATACGAACTGTATTCAAAATATACACCGTGTGCAGAGACTCAATATATAAAGAATACACACTATACACGCACCACCACACTAAATACAAAATGCACACACTGATCACAAAATACACACAATACACACTATATAAAATACATACATTGTATGATACACAACTCCAGTCAAAATACACTTACACACAAAAAATACACACACATGCATACATTTCCCAAAAAATACACACAATGCACACCTTACACACAAAGTTGACATAATGCACACACTCCACACTACTTGCACACAGTACACGCTATATAAAATACATAAATTGCATAAAATCACACTATTCAAAATATTAACAAACACTATACACATCCCCGATCAAAATACGCAAAATGCACACTACTTACATTACACACAACATACACTATACAAAATAGACACTATGTAGAACATAAACACACACTATACACACCTCCGGTCAAAATACATATTATATATAAAATACACGCATTAATACTCTTCATACACAATAATACACTTACCACAAAATACACACAATGCACACATTACACACACAAAGTAGACTTTATCGACACACTCCACGCTACTTACATTACATAGAATATATATTATACAAAATACATACATTGTATAAAATACAAACACTATATAGAATTTAAAAACACACACTATACACAAATAAATAGAAAATACACAAACTTACCATAAAAAACACACATTGCATATATTGCACATAATACACACGTTATTGAAAATATAAACACACACTAAACACAAAGCACGCATAATACACGCACAAAATATATTCAATACACACAATACCCGTAACACACTATACTATTCATATACGAGAACTACATATGTAGCACTATAAGCACACCATATAAAACATAAATGCACTAAAATCATACAGACACAAAGTGTGTACACATTACACACAATGCACACACTACACACACAAAGTAGACTTTATCGACACACTCCACGCTACTTACATTACATAGAATATATATTATACAAAATAGACATAAATTCACTAAAATCATACAAACAAAATACAAACTGTATTGAAAATACACACTACACAAAATACATAATTTTCACACATACACACACATCCCAAACAATGCATACTTTATACACAAAGTACACACAATCCACATACTCCAATTTTCGTACATTGCAAAAATACAAATTAATCAAAATACATACATTGCATAAAATAGACACACTATACACATCCCTGCTCAAAATACAAACATTAAAAATAAAATACCCACATTAAACACGAAAAACACACATCACAAAAATACATACATTGCATAAATACATAAACTATACCAAATATAAATAAACACTATACACATCCCCGATCCAAACACACATTATAAATAAATTACATACATTAAACACAAAATACACATAGACCCTTCCCACACATAAACACACACTATACACATCTCCAGTCTAAAATACACATACTAATAATAAAATACATAGATTAAACACAAAATACACAATTCATACACAGACACACTCCACGGCATACATTGAACACAATACATTTAATAAAAAATACACACATTTGCGCTACACATATACACTATCCACAAATATATACAATACACACACCGCACACCCTATACAAGCACACTATACACAAAAAGATACATATAGGGAAAATAAACTATCAGCACATACATTGCACACAATACGAACTGTATTCAAAATATACACCGTGTGCAGAGACTCAATATATAAAGAATACACACTATACACGCACCGCCACACCAAATACAAAATGCACACACTGATCACAAAATACACACAATACACACTATATAAAATACATACATTGTATGATACACAACTCCAGTTAAAATACACTTACACAAAAAAAATACACACACATGCACACATTTCCCAAAAAATACACACAATGCACACCTTACACACAAAGTTGACATAATGCACACACTCCACACTACTTGCACACAGTACACGCTATATAAAATACATAAATTGCATAAATTCACACTATTCAAAATATTAACAAACATTATACACATCCCCGATCAAAATACGCAAAATGCACACTACTTACATTACACACAACATACACTATACAAAATAGACACTATAAAGAACATAAACACACACTATACACACCTCCGGTCAAAATACATATTATATATTAATACTCTTAATACACATTAATACACTTACCACAAAATACACACAATGCACACATTACACACACAAAGTAGACTTTATCGACACACTCCATGCTACTTACATTACATAGAATATATATTATACAAAATACATACATTGTATAAAATACAAACACTATACAGAATTTAAAAACACACACTATACACAAATAAATAGAAAATACACAAACTTACCATAAAAAACACACATTGCATATATTGCACATAATACACACGTTACTGAAAATATAAACACACACTAAACACAAAGCACGCATAATACATGCACAAAATATATTCACTACACACAATACCCGTAACACACTATATTATTCATATACGAGAATTACATATGTAGCACTATAAGCACACCATATAAAACATAAATGCACTAAAATCATACAGACACAAAGTGTGTACACAAAGTGTGTACACAAAATACACACAATACACACTATATAAAATACATACATTGTATGATACACATCTCCGGTCAAAATACACTTATAAACAAACAATACATACACCATCACATATTTCCCAAAAAATACACACAATGCACACCTTACATACAAAGTAGACATAATGCACACACTCCACACTACTTGTACACAGTACACGCTATATAAAATACATAAATGTCATAAAATCACACTATTCAAAATATTAACAAACACAATACACATCCCCGATCAAAATACGCAAAATGCACACTACTTACATTACACACAACATACACTATACAAAATACACACTATATAGAACATAAACACACACTATACACACCTCCGGTCAAAATACATATTATATATAAAATACACGCATTAATACTCTTAATACACAATAATACACTTACCACAAAATACACACAATGCACACATTACACACACACAAGGTAGACTTTATCGACACACTCCATACTACTTACATTACATAGAATACATACATTGTATAAATACACACAATATATAGAATTTAAATACACACACTATACACAAATAAATAGAAAATACACAAACTTACCACAAAAAAACACATTGCATATATTGCACATAATACACACGTTACTGAAATTATAAACACACAATATACACAAAGCACGCATAATACATGCACAAAATATATTCACTACACACAATACCCGTAACACACTATAATATGCATATACGACAACTACATATGTAGCACTATAAACACACTATATAAAACATAAATGCACTAAAATCATACACACAAAATACAAACTGTATTGAAAATACACACTACACAAAATACACAATTTCCACACATACACACACATCCCAAACAATGCATACTTTATACACAAAGTACACACAATCCACATACTCCAAACTTCGTACGTTGCAAAAATACAAATTAATCAAAATACATACACTATACACATCCCTGGTCAAAATACAAACATTAATAATAAAATACACACATTAAACATGAAAAACACACATCACAAAAATACCTACATTGCATAAATATATAAACTATACCAAATATAAATAAACACTATACACAACCCCGATCCAAACACACATTATAAATAAATTACATACATTAAACACAAAATACACATAGACACACTTCCCACACATACACACACACTATACACATCTCTAGTGAAATATACACACACTAATAATAAAATATATAGATTAAACACAAAATACACAATTCACACACAGACACACTCCACAGCATACATTGAACACAATACACTTAATAAAAATACATACATTGCATAATATACATAAGCTATACCAAATATAAATAAATACTATACACATCCCCGATCCAAACACACATTATAAATAAATTACATACATTAAACACAAAATACACATAGACACTTCCCACACATAAACACACACTATACACATCTCCAGTAAAAAATACACACACTAATAATAAAATACATAGATTAAACACAAAATACACAATTCATACACAGACACACTCCACGGCATACATTGAACACAATACACTTTATAAAAAATACACACATTTGCGCTACACATATACACTATCCACAAATATATACAATACACACACCGCACACCCCATACAAGCACACTATACACAAAAAGATACACATAGGGAAAATAAACTATACACAGTACATACATTGCACACAATACAAACTGTGTTCAAAATATACACCGTGTGCAGAGACTCAATATATAAAGAATACACACTATACACGCACCATACACACACTATACACGCACCACCACACTAAATACAAAATGCACACACTTAACACATAGACACACTGCCCACAAAATACATAGAAACACACACTTACCACAAAATACACACAATGCACACTTTAAACACAATACACACTATATAAAATACATACATTGTATGATACACTTATAAACAAAAAATACATACACCGTCACATATTTCCCAAAAAATACACACAATGCACACTTTACACACAAAGTAGACATAATGCACACACTCCACACTATTTGCACACAGTACACGCTATATAAAATACATAAATGTCATAAAATCATACTATTCAAAGTATTAACAAACACTATACACATCCCCGATCAAAATACGCAAAATGCACACAACTTACATTACACACAACATACACTATACAAAATAGACACTATATAGAACATAAACACACACTATACACACCTCCGGTCAAAATACATATTATATATAAAATACACACATTAATACTCTTAATACACAATAATACACTTACCAAAAAATACACACAATGCACACATTACACACACACAAGGTAGACTTTATCGACACACTCAACGCTATTTACATTACATTGAATATATATTATACAAAATACATACATTGTATAAAATACACACACTATACATAATTTAAAAACTCACACTATACACAAATAAATAGAAAATACACAAACTTACCACAAAAAAAACACATTGCATATATTGCACATAATACACACGTTACTGAAAATAGAAACACACACTATACACAAAGCAAGCATAATACATGAACAAAATATATTCACTACACACAATACCCGTAACACACTATAATATTCATATACCAAAACTACATATGTAGCACTATAAACACACTATATCAAACATAAATGCACTAAAATCATACACACAAAATACAAACTGTATTGAAAATACACACTACACAAAATACACAATTTCCACACATACACACACATCCCAAACAATGCATACTTTATACACAAAGTACACACAATCCACATACTCCAAACTTCGGACATTGCAGATAAACGTCTCATGTATTCTATGATGTGTACTAAGTTTGATATTAGTTGTGCTTTTGCATAGCAAGTATATATCATTTTAACCATGGCAAAGGACTTTGATTGAGGTAATGGATATACCATAGTACTTGAGAAAGACTAATCGCTATATTCTAGTTTACCAGTCATTCATGTAATGTCCTTGGGGTTACACTGACCAAGTCTCTTGACTAATCAGTGATCGAGTAAGTCATCCTCATTATATGTGTTTACATTAGGAGTATACTCCTAGAAGCTTTGATCGTAAGTTTGAGTATGCCTATGAGTATTTTTACTCTAGCAAAGGCTAACTCAAGGGAACACGAAATCATAAGCTAAGCAATCACATAGAGAGATGAAATTAATTAAAGACCAAGTACGCATCAAATACATAGTGGTGGAAAAGATATTATCAGAGAACAACCAAACAGATTTTTCACATAAATTGCCTTTGTGGCAACATGTTTCAAACATGATGTGAAATGAAGGGTAGTTCGATATATCTAGCTCCAAGACCTGCTTTGTGTATAAGTGGGAGAGTTTTTGGTAGTGGGTATACTCGAAAGGTTGTTTTGAGCATAAGTGGGAGATTGTTAGGGTTAGTATACTGAAAAGCATGTTTCGAGCGACTTCGCATGAATAGAATCTTACTTGTGTACGAAAAAACTCTACAATCCACTTTTGACCCGATTCAGTATCATTCGAGCAGTTTGCACGAATAGAATCAATATATTATTACATTGTGTTTGCATGTGCGTTTATAAGATGTTTTATAAACATTTAAATGCATAAGAAGTAAACAAAGCCTACGTCTTTTGCTTAGTAGACTGGTCGTGGGCTGCACTCACTTCAAGGTACTACAGTCGGTTCTAAGCAATGCTTTGCAAAAGAGAAGAAGAATTTCACAACCTAGATAGGCTTTGGCTACCTATCGTGAAAGGTTGCAATGTCAGTCCGATTATTTTTAAGCCTTATTTAAATAAGATAACGTTGGTGTGGTATAACACTGAATGGATCTAACAGCAAGACGTGTCTTTATGCTATCTACTGAAAGACAAGGTCATGATAAATATCTATTTCTTAATCAATGTACGTTGGCATTGAGCATACGATATTGAGTATCTACTACTTTGACTTACCAAAGGTGCTGGTTTTTCACCTAACGATACAGGTATATTGGGTAGTTGTGATCATTATCTAGCGGTGCTAGGATTGCTATTATGGTGAATCGTGCGGAAACTGGC